>NC_142603.1:50315576-50915576 GCF_041222555.1 Hakea prostrata | reverse complement strand
TGTTATCTAGCATATTAGTTTTAGTTCTAACCAAACAATTATTTATTACTCATAACCTATTGCTGCAATTGATAATTCATAAATAGGTCATAAACATTATGCCAAAGAGTGCCTAAAACTCTGATAAAAATTTAATTTCTTTGTTCAAATTATCTCGCATTGATGGGGGATGTATAACATATATATTGACTCTAAAAGTCTTTAATTTAAACTGAAAATGGTCTCCTACTCATTCTAAAGATTCAAAATGGTACTGAGGACTCAAACTGAAGCTAGGGTTCCAACTGGGATACACTGTTCAATCCTAGTTAAGGTTGCAACTCCAAAATGAGACTTAAGTAGAAGACTGAAGCAAAGATCAAATATTCTTAGCTACTATGAATCAAGTCTTCTGATCTGGTTGGTGATGCGCAGCCCCAATATAATGAGGGTGCTTTCAAGATCTTTAAGAGAACTGTTAGAGATGTGAGATATGAATATGAACTACTATGATGTGAGACGATGGGGGAACCCCCCTATAATGGTTTTTTTGTTGCTTTTAGGTTTTTACTTATCAATGTCTTAGTCTAAGTAAGCTTCTTGTAGATAAGAGTTGGGAGTCATTTTTCTTATGTAATTCTATTTTGGTTTATCATAAATATGTGGTGGGATATGCTAAGATACAAATTTTATCGCCCAACACTAATCTCCGATTATTCTCTCTTTTTCTCCCTCAATCTCTCTTTCTTCTTGTCTCTGTCCCATACTGGTTACAGATCTTGAGATTGCATGGTATCAGAGCCAAAAAAAATTCAGTTTGAGTCGTCACCGCTCTCTTGTTTGTTGTGAAACCCTATTTCATATAAGAAGAACAACTATGATTTGGATGAAGATTGATGAATTTGTATATTGGATTATGGCTGATATTGATTCATCCTATCTCATAGTCATATGGTGGCTATATTGAGTTATTTTCAGTTTCTGTCAATTTTCTATGGTTTTTCAAACATGGAAATGAGAAATAAAGTCATGGGTATTAGATATTTTCTTGCTCAGAGGAAGAATCATCTTCAAAGGCATTAATTCAGTTCTGTGATTTTTGTTCAATTTTCATATGGTTTATCTCCCTTTAGAACAGCATTGAGAATCACTGGAATTACCGTTCTTCAGAATTTATTTGTGAATTGAGGACATGATTTTGAGTGAATATCTGCTGCAGAGAATAAGTTCTCTTTCTTTATGCGGCTTTTCCCACCATTTTTCAAGTTGGGGGAGAAAGTGCTATGTTTCTGGCTTTTGGTGGTTTTCTGATGCTGCCACTGCAATTCTCTGTTGTTAATGTTACAGACCAGAGAAGATCAATGGATTAATGGATTGAAACTGTCCCTGTTGATGTTTTCTTCAAAGGTTTTGGGTTTCCATGAGTGTATGTCGTTGAGAGAAGAAGGGTACTTTGGTGCTCTTTTTTTGTGGGTTTGCAGCAATTGTTTGGAAGTAGGAGAAGATGATGTCCCTTCCCAACTTGTATTTGAGGTCATACTTACTAGAAAGGCCTTGGCAGTGTGTTTCTAACCTCACCACTTTTCCCCAATAACTTCATATGAATATTCTTGATTCTGATCTGGCAGCAAAGAGGATTCCTTTTATTAGAAAAATATGTAGAGTTGGTACATGTACAGGTTGGGCTTTTATTCACTGGATGTTATCGGCTCACTTCATGGACCCAAAACAAGGTTACATGGGTTGAGTACGAACTAAACTTTATTTTGGTAGACAGTAGCAATTCAAGGATGCATAGGACTTAAACCCCTATAATTGGACTTAAAGAATTGGTTTATAACATTGAAAACCCAAAAAAAATTAAGCAACTTCCCCATATGACTCATTTGACAGTCAACTTTGAACATATTAGTCCATTTTTGGTCCAGATTGATGGTCTGGCTTGCTTCTGGCCTTGTTCATTTTTACCACATCAATTTCTCATTTACTGCAGAAACGTTAATATATTTGTGTGACAGTCTGGCTTGGTGATCGTATCTCTGTGTGTGTGTGTTGCATGCCATGTCTTTCTCTTCAGACTCACGTACATGCACATTTGCTGCGACACAAATCCACTAAATTTAACTCAATGTCTGCAACTTCCTCTTAATATTTAGATAGATACAAAACATTGTATTTCCTGAGAATTAGAAAGCATTTTTTCTCTAGAGTACCAGCTAGAAATATACCCAGATGATTTTTGCCAATTAAATTTACATGATTTTGAGAATATCTAGTACAGTTCTTCTTTATATATATAAGTTGGGATTTGTAATGTTTATTAGATGACATATAACTGAATTTAAGGATGTTGTCACTATCTAACAACAGGAAATCAGGGTAGAGGGTGTCCCTCATAATCTCAATCCTGGACGTCCAGGGGGATTGAACATTGTACCAGGGCAAATAATGCCTAATTTGTACAATCATGCTGCTGGTGTTCAAGGTTTTTCTAATAGTGCAACAATAAAACCTCCAAGGATGGTTGGTTCCTCAGATGTTGGGAATCTCTCATCTGCTGAAGTATATTGTCAACAGCATGAAGTTACTGCAACGGTTAGTGAATACTGAACCTATTTTTTACTGGTTTTCTGTGTAAACATATATTTTTGAGGTATACGTGGCTTTACTTCCATTTATATTTATGAACCATTGCCTTAAATGATTTCCTCTCGCAGGGGTTTCATGACATGCTTTAATTTCAAGTTAGTTCCTATTTCGTGGTAAGAAATGTGATACAGTAGTAATGTAGAAGTACAATGCAAAGGAGCTTTGGAGATTTTATAACAACGGCGACAAGCCGACAACTACTACAACAACAACAGGATCACCTTATCCCAGCTAAATGGAGTCGACTACATGGTCCAAATGTCCAATAGGGAAATAGACAAGCAGGTTAAAAAAAATACAGGAAATAGAAAGAAAAAGATAAGAAATAATGTGAATAAGTCAAGAAGCATCTCAGGAACACCTCCTACGAGGGGCCAACAACATGGATCTATATCCTCCAAATAACTCTATTTGCGGTAATACTAGTACAAGCCCCATCACATGTATATCCTTTCTTATTACTTTCCTAATAGTCATTTTGGGCTTTCTTCTACCTCTTTTAATTCCAGTCATTTTTTAATAAACAGCTGATGTGCATTGGAAGAGGAAAACCAAATTGAATTTTTTTAATAAACAGCTGATCTCATGTAGCTGATGTGCATCATCCAATTATTAAATTTAGGTTAGAATCTATTAAATGAGTCAATTCCAACTCCTGTTTAGAATCTTTAGAGTTTACTAATTAAGAATAAATGAAATGGTGGTCATCTTGGCTCTCAAGATGTCCAAGGCGCCTGCCTTATGGACATCTGATAAAGCGTGCATTTCCTTGCACCTCCAAGTTCCTCCTGGACACGTAGGCTACTCCTTGCCAACTGTGATTGTATCATGTTTAGCTTTTATTATGCCAAATACCATTCTGGTAATTTTTCATTTGCTTGAGGTATTTTGTATTCATAAATAAGCAAATAACCTACCCTACTTGAAATCCATTTAAAATAGTTAAAGAACCAAATTTCAAAAGATAACTAGTTATTTCCCTGTTTATAAACAAAAAATGGTTGGCAGCAGGTGAGAATTTCAACTAGTTGATGCCCCCGGGGGGTGTTTCCTTTATTTTATTAATCGAAGTAATTATACAGCATTTGCATAACCTTTGAGCAGAACAAATCTCCTTCAATGCAAATTATATTTAAGCAATCTTTTGTTTCTTCAGAAGCTAGTTTCTGCTGTCTCTTATGTGACACCAAAATTCTTATGTAAATTGACATCAGTTTTATTAATTATGGTAAGATCATATGCTACTTTCTGAGAACAGTATAATCCCAATGTGAGACTTGGTATACCAGGACTGACCAATTCTAAGAACAATATAGAACCAATGTATGTTTTGGTATTTTCAATCATCTAATTTGCCTTTTGAGTTCTGCTGTCTTCTATTTAGGCATTCGGCAAACCATTTTGTTTTCATTTTATATGACCTCCTTATGGAGCAAGCTTGGGGCTTAGATTCATTTTGTGGAGGAAGTATTAGTAAACAAAACAGCCGTTATTGGTGTAGACTTCTCATGAAGTTGAAATAAATACTTCTCTCTCTTCTTCTTCTTCTTCTTCTTCTTCTTCTTTTTTCTCCATCTTTTCGAAGACTATAATTTATGTCCTGTTTAGTTTGTTATGTTATGTTATGATCTTAGTCTTCTTCTTGTATTATTGATTAATCCATGTTAATATGTTCCACTAACACCTCTTTTGGCTGACAGACTGTTTTCTATTCTCTTGTTTCATATTTTTCAATGCTATCATTTCTTGATTGGGCGAATAATATTGTTGAAGGGAAATATGTGTTTCTCTTGGATTCAGTAGGATTTAATCTTTCGTGTGGCTTGTGACATGGATTTGTGAAACAAATTGCTTAGGGTGACAATGTTCCTGCTCCCTTCATGACTTTTGAAGCCACTGGTTTTCCTGCAGAGATACTCAGAGAGGTACATATTACTATAAATCAAAAAATTTTCATCGTAGTCAACCAACTTATATGGTTGAAAACTTCTATTTTTTTCCCTTTTCCTTTGCATTGAAGTTTTATTTATTCAACATCTATAGGTGTTTAAACTCATCTATTTTCCATTGTCGCTAGTGCGGTATTTGCTCCGGTATTGGAGCATATGTCGTACGCTGCATTGCTATGTGCACCCTGATACACAGCAACTGCTCTGTCCTTTGGGGGCTGCAAAATAAATAGTTGGAGCCTTCTGGACAGGTTGGGAGGGTGGTGGGCCCTGCTTCCAAAGACACAAGATGAGGCTGGGGTGTTCCTGCTTCTTCACTTCGCCGTCTGAAATGCCCCTTTTGCTGCCTCAAGTTGCTTCAGTAAGCGACTGTATACCCATGGGGTTGTCTTTGGATTTTTTTTTTATTTACTTTACAATGCATGAGAGTGGAAGTAAATTCAGATATTTTCGGTTGTGCGATGATGATGATATATCTTTAGTAGATATATTTTATTTATTAGGACTATTTCCCTTTTGTTTGTTTTAGATACATATGGCTGGCTTCTCTTCTCCTACACCAATACAAGCTCAGACATGGCCGATTGCAGTACAGAGTAGGGACATAGTGGCCATTGCAAAAACAGGATCTGGGAAGACCTTGGGCTACCTTATTCCTGCATTTATTCATTTGAGACAATGCCGAAATAATGCTCAGAATGGTCCAACGGTGTTGGTTTTGGCTCCTACACGTGAGCTTGCAACACAAATACAAGATGAAGTTATGAAGTTTGGACGGTCTTCCAGGGTCTCTTGCACTGTGAGTCTTATGTTTAATTTAACAGTTCTTGTGTTTTGGGGTTTCCACTTTTTGTTGATCATCTGTTTCTCTTTATTGGTCAATTCTTCCTCCAGTGTTTGTATGGTGGAGCTCCAAAGGGTCCTCAGCTTAGAGAATTGGATCGAGGGGCAGATATTGTTGTTGCCACCCCTGGTCGGCTCAATGATATTCTTGAGATGAAGAAGATTGATTTTCATCAAGTATCTCTGCTTGTCCTTGATGAGGCAGATAGAATGCTTGACATGGGTTTTGAACCTCAAATTCGCAAGATTGTGAATGAGATACCCCCGCGTCGACAGACTCTAATGTACACTGCTACCTGGCCCAAGGAGGTCAGGAAAATAGCTAGTGATCTACTCGTTAATCCTGTTCAGGTGAATATTGGCAGCGATGAGCTTGCAGCTAACAAGTCCATCACTCAGGTATGTGATTCATATTTGTCAAATGATTGATTGAAACAACATCTTTTAATGAGGGAATTACAAGGTTCCCTCTGATGGATCCTAGGGTGACCAAATTGGATCAGAGTGATAATGTAGCCACCTGTCACCTAGTAAAGGAATTATAAATTATAAATAATACATAACAAAGGGATTGATAATTTCCCCGCAAGCCATGCGCTTTGATGCTTGCTGCACATGTGGCCTTTCAGGTTTTTTTTTTTTTTTTTTGGGGTGGGGGGTTCAACCATCCTTGTGGTTTGATGGGTTCTGTCATGCTTCAGTCTTTTCCTTGACCCAGGAAATGGACTACTGGGTTCCACTGCTCCCACCGAACTCTCTTTCGTTTTTTGATCTTCCCTTAGTGCGTTCTTAATTTTGTTTTGAACCTAGTGCTTTCTTAATTTTATTTTGAACCTGCAGTATGTTGAGGTTGTCCCACAAATGGAGAAGCAGCGGCGCCTAGAACAGATTCTTCGATCCCAAGAACGTGGGTCCAAGATAATTATCTTCTGCTCAACAAAGAGGTTGTGTGACCAGCTTGCACGTGGTATCGGCCGTAGTTTCGGTGCTGCTGCAATTCATGGAGACAAATCTCAGGGTGAGAGGGACTGGGTTCTTAATCAGTTCCGCAGTGGGAAAGCTCCAATATTGGTTGCCACCGATGTGGCTGCACGAGGGCTTGACATAAAAGACATCAGGTTCAATGATCCCTCTCTAGTTTTTTGGTTGTTGTTCTTGACGGCCACAGTTATAGTTCTTTTTTATTCAAATGTCCATGTGGACTTCTAGAGAAGGGGTTCACATGATTCATGTTGGTCTCTGGAATCTGGCCACTGTCTTGTGTTATTGTCTTGTCTGATGTACTTGTGGTATGTTTTGTTCAGGGTTGTGATCAACTATGACTTTCCCACCGGAATAGGAGATTATGTCCACCGAATTGGAAGAACTGGGAGGGCTGGTGCAACAGGAATTGCATACACCTTCTTCTCTGATCAAGACTGGAAGTATGCAGCTGATCTGGTGAAGCTTTTGGAGGGTGCCAACCAGCGAGTTCCACCTGAATTGAGAGATATGGCTTTACGTGGTGGGCCCATTATGGGCAAGGGGCGGGGTGGGATGGGTCGTCGGGATTCTGGAGGGCGTTTTGATTCTGGTGGTGGGCGTTTTGATTCTGGTGGCGGGCGTTGGGATTCTGGAGGTCGTGGTGGCTCGAGGGATGGTGGTTTTGGAGGCCGTGGTGGGAGGAATGACTTTTTTGGTGGAAGGGGATCCCGAGGACGGGGATTTGGTGGACCTGGTAGTGGTCCAGTAGGTTGGGGAAGGCATGATCAGGGGCCACGTGATCGTTACGATAATATGAATGGGAGAGGGCGATATGATAATAGAAGAGCAGAAAAGTTTCGTAGAAGTTATGGCAGGAGTCGTAGCCGGAGTAGGAGTCGTAGCCCAAGCCGGAGTTGGTCCCGTAGTAGCAGGAGCAGAAGTAGGAGCAGGAGTCGCAGTCGCAGCCGAAGCTGGAGCCGGAGTAGGAGTCGCAGCCGTAGCTACGAAAGAAATGAGAGGCCACATGGACATAATCGTGACCCGGGTCCTAAAGAACCAGAATATGTTGCCGGCCCCGAAGAATCGAGGATGTCCCCCATGTCCCCTGGAGGAACACAAGGTGGATCGATCTTGGGTGTTGAGGCTACAACTCCTCAACTGCCAATAGGTGATAGCGCTGGATCTGGTAACCCGTGAGGATTGGTGAGGTGTGCTACAGAAAGATTTTTGCAATTATAGTTCTCTTTTCTTCTTTTGCTGCTGTATGATGGTGGTCTCATACCTCAGGGCTCGTGTGTGAAGGGATCATCACAGGTCGACTTTGCTATTCACTGTGTCGAAGGAATTGCTGTGGCTACTTTCAGGGTTTTCTGGTGCTTATTAGTTTTGCATACTTTTAACCCAGATGGAATAGGTAGACTTTTGAGTACTTTTGAGACAAGAACAGCTGGGTGGGATTGAAGTTACGGTATTCAAAGAATGGCAAAGAAGGGAAGGCAGGAGAGCTGGTGCATGTCCATCTAATTGAATTTGTCTGGAAAGTGTATGATCTTACTAAAGTATGATTTAGCCTCCCCTAGAATTGAATATGGTTTATGTCTTTTGGCTGTAAGAACCTAATATACCTGAAAAAATGAATTCTTTATGAACAATTGACCTGATCTTTAACCATTTCTTCCCCACCTTAATTTATTAAAGGAATGGGTTAGTTTTATGTTATCTCTTTTTAAGATATCATAATATAATGTACTCGTTCAGGAAAAATGTCAATTGTACCTTAAAACTAGCTGTATTAACTCAAAATATGAATGAAAAAAACAATAATTTGTTTTTATTGTTCTCTTCATTACCATCTCAAAGTTCCTATTTTAACTCTATCTTCATGTTCCCCTTGAGGGCAAAAATCAAACCTCGATTTAAGTTTGGATTTTCTGTGTTTTGCGAATAATTTGGTGGTTCGTTCATGCAGCATCCTAGTTTCAAAATGTATTAAGTGTAATTTCCTTTCATTTATATTCAGTTTTAAAATCAACTGAATATACTTTATATTTTAATACAAGTCTCACCCAACATTCCAAACCAAGAGGCTATCGGCTGTTAAATAAACCAATGTAACTTTTTTTTTTTGAGTGAAGTCTACAATTAGGGCATGTACTTGACTTCAACCAACGTTTGGGAATGGAAAGTTAGAAGAGCGAAGAGAGAACACTGAATCCTTAGGGTAGAAGGACGGAGAGAGAGAGAGAGTTAATTGAGGAAACTCGTAGCAAATGGAAAGTTAGAAGAGCAAAGAGAGAACCCTGAATCCTGAGAGGAGAAGAACAGAGAGAGAGATAATTGAGGATACTTGTAGCAATTGAACTATTGCTTGTTTTTAAGTAATTTGTCAACTAAGGTTTAAAGTATTGACATTATTATACCGTAATAAGATTACCAAAAAATAAAATATAATTGTAAGTTGCCAAGTAAGTATCAATATGTACCATAAACCGTAGTGGTGTTGCTTGAGTTACCTGACTTCTGACTTTTTTTTTCTTCCAGTAAATAACCTCTATGCAATTTCAGTATCAAGTTTTGTCAAATTTATTGGAGGAATTGGTGTATATTTGCTAGTTACTTTTCTAAGGACGATGAAACACATATCTCAAATTAAAATTGTTTAAAAAATCACTTCTAATTTTGAAGGGGTCATGATAATCTCAATGACCAACTATGTGTGGACGCTAATGAATTCTTTAAACTGGACTACCAAAAAAAAAAAAATTCTTATAGCTTGGAAGTGGAAGTGTAATTCACCTGTTTGCACTAGTTGGGTTCTTGCAGTGGCAAAACTCTTCCTGGGCCACGGGTGAAATTTCTCTAAAAGACCCTTTTAGTCCCTTGTTTTTTTTTCCATGTGCAAAAGTACCAGCATTAAATAAGTTGCCAAAGTAAGGTTTAAAGTATTGATATTACATGCAAGGTTCGAAATGTCCATACAAAATCGCGTGTCGGTGGTTGGCAGGAGCATCGACATGGCAACATTTTGCTGACATTTCGGCGACTTTTGACGGTGGAACCTCCATAAAATCGTCTCCTCCATTTTCTGTTTTGCAGAGATCAAATATGAGAAGCAACTGATATAAAGAAACAAATTTGAAAGATATTGAGAGATCAGGTCGAACTTCAAAGGACTCCATTTTGCAAAGTTGCAGCAATGAGGGTTGTCATCTGTGAGGCATTTCCATTGTTGAAGTTGGAGAAGGTGAAGGGGAAAGCTTAGAACCATGGTTCTCTTCTTCTTTTCGGGCATCCAATAGCACTTGCACGGTAGAATTCATACCGCCGGCAGCGAAAGCTTCGATTTTTGCTAACATTTTGCTGGTTCAACGATTTTCCGACGACTTTTAGGATATTTTTCGGCGACTTTTGGTTGCTGTGATGCTTGGTTTCTCGTCGCCCTTGAACAATGTGCGGATTTTTTGCCGAAATATTGTGATATTTCATCGACATAATATACCTTGATTGTAGCTCAGGTTATTCAAAAGAGAAACATATCAATATGTACCGTATTGATTGAATTCAATAGGGATACATATATCGGTTAATATTGTTGACAAAAAAAAAAAACGGGTTAATATTGCATTGTACCATGGGATGCCAGTCTAGGGGTGTAAATGGATAACCGAAATCCGCTTCCGAATTTGCATCTGCATCCGTTTAGAAATATCCGAATCCGTCCGATTATCAATAGGATGCGGACATGGTATACCCCTTTCTTACCAAATATTATCCGTCCGATAAAATTATCCGATTAAGTTACTTATTTAGATTTATTATTCTTGTTTTTATAAATTTTACCTATGATGTGACTATTTTTCTAGATTTTCTACTAAAATATCTCCCAAAGTTGTTCAATTCTTCAAACAAAACAACCCCAAAAAAAAATACAGAAAGGAAAGAAAAAAAATATATACAAGAAAACAAGATCAATCGAAAAAATTTAGGAAAAAATTTTTAATGAAAGGGGGCCACCACGAAAAAAAAAAAAAAAATCCAAAAAAAAAAAATTGGGAGGGGAAAAGGAAGGAAGAAGAAAGAAAAAATGATGGTGGTGGGGTCTCCCTAGGGGAAAATTAAAAAAATACTCCCCCCCAAAAAAAAAACAAAAAAAAAAAAAAAAAAAAAAAAAAAAAAAAAAAAAAAAAAAAAAATATTAAAAAAACCCAAATAAAAAGGTACAGATGAAAATAGGTAGTAAAAAACTTGTATTCAATCTATATTTATGTTCGTTTAGAAGAATCTTCTAAAGAAAATAACTATCCGATTATCATCCGAATCCGAGAGAATCCGTCCGAATACCGATAAGATATTATCCGAATCAGTCCGAATATAATAGGATACGGATATGGATATACCACTATCCGATCCGAATCCGGTCCGTTTACACCCCTAGATGCCACTCATTGCCCCTTTCCCAAAAAATAAAAAATAAAAAAATTCAGACATTGGTTGGTTCACTTGGCTTTTTAGGTGGATTAGATTGAACCAGAGACTAGATGTGTTGAGTAGGTGGAGGAAGAGAAATGACCAGTGGAATGGAAGAAGCCGGCGAAACCCACCACCAAGAATACGTTTATCGGATTAGTACGGTCAAGGAATGGGAGGTGTTTCAGTCTAACGGTTGCATTTTCGGTGGAGAACTTGATAGAACTACTGGTTGTATTCATCTAAGCAAACTCGATCAGGTCTTCTTCTCAATTTGTTCTCAAATATTCAATGTCTTTCTGGTTCGGATCATCAAATATAGCTGCTAATTCTATTCGATCAATTCTTCATGATTGTTTAGCTTGAAATCATTGGTTCAGATGTTTGTCTGGACTGATGTTGCTGAGATTAGGTTTAGATCAACGGAAACTTTTTCCGAAACCTAAGTTTTCCAGTTGTAGGATGACTTGATGGATCAGATTTTGTATTTTACAGGTGCAGATGACTCTGCAGAATTTTTTCAAGGGCGTTCCAGATCTCTACTTACTCCAGATAGACAGTAAGAAGGTATACAAGAATTCGCTATTTCTGGAGTATTTTAATCTCCGCCATCTATCACCTCTTCTCTATCTTTTCAAAACCCTATCAAAACCTAATATTCTCTGTTATTCTATTGTACATTATGATCTCATATTCAGTCTTTTTATTTTGGTAATTCAGCTTGGAGATGGCCTAGTTTACGAAGCTGCGGATGATGGTTCTAATAATTTCTTCCCTCATTTCTATGGTCCATCTCGAAGTTTTATTCCTCTTCCTTTAGATGCTGTTGTTCAGGCAGAGAAATTGAATTTATTGGATGGTAAATTCAGTTGTAGTTTTCTGCAATGAACTATCCATGAATATGAAATTGATGATTTCATGGGATTTTTCAGAACTCGAAAAATAAGTATTGTATTACTGTTGTACATTACTCTTAAAGTTTTTCTGTGAAAGATTCTATCCATATGCTTTACAAATTTGCGATTAAAATGAAACATTTATGTTTTGGCAATAATGGTGGAGTCGCGGTGATTAGAACCGCAAGCAATGGTGGAACAGATACTGAAATTTTAGGGTTTTGGCAAATTGAGCTTCTTTTCTGAAGCGGAATTAGCTAGCTGGTACAGTTGCCAATTCCATTTACTTATTTGAGTTAATTTCCTCCCTTCTGTTCATATGTTTCTGCGATTAATGTAGATTCCTTCTTTTTTCTGGGACTTGAATAAAGAAACACCCATAAATTTGAAGTTAATTGTTTCAGCTGAAATTCAGAATCGATGGAGGCAGAAATCCTTCAAATGCAAGGTTTGTCTTTTCCAGAAAAAGGTCTGCCAGGGGCATATGTTCTGTTCTGGTATATGGATATCAGATTTAGTATGAAATACTGTGAAAGTCACATTTATCTTATTGAGATTGATGCAGGGATAGACCAAGACCAAAAAGCATGAGTCCAGACTTTATATGGTAAGCTTCATCAATAATATTGCCAGTAATATTTCTTAGGCAAAGAAAAACAAGTGGATTTTATTAAGAAACAACCTCAATATGAAAAATGGTTAGAATAATTTCATATGGGAGAACCTCAAATATATAGGCAGCATACCTCTCATGTTGTTAGGTAACTATGAACAATAAAAAGGAAAGATATAAAAAATGGAAATACAATATATGGAAATGCTTGTATGGAAATACAATGTATGAAAATGATTCAATAGAGAAACCAATCAAGCCAAATTAGGATACTGATGAAATGGAAGGCTGAGATGGTATGGAAAGAATTCAAATGAGAGGAGGAAATAATATGGAAAGAATTCAAATGAGAGGAACAAATAATATGGAAAGAATTCAAATTAGAAACAATTAAGGAAAGGATGGAAAATCATTTTTATCATGGCTAACATGGTATCAAAAAGCTTAGAAAATCAATTATGGGATGCTTGATTAAGCCCATATAGTGATTTTTGCAAGTGATAAACCAAATTTTCTCATTTTCGATGATAACCAGGTGGAAGTGTCATATATACTTCTTCAAAAAGATCGCCATGGAGAAAGACGTTGTAGATGTCCAATCGATGCAAGGACCATCATTTGATGGTAGCAATGGCAAGAAGTGTTCTTATAGTAACCAACTTTGCAACTGGGGCAAATGTCTCATGGAAATCAACCCTCTCAATTTTGAGTATAATCCTTTGCCACCAAACGTGTTTATAACGCTCAATTGACCCATCTAAATGCCGTTTATTTTGTAAACCCATTTACAACATATGAGTTTCTTGTTTGGGGGCAAAGGTACAAGAGACCAACTTTTGTTAAGTTCAAGAGCTGCAATTTCACTATCCATTGTCTCCTTTCAATTATGTGAAATAATAATTTTAAAGCTTGTAGGTTCAGTTATAGTATTGAGGGCTTTGAGATACTTGAAATGGGGTGAGGATAATCTATGATAAGATAAAAAATAATTAGCAGGAGTGAGAATACCTGTGCATGAAGGAGGAGCTTGGGAATCCATGGCATAATAGTGATAGTCTTTAAGATGGGGTGGCAATCGATGAACTCGAGATGGCTGAGAGATGTTAGTGGATGGGAGGCTGGGTGAAGGAAGTTGTTCAACCGGTTGGGGAGAGGGTATGGTTGATAAGGGTGGATTCGACAAGATGGGTAAACTATCAATATTTGAGCTGCAATAGGTAAATCAGACAATAATGAGAATATGACAATTTTAAAAAAGGAAAATAATCTTTTTCAACAAATGTGACATCACGCCTAATAGATTTTTACTCTCTTTAGGAATAAGTAGAACATGGTATTTGCCACCGACGGATGAGTGAGTTGGATGATTAAATTAGAAACATGGATTGAAGTTGCAAACTTAAATCTGTCTCTTTTTGTGTTCTTAGTTTGTCCCATGCAGTTGTCAACGCTGGTATCCAAATTGTTTATACATCCAAAATCTCCAAAACCGTGGATTGATTGATTTGATTTGGAAGGGAACCATAGCATCATGTGAAACCACTGGTCCAGAGGTAGGTTATATAATGCGAATCTTGATCTTAAGGGCTATCTCTGTAGCTTCCTTCATCTTAATTAGTAATAATTTTGGAATAATTCTTCCCCCATTTTTGGGTTCTCTCTACCTACACGTCTTAGCTGTCATGCATGTTAAGGTTGATTGATAAGTGAGCTTCAAGGTTTGCTTAGAAGAAGTAGAGAGGAAGGAGACAATATGGGTGATGGAAGAGCTTATTCTCTTTCTCTTATTGTTCAGCTGCTAACATTTCTGATTTCTGTAACAGCAGTTGTAGTGACCTTGGTCCCTCCCAGCCTTGGCAATGAGTGCAGCAGAAATCCTGTAATCTTCAACTTCGGTGATTCCAATTCAGACACAGGTGGGATCAGTGCTGCTCTGGGCTTTTCCATCGGCCTTCCCAATGGCCGTACCTTCTTCCATCAATCCTCCGGTCGATTATCTGATGGTCGCCTTGTTATTGATTTCCTTTGTAAGTTATAATAACCTCACACATCCCCTTTCCTTTCCATCAGCATCATTGATCATCTTTCATCTAGCTTTACTGTTCTTGAACTTGACATGGTGCATATTAAGCTCCCTATACATATCTCCCTGTGTTACTATTATCACTTCGTTTGCCATTGTTGCTTCCCGAGCTACTCGTTATGGGAAACTCAAGTCATTCTTTTTCCTTTCCGTTTCAGAGAAGGTGCATCAAGTTGAGGTATTAGAAAAATTAGAGTTATCATAATGAGTACACTGTCGGTGATCCATCTCAATTGTTGTCCACCACATGTGGGAGTCTTCATTTGTTATTTCAATAGATCTAAAGTTTTTCCTTCAAATAATTAAAAAAAATCCAAATGTGTGTTTAGAGTTTAGACATCCAACTTGAGGTAACCTGAGGTGATCAATTCACCAAATAACACCAATATGTGTTTGGGTTTAGGAATATTAGACATGTACCCAAGGATTCACATCCTCTGTAATTCCTTTCTTATGAGGAAAACCATTGGATTACTTAAATGTCACATGGCACAATCCTATGAGGGAATTACAGGGAATTGTAGGGAAAGGAATTACAGAGGATGTGAATCTTGTACCCAAGCACTTGTCCATTTTTTATGCGTAGAAAATTTGTTTTAAAATCTTAGTTTTATTTTAAAAAATAATTTTTGGAAATTTTTTTGGGGACATCTAAAGATAATTGGCAAAAAATATTGATATTCTAAAATTATGTTAAATCGGTAATGATTCCCAAAATGTCTCTTAGATGTGCACAATAATACATTTGGCTGGTTAGGTAATTTTATAATTTTTAAATTGCGCGTAATCGTTTGTAATCTTGCTATTAGGATTAGAACTATCAATCACACACAATTAAATAGAAAACAAAAAAGAATGAGACAGATTTTATCGTAGTTCACCTCAATGTGAGGCTATGTTCAACATTAAGTTTTTCACTTTATTCTTCTCAAAACAATTATATCTGATGTTGAGTTACAAGAGAATATATATATGAGCTTAGAAACCCTATGCCATAGCTATTCATGGGCCCAATCCTGTAAAGAAATTTCGAGGCCCAAAGAAACATGGATTCTCTACAATGTGAAGCATATGAGCCATACTCAACACTTACAGTGTTGCTCTTAGTTAAATAGAATCTTAAATTTCATTTTTTTTAAATTATTTTTTTATGAGTATATTCTATTTCCTTGGTTTATCATCTTATATTATAAGATTTAGAATAATACAATTAAAGGTATATTTGTTATTTCTCTAATTAATTGTTCTAACAAAAATGAGGATGACTGCCAATTTGTCATAGTTTTGGAATGTCCCAATTTTTGCCATTTTTATTGGAATGTCCATGAATTTATTTTTTTTCAAATAAAATAATCGAATGAAGCATGTTCAAAATGTCATCCAAATTTTGCTAAGGTGACCAGGATTAAGACCAAATTAAAGAAAAATATGAATGAGTGAATTTTAGATGTGGTGGGTGGAGGTATTCTGTCTATCATTGCGTTGTGATTAACTTATCCGTCATGTAAGGAGAATAATAATGACGCTTGAAAGTGTTGTTTTGGGCAAAAAAAAGTAAATATCTGAACATAGATGTTAATCCCAAAGTAAAGGTAAATAGCTCAACCAACGGGGGTTGGTCCAAGTGGTAAGCAGTTTGGTTCGCTTAAGCAAGGTTCTGATATCAAATCTTTGTGGATGCAAAAAATCTCCATTGGGAGACTCACCCACCACACCCAGGTGTGCGATGCGGGTCAAACCATCGGTTTATAGAACCGGTTTTGGCAAAACCAAAAAAAAAAAAAAAAAAAAAGGTAAATAGCTCATATAATGAATTGAGTCATGGCTTCTCTCTCGGGAAAATGTTCTCATTTTCTAAAATCTAAACATAGAGGTTAATCCCAAAATAGTGAAAAGGTTGAGGAAAATAGCTTTTTTTTTTTTTTGGTTATATAATCAATTAATGAGTCATGGCTTCTCTCTAGGGGAACATGTTCTAATTTTCTTCTCTTATAACTACATAATTGGAATAATTTTCCTTGTCCTGCCATTCACAGGTGAGAACTTGAACACAAGTTATTTGACTCCATATTTGGAGTCGGTGGGTCAAAATTTCACAAATGGGGCAAATTTCGCAATAAGTGGATCAGCTACTTTACCAGAGTTCGTGCCTTTCTCCTTGGATATTCAAATTCTTCAGTTTCTTCGCTTTCAAAGCCGCTCCCTTCAATTCACAGCTCAAGGTAATAAATAAGGTATTGACTTTCATGGATGTGTGTCCAAAGACGTAAATTGAGAAACTGTAATTTTTATGATAAAAGTTTCTCCCCATCGCTTTTCTCCAAATTAAATATCATTTTTTAGTTTGATTTCATCATTAAAGATAAGAATCAGTTTCTACAAATCTTGGGGTTAGGCTAGTAAAGAAGCAATGGTTTCTCCAATCCTAACAGAGCAGTATTACAAAATGGGGTATTGAAAAATTTGTTTTGAATGAAGGTTGGAAAGATTTGGTCGACGGAGATGGCTTTCAAAATGCACTCTACATGCTTGATATTGGGCAGAATGATCTCTCTAGTGCATTCACTTACCTTTCTTATGAGCAAGTCATCCAAAGAATCCCATCCTTCCTCATAGAGATCAAAGCTGCTGTTTGGGTGAGTTCCTTTTTCCCCTCCTATCTTGATGGGTTAGAAGCAAGAGGAACCAATGAATGTCAAGGACCTAGCCCCCCCCCCCCCCCCCCCACCACCAAGGTGGATAGATACCCCAATAAAGAGGTATTTTTGGTCTTCAAATAGTTTAGTCAAGACTATAAATATCCTTCCATTGTGGCCAAGTGATCATCTAATGGAGTTTAGAAATAGTCTTTTCTGTGAAAAATGGGCAAGGCTGTGTATGTAAAGATCCTCTCTGAGCCCCTCTGTGATAAGTAGACTTCTGCACTGTGTTATAAAATTGCTGACTTCCAAAATTTTATTACTGACAATCTCTATCTGGAGTTGCCCTTCCCACAATGTGCTATATGAAGCAGCTATTCCATCCTTTGTACATTTTCTTCTTTGATTTACTTCCTTTGACAATAATATAGTTCCTCTTTCATTGTTAAATCCTAACTAGAACATATATAAGTCTGGTGGCAAGAACATTTGGATACACAACACAGGACCTCTTGGTTGTTTGCCTCAAAAGCTTTCAACGATGACTGGCAAAATGGCCACAGAAGTTGATGAGTATGGATGCCTCAAGCAACTAAATGATGCTGCAAAACAGTTTAATGAAGGGTTGAGTGCCCTTTGTACAGAACTCAGAACCCAAATGAAGAATGCCACCATTGTATATGTAGATATGTATGCCATCAAGTATGACCTCATTGCGAATTCTACTGAATATGGTCAGTTACAATGCCACCTTATTAATTTTCTTAATTCTCAAATTTTCATGCATGTTATTATATATTACACTTGCAGAGGTAACAAGTGATCTTTCGACTATATATTAACAGGTTTTGAGAATCCATTAGTGGCATGTTGTGGCTATGGTGGTCCTCCTTACAACTTCAACCCTAATGTGACCTGTGGTAAGACTGGTTACAGCATTTGTAATGAAGGATCAAGGTATGTTAGCTGGGATGGAATTCACTACACTGAAGCAGCCAATCTCATTGTGGCATCGAAGATCCTTTCTACAAATTATTCTCAACCTCAAATTAGCTTTGATTTTTTTTGTCATGCCTAAACAAAACTCAGTGCCAAATTATAGGAGATTCTTCAAATAATGAGAACTCTGTATTGATGTAGTTAGAAAGTGTAAACTCCTGGTCATTGTCAATAGGGGTTCTTAAAATAATTTGAAACCATTAGCTTCCATCATTCTCTAGTACTCATGTGACGCATTAGGGTTTACTCCCGGGACAAAAACCCAAAAAGCCTGTAATTTATAAAAACAAAAAAGTTAGATTCAAAATTATTTAACACTACAAGGAAATCCAATAAAGAAATTTTTTGGTTCAATATGGTTCTATTTGCTAGGCTTTTGGCAAATTGATGCTCTTTTCTGATGTGAAATTAGCTAGCCCATAGATTCATATAGTTTTCATTCAATTGTAAATAAAAAAGTGGTCGTGCTTCTAGCATAGGGGTGGCAGCCTCTTATTTAAGAGTCGAAAACCAATGAGGTCTCAAGTTCAAGTTTTTGTATCCTAAAGAATTAAAATAGAGTAGATGGAATGGAGATGTGCTTCTATGGTTTTATATGATAGTCGATTGAGGTGGCACAATCATGTTCATCGGGAGACCTTTAAATGCTCTTGTATGAAAAAAATGATCCAATCCAAATTGAAGAAATTAAAAAAATTAAGGGTAAATTTAAGATAACCTTAAGAGAAACTGGAGAGAACAAATATGTATAGAATATGCCTTAAATCTAGTATGGCTTCAAACAAAGCTGATTGGAAGGCAAAAACCCTTGTAGTAGACCTCATTTAATTGGGAGAAAGGCTTATTGGTTGTTGTATAGTTGACAATTCCATTTACTAATTTGAGTTAGATTTTGGTTGACGCATCTTATGGTTCCAAATCTTAAATTGTTCGGATGCAAGAAAAAAGATCTATAAGGGGTTCTTACAAAAAAAAATTTATTGCATGGAAGTGGAAGTAGAATTCACCTGTTTGCACTAGGTGGGTTGTCTATCATATTAAAAAAAATGCAGTGGCAAAGCTCTTCCGGGGCCAAGGGTGAAATTTGTCTAACAGACCCTTTTAGTCCTTTTTTCACGTGTGAAATACTAGCACTAAATAAGTTGTCAAGTAAGGTTTAAAGTATTGATATTACAGGTCGGTTATTCAAAAGAGAAATGTATCGATATGGACGGTATGGATTGTATCCCATATGGTTACATATCGGTTAATATCGCATTGTATCGTGGTATACTTCAAACCGTACCAAGAAGTGTTGATACTACTCATTGTTAGGTTCAACTTCAGTGTTGTGCATTAAATATGCAGCACTGTGTGTGCACAACATTGTGCTGCCAACTGTTGAGATCGAAATCTCGACCGACCGTCCGTCTCCCTTTTAACCACCTGCGAGACATCTCACTTTCAACCAACTGCGATACGGACGATCAAGATCGAAATCCTTAGTTGCTTGCCTCAAATGCTTTTAACAATGGCTGGTAAAATGAAACTTGATGAGCATGGATGCCTTAAGCAAGTAAATAATGCTGCAAAACAGTTTAATCAAGGGTTGAGTGCCATTTGTACAGAATTGAGAACAGAAATGAAGAATGCCACCATTGTGTATATAGATATATATACCATCAAGTATGACCTCATTGCAAATTCTGCTACTTATGGTCAGTTTTACAATGCCACCTTATTAATCTTATTCATTATCGAAGTCTCATAGTCATACTATTATGTATTACACTTGCAGAGGTAGCAAGTGGTCTTTCAACTGTACATTAACAGCTTTTGATAATCCACTAATGGCATGTTGTGGTTATGGTGGTCCTCCTTACAATGTCAACCCTGAAAAGCGCCGTCCTTCAGTTGGTTAATTACATATTTTTTCCATGGCCAATTTGTACATATTTTTTCCTTAACTAGTAAGGACCCACATGCAAATGCACGTGTTTTGTATTATTCAGTGATTTCAATGAGACAAGAGAAGTTTTATATCAAAGAATGAACATATCATACAATAATATCATCTTGTCAAAACTTTGTATATAGTGATCTGAAATTCCTTACCTCCAGATGATGTGGGGCTTCCACGGTCAAACCAAGTGTTGTAGCAACAAGTCTTATGTGAACTCCCGGGAAGGAGTGGGGGAATGTGGCGACCAAACCCAACTTGATATGTGATTTGTAATAATCGTACATCAAACTAAAAAGGAGGAAATTTATCTACAAAAAACCTAGATGAGGATCCTCATCGACTAACCTTGCGGTGATTCACCTGTGGCGATTATGTAACCTCAGACATAAGCATCACAATCCTACCACCTAAAATATTCATTTCAATTTAGACACCATAGTTCAAAAATATCTTAAATTGAAAAAATTGTAATGGCAAGTGTACAATTGATATATTATTTGGAAGATAAAGATGTGTAAATGTACTAGGATAAATTTAAGGGGGTATAAATGTAATTGTATGCAAACCCAAGGGTGTACATGTAATTTGTTCTTATAATTAACATTGATATTATCAAAAATATAATTTGAAGTACAATTATAATAGAAGACATATTAGACATATTTATTGATGATTGAGAGTATTTTACGACGTAAAAATTTAGTCATTTTAAAATAATAAATGAGAATTTAGAATTAAGATTTTGGACATAATTAATCGTAACTACTTTGTAAATGATAATGATAATTGAGGGCATGTTTGGAAGAAAAATATAGCCATCTTTCTTGAGTTCCTACATAACACCATCTCTAGACTGTAAGGGAGTCTCTAGGGATGCAATTCAGCCTTGAACCAAACAAGTTTGAACTAGGGGACAATGGAAGAGGGATTCCTGATGAAATGGGAAGAAGAAGTAGAGAAGAGCCATAAGCTATGTGTTATTCATTGATAAATTCCAAATATTTTTGCACCCAATATTGTTGGTCTTCAAGGCAGTTATAGCCATCAAAACGACATCTCATTTCTCCAAAACAATAGTCATCCATCTTAAATTGTTCATTGAGGAGTTATCATACCACACTTATATCAGAATACAACAAAAATAAGCCTTTTCCAATTAAATGGGGTTGGTTATATATTTTTTTTGGTAAACAACAATCTATTCAAAGCAGACGAGGGTGGGGCTGAACATAAGGCCACCAACCACTCAGTGAAAATCGGTCACTCTTTCGGGCGCGAAACCAAAAGGTCTTCCTGGCTAAGAGATCTGCTATTACATTAGAACTCTTAAGAATAAAGGCATGAATACAATGCAGGAAGTTATCCATTAAATAATGGGGTTGGTTACATAGATCTTGTCATTCCAATAAGTTCTATTTGAGGTTATACTACATATAAGGCCTAGGCTATGCATATTCATTCTCACCACTTTTCTTAAGTTTATTTGAAGTTTATTTTTAATTCTTCTAATTTCTTTAATTTAGATTAAATCACTTCTCCACATAGAAGCCTTTAAATGCCTTCGTGGAACATGGTTATGCCACCTAAATTGATTTTTTCGTAGTTTAGCATTTATTAGAGTTATTTCAAGTCCATCTCTAATGGGATCACTCCATATTTAGTCTTTCCTAGCTTTGCCACTCATCCATCTCACCATCTGCATTTATGTTACAATAAAGGGTAATTTCATCTGGACCCCCTGAGGTTTGGTCCAGATCACTTTTAGAGTTTTAGTCCAATTTAAGTTTTCTTTTGCATATGGCTCCCCTGTGGTTTCAGGAAATGATTAAGGGCGGGACAGAACCGAGATTCACCCCAAGGAGCCCGTGGTGGGAACCGCAACGAGACACATTTCACAAAACGGAACGGAGGGAGAGGGAACCGAGATTCCCTCTAAAACTAACATTGAACCGACCTAAAGTTTTAAGGAATCGATTTCTCCAAGTCGCTAACCACTAATTTTTGCCGACTCCATAGATTTGAAATCCATAGATTTGAAATTTAGAGATTTTTGAAATCTCCAGACTCAAGTAACCAAACAGGCCCTAAATGAGGACAAGTTTAACAGAAACTGTTTGTTTAATCATTTTTGTGACCAAAATACCCTTTTATATTTATTTGTTTTAATTTTTTTCTTTTTAATAAATTTATTTATTTTATTTAAAGAATAAATATAAAACTCTCATTTATGATAGTGAAAAGAATCTCTTAACGGAACGAGGTGAGAGTGAGACCCTCTATTTCCTCGTTCTCTTCGTCTTCTCTGTCGTCGTTGTCGGCGTCTCCATCGTCTTCGTCGTCTGCACGTGTTTCTTAGTAGAATGATAGTTGTATTATAGAAGCCAACTTCGAAAAGTTCCAGATTAGATGAGAAGAAAATTTAATTGATCTTAACTCCTCGCGCTTCTCTTCGTCGTCGTCTCCATCCACCATTGAAGTCAGCTGAGTTGCAGAGTTGAGAGCGGAGCAGTTTGCACGAACCTCTCCGGTTTTCCCCGTCAAGACGTTAAGTTGACCCATCTTAATCATGCCTCGAACGAACTTCTCGAAAAACAGTTCCTCATCTTTTGTGAAGCTGACGACAATGTCCTTGGTTCTACTATCTGTGTAAAGATCCTGATCTGAGGTGGAGAGCCCCTATCGCTTCACCAGGTTAACGAAATACTTGTTGTTGAAGAAGTTGGGTGTACAGACATCTATGTCGGTGGTGACGTTGGGACCGGATTCTAGGCAGATGCTCTTCAGGTCCTTTGCAAATTCGTCTTCCAGGGTAGGATATTGGGTTGGGTACAGGCGGTTGGTGAAGAAAGAACAGTGGCCAAATTGGTATGGCCACTAGAGAGTACAACGACGTCGTAGGTATCCAAGTTATTGCTGGCCATCAAGCTAAGCACTGCGCTTGTGTTCTTTGCTGGTAGTAGCAGTCGAGGTTTGCTAGAGTTGCTTTCCTTGTGGCAAAGTTCACA
Source organism: Hakea prostrata (assembly GCF_041222555.1). NCBI lineage: Eukaryota > Viridiplantae > Streptophyta > Magnoliopsida > Proteales > Proteaceae > Hakea > Hakea prostrata. The sequence goes on along the minus strand of NC_142603.1, from coordinate 50,892,549 downwards.
TTGTATTGTCTCCCTAAGGGTACTTTGTAATCTGGATCCCATGACTGCACAATTTTAGCAAATATCTTAGGGTTTAGCATTTGCATGTGAATTGCTCGACGAAAAGCCGAAGAGTTTTGTTTATGAAGATGAGCTTTATAAAATTTTACCAGGAAAACGGAATCACAGGGAGCAAGAGCGACAAGGTCAGCACAGGAGACGACGACGCCATAGTGCTCCTGGACGAGGGCTTGGAGGTCGTTGATGATCTCGAATGCCTTAGCTCTCAGGAGTTTTCTCCCGACTGAGCATCTAGCCAAGTTCTTGGCCCGACGACAGAGAAGACAAAGAGAACGGGAGGAAATGCCAGAGGTGTGAAGAGATTCTTTTCACCATCCAAAAATGAGATTTTTACATTTATTCTTTGAATAAAAGAAATAAACTTATTAAAAAGAAAAAACCTAAAACAAATAAATCGAAGAAAAAAAAAGGTATTTTGGTCACAAAAATGATTAAACTAACAGTTTTTGTTAAACTTGTCCTCATTTAATCATTTCCTGAAACCATAGGGGAGTCATATGCAAAAAAAAAACTTAAACTGGACTAAAAGTGACATGAACCAAACCTCAAAGGGTCCAAATGAAAATTACCCTACAATAAATTTATCTATATCACACTTTGCACCATCCAATGTAGCTGATCTAGTGATGAAATTTTGGTAAATAATGGAGATCATGTAAAATAAAGTTTTGAATATCATAATTTTTCTTTTCAATAAAAGGATATCATAATTCAAATTAGCATAATAAGTAGGACAGAAGATTCGAGATCCATCAGCCATTGTGCAAAAAGCAAAATGATCGCTTCAATTGAAACATCCGCATTTAATACATGCCAGGAGAACAATATAAATTGTCACAAAAGAAAAAAAAATATATAATTCTGATTATAATTTCTGTTCCCACCGTCGATGACGAGGCGATATCTGACGAAGCGTATCTAACTGTACTTGTACATTGCAACCTGCAAATTTCCCACCATTTTGCTGGTTTTCATGAGGACATATCCATGGGGTCCGAATTCGGAACGCTAAATCTCAGGTTTTGTTAACCTGTGCTCTCATACTGGTTTTCGCATTTTAGCTCTTCTTCTGTTTTCTTTCCAACCATCTAATTTGCAGGGTTTCATTCCATTTTGTATTTGTTCATTCGTCATCACTTGTCTTATAATTTGGCTTTTGGTGAGGATGTTTTTATTCTAGTTCTTCGTTCAAGTGAATTCTCCGTACTAAACCCTTATTGACGGTGAATTATGCTGCTGCCTCCTTAATTTTTTTGAGTTGGGTTCTGGTTTCTTGTTTTTCGCCTGTTCTCGATGCTTGCATGTTTATGTTTTTGGGACGTTATTGCGTGTGTTTTATTTCTGCAAAGCTTGAATTAATTTTGTTACTGTTCCAGATAGTTTCTTGTTAAGTGACAATGGCAGATGATTGCGGTCACTTTTCTTCTCCCTGCTAACTTCCTTGGTGGACAGGCTGGCTGTTTCTTGATTATTTCAAGTGTGGAGAATATAATTCCTAAATTAGTAGATACGAGACATCGAGACTAATAGAGCAGAGTTAGCGTGTTCATAAATGGATTGTCTTTGTCATGTAAGCAAACTTGCTTGTTTTACATCAGTAGGGTTCTGGAAGTGGAAGTGATAGGCAGAGCCACTGTATACTCCCCACGTGCACATGAGGCAATGAGAATCAAAAGATAATAATGTTTCTCCGCTTTAATTTTACTGTTAATGTTTAGGGTTTAGGGAGGTCATCTGGACTCTGGAGCTCACATGGTCTTAATTCCTCATCCATACTAGCATGCTATCTTCTGCAGCTTGGAGCAGGACTATTTTTGGCCTTTGATAGAGTATGATTAGCTGTTATGGTTGTGTTCTGTGTGACTGTGTTATGGTGGACAAGCCTCATTTGTTTCAGTTATCTACAATTTTGGATTTGAATGCAATCTGATAAGTGGGTCTACAAATTCCAAACTTGATGTTTTGGGACTCTTTTTTATTTGATGTTAGATCATTGGTTGCTATAGCCCCACAAATTAGTCTGGTAATGAATTCTGTGGTTACAATTTTGTAGGTTTTATATCAGTATCTTTTTTATCCCTAGGTTATGGATTCATAGGCTATCTGGTAATGACATTGCTGTAGAGGTTTGGATGGCTTAGTTAAAAGAGTGTCAAAATCGAAGTTTTAGCAGATGTGCTTGGTTTCGACATGGTAATTTTCTCAACACAAGTGCATTGCTTTCTCTAAATTAATTAACTGTTTGCCTGTGGCTTTAATAATTATCTAGTTTTGTTCTATACAGGACAAATTAGTGGATAATGCAGATAGTGAAAGCTCATCAGATTGGGATGTTGAGGAAGGAAGCACTTCAAAGCTCAGGGTCCTGGATCTGGAAACAGCATGCTCAAATCATTCTCATGTATGTGTACCTTTTGCAAGTTGTCAGTTAGGTTTCTATGTTCTATCTTTAGTTCATTTCTGTGACTTTTACCATGAATATGTTATGGATGATTTTGATGTTGGTACCTTCACTGAAGTAAGTTATCAGTAAAGGACACTCTGCCTCTTCTGTTGGCTTCACACCAGTGAGCCTCTTAATTAAGCAAAGAGCACTGGCAGGGATTCTTTCCTGAAAGTGCGAACGTGAAAGAATGATTGTGCCCCAGGTTAACATCAGTTTGCCGTGAAGAATGCAGGTTACTTTACAAGGGTTTATTTGTGAAAATCAGCACAGGCTTCCATTCCTATTCTGCCGTTCGTATTAGTTATTCACGATTTCTCCGTATCAATAGGGGATGATCACCTTCCTTGAACTATCCATAGCTTACACTTATTAGAGAGCTGCCAAGAAGCATCCAACTAATAAGTCTACTGAGTACTTGTGTGCAAAGAAGAATTTTTGCTGCCAAATTTCTTCTCTTTCTATTTTATTCAATTGATGAAAGATTCTATGTAAACTTCAGTGATGAAATGGTGACATTTAAAATGTTAAGGGCATTTCTTGAAAGGAAAATGGAGCTCAAGATTTAGCATCAGGCACTAAATCTCCATCCAGCGACTTGGGTATGTTATTGAGTCCTTATAGGACCTCTCTCCAGTAGTCGAATATGATCAAAATTCTGTGTCTCTCATAACGAGAGTGAGGTCTCCTTCAGATTCAATCTCTGCTTCTCTTCTCCTCTCTCTCTCTCTCTCACATTCTCGTTCTTCTCTGTCTCTTCTCTTCTTATTATTGACATGGTATCAGTGTGTTGAGGCTGAGAATCCTTCAAAACTTCCTGCGGTAAACTCTGAGTTGTTCTTCTTTGAGATAAATTGGTGGAGCCTCTTGCATGCTAGTTTGAGTGTGCTCTTGGAGCAGAATTCTTGCTAGTTTCTTGGTGTGGTTTCAGACTTGAAGATGATGACGGACTGATTCACAATCTGATGCAAAAAGGAATCAAGTCTCTTCTGTCCCGGCATGTTTATGCTGTTTTGACCTATTTTTATGACTTTTTTGGGGGACTAGTTTTAATCAGACCTAGATGATTAATGTTGGAGACTGTTTGAAATCCTGTTTTTAAAGTTGAAACTGCTTTTGTGAGAATCTATTTGGATCAGACCTAGTTTTCAGTGTGGCCTGCTGTGTTTATTTGGTTCAGACCTAGATTCGACCAAATTTTGACCTAGCTATTGGAGACTACATGAAATCCTTCTGGTATTAATTTTTTGGACTGCCTTCATTCTCTGTTTTGGTTTTCTGGAGAAGTTTCTATTACTGCTGCCACTCTGCTCCTTGGAAGTTTTTATACACTAGGTCTGATTATTAGCATTGGTGGAAGTTATAGTGCTGCTGTGAAGAATTATTTTGTCTAAGGACTGTCAGAATCTTTCTTTTGGAGTTTGTTGTCTGCTCTCACTGTGTTTCAGACCTTGTTCTTTTGATTGCAGACTATTTTGAGGACTTATTTATTGCTGTCACAGTATTTCAGACTTAGACTTCTTTTGATTGGGTATTTTCAGTTGATTGAAAAGGAAAATTGGTGCTTGCTGCCACTGGTTTCTGTAATCTTTAGAGAAACAGAGAGCTCAAATAGAAGAGCTGAGAAGAGAGATTAGAAGGGCAAAGAAATACAGAGAAGGAATGTAGGAGCAAAGATCTAGAGCTTTATTTGTAGAAATATTAGAGTTTTACAGTCGAACTTGAGAACAGTAAGGAGAGTCCATAACGGACTCAAATAACTCAAGGAACCCAAATTGAGCCTTATTTCCTTTTCCATCAATGCCCTCCAATACTCCCCCTCAAGATGGAGAATAAACATCAAATATTCCCATCTTGTTACAAATATAACTCACTCTTTCTCAAGGTTGTCAAAGCGACAAGTGGACCAAAGCGGTTGGGACACATTTTTCTTGTACAACTATTTTATGTGACACATAAAATACTAAAAAACTGATATAGTTTTAGTATAAGCTAAATAAATTTGAAAGAATCCTAATTATGAAAGATTATCATAATAAAAATTAAGTTCATCTCATTATAATGCAAATATACAATAGCCATTAGCATCATAATGTAATAATGTTTTTTTAGTAACACATAATGTAATAACATATGATAACGGACTATATAAAATTATAAATATGAAATGAAAGTATACAGAATGTGGTCTACAATATTATACATCTTTTAGCTTATTTCTCAATTTAAATATCCTATATTCTTTTACCTGACTTTTTTTTAAATAAATGAATAATGCTCAAATTTGAATCGAAATTTAAGTTGTCCTCTTTTCTTTACCACTTTTTTCGTTGAACCAATAAATTAATAGATATTTTAAAAGGATAATTATTGTTGCCCCCTGTACTATAGTTTAATTACTACTTTTATTCCCTATACCTTTTTAAATTACTAATCCAACCTTAGACTTTACCTGTAATTACTGCTGCCCCCTACTGTTAAACTTTGTTAGTTAAGTGATGATGTGGCAATTTTTATTTATTTAAAAATCCCAAAATAACCCGAAAGGTTTTATTCTACTTATTTACACTTTATATTAAATTATATTATTAGCTTAGTAATTAGGAAAAATTTAACCCTAATTTGGGAGCTCCTTATTTTTTTAGCTTTTTTATATTTACTTTTCAATTTGGTGTTATGTTTTAGTTTTTGTTATTTACTTTCCAATTTAATGTTATCAATTTTAAGAAGTTCCTACTTCCAGTAGGTTTTCATTTATTTACTATATAGTTTAGCATTATCAATTTTAGGAAGTTCCTTTTCTTAGTAGAACAAAATAATTTAGGTAGTTTTTTTTTTAATTTTTAAATAATAGGAATACAACTCTAAAATTGGTACTTGATATGGTTTTTTCCTAAATGAGAATAGTATTGTGTTTTGACTTCTTAATTTTAGAAGAACAAAATAGACATTAGACATTCAACTGTAGCAATCTCTTAATACTGTAATACTAAGGGGGGCAGCAGTAATTTCATAAAGAGCAAAGTCATTTTAGTAATTAAGCTATAGTATAGGGGGACAACAATAATTATCCCTATTTTAAATGATTCTCCATCTAATCCCGAATCCGAAATGAATTAACTATTATATTTTTATATGATTTTGTAGAATCAAGTTTGATGTTATAAAAAGTCCACAAAAAAAAAAAAAAGTTCTGGTACAAAATATCACAAAAGTGATCGTTGAGCCTAAATTCAAAATGTCAATGTATTACATTTCAGGGAAGCAAAGCAAAATTTTGCCATCTCGGTAGTGGGCAAAATGAAATTCCCGCCGAAATCGAAAAGTTTCAGATGTTGGTAAAACTATGGTCAAATTGTGGAAACTAGGCTGAAATCTTGAAAATAGCAGTGAAATTTTGAAAATTCCAAGGGGTTGTACTATACAGGGCCTGTGGCTATGGTGGTTCATCTGCTAATCTAGTAGCATTTTTGTATATGGGTATGGAGATGGATCAAGTGTATCATTTGTGGACTCCATCTTTGGATATCCATTAAGACCAACACAACCAATCATCCCAGTGATGAACTATATGGACAACTTCATCTGTACCATGTCATGGCATGCTTATGTCCAGTATTTAAAGTACTCCTCCATGACCCAGGGAATGGATCTCTTCGACAACTATTTGTATATTGAATTCCACTTCTTGTATTTGTTGTTGCATTTTAATAAAAACCTTAGTGTTGACTTGCATAATATCCATATTATATTGGTTAAAATTCATGTTCCGAACTTTTAGTTTTGCCCGCATATAGCCAAGCATGTTCCAATCAAGAACATCACTTTGGATTAGGTTTTAGGCACAAACAACACTCCCAGTCATCTATTGGCCTCAAATTTGGATGGACACTGAAAACGAGGCTAGAATAACCAAAAACCCACCGTGTCAAAATTTAGAAAAAGATTTTGGAACACCAAAACCCCAACACCCGGGAGCAAAAAACCACCCCCGGGGGTGTACCCCTTTTTTCCCAAAAAAAAACCCCTCCCCCCCCCCCCCCCGCCCCCCCCCCCCCCCCGCCCCGCCCCAGTAGAATGGCTATTGACCATGATCTCAAGCCCTTATTTATAATTAAGTGGAAAGTAGAATATTACAAGGAATAGAATTCTATATGAATACAAACCCAACTAACTCCTATACAAACCATAGACTCTAATAGAATCCAACACTCCCCTCAGTTGAGGCATAGATATTACTCATGCCTAACTGCCTACAATGGAAGGAAATTCTCTCAATCCCTGGTGAAACACCGCAAGGCTTGATCTTACAAAGGATGCGATAAGCCCTGTTCCAACTTCCTTTGACAAAAACGCAATTCAATGTGCTAGTTCGATCATGTTGCCTGGATTATTAGCAATACTAATAGCAGCCTTGTTGTCACAATATAACATCATGGGGTTTGGAACTTGGACTCCAATATCTTGCGCAAGCCTTTCAACCAAGTAGCTCACAAACTCCACGAACCATAGCCCTATATTCAGCCAGACTAGATAAAGCACCACATTCGTCTTACTCCCAAGAACAGATTACCTCCAATAAAGGTCAGAACCGAAATTGACTCGCTGGAGATCCAGCGACGCATCGGGATGCTACTTAGATATCGGTGGGTGACAAAGTATCCTTTCCAGAGTTCCCTCAAACCGAGTATCGATAACAGACCTTCATATGAGCAAAATGGATCATGCATGAATTGACTCACTATACCTACAGATAAGCAATGTCGGCCGGGTGAGACAAGTAGATAAGCTTCTACCAGCCTTTGGTATCTTCCTTGTCCCTGGTCTCCCTCTTTTCTTTAAGTTTAGCTCCACTCAATAGGGGTATCAACTACTTACACCCCAACATTCCCACCGATAATAGATCTAGGACATACTTTCGGGATAGGAATATACCTTTATTGATCGAGCCACCCAATCCCTAAGAAATCGAACTTCCCTAGATCTTTAATTTCAAACCTTGCAAGATAGTCCTTAACTTTTGAATTTCTTCACCATCATTCCCGTGATGACAATATCGTCTACATAGACAATGAGAAGTGTGATGTTAGTACTGACTTCGACAAATAGGTATGATCGCATTGCTGCTTGTACCCAATAGAAGTCATTGCCTTCGAAGGCGTCCAAACCAAGATCTAGAGACGTTTAACCCATATATTGACCTCTTCAACCGACGGACTTTCCCTGCAGGATTGTCATCGGAAAAACCAGTGGGATTTCCATATAGACCTCTTCGCTAACTCCCCATGTAAGAAGGCATTTTACGTCTAGTTGGTGCAAGTTCAGTGTTTGTTCACAGCTACGGACAACGAACTGAGAAGGAAGGGGAAAGGGAAAAAAAGGGGGAAAGAAAGAGCAAGGGATATAAGAACAAAAACATGAGGGTGGAGGAAGTGTAACAGCTCCAAGTGCATTTCTCATGGCATTTCAAAGCCTACTAAGATAGGCTGAACAGGAAGGAGAGAGAGAGGATATAAAAGAGGTAGGAGTGAGAAAGAGTTATAAGAAACATATTTAGCATGGGATGGAGAAAGAGAAAAAGAAAGGAAGATCGGAAGAAGATACCGGAGAACGATAGGAGCGGGAGAGAAGGGAAGACCCTTCTCCACGAGGGGTATTCTCTGATAAGGATATGGTAAGGGAAAGACCCAACAGGTGTCTCAAGAGTGGTCTCGGCAGGTTCTTCAATGGTTGAAATGAAGGGGGAGGATAGAGTCCTCGGGAGGGAAGTCTCCCGGTGGAAAACGGGACTCTTAAGTTGTGTTGGGTGTGAAAGGAAGATCTAGAGTGGAAAGAACACCTCTCTTAGGACTCTCCCCCGGAGAGGTGTAAGTAAGGGCAAAATAGAAAAAGTACATCCATGGATACAATGGTTTCTGGAGGGAGGATGATAACATTTGTACCTTCGAGTAGCGAGAAACCCAAAATATGCAGCGAGGGGGGAGCCAAACTGGGGGGGATTGGATAAAACGCATCCAAAAACCTTTGGGAAATAACAAAAGAAGAGGCTCTGAAGAATCTCATTAGGACATTTAAAACCAAGTATCCACGGGCATCCTATTCATAAGGTAAGAAGGGTGAGAATAGCATCACTAGATCGGTAGGACATTCATAGCAATCATAATAGAACGGGTATCTCTAAGAGATGCGATTTTCCTTTGGCCACCCATTTTGGGCAGCGATCAACGAACTAGTCGATGTATTATGCGAGTCGAGAGATATCTTTGAAATTCACCATCAATATACGTGCATTGTCACTGCGAAGGATCTTCACGGTGGCATTGAAGCGAGTTTTAATCATATTATGAAAATCACGAAAACATCGGAAAACTCATTTTTTGTTTTAAAAGATAAATCCATGTAGAACGAGAGTGACAATCAATAAAAGTAACAAAGTACCTATGGCCGATGATAGACACACGTGGCGGGGACCCCACACATCGGATGAATTAACATAAAAGGAATATTTTTCTATTATGAAGAGAAGGTAAATAAGTAGAAGAGCCGCGCAAAATGCGGGCTACAAAAAAATCATCCTCATCAAGAAGAAACTAAATCGGAAATATTTCTAAGAGTTCCAGAGGGGGTGACCTAGCCTACGGTGCACGATGAAGGTCGATATTAGAATGGACTGATTAGAAGATGTAGTGAGAGAAGTAGATCTAATGGCGAGCAAATAAAGTCCATTGTTAGTTTACCAGTCCAATCTCCTTCCGTTACCGGATCTGAAAGACACAATAAGATGGGAAAAATGTCACTTTACAATTTAAGTCATGTGAAGGCTGGCGATAGAGAGCAAGTTAGTAGAGAAAGAGGGAACATGTAAAACTTTAGACAAAGACAGGGGATGGAGAATGTTGAATGGTCCCTTTTCCAGAATGGAAGAATAGGAGCCATCAAAATTGAACTTTATCCTTTCGAAGTTGGAGAATATTGTAAGAAAAAAGAGGATAAACTGCATATGATCCGTGGCTCGGTATCAATAATCCAAGGAGTAGAAAGCGAAGAAACTTGGAAGCTTGTAAAAGTTTTACTGAAGTAGCAAGGTAGGAGTTGGTGTGATTAGTAGAGGAAGCGAGTGGTAGAGGCTGTACGGAGAGAAGATTGGAGAATACGTCGCAAAGAAGTTAACTCCTCGTGAGAGACCAAATCTGCAGAGGGCGTGGAAAGCTGTCTGAGAGATATGAGCTTTCGATTTCCTTTTTTTGTGCTCTTTTTTCTCAAAATCAGCGAGGCTTCCCATGGAGTTTCCAACAATTTTCCTTAGTATGATAGGGTTTGTGACAGTGCTCACACTTGACAATCTCCTTAGCCGGATCAGATTTAGTGCGAACAGACTGTAAAGCTGATTTCTCCAAAATAGGAGTATGAAGCATGGCTAATCGACGACTTTCCTCACCGAACAAGAGCATAAGACTGCTCTAGTGTAGGAAAGGGAGAACGACTTAAGACTTGTACTCGATCGATCGTACTCAACGTTCAAACCGCCAAGAAGTCATATACTCGAATCTTATCAATGTGCTTCTTATAAGTCGCCACATCATCTGGATTAGTGGGGTGATAATCCCCATAATGATCCAACTCTTGCCAAAGAGATCGCAACTCAGCATAATAGTGGGCCACAATCAGTTCCTTTTGGGTAGTCTCATGAAGCTTCTTTCGTAGCTCATAAACACGTGCATTATTCCCCAACCGTCCATATGTTTCAATAGTAGCCTTTCGGATTTGGGCAGCGATATCAAGTAATAGATATCCACGGGCAATATTTGAAATCATGGAATTCAAGAGAAATGACATAATAAGAGAGTCATTCGAGATCCATTTATCTGTGGAAACGCTTGTGGTAAGAAGGTTTGATGGTGGTGCCAGTAATGTATCCAACAAGTCCTCTTCAGCAATAGTTAAGTAAGGATCGTGACCAAATCAAATAATTTGTCCCATCAAATCTTACCGAAAGAGGATGAAAATTTGGGTAATGTTCGGGGCGGTGGGAGCGAGAGTACCATCGATAGTTGCCATGTTGAAAAAATTGTCTGCAGTTCTTGACCACCTGAAAAAAAAACAAAAGCGCAAATGCAATAGCAAACAATGATAGATCAAATCTCCTTTTCCCTCTTCTTCTTCTCTCTTCTTTTTTTGAACCAAAGAAAAATTCTGGTGCAGTCCAATAGAACCAGAGACAAAAAAAAAAAAAAAAAAAAAATGGTTCAGTCTAGTCTATTTTGGACAATGAACCAAGAATTGAACCAAACAATGAACTAAAGAACCAAATCAAAAGTTGAACCCAAAAAACCAACCAAATAACAATCGATATCTTCTTCCACACACCTGAAAAATCAAAGATTTATGTTGCGCACGATTGGGAAGATGATGCAGCAGCATAAGGTGAGGGAGGCGATGGGGCTCTCTTCTCTTTCCTTTCTTCTTGGTCTAGCCCACTGTGATTCAGTTTACCTAATCGCAAGAAGCAGACAGCAGGTTGTGGCTGCGATTCTATTTTTCTAATCGCAAGAAGCAGCAGGGAGTTGTGGTTCTTTTTCTCTTCCCTTTTTTCTTCTCTGGTCTTCTAGGTGGAACTGAAAAATAGTGCAGCGGTGCGGTGCGATGGGTTTGAAAAGGGAAAAAATTTCTGCCAAACGATGGTTGCAGAATTAGGTTGTTGAAGAACAAGAAAAAACTGCGAAGGGTTTTGGAGAAAAAAAATCTGCTGTGGGTTTATAGGTTTGAAGAACAGAAAAAATAGAAGAACATACTAATCGAACTTAGGCTCTGATGCCATGTTGAAAGAAACGATTGTAGTAGAATGGCTTATTGATCCATGATCTCAAGCCCTTTATTTATAATTAAGTGGAAAGTAGAATATTACAAGGAATAGAATTCTATATGAATACAAACTCTAACTTAACTCCTATACAAGACAAAACCAACACTAATAGAAAAGGGGAAAAGAAGGGGGGGGGGGGGGGGGGGGGGGGGGGGGGGGGGGGACACGGAGGTGGAGGGGAGGAAAGTGGGGGAGGAAAGAAAGGGAGGGGGGGGGGGGGGTTGGTTGTAACAAAAAAAAAGGAAAATTCCTAACTGCTCCTACATTTGGTGAAAGGTTCTGAAGTATGGGGATAAGGTGGAACCCCTCATACTAACATGTCTTTAGTGATGGAAAGGGTACTTGTATGTGGCTGGAAAATTGGCATCTAAGGAGTATTTATCAAAAGATATGGAAACATTATCATTTTAGATGAGAGGTCTCAGTGTATGGAGACGATACACAAGTTTCTCATTGATGGACCATGGAGAAGTCGTACAAAATGATCATTGATATGAAAGAGGCCCCAAGGTGGTTTTTTGTCCCCTAGGTGATACATTACTTTTTGGACATGAAAAAAAAGACTGTTTTTTCACCTAGGCAACGTTGCCTTCTGTGCCATATTGACGCCTAGGCGATAAAGCAGTTGCTTTTTTAACATTTTGTACCAAGTTTTTTTTTTTTTTAATATTTTCAAAAATCAAATTTTATTGTACAAAGCCATATGAGAATATAATAGTTAATTATTTAAGATTTGGGGATTCATTTAGACAGAGAATTATTCGAATAATGCAACTAACTAATTTATCAGTTCAGTCAAATAGGCAGTAAAAAAAGCAGACGAATTAAAATTTGGTTTCGAGAATTATTCTTTTACTTAAAATAAAGTCGGATGAAAAAATTCGGATGTTTTAGGTTGAGCAACAATTGTATATATGAGGGCTGAGGTCATATGTAAAATGCTCATAGGGTCTAGGCACATGGCACTTATTTGACATCACAGAGGTAAGTATAATTACTATTTTCATTTTAGATTTATTATTTTATATAGATCATAATCATATGCTATAATGTTATTATGTTATGTTGCTGATTGCTGTTGTATATTTGTATTATGATGAGATGAACTTATGATTTTTTATAGTATTTTGCATAATTATGATTCATTAATATTTGTTTAGCTTGTAGTAAAACTATATAAGTTTTGGTGTGCTGTTTGTGCCACATAAAATAGTTGTATTGAAAAAATGTACACTAAAATGCCTTGTTTCCAAGGTGCTGCCTAATTGCCCTGGCGCTTAAGCAGTTCGCCAACCGCCTTGGCTGCCTTGATGCCGTGATAGCCTTGAGGACGATCATCAAATTTGCTGGCTGTATGGTGAGACTTACCCCTTGTAGAAAGGATCAATCATACTAAGGTCGATGTGGTGGTTTGGAAAGGGACTGCCACTGGTTTCTTCACTATCAAATCAGCTTGGGATGTCATCTGTCTGAAAACACAGGTCAATTAGTGGAAGGTGGTGTGGTCTGCTGATAATACCCTAGACACTCATTTACTGCTTGGAGATGTTTTAGAGATGCCTGAGACAATTTGGTGAAAAGGAAGATTTGGTGCAACCTATTTGCTGTTTTTGTTGGGTAGGGGTTGAGAGTAGGGACTGCCTACCTTTCATTGTAATTTTAACTCCTTCGCGTGGAAAGGTACCTTTAAAATGTTAACTAAGAAAGAGGGAAATAACAAGGTTGTCTGAAACTGCTATTTGGGTGAGTGTAAACATATGGTGGTAAAGGAGAGAGTTGGAGTTATTGCAAAGTTGGCTCTTTGTGCAACCATTCAGCACCTTTGGGACTGAGAGGAATTATCAGATCTTCAGGGACAAGACCCGAACAACAGAGCAGTTAATTGCAGCCTTTTTGGATAATGTGAAAGTAAATGTGCTGCTCTGTGCATTGCTACTAAGAGAACTGCCTAGACTGTTTATGTAGTTGAGAGGTGGAATATTCAGGTTGTTCGGAAGAATAGGATTCCAAAATTTTGATCCTGGTTTAGGCCTTCCAGAAATATGATCTCATTGCACAGTGACGGGGCTTTGGCGAATTCAATAGCTTCATATGATGGGGTTCTAAGGAATAATTCCGGCTGTCCTATTATGGCATATGCTGGTAGAGCGGAACAGTTATCAATATTGGCAATGGAATTGCAAGCCATACTTCGGGGGATTAGAATATGCTCTCAAGAAGGGTATTTGCTGGTCTCCATCAGATCTTATTCTAAATTAATAATAGATATTCTTAATGGGTCTATCCAAGGGCCTTGGAAGTGTCAAGCTATAAAAGGGAGAATTTTGTAAGAGGCAGCTATGGTGATAGAGTTGGAATTTAGGCATGTGTGAGGAAAACTGAATCAGCCAGCATATTACATGACAGGGATTTAGATAGGGCAGTATCAAGTGTGATGAGATCCTATTCATTTCCCTAAAGAGCAAGTTGATCTGATTCAACGGGGTGCAGCACTACATGTCTATTACTGTTGGTAATTGGGCTCCCCCCCCCCCTAATTTGGGATACTTGTTAGGAGGGGATGCCATCCTCTGGCTCATGAATTGCAGTAGTGTAACTTTACTATAGTTTGGTTGAAGATTTAGATATGCCAGTTTCAGAGTTGGAAGCCCAAAGCCAGCTTATTTTCTCAGTTACGTGAGTTTGATGATCTGATGTTCATAATTGGATCTGATGAAGCTGCAAACTTGTTTGGTTTTCACTCTGGAATACATAATTGAATTAATGTACATAAAAGTAAACTGCCCGTCCCTCTTGTTTGGATGCTAATGAGTAAAGTTAGTGATGTAGATCTTGAATTTGTTATATTATTCTTTGATTTTGACATTTTGTTTGTAATTGTGAAAGAAGACTTTGGTAAATGTTGTCATGTTTCACCTGCATATGGAATGTAGAGGGAAACTTGTTCTCAAAACATAGATACTGAATTTGGTATTTAATCATATATTCTTGGAATGGTTAGCATCAGTGTGATAGAATGTTTTGGGCATTGATACGGATTACGTGGCAAATACTAAAGGATAATTGTTGATAGGCTTTTGATGAATCAGGTACTTAAAAAATCAAGTTCTGAATCCTCAGATTCTCTTGATGCCTTGTTCAGTAGCTGCAGCAATGGTGTTAGCTCTCCTGAAGATGCTACCGATATTAATGATATTGAGGTAACTTATAAGTGTGACAATTCTGCTACTTTTCTTGTACTTAAAATGCTAGGCTAACACATTCTCCAATTATATGCTAATTGAATCATGTGAATGTGGTGTTTTTTTCTTCACGTGTCTCATCTACATAAGAAATCAGAAAAAGGATACAGGAAAAGTTGAACCTACCCAGTTTATCAGCCTACCTACTTCACTTTTATTAAGTTATTATAACTAGGAATTATATTTTTAAAATATGGATTGAGGTAAATAGGAAGAGCACTAAGGGGTGAGCAAGAGAAATGTGGGAGGCAACTGGAATGGATGTTGAGTTACAGCAAGAACAGGAGCAAGGTCCATAATTAAAATGTGATCTGACTTTTTTGAATGATTGGGATTGGGAAGAGTTTGAGAGAATATAAAAGGAGGAAATATAGGTAGGTAGCAATATGTTGTCTTGAATGATTATAAACTGATTATGAAAATTTTGAAAGCTAAGTTACTTGTGTTCTTTGAGATTCCCATTCAGCTTATATAAATTTAAAAAAAGAGTAGACAAAGTTATATGCTTATCGAAATACTTAGGCACCGTTTGTTTGCTGAATCTGAAATGGGTTGTGAAAAAATAAACTTATCTATGAAATTCCAAAACATGGATTGTCTGGTTCAATGGGGTGAAAAAGTGGGCACACAAGCTTCCTTAAATTGAGGAAGCTTCTCTACTGATGTGGTATGTTACTTTTTCCACCCCATCCCTTTTCAAAAGTGTTGCCTATGTAGTAGGACTTTGTGGAAAAGTGTGGGATATAGCAAAAGTGGGACCACATCTAATATTTTTCCACAAAATCCTTTGTTTTCCTTTCCTAGTCCCCCACCCCCACTACATATGGGTTCCACGTGTTTATTTTTCTCACCACGCTTCTACATACAAACAATACCTTACAGGAAAAAATATATGAAAATGTAATGCTGCTGTTTCTAAAAGTTTTATTTATGTAGTTTCTGAAATCACTAAATCTACTGTAATGGAAAAAGTTCAATCTGGGTATTGATACTTCGACTATTAGCTTATTGCCCAATTGTATTCAGTTCTCAAAGCATGTAATTTCTCGGTGGGTTGACTGACTTCTCTTGTTTTCCGTTAGCAAAGATTGTACTCTTTTAGGGAATCACAGTTCCATGGTTAGTATGTTAGTGCTGTTATACGATTTTTTCTTTTAATGACTATCCTTACATGTATCTGACAGGAACTTGATGTGTCATCTGAGTTTAATGAAGACAAAAGGGCGTCCTTATTAATGATGAATTTCTCCGTGGATGAAGTTGAGTTAGCAATCGATAGGCTTGGTGTGTAAGCTGTTACCAGAATTGATTTTTCATGTATGTTTATTACATATTTATAGTCTAGGTCTATGTTGCTGTCTAGTATGTTGATAGTATCATTTTTTTGTTATATATCTATACTTTGGGTCTATGTTTTTGTTTAGTATTGTAGTAGAATGTTTATTATTCTTTATTACATTATTATGCCCCACTAGTTCCTCACTGCGCACTTGCGCAGTCAAAACTTTTTTTTCTTTCTTTTTTATTTACTTTGAATGTTCTTATAGAACACAAAAAGGGACAAATTGGGGATGTGAGGAAAGACTTAATGCGTTTAATGGCTGAACAATCCATTGAGAACTGCATAGAGGGAAGTGTTTTCTTAATGCTACATCACTTAAATTGTCCAACATCCTCACTCTTTTTTTTTTTGGATGAATAAATAATTATATTAAAGAAACGAAAGCAAGAGAACAAGGTTTTTAAGAAGAAGACCGAAAAGCAGAACTAAGACCCCAGGAGACAACAATGAGCCTGTTCCTTGGGGTATCATCAACAGGGGGATGGGGAATAGCTATCAGCCTAGAAGAAACATCAAAATAGATGACACTCCAAATCCTATCTATGGATCGGGATTTGGAAGTCCATCTCCTAAGATTGTGCTCCCACCAAAGGTGATGGATCAAGGCACAATACACTAGCTTACCAATCCGATCGCAAATGGAAGTGCCTAAAAAGGTTCTCAAAATCCAAGACCAACATCCTCACTCTTATTTACTTGTTCTTTCCATTTTAGTTAGAGCTTGGAATTTTTGGCTTCCTTCCAATTTTTTAAGATGGACCAGATGTGTTGAGAAAATCGATTGTGGTAGAATGGTTTAATGAATCAATGTGATCCTAAGCCCACTATTTATAATAAAGTGAAAAGAACTATTACATAAATACCCTTACTTGGGGTAACAAAAAATAGACAATTACATGGACTGAAACTCGTAGAGTTGAACTCCTAATAGAACTTAACACTCCCCCTCAAGTTGAGGCATAGATGTTCGTCATGCCTAACTTGCCCACAATAGGAAGGAAATCTATTTCCTATAAACCCTTAGTGAAAATGTTTGCCACTTACTCTCCAGATTTCACAAAAGGCATGCAGATGAGCCCTTATTCCAGCTTTCCTTTGACAAAAAATATACAATTTCAATGTGCTTAGTTCGATCACGTTGCACATGATTATTGGCACTGGCACTAATGGCCGCCTTCTTGTCACGATACAACATCATAGGTTTTTGAACTTGAATTCCGTAGCTGACCTTTCAACCATAGTAGCTCACAAACCATAGCTTTGTATTCAGCTTCTATACTGGATAAAACTACCACATTCTGTTTTTACTCCTCCAAGTAACTAGATTACCTCCAATAAATGTACAGTAACTTGAAATTGACTTTCTGTTAGGAGACCCAACACAGTCTGCATCCGTGTAAGCTTCTACCCTTAGATTGTCGGTGGGTGATAAAAGTTGTCCTTCTTTAGGAGTTCCCTTCAAGTACTGCAGTATTCTAGTAACAACTTTTATATAAGTTGAATATGGATCATGCATGAACTGTCTTACTATTCCTACTACATAAGCAATGTCTGGCCTAGTGTGAGATAATTAAATAAGCTTCCTTACCAGCCTTTGATGTCTTCCTTTGTCCATTAATTCTCCATCTTTCTCCTTAAGTTTAGTCCCAATCTCAATAGGGGTATCAATTGCTTTATAACACAACATTCCCACTTCTGATAGTAAATCTAGAACATACTTCCTTTGGGATAGGTATATATCGTTCTTTGATCAAGCCACCTCAATTTTTAGGAAGTACTATAACTTCCCTAGATCTTTAATCTCAAATGTTTTACTAAGAATCCTTCAATCTCTGTATTTCCTCACCATTATTACATGTGATGACAATATCGTCCACATAAACAATGAGAAGAGTGATATTGGTTCCTGACTTCTTGATAAACAATGTATGATCAACATTGCTTTGCTTGTACCCAATAGAGGTCACTCCTGCCTTCTGGAGGCGTCCAAACCAGCATCTAAGAGATTGTTTCAACCCATAAATTAACCTTTTCAACCGATAAACTTTCCTCGTAGTATTGTCATCAGACAAACCATATGGGATCTCCATATAGACTTCCTCCAACCTTCTTTGCAACAAGGCATTCTTTACATCTAGTTGGTGTAGATTTCAGTATTTGTTCACAACCACAAATAACAAAACTCTAACAGTGTTCAATTTCACAACAAGAGCAAAAGTCTCTTGATAATCAATCCTATAGGTCTGGGTAAACCCCTTTGCAACTAATCTAGCCTTTGACCTGTTAACCAACCCATCCATATTCTGTTACCACAAACTCTCATTTACAACCCATATGTTTTTTTCGTGGAGGAAGTGTAAGCAGCTCCTATGTATCATTTTTCTTTATTGTTTGCGTTTCCTTTACCATAATTGTCTTCCATTTCTTATTAGCATAGTCGTCCAACCAACTTTTAGGGACACAAATAGATAATAGAGAGGATATAAAAGCATGATAAGAGTCAGACGAGGAGTCAAAAGAAACATATTTAGCTATGGGATGCTGAGTACAAGATCTAACTCCTTTTCTAATAGTAATAGTAAGATCAGAAGAAGATAAACAATAGAATCTGATTCTGGAGCAAAAGACTAAAGTAGTAACATGTCATTTTTCTTCACTTGCTTTTGCCGATTATAATTCTTCCTTTGATTAGTTTGTACTTTCTTATTCTAGCCAATCTTATTTTGAAAGACCTCAATAGTATGCCTCACATGAGTGGTCTCCCCCTAATCAGGTTCTTCACATGATTCAGAAAACGGAGGGGGAGAATTAGAGTTATCCGATATACTGGCCGAAGTCTCCCCCTGGTTGATCTCTTCTTGAGCTTCTAAGTTGTGTTGTGGTGGTGTGTGAGAGTCTATGGTAGGATGGTCCAAAGTGGGAAAGAACACCTCTCCTTTTGGACTCTGGCCCTGGAGAGGTGTATAGTAAGGGCAAGACTCATTAAAAAATACATCCATGGACATAATGACTTTTCTTAAAGGAGGATGATAACATTTGTACCCCTTTTGAGTTGCAAAATATCCCAAAAAGATGTAGAAGAGGTTACGGGGAGCCAATTTACTCCAGTGGGCTGTGATTCTGGCATAACACACACAATCAAAAACCTTTGGGGGAATAACAAAAGAAGAGTCTCCCTGGGGAATCTCATTTGGACATTGAAACCAAGTATCTGATTTGGCATCCTATTCATAAGGTAAGAGGCAATGAGTATAGCATCACTCCAATATTGGTCAGCGACATTCATAGCAATCATAATAGAACGGGTGATCTCTAAAAGATGCTGGTTCTTCCTTTCGGCAACCCCATTCTGGGAAGCCGTATCAACACAACTAGTCTAGTGTATTATGTTGGAGTCAGAGAGATATCTCTAAATTCACCATTAATATACTTTGTGCCATAGTCACTACAAAGGATCTTCACAATAGCATTGAATTGAATTTTAATCATATTATGAAAATCATGAAAACCTCGAAAAACCTCATTTTTTGTTTTAAAATATAAATTCACGTAGAACTAGAGTGACAATCGATAAAAGTAACAAAGTATCTATAGCCAGTAATAATAGACACGTCAGTACAGGCCCCAAACATCGGTATGAATTACAAAAAAGGAATAGGTTTCTATTATGAAGAGAAGATAAATAAGTAGAACAAGTTTGCTTCACAAAAATGCAAGCTTCACAAAAAAAAGTTGTCCTTATTACAAAATGAAACTAAATAAGGAAATACCTTTTAGGAGTTCTTAGAGGGGGGTGACCAAGCTTACAATGCCACTGATAAAGGTCTAACATTATTGAATGGACCTGATGAGAAGATGCAACCAGAGCAGAAGTAGATCTTCCAATCGGCTCCAACAGATAAAGTCCATTGTCTAGTTTACCACGTCCAATCTCCTTTCCCGTTACCGGATCCTAGAAGACACAGTAAGATGGAAAAAATGTCAATTTACAATTCAAGTCATGGGTGAGACTATTGATAGAAAGTAAATTAGTAGAGAAGGAAGGAACATGCAAAACTTTAGACAAAGAAAGTGATGGAGAATGCTAAATGGTTCCTTTTCTAGCAATAGAAGAATAAGAGCCATCAGCAATTCGAACTTTATCTTTCCCGGAAGTAGGAGAATAATGTAAGAAAAGAAAGGATGGACCTATTGTATGATCTGTGGCTCCTGTATCAATGATCCAAGGAGTAGAAAATGAAGAAACATGAAAGTCTTTAAAAGTTTTACCTAAAGTAGCAAGGTAGGAGTTGGTATGGGCAGTGAAGGAAGCAGTGGTAGAGGTTGCACCAACAGTAAAAGATTGCAAAATACATCGCAGAGTAGCTAATTCTTCCTATGAAAAATCAATGTTTGCAGAGGGTGTTGTGGGGACAGCCTCAGAGAGTTAGTGATGAGGACATCAGTGGCAATTCTGAGTTTACCAACAATGCCGACATAGGGATCATCCCACGACAGCATCTATGTGGATGGACGACTAGTTCGGAGGTTATCGAATTGCTAGGATCCTATGGTTCGATGAGAAGCACTGCTTATAGGCAGTTTGTCATGTTATTTTCCTTAGTCTTAGTGGGTTGGGTAGTAGTTTGCTATTAAGTTTTTTTAATTTTATGTTTGAGCCTTTATAGGCTGGGCCTAGAGTCTATTTTGGGCCCAATTTTGAATTATTTTGGGTTTGGGTTATATTTACTACTTAAGTTGGGGTTATTTTGGGAAATAAACATGTAGGGTTGTGAGGGATCAATTCTTTTATTTAAACCTTGTATAGAATTCGTTTTTAGCAGCAATGAATGAAAAAAATAAAAAATAAAAAAAGAAGAAGATTATTTCTCTCTCTTGCGCAGATCTCTCTAGCTTGGTTTCCTCCTCTCTCTCTCTCTCGGGTAAGTCCTCACACTTTTCCTCCTGCTTTCTATCTTGCATGATCAGACTTATCTCTTCTTTTCTTCCCTATTTAGGATAGCTATTTTCTTCTGTCTCTATTGATTCTCTCTACTCTTCTCAGTTTTCTTTTCTTTCTTTTTCTGTCTCCCTCTTTCCCTGCTATTCTGTCCGTCAGAATTTTCTTCTTTCTCTGTGTACTTTTTTTCTTTATTTCTTCTTTTCCTTTTCTCCTCTATTCTCATTGCTTGTACAGTAGTCTTGATGTATTTCTCCATCCTAACGCTATGCCCCTTCTTGGATTTCATCATTGTTCAGAAATATTTTCCTTCTATTATTTATGTTCCTAGATGTTTTCTAACCCCTGTTTTGGCAGCTAGAACCAGCAGGTAACCTTATCTCTCCCTAAATACTTCTCATTTATTCTTTGGCAATAGTTTTCATTAAAACAAAACTTCCTAAGATTTTCTTACATTGTTAATTGTTGAATTCTTTGTTAGAGATCTGATATTTATTAGGACAACTCTATTTTCTTTAAGTTTCTTAATACTCTTGCATTCAATTTAGTGTTATGGTGCCAAGATCTCCATCCCCTTGTTTCCCTATTGATTCTTGTTTAGTTGTGCTTATCAGTTAGGATTTATTGTGTTTCTTTCTCTGCTTTAGCTGTCTTATATGCATGATTAATCAAAATTCAAGTGTTGCAATTCCTTTTCTTTACTATCTATCAAGAATAGGTGTTTCATTCTAAGAGTCTAGTAGCCCACTTTGTAGGTCCCCTAGTTTCTAGGGTGTCCCCTACTTCAATTAGCCTTTGGTTTTCCCTTCTTTGTGCCATCTTTTCTGTTCAAAATCAGCAGGCTTCCTATGGAGCTTCCAACAATTGGCATTGATATGATATGGTTTGTAACAGTGCTAACACTTGACAATTTCCTTTAGTCGAATCAAATTTGGTTCTAACAGACTGTAGGGTTGATTTCTCCACAATAGGAGCATGAAGCATAGCTTATAACGGCTTTCTTCACATTGAACAAGGGCATAAGACTGTTTTAATTTGGGAAAGGGAGAACAACTCAATACTTGTACCCTGATATGATCGTACTCCACATTCGAACTAGCCAATAAGTATACCCGAATCTTATCAACATGCTTCTTATAAGTAGCCACATCATCTAGATTAATGGGGTGATAATCCCCATAATGATCCAACTCCTGCCAAAGAGATCGCAATTCAGCATAATACTAGGCCACAGTTAATTTTTCTTGGTTAGTTTCATCAAGCTTCTATTTTAGCTCATAAACATATGCATCATTCCCTAATTGTCTATATGTTTTTGTTGTAGCCTTCTAGATTTGGGCTGCAATATCAAGTAATAGGCATCCATGGGCAATATTTGGATGCATGGAATTCAAAAGGAACGGCGTGATAAGGGAGTCATTCGATATCCATTTTTCTCTGAGAAACACCTATGATGGTAGGTTTGATAGTGGTGCCTATAATGTATTCAACAAGTCCTCTTCCGGCAATAGTCAGCTATGCAGATCAAGACCAGATCAAATAATTTGTTCCATCAAATCTTACCAAAAGAAGAAGAAGAGGGGGGTAATATTCGGAAATAGTGGGAGTAGTAGTACCATCGGTGGTTGCCATGTTAAGAAATTGTTTGTAGTTCTTCAGTCTTCACCCTTTTTAAACAACTGAATAGCCTCACCACCCAAATACATCTAAGGATTCATAGAATAGAGGACATCTCCCTTTTTTTGAAAAAGAGACCCCTGGATATATGGAAAATTACAAATAGGCCCCTAAATATATGAGAAATAATAAATAGACCCCTAGAAATATGCGAATTCACAAAAAAGATCCTGGGTATATGTGAAATCACAAATAAACCCCTATATATATATATGTGCAAATTCACAAAAAGAGACCCTTGGAGTATACGAATTTACAGATAGACCCTAGGTCTCGTTTGGTCCATGTGGGTTCAATGGATGCTGGTTTGGACTGCTTTAAAATTATAAAACACTGTCATCTGGAGGTGATCGGTGGCTAAAGAAGGTTTGGTGAGTCAGGTGTTGCAAGTCTGCTTCTAGAAGAAGAAGAATTTTCTGTTTTTCAGGTTGCAAGAGCCTTACGATTCCAAAAAGAGGTGAAAAAGGTTTGATGGTTGCTGGAATGGTGAAGAGGTGAACTGCAGGCCTGGTTGCAGGTACGACAGCAGGTTCGATGGTTAGAAGATGAATTACAGCAATGGTATTGGTGAGTTGCAGGTCAAGGTAATGGCAGAAATCTTGGGTGTGAAGGTCTAGCAATGGGCTTTTTCAGGTCAACGATGGGAATGGGAAGGCAGGCAATGGGTGTGGAGGGCTCAGCGATGGGATTGAAGGGCAGAAGTAATGCAGTTGCAGTGGTAGCAGGTCCTAGTCGCGGAATCGAGAGAGGGGGAGAGACGATCTTTCCTTTCTTGCTTCTTTTTTTCTCTTTTCCTCAATCCATTTTTGGCTCTGATGACATGTTGAGAAAATCGATTGTGGTAGAATGGCTTAATGAATCAGTGTGATCCCAAGCCCTCTATTTATAATAAAGTGAAAATAACATTATTACATAAATACCCTTACTCGGGTAACAAAAAACAGAAAATTACGTGAACTAAAACTCCTAGAGTTGAACTCCTAATAGAACTCAATAGGATATCAAGCTATTTTATGGTGTTTAGATGAATTTAGATACTAGTCCAGTTTATATTCATCTGTGACTCAATGCATCAGATAAAGCTGCACCGTTATGCATCAGATAAAACTTATCATGTGAACAGAAGCCCTAGAATCAATGTCCAAGGGGAGGATGTGGAAGATGAGGAGGCATGAATTAGTACCTGCATGGGATAAAGTGGCAGTCACGTAGAAGTTCCATGTGAATTGAAAGTGGAAGCTTCAATATTCTGTAAGCGGTGCATGATTTGGCTTGCACATCACGTAGACTTTTGAATTGATCTCCTAATGAAGTAGTTGGTGCAGTAGTGGTAGGCTGAACTATGTCAGAACCACTGTCAGGCTCCCAGGATTAGCTAATTGATGAGCCCATTCAGGTTTCCGATATTTTGCCCAATAGGCTTCCACCAGATTACCAGCTTTGCCACGAAAAGTACTTTGTCATGAGGCAAGATCAGTATGCTGTCGACCGCGGCCATTAGATTAATGACATCCCTCTGAACCACGACCTTGGGAGGTGATGAATGTCCAATTACTGCCTATAGGTGTATTCAATGGATTAGTGTCTCCTGAAGAGACATTGTGCTGGAGAGGAGAGAAGACATCACTCAAAGTAGGTACACCTCTCCAGCTAACAGGTGTCCTTTTATATACTGAGTTTAGGATCCAATCTACCAAGAATTTGGAAACCAAATGTTCATTTTGTTGAGTCTTAAGTTTCTTAATGTCGTCCATCTTTCCTTTCAACGAGCTGCAGTAATTTTGTAGGGCTTACGTAATTTGTTGAGAATATATTTCCTTCAAATCATCCCATTTAGTAGAGTGAAACATGACATTGGCTGCAATTGTTGGTTCCATTCTATTCCAAAACTATATCATTATAATGGGATTATCTTTGGAGCAGGCATCATAATTTTTATCTTTGGTAGAGGGGGGGTGCACTCTCAATGAATGTCAGTTTACCTTTGGCTAGTATATAGACTCAGACAGCTTGCGCCCATTGAAGATAGTCAGAGCTGCCTTGAAGCTTGATAGAGGTTATCTGAATGTTAAGTTGTTCAGAGGAAAGTGTAGGTGCATTGTTTTCTGTTGGTGCAGCAGCAGCCTCACTAGCCACTAGGATATTCAAGAAGAACAATGACAGAACCAGCCGGAATAAAAAATCCTGAAGTAACCGTACGATATCCTATTTACCAGAAGGAAAGAGGCTCAATTCGATTCTGATAAATCGAACAGCAGCAAAGGTAGTAATGACGAGTCAAGTTCCTATCTGGCAGAAGAATAACAAGGCTGAAGTAGATTCTGGTAAATAGGGCAGCAATAGTAGTAATCCCAGTAATAAACAAAGCAGCAAAAACAGTGGCAATATCAAGGTTATATCCTATCTAGCAAAAGAATAAAAGATTGGAGTCGAATCTGTAGATAGAACAGTAACAAACTTATGGCAGAAAAGACAGCATGTGGTAAACCATATAGAAGTATTCTAGTAGCACTGATAAGACCAAACAGAGTATGTCATCGAGGTTACCAGTTAAAGTGCAGTAGGAGACATGAATGCAGGGCAGAGGGCCAAAATAGAGGCAACCAAGAGCAAGGCAATTGGTATTAGATTGGCACATGTTCAACAGACCTTGGGTGGTGTCTGTGCAGGTTTGACAGGCTCTTCCTCGTCCAAGAACTTCACTTATCTTTGCACACCAGTAGAGGTAATGGCAGGTACGCAGATCAGTTCATAAATTGCGAAGAAGGATCTAAAACATAATAAATGCCGCAATTGGTGGCTGCAAACCAGGTAAAAAGGAAAAACTAGAAGATACATGATCAAGGCGAGAGAGGAAGAGGGTTTTCTTCAAGCTGATGACAGGAGCTCTGATACCATCGTAGACCCAAGATCCTGTATCCAGCTAAAGGACAGAGAGAACAAGAGAAAAACAGAGAAAAAGTAGGAGAAGAAGGTCATATTGTAAGCCAAGAGGGGAGCATGTGTTTAGATGATCATCCTTTTAATCACACGCCTTGTTGTATAAAATAAAAAACAAGAGTAATGTCCTTTCTGCTCCTGACTTAATGACGGCAGAGTTACAAGAATAAAATAAGTAAAACAACCCTAAACTAATAAAGGTGTCGCTGCTAGAACTAGGAGTCCCTGCTATTGCTGGAGTTCAACACAAAACACAGGGAATCAGTCCAGCATTCGGTTTGTTATAAATTCTCAGAAATAGAGGACTTAACCTAGGAGATCAGACCTGATTTAGAACACTTTTTTTACCCTAAACAAAAACGTGAATTAGTTCTAGCCAAACCTCTTGACACCCTAAGTATTCTTACTGCTATTCAGCTAAAGATCTTGGATTTCTGGCCCTCACTTGATACTACATTAAAGGCTATAGAGGTTATTCCAGTGATACTGAAACTTTAGGCGTGAATTTTGAAGGACCTAAATGTAAGATTTGAATCTCTGAGGAGGTGCCTCATGTTTAAAATGTTTTTTGAGGAGGTGCATGTAATTATACCCGTAAATAGTAACAATATAAAGGTCATTTGACAATGAACTTTAACGAAAACTTTAGCGGAATGAGTTTTGGAGGATGTAAATGTAAGGAATGATTTTCGGAGGTGGTGCATCGTGTTTAGCATGTTTGTTGAGGGGGTGCGTGTAAAAAAACTCTTATCTATAATATCTTTTAACTGTAGTTGTACTGCTAGTGGTAATCTGATGGTTGCATTCTAGTTCCAAACTATAAAAAGAGAAGAATGAAAAGAAACATAATCATGTCATGACATATTGACAGGGTCACTCCCCCTATTGTGAGAGAACTAATTCTAATATAAATATAGACAGTGGTGAATATAAATATAGACGGTGGTGTATGTCCTAACATTCTATGATATATTAAGCCAGTTTTGTTTTCCCTTTTGATGCTATGCCTATCTTTCTGGGTTTGTGGATCTTGTCATTCTTGTTTTGTTGTTCCTTTGTTACGTGGTAATTTCACTTGTTCAACTTATTCATATTTTGTTTACATTTAAGGTGAAAGTGCTGCTATTAATGAATTAGTGGACTTCATTGTTGCCGCTCAAATCGCTGAGAGCTCTCGAAAGGTAATCTACTTATCCAATTCATTCATATTCTAAGAATGGCTCTAGCGCCTGACACAGGCCCTTGGAAATGACTGATCTATTGAAAGTTGACATGCATCAGATTCCAAGTAAGTTACATTTTTTGAGATAGAACCCTAGCCGCAGACCTTGTATTACCTGACTTTTGGGGAATAACCAAAAGGGAATTGATGGATCATTATTGCTTCGTTCTTTTTTTCTTCTTCCATGTTCTATAAAGGATATAAATAGTTCAGCCCTGAACCTGTTCTCCCCATACCCGAATCTTTTGGAGACCTAGACTAGGGCAGATTTGGGTTTCTTTTTCTGCTGTACCATGGGAGTGTTTTACCTGCTTTTACAATCTCTTTTAGGAATTTCTGACTGAATTTTTCTTTTCTATGAGCAATTTGCTTTTAGGGCTGTATTCTGAACTTAAGTTAGAACATTTCAGATTTATAAGGTTGTAGGTTGTAGTTTTCTCCTTTTCTCGCACACATTGCTTACACCAAATGGGTTGTAATTCTGCCCTAGTTACCCATACACTCACTCCTAGGTTTGAAACCGTAAAATTATGAAGAAGATGACTACATCAGAATCAACTACAACTACAGAACCTATATCTACTGCAACTGAAAATTCTAATAAGACTGTTACCGGCCCCTTGGTTCTCCACTTAAAACCGTAGATGTTTGGTTACATGAATCCAGAGATTTCAAATCATGAAATCTCTGGATTCATGAATGCGAGATTTATACCCGTTTGGTTGTGAAAATCCATGGATTCATGAAATCTAGAGATTCATCTTTTTACACTAAAAACATGAATCTATAGATTTATGGGTATGAGGTGAAATTCAGAGATTTCACCCCTACTATAAAAGCAGTAAACATTTGCACATTCACAAAAATCACGTCGACCAAACAATTTTTCATAATGAAATTTCCACAAATTTAGGTTAACCAAACAATTAATTTAATGAATTATGACTCATAGATTTGAAATCTCCGGACTCATGGAACCAAACAGTATCAGTAGAAAAGGATCAGATCTGGAGCCATTCTTATCAGTAGCCAGGTACTTCTAGGACATTATAGGAACTACTACAAATCCAGAAAACCTTAGATCAACACAGGATCGAGGGCTTGCATATGATTCTCTGGTGATAGTATTCTTAATGAGATCTATTGAAGCAGATTCACACCAAACTTTTCTATTAGAAACTGTTGCTAGTATTTGGACTGCTGCTCAAAAGTCTTATGGTAAACTGAGAAATAAAGCCCAAGTCGATGAACTCTGTAAACAAGTTCATGAGACTGAATATAAGGAAATGACACCCTCTCAGTATTACAACACCCTTAGTGCACTATGCCAGAAGATTGACCATCTCAACATATTCTAGCCAAATAATGTTAATGCTGCAGCCTATCGCAAGCACCTTGATGAGGCCCAACTATATGATTTACTTAATGTTAAGCATGATCCTGTTCAACTTCAGATTCTCAGTCAAGATCCCTTTCCTACCTTAGAGGAATCATAAGCTTTTGTTCACACCAAAGATTGTTGTCATGCTGCAATACACTCTTCCTCTGCAGTCTGCACCTGATAGGTCAACTCATCAGACTCAAAGCGGAAATAATACAGAGGCACCAGAGGAATTTATCAAATGTGAGCATTGTGGTAAACCATGGCATTTAAAAGAAAAATGTTACAAACTACACAGAAAGCCCGTAGACTTTGAAGCAAAAAGAAGGGTTGGTCACTGAAAAATTAGGAAAGACTCATGCCAACAAAACTAATGCTGACTCCATACCTTTTACTGAACGCTCTCGAATCTCTCTAATAAGGAACTGCAAGCTCTCCATCTGTTACTACAGGCTGCCCCCACTACCACATCTACAATTGCGTCTACTACTTCTAGTAATCATCAAGCCCACTCAGGTAGTTTTGAACTACCCTTTTGTGCTTCTACGGTATCTACCTCTTGGATTAATCAACTATGGGGCTACATATCACATGATTGGTTTTTTAACTCAACTCCATCAATACACCCCTTTATCAGGAAAAGACATAGTCCGTGTGGCAAATGGATCCCCCTCTATTACTAGGAGAGGAATTGTTCATTGCTCTTCCACCTTAACCCTTTCTCCTATCTTGCATGTTCCCTCATTTCCTACTAATCTCTTATTCCTTAGTAGCTTTGTTAAGGATTAAACTGCGAAGTTACTTTTTCCCCTACTCATTTTATTTTATAGGATCTAGTGACAGAGAGGACGATTGGGCATGATAAGGTGCAAAATGGTCTCTATCTGCTCATTAGTATGGCTCCTCCTACTGTTGCAACTTCTTCACTAATACCACGGATCCACTCATTCTCCTTATATGTTTACCTCCTCCATTAGAGACTTGATCATCCTCCAATAAAAACCCTATTTTCCCTTCTTCCAAATTTAGTTAAGCATTCTAATAAAGATGAATTTTTTTATGAAGCATGTATTTATGTTAAGCAAGCATACTCTACTCATTCCCCATTTGATAAAAAGAAGTGATCGTTTCGTAGATCTACTTCATTTTGATATATGGGGCCCTACTCATTGTAATTATATTTTGGACATTGGTGATTTGTGACCTTCATTGATTGTTAAACTCTGTTACTTGGGTATATCTAATGCAACATAAGATTGGCATGTTCCAATGCTTCCAAGTATTCCACAAGATACGAATTCAGTTCAACAACAAGATCAAAGCTCTTTGCATTGACAATTTAAGAGAATATATGGAGCATACATTTTAGGCATACTTAGCAGATCATGGTATTCTCCATTAGACCAGTTGTGTTGATACCTTATCCCAAAGTGGCATGGCGGAAAGAAAACTGACACTTGTAAGATGTTGTTCATGCTTTAATGTTTACACCAAATGTCCCCACAATGGCGTGGCGGAAAGAAAATTGACACTTGTTAGATGTTGCTTATGCTTTAATGTTTACACAAAATGTCCCGTCCTAATTGGAGTGATGTTCTTATTGTCAACTATCTAATCAACCATAAGCATTTTTGCATTCTTGATTTATAATACCTAGAGGTGTACTTCTTGGAAAGAACCCCTTTTTAGTACATCCAAGAGTATTCAGTTATGTCTTTTATGTCCTAGATCATCACTGTCCTAGCAAGCTTGATCCATGGAGCATCAGATGTATTTTTGTGGGCTATTCTCCTTCCTAGAAGGGCTACCACCACTGCCGTCCTCCATCCCATAAATACTTTGTTTCCATGGATGTTGTCTTTCATGAAGCCTGTTCCTACTATACCTCAACAAGTTTTTAGGGGTAGAATATTTCTAATGAAGATGCATTGACCAACTTGAATGTTTTTCCAATAATCGATGATGAGATGATGAAACAACAACTTAAATAGCTGTCGCCCCCAGAAAAAACAGGCATATGAGGAGCCACAGACGCCTAATAAAGGTACCTTGTAGACACATGAACAACAAACTCCTGGTAATAGTATTTTGAAGTCTTATGACCAAAGCACCCTTACCATTACAAAAATCCTCCAAAACCAAAAGCTTAGATCTCCACCGGCTTCACCACCCATTAAGAATTCTTCTCTTGAACAACACATAGCCTTAAGGAAGGCCGTTAGCAAATGCATTTAGAATTCTTCTCTTGAACAACACATAGCCTTAAGAAAGGCCGTTAGCAAATGCATTTACCTAATATTCCTTGTTGTCTCTCTTAATTCTCTTTTGCCTTCCTATCGTAGTTTTGTGTCTTCCCTTTCTTCTATACCTATCCCACAGAAGTAGCAGGAGGCTTATGCAGATCCTAAGTGGAAGGCAACAATATTGAAATAAATGACAGCGCTGGACAAAAATAGGACTTAGGAACTTGTGGTTCTTCCTCTGGGCAAGAGACCTGTTGGTTGCAAGCGGGTGTTTGTTGTAAAGCAGAATAGTGATGGATTTGTTGATCAGTATAAAGCCAGATTTGGTTACTTAAGGATTCACTCAGACCTTTGGGATTGAATATTAGGAGACATTTACACTTGTTGCAAAACTAAATACAACCAATGTATACTTGCATGTGTTGTTAACTTGGGACGTGACTTAAGCAATTAGATGTGAAGAATGCCTTCTTACATGAGGAGTTCTTGGTTTCTCTAACGACAAAACCTAAGGAAAAGTCTAGAAACTCTGGTGTGCACTATATAGGTTAAAGCAGACTCCTTGGGAGAGTAATGTTGATGACACCCTCTTCAAATAGGTCCTCAAGTTACCATCCTATTTGCCTATGTTGATGATATAGTTATGATAGGTAATTTTGGTGGAGAAATACTAAAATAAAAAATAAAATAAAATAAAAATCTTGAGTCATGAGTTTGAAATAAAAGATTTAGAAAAATTAAGGTACTTTCTAGGGATTGAAGTTGCTCATTCATCTAAAGGCATATTTGTATCCCAAAGAAAGTGTCCTAGATTTGTTATTAAAAATAAGCCTACTAAGTTGTCACCCAACTTTACTCTTCTTGAAGTAACTACCTGACTCAAGGACAAAGAAGGAGAAGCCATAGATATAGGTTGTTATCAGCAATTACTCGATTAGTGGGAAAGCTAACCTTTCTCATAATAACCTGACATTGTTGCTGTTTTTAGTATTGTGAGTCAATTCATGCATAATCCTCATTGTAGTAATATGTTTGTCATCTTCCAAATTCATCATTATCTGAAATCTACTCCTAGCAGAGGTGCTCTCCTATCCCCACATGATCATCTTCGAGTTGAAGCCTATGTTAATGCAGTCTGGGAGGTTCACATGATCGGAAGTCCACCTCAAGGTATTGTACTGGCGTTGGTGTGAATCTGGTTACTTGGTGAAGCAAGAAGTAAAATGTTGTTGCAAGATCAGTGCTGATGCAAAATTTTGAGCTATGGCTCTAGGGGTTTGTGAGTTATATTTATGTGGTCTACTTGAAGATCTAGGTGTGCCAACGTCTCCTCCCATGATGCTCTATTGTGACAACGAATGCCATAAGCAATGCCCATAATCCAATACAAATTGTAGCACATAGCACGTGGAGATTGATAGGCATTTTATAAAAAAAAGAAGTTGGAAAGCGGCATTCAATTATATTCAATTTGTGAAGTATGAAGATCCAGTAGCAGATGTCTTTACCAAAGGCTTACCTAGGCGGATTTTTCATCCTATTTTGACCAAGTTGGGCATGTGTGATATCTATGCCCCAACTTGAGGGAAATTGTTGTGAGAGTGGAGATATTTCCTCGGATTGGTGCTAGTGTAAGTTCGAGGGTAGTCCTGCTTGGATTAGGAGTTCCACTTTAAGTCTTTTTTTTAAGTCTTTAGTTATGTTTTCCTATTCAGTTTTGTACTTCTCTTTCTTCTCAGAGTTGGTTATAGCTCATGCTTGTTAACCTATAAATGTCCTATTGATGCGACAAATGAAATCAACTTTTCTCAGAGCAATTTTCTCTCATCCTTGACTTATAAATAAAGGAGAGGCCAAAACGTAGTAGGCACAATTTAAGCAAAAACAAAGAGATAGCTATGCTTTTGCCAAATAAGTCTGCGGACCTTGTGAGGCTGTTCTTTGCCTTCATTTTTTCTGTTTGTTTCAACTGCAACTTTGTTTCTGTAGAGCTGTTCAACACCTACTATATCTGGATATCACCTGCTGTTGTCAGAGGTGAAGCATTATCATCAGCACGCCCTGTTGCATCTTCACTGATGCAGCACCACGTCTATTTCCTCAATTGCAATTCCATCTCCCCTATTACTATTCTAGCCATCAGAATCAAGTAGAGTTTTGATGGTATAATCCGCCATCAAGCTTAAGATCAGCCTCAACTAACTGCAGGATCTACTTCAAGTCTATTTACAAACCTGTCTTAGTTTTTAATTCCAGACATATGGTATCATCTCCCCATCTGGTCATCAAATCCTCTTGACTCTTTGAAGTGTTGACCTTCGTTCCAGCGCCGACCTACAACCAATATTTGAATCCCGTTTATTGGTTTGTTTTCTGGATTTTAATCAGTTACTAATTTCAGTACTCTACTCTTATTTGATATTTCTCAATTTGTCCAATGGACTACTACCATCTTTTGAAGGATTAATCACCTATGCAAAGGTGATGGTGTTCTACTTAATTTCATGCCCATTCAAGTTCTGGTTGAAAGTTAATGCTATTTCACTATTGTGGTTTATCCAATACGTGCTGCTGTTCTACCTTTTTGGTGGTTTCTTTGGTCATCTGTTGCTGACCTTACATTAAGCCTACTGTTAATGGAACTTGTGATCCTACTTTAGACTAGGACTTCATTGACCTAGCCTTACATAAGTACAACCATTGAAGCACTAGAGTGCTACTCCTGTTTGCTGTTAAAAGCAAAGTGTCATAAAATATGTCTTTAGGCTGGTTGGCAGCAGGTTGCATTAACTTGTTTACGTGGATTGGAAGGTGCCATGAATGTCTTTGCTGTATGCAGAACTCTGATCTCTATATCCATATTGGTTATTGGTGTAAGTTATCCCCTAGAAGAGACAATCGCCAGTAATACTATCACCTAAGATCAATGACCGTGATTTTAAAGGTTTGAAGTGTTCCTTTCTAAATCTGGAAGGTAATCACTTTGTAGCATCCAGTAATCTGAGGTCACTGGCTGGTGATACTATGATGTTAACATAAAAGAGGAGAAAATGCTGTGACAATAATAAAGATCAAGATAACTTCACATCAGAAAATAGATCCCTAAATAACCTACTGAACCCAAAATCCAATTTGGACCTGATTGATCTCCATCTGGGAACTCTTAAATGGGTTTTTGCTGAACTAATCGAAGAATAGAATTCTTGCTTCACCCTTTTGGGCTCCAAGAGGTTTGTGCTGGTCCAAGGGAGTATCAATTATTTAAAAATGTAAGTGAACATGTTCCTGCTACTAATTTATTGTCCAAATTGCCAGGAAAGTAGTACAGAAGCTTTGTTTGGGACTATGGATAAGACACTTCGTTTGCTTGAGATGGGTTTCTCTGAGCATGAAATTTCTTCAGCTATAGAGAGGTTTGGTGAGTGTCATCAACTTGGTCTTCTGGTTTCAGACTTTGCTGCTTTTATCTTAGCTTTGTTTCCTTTCATGCTTTGAAGTTGGTAGCTTGGGTTTTCAATGTTTAGTAAAAGGAATCTCCAGTTAAACCAATTAATATTTTATCCGCAAATACACTTTTAACTCATTCCGAGTAGTTGGAAGGAGTTGAATTGTATTTGTCCAAGACTTCTGGTTTTGGCACTAAACAAGGAATCTATGATCAATCACTTGTGTAGTTTGAGAATGATAAAGCAATTTGAGAGCCAATATTTATGAGGAATTTACTCGAGAAAACATGGTGGGGGGGGGGGTGTGAAGGAGTGGTATGCTATACTCAAAAGAGTTCATATAATTATGTTTTCCAGCATGTGGCAGTAAAGCTTTATGATCATTAAAAGTTGAAGCAAAAGGCATGTTCTCAAGCTTGGCACCCTGCAGCATCATAACACTTTGGTGATGCATTTGTTTCTGTATTATAATCTAGAGTTCTTTGCTATGCTTGAACTGTTGACACCATTGAGTTTGTAGTGTCTTCTCTTTTACTATTTTTATTTTCTTTTCAGTGTGGGGGTCGGGGAGGTGGGTTGGGGTGGAGGATGGAGGGTTCACTCTGTGACAGGCAAACAATTTCTGTAACATGATTGGAATGGATGTGGTATACCTTTCCTCCCATCCTTCGTACCCAGTGAGTTTTGGTGAAAACATTAAATTTAAAATGGCACCATATGCTAGGAATGTGCTTTTTAAGGGGAATGGGGGGAGGGGTTTAGATTAGATGCATCTCAATATTTGCTTTTCTCATTGCCTTTGGTTTCTAAATCCTTCACTATTTTCAGGTTCTGAAGTTCCCGTTGGTGAGCTTGCTGACTCTATATTTGCTGATCAACTTGGTAGCACCTCTGTTGAAAATGACAAGGTCTCTAGTCCGTCTCGAATTATTCAGTGTGTAACTTAACAAAGAAAATTTAGTTATAATTTATTTTATTCATTAGCACTTCAGGCTTGATAGACTTAGGAGACACTCTTTAATTGGAATTGGAGAAGTCTGTCTCTACGTTGCATGGCATGCATATTTCTTATAACATAATAGTATAGTGTGCATTTTAACTTGATATTCTTGACAAACAGAACTGTCTCTGGCCATACATAATTCTACTTCAGATAATGCCCCTTCGCTTGCTAGCAAAACTTTTAATGGGAAATAGAGAGCTCATGACAACCCATTTTTACAGAAATATTTTTAGCAGAAGGTCAAATGATGCTAGACTGAAACTACTTAATCAATTTATTAGTGTTCTAAACCATGGCTGATGTAATTTAGAGAAGTAATATGAAGAGAAAAGAGGGAGAGAAGAAGAGAATGCACAGACTTGGTGTGGAGGCTCAGAGAGAATCATGAGCTAAACTTCAGCCTATAGACTGATTACAGGTAAAGAATCTGGAAGCCTAATAGGAGCAGAACTCCCAAGTTTAATAGGAAATAAACTCCTAAGAGCAGCCCCTCTTCCATCCTCGCTGGTTCTGTTTCTTTCCATTATTGGCCTTTCTAACACTCCCCCTCAAGCTGGAGCATATATATTACTCATGTGCAACTTGTTACAAATATAGTCAACCCTTGCACTCCCTAAAGCTTTGTTGAACAGATCTACAAGCTGCTCCCCAGTATGTATGTGGCTGGGGGATATTGTGCCTTGTTGTAACTTTTTACAAACAAAGTGGCAATCGACCTCAATGTAATGGGTACATTCATGGAAGACTGGATTAGATTTTTTTTTTTTTTTTTTTTGATGAATAAATAATTATATTAAAGCAAAAAGGAAAACAAGGTCTTTAAGAAGAAGACCGGAGGGAAGAACTTAGACCCCAGGAGACAACAATTAGCCTGTTCCTTGGGGTATCATCAACCGGGGGTGGGGAATAGCTACCAATCTAGAAGAAACATCAAAATAGATGGCATTCCAAATCTGGTCAAACAAGCGAGATTTGGAGGTCCATCTCCGGAGATTGCGTTCCCACCAAAGGTGGTGGAATAGGGCACAAAACACTAGCTTACCAATCCGATCGCAAATGGAGGAGCCTGAAAATTTTCTCAAAATCCAAGACCAATCTGGACCAAATCCGAAGGAATGTCTCGAATGGGACCATATGAAGGAAAGGGCTTTTCCCCAGATAGATCTGGAGAAAGGGCAGCAAAAGAAGAGGTGCTCAAGGTTTTCCACAGCGGACCAGCAGAGGATGCAGTTTGGGTTAACAGGGATGTGGCGGTCAGAGAGGAATGCTTGGGTGGGAAGAGCAAGGTTGAGGGCTCTCCAAAGGGTAAAGAGAGTGGCGGGGGATGAAGCCCTTTGAACCAAACCAAGGGGGGCCAGGGAGGTTTGGGGTTATGGGGCCGAAGGAGGTTCCAAGCCGAAGAGGTGGAGAAGGATTTGGTGGGGGACGGAAGCCAAATGGTGAGGTCATGGGGGGAGTTGGAGAGAGGGGGAAGGGAACTCCAAACCTGTGTGAGCAAGGGAAGGGGGGAGGGAATCCATGAACCATTAGAGATGAAAGCCGACAAAGGGATGGATTTGGGGATGCGGGAGTCATAGACGGTGCGGGGACCAAAGTGATTGTAGAGAATGCCCATCAAATGCCACGAGTCAAGCCAAAAGGAAGTGGAAGATCCATTAGAGATGGAGATAGAGATGGCAGAGATAGCTCGGGGGCGGAGGAGAAGAATTTTCCTCCAAACCCAAGAAGGATTTGAGGGCAAAGGAACAATCCAGAAGGAATCCGACCGAAGAAGGTAAGAATAGACCCACCTAACCCAAATAGAATCATGCTTTGAGGCAATTTTCCAAATAAGTTTGAAGAGACAAGCCAAATTTACATCAGAAATCCAACGGATGCCCAGGCCCCCTTTAGAGGTAGGGCGACAGATGGAAGCCCAACTAACAGGACGAATGAATCTAGAGACTTCCTGCCCTTTCCAAAGGAAGGCACAGAATAAGGATTCCATTGCATGGATGGTGGCTTTGGGGAAGGAGAATATACCGCACCAGTAGAGATAGGTGGACTGGAGCACAGAACGAATGAGGTTCACTCAGCCAGATGTTAGATGTTATATGAACAGTGGTTTGATTATCATACAATGACTTCATTGGTAAGTCAGCAACAAACCCTAGTTCATGGAGTAATTGTTTTATCTATATTCTATAGTTCTATACCATCTTGTACATGACATGCACCACAACACAATACTCGGACTCTACACTTGATCTTGCTACTTCAGTTTGTTTCTTGGTCTTCCAAAACACGAGGTTTCCTCCAACAAATATGCAGTAGTTTGTGGTTGATCTTCAATTAATAGGTCATCCAGCCCAATCAGCATCGGGGAATCTTCAACATTCATATGGCCATGATTAGTGTAAAGAAGTCCACGTCTTTGTGGTTTCTTAAGATATCTCAGAAATTGAATAACCCCGCATCCTATTGAGATGACCGTGACACAGATAAGATCTGACTCACAACACTGATGGGAAAAGCAATGTCAAGTCATAGTCAAATAATTCAGCTTCCCTACAAGTCTTCTATACTTCTCTGTATGTCAAGGATGGTTCCATCTTTTGGCATCAACTTTTAGTTGGTTTCCATGGGAGTTTATAGGCTTTGATTCCAACATTCTTGTTTCAGAGATTAAATCAATTGCGTATTTCCATTAAGACAAAAAGATGTCCATTGTCAATTGGGCGACTTCAACTCCTCAAAGTATTTTTGTTTGCCTAGGTCTTTGGTCTAAAATTTCTCTTGTACATAGGTCTTCAAACTTGTCAATTCCTAAAGCATCATCCTCTGTAATGACAATGTTGTCAACATAGACCACAAGAATGATTTTGCGTATGTTAGAATGTCTGAAAAATACAAAGTGATCACTCTCACACCATGTCATCCCAACCTCTAACACAATGGAAGTGAATCATCTAAATGATGCTTGAGGTGATTGTTTTAGACCATATAATGATTTGCGAACGTAATAGATCATACCTTTTTCCCCTTGAGCAATAAACCCAAGTGGTTGCTCCATCCACGCTCCTCATATATATCCTCATGAAGGAAGGCATTCTTCACATCCAACTAAAACAAGGACCACTGGCAGGTAGTTGCCAGAGAGATTGAAATACAAATAGATGTTAGCTTGGAAACTAGAGAAGAAGTATTTAAATAATCTACTCCATAAACTTGAGCATATCCCTTTGCCATGAGATGCGCTTTCAGGTGAGCTAAAGAACCATTAGGATTAACTTTCATAGTGAAAATCTGCGGAAAACCAATAGTAGTTTTCCCTAAGGATAAGGGTATAAGATCCCAAGTCTAGTAGTCTTCTAGGGCCTGTAATTCATCTTTACACTAGCCCACCCAGGATAAGTCAAGGCTTTAAGAACATTATTAGGATAAGGATAAGTCTCAATTATAGATACAACAATAGAAAAACCAGAGGATAAAGTAGAATAAGAAATAAAATTAGGATGGGATATTGAACACAACGAGTATCGTCTCGAAGGGAGATGGAAATATCAAGATCAGATGTGGTGGGGATGACCTCAGAATCAGCAGGCGAAGTTGACAAAGAGGTAGAGACCGTAGGTGTAGAGCAGGAGCAGGTGGTCTCAAATGCCGCACATACACTTTGGTGATGGTCAGCGGTAGTGGAGATGAACGAACTATTCCCTACGAGAAACACTTCAAACAATAGAGATAGAGAGATCATCATTGAGGTCAATTATGCTAACAGATTCAATAGAAAAAAGGAGTGGACTCAAAAAATGATAAACTTGCAGTAACAAAGTCTTTTCATAAGTTAATAATAACAACACTACCCCTTTTGAGTTTGAGAGTACACAATAAGCAAACACTTAAAAGCATGAGGATTAAGTTTGGATTTTCCAGAACAATGATCACAAATGAAACGAACTCTTCCAAATACATAGGGAGGCAAAGCAAATAAGGGGGATGAAGGAAATGCTAGAACACAAGGAATGCCTCCTTCTAACACAAAAGAGGGCATCTTGTTAATAAGATAGCAGGCAGTCAAAACAGCATTAGCCCGAAAAGATTTGGGAACCTTCATTTCAAATAATGAGATAACAAGTGACCTCCAAATAAGTGTATATTTTTTTCTTTTTACCACCCCATTTTGTTGAGGAGTGTCAAAGGAAGAAGATTGATGAAAATTTCCATTAGAAGCCATAAATTTACAAAAAGGTCAGATAAATATTCCTTAGCATTATCATTATGAAAAGCGTGAATAGAAACACCAAATTGTGTATGAATTTCAATAACAAAAAGTATGTCAAATAGTTGTACACAATTCTTCATCAAATAGAGCCAAGTAACTCTTGAAAAGTCATCCACAAATGTAGCAAACTATCGATTACCTAAAATAGAAGTAACAAGACATGGACCCCACACATCAAAACGAATCAAGGAGAGAGGTTGGTCTGATCTTTTATTTGTACAAGGGGGTAACAGGATGAAGGTTTCCAAACTAACTAGACTCATAAGCTGGAAAGGGAATGAAAACATTTATCAATAATTTTAAGTTTTCCAAAGAGGGATTCCCCAACCGGCAGTGTATTTAATGGGGGATGGAGATACTGGAACAAGTAGTAGAGGATGTCTCCTCGGACGAATACAGCCCCCTTAACATAAGTCCTCGAAGTGTCTTCTTCATCCTAAGATCTTGAAATAAAAAAAAAAAAAAAAAAGCCATGAAAGAATGTCACGGAACAGTTATTAGTGGAAGTAAATTTACAAACAGATAATAGATTGAAAGGCAAATTAGGTAAAGAACTGAAGGTAGTGTTATGGATGTTGTGAGTCGAACAGTACCCATTCCTTTAACATTGGTATAAGGAATCATCATCAAGTGTAACCAAAGAGGATGATACATGTGGCCCGGTCAATATGATCAGAAGCACTTGAGTCAATAATTGAAGGGTGAGATGTGGTCAAAAGGCATGCAGTAAAATTACCTGTCTGAACAAGGGTGGCAGTGGTGGATTGTTGTTGAGTGGCCTGGAACTGAGTAAAACAAATATAGTCTTCCTTGGTCATCTTTATAGTCTTTCCCTCAAGTTGAATTTTAGTCGTTGTAGAGGTTGGTTCAAAAGTGATGGTTGCATTAGCAATGTTGGGGCTTCCCATGAAGTTTCCAACAAACTGTTGAACATGTCCTAGACAACCAAAATGATGACAGGAAGTAGATGATTCTTCATTCTCCTTGTCCTTCTTTTTCTTATCCTCCTTACGCCTTAGACAATCCCTCTTTATATGACATTTCCCTTTGCAAAAATAATAGATAATTTTGCGACCTATAGACTTTGAGTGACCCCTTGACTTGCTGGACCTCTTTACTTACCGTTGTGTTCCTTAATTTCTTCTCTAATACCAACTCTTGTCATGGCCTCATTTACAAGCCAGGTGGGGCAATCTCTCGAGATATGACCTTCTTTTCCACATTTGTAACATGTGAAGGTACCCAAGAGACATAATTTCCAGTGCCTCCTTGCACACTTCGGGCAGCTCTTTCTTTTTTGTTGTCATTGCCTTCCTTAAAACTTCTTTCCTTGACCTCTCCCAAAAATTTCCTTGAAACCACCAGCCATAAAAGGTTAGCAAATTCC
The DNA here is from genome assembly GCF_041222555.1 of Hakea prostrata. Classification (NCBI taxonomy): domain Eukaryota; kingdom Viridiplantae; phylum Streptophyta; class Magnoliopsida; order Proteales; family Proteaceae; genus Hakea; species Hakea prostrata. The sequence goes on along the minus strand of NC_142603.1, from coordinate 50,852,097 downwards.
ACCTTTTTTCTTCAATATTTTCTAAGTTCTTCCCTCAAAGATTTGTGAGCGATGCACCACCTCAATGTAAGTCCTCAATTGAAGCACACCAATCGACTTCTGAATGTCACTATTCAGTCCTTGCTTAAATTACCTTCATTTCCTCTGTGCTCACCCTATGTGGAGCATATTTTGAATGATTTTCAAAAAAAAATTCCGTACTCCTCCACAAACACTTGCTTAAGATTAATGAACTCATAAATCTTTTGTCTCTTCACACATAAAGGGAAATACTTCTTGTTGAATTCTTCCTTGAACACCTCTCTGGTAATTTGTTTCTTTGCAACCTCTAATATAGATTTTGTCATTTGCCACCACTTATCTACTTCCTCTGTGAGCATTCACAGTGCACATCACTTTATAGGAATCTGTGCACTTTATGACCTCAAACGCCTTCTCCATATTTCAAATCCATCCAATACTCATTGTCTAATCTACACCATTCCCCTTGAATTCCTTTCCATAGAATTTCTTAAAATTCTCAAGGACTTGCATATCATCATTATCTTCATTTTTCTCAGTACTCCTTTTACCTGTATTTGCTCCAGCTTGGGCTTCTTGAAGTACCCGTTCCACTTGCTCCACTTGCATTTGCATTGTGTTGGCTAAGTTGTCCAATGCTTCCAGAAATTGCTGGATCTGTGATGCATTTTTATGTAGTATAAGGCCTTTTGTTGATGTTGAGCTTTTAGTTTCTAGTTCAGAGAAAGCTCTCAACCTTTTCCTGATTGCCATTTCCTAGTCACCAAACTGAGATTTATTGATGCCTAAACCTCAATTCTTCAAAATCATCAATATACTTCAATTTAACACTCAAAGATTCCAATCTTCACAATTTTCTACATCTATTCAAATCTATCTCAAGTATCCTTTATCCATTTCTATATAGTTCAGTTCAGTCTAGTTCACTTTAGTTCTGTCAACCTCGAATCAAATTGATTAATTTCAGTTCAGTGCAGTCCCTTTCTTTTTTAATATATTCTTAATTCCTATGCCATAAGATAATCAGGTCTACTGAAACCTATAACTCAACTTTGATAGACTCCTGTCATGACCCCATTTACTAGGCCAGGTGGGGCCCATGACGCCGAAACCCTATTGGGCGATGATACGCCCCTTATTACTCAGGTGTACAAACATAGAAATAAGCAGGGGAAAACAGCAGTAGCAGCAGCTGATACAGGGGAGCAGATAGCAACACCAGCAGCTGGTGTAGGGAGAGGACAAGTGGCAATCCCTTAGTGGACAGCCACCACCATTCTGTTATGAACAGAGGGACAGAATTGTCAGTCTAGGTGGCAAAATGACATTGGGTAAGAGAGTAAGAGTTTGTTAGAGTTTGTTACGCAGGCTGGAGGGGGGGAATATATCAGGAGTGAAAGAGACATTGAGGAGGGGGAGAAAAGATAGGGAACAGCAAGCTGAGCTTGCGGGAAGAGAGAGCCTCTCAGGTGAGGGAATGGTCTTGTGTGGAGATTGTTTGCAGTTTAGTTTCGTTTATGTTATTATTCCAAGAACTGGTTATCAGATGAAGAGAATCTGGGTTGTATCAATCCTTGTATGAATGTCTTAATGATGTTAATGGAATGACAGCCAATTCTCTGCTATGTTAATGTTCTTCATTTGTGAATCTAGGTAATTACTGCTTTATTTACTGATTTGAGGGAAAGACAAATTCAGCTCTCAGAGGGTTTTATAAGGCGACATGGCACTTCATTCTTTTCATCCTTTCCTTCATGAATAGAGTAGCTTGAAACATGATATAACTGCAGAAATGTCAATTTATCGAGGGAGGAAAATATAGAAAACAGATCATCTAATGGGAACTACATACTCTAATTATGTTTACCGATAAGTACAGTCATTTGTTATCCAAATCCACATTAGCTACTGAACTGAACATTTACTGTCTTATACAAACCCTTAAACTATTTAACTATAATTGTCCATTACAAACTGAAATAACTAGCATAACCAAAAAGAGACCCAGGCTCTCAATCCTGCTCTTGGATCATTATGCCTTTACCCTTGTCTTTGATTGTCTCTCTGCACATAGTAATGGGGTATGAGCTACATTAGCCCAATGAATATTATAAAACAATCATGCTACATACAAAAATATAACATGCATATTTTTCTGAAATAAAACATTTAGACACTTTTCAAATGGATATTAGTGCATGTGTTATGATGAAAAAAAATCCAGTCTCAAAATATATGTTTTGGAGAGCATTTCTAAAATTAAAATATTTAAATTCTTTCAAATATTCTGTTTTCTCTTTCTCATTTATTTATAGTCATAAGCCTAAGCAAATCCAAGGAGGATGTACATCTCTCTATATCACCGAAATGGCCTTGCTCTACACCACTGAAGTGGCTACACTACCGAAGTGTTTCATTCTTTGGGCACAAGGCTATGTACACCTCATAGTCTACTATCATTGTTTTAGACCCAATCTTTCTACTTTTAACTTTGGCCACAATGCCTAACCATCTGGGTACTTAAGGTACCAGGATTTATATAGGCAGTGCTTGTCAGCACGATGTCTTTTATTCCATTTAATCTTGCATTTATTAAACTTACATTTGATAATTTAAAATGCAAGAGTATTGCTAAATGCATAAACAAAGAAATCCATTGGACTACTTAGTCATATCCAAATCTTAAAACACTTGCATGTACATGAATTAGTCATGCATAAAGTAATCTGATACAAAATCCAACAAATATTGAATCAAGTATTGCTGTATAATTCATATGCATCAAATACTCATAATGTTGCAAGTAACTCATGATAGTCAAAACGCAATACAACCGTAAGTAACAAGAATTGAGTTATAATACTCATAAATATACCGGTTTGTTCCTGTCTTTTAAACTGGATGGCTGCCTTTACAAAATTATCGTTTTACCCTATATCACCAAACATGCCAAACTTTAATCTATTTATAATTAGACACGTACAACTCAAAATAATGTCAATCTATACAATACAAAACAAAACAAAACCGACTTTTGACTGGCTGGATTCCATACATACAGTAACTTCATCAGCCGTTTTGATCATTTTCTGGTCAGTTTTTGGGTTTCTCAGAAACATATGAAATATAGATTTTCTAGTTCTGTTTCCAACGCATCTTTAATCGTTCGATTCCAACGTATAACGAAGAAGTTACGGTCAATTTAGTATACAAGGATCAATCTGTGAAAAAAGATAGAACAATCGAACCGGAATGATAACCCTGTTAAGGATTAGGGATTTTCAATCCAGCATACTGGTCAAGCTGATGGGGAACTAAAAACCAGAATTTCAGCTATCTAAATTTAGAAAAATATACCTGTTGGGTGTTTGTTTCAGTATGAATAAGTCCCCAAGATTCCCAGTACAAGGAATGATTCCACACATCCGTACTCCCATTGTACTCACCTATCTCTTACTCCATCTCTCTGATTTTCTGAAATTCTTATCCTTCTCTCCTCTTTCTCTCTCTCTCTCTCTCTTCTCTCTTCTCTCATCCACGATTTCTTCTCTCTCTCAAATTTTCTCTTTACCTCTCTCTCTCTTTTCCCCTCTTTCCTCCTAACTCCTGAATTCTCTCTTGTTCTATCTCTCTTTAATTTATATATATTTTTTTCCAACTTCTCCTAAGGTGACACCTACATCTTTCAGTGTGTCACCTTCTCCTCTCTCTTCTTCTCCTCATGTCACTTCAGTTCTTCCTCTTCTCTCTTTATATTACTTTTTCAAGTCTCTGCTGTGGTGACACATACGTTCTTGGGTGTCACTTTCTCCTCTCTCTATTCTTAAGACGCATCAATTCTTCTTTTTCTCTTTGTTTTCTTCTTTTTCTCTTTGTTTTCTCAATACTCCACCTCACCTCTCTACGTGGAGAGGAGTGAGGTGGTCTCTCCACCTTTTCTCCTTCTCCTTCTTCTTCTTCTTCTTCTTCTTCTTCTTCTTCTTCTTCTCTTTTCTTTTTTTTTTTTTTTTTTTGTTTTTTTAAAGTTAGTTTAGCCAAATGACACCATTCTCTCTTGCCAAGTTTCCTTATTGTTTAAGATAGTGATTATATGTATACACGACATATATAAAATAATATTTATATAATAAGGTTTTAATCACAGTAATAGGCCTTAGTTAGGTGATTGTGGGCCCATCTTGGGGTCTACTTCAAGGTTCAACTCTTAGCACCTCGAGATGCTGAAAATTATGCTAGTCATTTCTCCGTCTTAGGTTCAGTCTAATTTTGCGAATGAGAGGCCGATGGACATTAATCCGTTTCAAACCGGTTATGGATTAGGGGTCCAAGCATCACTAACTATTTTAATAATCTAGGGTATTGGGGGCAACCAACACAGTATTAAAATAATAACTAGGGATGCTAGCTTGACCAGATAACGCAAGACGACGAACAAGAAAAAGAAGACAAACGATCCCGGAGAAAACCAACCAAGAAGAAAGAAAAGAAAAACAAGGGAGGTATGCAACAAACCGGGGAAACAGAACAAAGGAGCAGGAAGAAACAAGAGGACAGGGGGAACAAGCCCCCCAAAAACACAAAACAAACAAACCAACCCCAAGAAAACAAGAACGGAAGAAGGCAGGACCAAACACAAGCAGCACCAAACAACACAAACCAGAAGAAGAAAAGAAGAAACCCAACAACAAGGAAGGAGGAGGGACCACCCAACCACAAAACAACCAAAAGAGAGAACCCCAACCAAACACCAGACCAAACCAAAAGAAACAACCACAGAAAGACACAAGACGAAAAGCAACGCGACAAACAAAAGGACAAACAGCACGAAAACAACAAACAGGAGGACACACACCCAACACGAGAGCCCGAACAAAGCAAAACAAGAAGGACAGAGACAAAAAGAAGAGAGAAACGAAACAGGCCAACCCACAGAGCCGCCCCCAAAAACAACCGAGCCCCGAGCGCCCCCCCCCGAGCCTCCCCGGCGACCCCCGCCCCGCCCCCCCCCCAAAGTCTCAACAAGGGGGCCAGGAGAACCCCCCGAGACAGGGCGAAACCACAGTATACAAGAATTAGCCACAGTAGCCCGGCATCCATTGAAGGACGAGAAACGCCCGTGTGAGCAGCGCCAACCCCAAGGGGCGTCGTACACGTAGAGCAAACAAAAGAAGGAAATAGCATGTGCAAAATGACTAAACAAAATGCAACATGTGGCTAATAAAACACCCATGTACTCTAAACAGCAAATTCAATCAAGCCTCTCAGTTAAAAGTTATAAATCTTAACTCTATTTCATAGAGTTATCGCTCACATCCACCCTTCCTTAAATAAATATCGTCCTCAAAATTTACTTAACTGATCAAACAAGAAGTTGGGGATATTGGGTTCTCATGTTGGATTCAAACTCCTATTAAGCTTGTTGACTTGACTAATTGCTCCACAACACCTTCACAGTGGTACCGCCTTGTTCTTTAATTTCTTCTCTGATCCAAAGTTGTCAAGGCAGCAAAGTGACCAAAGCGATTGGGGCTCCACCTAAGCGATTAGGCAACAAAGCGGCGCCTAGGCGGCAACAAGGAGACCAAAGCGGTTGGGTCAAAAAATTTCAATACAACTACTTTCTATAATAAGGTAAACAAACATTCAATAGTCACATTCATCCAAAAAAGAAAGCATTCAAGAATCATAATTACGAAAAATTAGCCAAATAAAGAACACAAACATAAGTTCATCTCGTCAAGCATCATAACAATGACTATGTACTAACAGGGCCAACATAATAAATCAATAAATCTCATTATTCCGATTTCCAAGTCATTGTCCATTTAATGATTCATTGATTCTCGATGTTGAGGATGGCTCATGCTTCACATTCTATTGTTGATGGGCCCTTTGCAATTTGGGCCTTCAATTCCGAAATGACTAAGCTATTAAATTTATATACAGCTTTGTAGAATAAATTTTGACTAAAAAAAAATTCAGAAAAAAATATTATGTACAAAAGGTCAAAAAAACGGTTGTTTTAGCATTTAGGTGGCAATAAGGTGCACAAGGCGACAAAGTGGTAGTGTTCATGCAAAAAACCAACACGTCAATTAAGTAGTTCAAAACAAGGCGGTTGAAAAACCGCCTTGTCGCGTAGGCGGACGCTTTGAAAACACTACTCTGATCTTTGCAAAATGTAGATCGACTTCTCTTCATACAAGAGGTCTTCTTTCAACTTCAATAGTTCATATTGTAGCACATGAGTGGGGGATGCTACATACTTCTTCAACATCGATGCATAGAACATGTCATACTGGATAGATTTGGACGTAAAGCAAGTCTATGCGCCACTACTCCAATTCGTTCTAGAATCTCAAATGGTCCTACATACCTAGGGCTTAGTTTTCCCCTTTTGATGAACCTCACCACACCTTTTATCTGTGCCACTTTCAAAAGAACTTTGTTTCGCCCACTTCAAATTCCAAGGGCTTCCTTCTAACATATGCATAACTTTTATGTCTACTCCGAGTAGCTTTCATTTTCTTTTGAATTGATTATATTTTCTTATAGGTCTAGTGTACAAGGTATGGCCCCAACACTTGCTTCTCGCCAACATCACTCCAACGTATCGAAGATCTGCACTTCCTCCCATAGAATGCTTTATAGGATGCTATTCCATAGTAGATTGGTAGCTGTTGTTATAGGCAAACTCTACCAAATAAAAGTGGTTATCCTAGCATTCCTTAAAAGTCAATAACACAAGCTCTAAGCATGTTCTTCAATATTTGAATTGTCCTTTCAGATTGGCTTTTAGTATGTGGATGGAATCCAATGCTGAAGTTTAGTTAAGTGCTCAATGATTTCTTCAAACTCTTCCAAAATCGGGAAGTAAATCTTGGATCACGACCTTCAAACTTTAAGTGACCCGTGGACTTGCTAGACCCCTCTTGATCTGTCCAACATACATGATGTGTTCCATATATTGGTGTTGAAGAAGTATGTAGCAAACCCCACTCATGTGCTACAATGTGAACCATTGAAGTTGAAAGAGAAGCGGATCCAGATTTTGCAACGATCATGTAAGAAATTAAGAAAAAAGATGGTACCACCGGTGAAGGTGTTGTGGAGCAATCAATCATGTCATGAAGCTTAATGGGAGCTTGTATCCGACATGAGAACCTGATATCCCCAACTTCTTGTTTAATCAGGTACGCAAATTTTAAGGAAGAAATCTATTTTAAGGAGGGGTGAATGTGATGCCATTAGTTATTATTTCAATACTGTCTTGGTTGCCCCCAACACCCTAGATTATTAAAATAGTTAGTGACAAGACTCCTAATCCATATCTGGGTTGGAATGCATTTTTGTCCATTGGCCTCTCATATGGCAAAATTAGACTGTACCGAAGACAGAGAAATGACCAACATAATTTTCTGCACCCAAAGTTACTAAGAGTTGAACACCATAGGTGGCGCCACAATCCCCTAACTAAGGCCCATTACCCTAATTAAAAACCCTATTATATAAATAATATTATATATATGTGTCATGTATATAAGTAATCAATATCGTAAATAATAAGGAAATTTGGCAAGAGAGAATGCTGCTACTTAGCTAAACTAAAAAAAAGAAAGAAAAGGTGGAGAGACCACCTCACTCCTCTCCATCTAGAGAGGTGAGGTGGTATTGAGAAAAAGAAGAATTGAGGTGTCTTAAGGAAGAAAAGAGAGAGGAGAAAGTGACACCCAAGAATGTAGGTGTCACCATAGGAAGAGTTGAAAAAGTAATATAAAGAAAAGAGGAAGAATTGAAGCAGCATGAGGAGAAGGTGACACACTAACACCAAAGGATGTAGGTGTCACCCTAGGAGAAGTTGGAGAAAAAAATAATTTATAAGATAAAGAGAGATAGAATAAGAGAGAATTAAGGAGTGGGAGGGGGGCTCTGCGTGGGAAAAGGGGAGAGAGAAGAAGTTGTGGGTGAGAGGGCAGAGAGAAAGAGAAGGATGAGAATTACAGAAAACCAGAGAGAGGTGAGAGTATGAAAGTGTGGAATCATTCCCTATACTGGCAATCTTGGGGACTTGTTCATACCGAAATAGGCACCCAACAGGTATATTTTTCTAAATTTAGATTGCTGAAAATTAGGGTTTTAGTTCTTCATTAGCTTGACCAGTATGCAGGATTGAAATCCGTAACCAAATTATCGTTGTGTCTTTTTTGACAAATTGATACTAAATTGACCATAACTTCTTCATTACGCGTCAGAATCGGATGATTAAAGATGTGTTGGAAAGAGGACTCAAAAATCTATATTTCATATGTTTGTGAGAAACCCCAAACCGACCAGAAAATGGTCAAATCAGCCGATGAAGTTACCATATGTATGGAATCTGGCCGGTCAAAAGTCAATTTTGTTTTATACCTTATAGATTGGCCTTATACTATGAGTTGTACTTGTCTTATTATAAACAGATTAAGATTTGGCACGTTCGGTGATATAGGGTAAAACAGTAATTTTTGTAAAGGAAGGCATCCAGTTTAAAAAACAAGAACAAATCGGTATATTTGTGAGTATTATAACTCAATTCATGTAATGTATAACTGTATTGTATTTTTTACTATCACGAGTCACGTGCAAGATTATGTGTATTTTGATGCATATGAATTATACAATAATACTTCATTTAATAAATGTTCAATTCAGTAGCTAATGTAGATTTGGATAACGGATGATTGTGCTTATTGGTAAACATAATTAGACTATGTAGTTGCCATCAGATGATCTGTTTTCTATATTTTCCCTTTCTTGATAAATTGACATTTGTGTTGTCATATCATGTTTCGAGCTATGCTATTCATGAAGAAAAGAATTAACTGCCATGTCACCTAATAGGATTTAGGTGTCATGGACCCCTGTTGGCCCTAGTAAATGGGGCATGATAGGATTTGATACATCCCTCTAATTTCTTTTCATTCAATCTGATGTAACTACGATTAGGGTTTCGTGATTTTTTTCCTAGAATTAGGGTTAGCTCAGAATCTTTTCCACTTGTGAACCAATAAGTAATTATCAAATCTAGGAGAATTTTGGATAAATATTGGGATTGAAAAATTTAATGGGCTGTAGAATTTGGTTAACAGATAAATGTGGGATAGGATTAAGGTTTTGTTGAGAGGTACGGGATTACCTAAGGTTGATAGGAAAAGGAATCAGGTGAATTAGGGTCTATATGGGTAAGGTTTGAGGTAGTTAGAGATGGGCAAATTTGGTATGGGCTGCATTTGAGATAGCTAGGGTTTTAACAAATCCCTATGGGATGATTTAGGGATGATGAAAGAAGGGATGGATAGGTTTGTAGGGATCTTGGGAAATTCTTGGGCACTCTTTTGATCTTTCTTTTTTTTTCTTTTTTCTCCTTTCCTCCTCCTTTTCTTTCTTCTCTCTTTTCTTCTTTTTTCTTTCTTTCTCTGGTTTTCAGATCTGCTGCAAGAAGTAGGAAGGGGAAAAAGAGGACCGAATGGGATAAAGGAGGGGAAGGCGGGTGCCACAAGGTAACGGAGGGTGGGGGATGCTGTCTTTGCCACAGAGGTGGGGGAAGGGTCTAGGGATGATAGAAGTGGTGGGAAGGCGGGCTGCCGCAGGGTTTGGAAGGCAATGGGGAGGTTGTGCAAGAAATGGGAGGGGTGGGGGAGGGCTGCAAGTTAGAGAGGAGGAGGGGGAAGGGAGCTGAACTGCTGTACTTTATATTAGGTACTGCTGGTTTGTTGAACTGATGCTGGAGATGGGAAGAACTTGCTGGAACTTTGAACAAGATGCTCTTAAGACATGCCGTAGCCCTCTCAAGAAGACCACAACTCAATTTCCTCAAATTAGATTTGTATTCAATTCAATGTGCCTTCACAATGAGATGAGTGGACTATATATAGCCTTACAATTGGAGGGAAAGACTTAGACTCTAACTAGGAAATAAAGTTGACTCAAACAGGGAATCCTTTATAGTCTAGGATCCCCCTTGCAACCAATTAAATATCAGCCACGAATAAAAGAACTACCACGAACAAAAGAACTAACTTGCATAAAAATACCTAATTATCCATAAGAAATCTTAATTTAAAATAGAATCCTAATGGCATTCCAACTCTAACTAGGACTTACTCAACTAACTCAACCAAGGAAATAGAATCAAATTGGGACTCCCAAAAATAAAACAAAAATTCTTGAATAAAAATAGTTAATAAGTGGGAAAATGACCATATTGCCTCCTCGGGGGTTTCGGCCAGCCCACTAGGTGCACCACTTTGGTTGGGCCTTAGGGCCCATTTTAGGGTTTCGGCCAAGGGGAGGATTCTTGCTTACATCACAATCGATGGGAAGATGAAGAAATAATTTCAATCATGATATTTTTATTATCACCCTTACTAGATGAGGTTTCTCCCGTATCCAAATAGAGTTATTCAAGAAACACAGAAAATAACAGATCTCAATCGCAATTTACCCAAAGACGGATAAAATATCTCCTTTTACCCCAAGAAACAAGGATTGGGGATATTCCATAAACACACCCTAGGAAATCAGATTCAAAATATCAAGTTCTCTTCTGAAATCACCAATCGCAGACCAACAACAATAAGCCTTGTCCCAATTAAATGTGGTCGGCTACATGGATTCTTGCCCTCCAATCAGTTCAGTTCGAGGCCATGCTAGATACAAGGCCTAAGCTATACATATCCTTTCTCACCACTTCTCCTAAGGTTATCTTAGGTCTACCCCTAGCTCTTCTAGTTCCTTCAATATGGATTATATCACTTCTCCGTACAGGAGCATTTATAGGTCTCCGTTGAACATGGTTGTGCCACCTCAAACGACTTTCTCTAAGCTTATCACTTATGGGAGCAACTCCCAGACCAACTCTAATATGATCGTTTCTTATCTTATCCATCCTAGTTTTGCCATTCATCCATCTTAGCATCCTCATTTCTGCTACACTGAGTTTATCTATATGATTCATTTTAACAGTCCAACTCTCCACACCATACATCATAGCTGGTCGAACAACGGTCCTATAAAATTTTCCTTTAAGCTTTAATGGAATACGCCGATCACATAAGACCCCGGACGCACCTCTCCACTTCATCCACCCTATTTTAATTCTTTGGGAAACCTCATCTTCTAAATCACCTCTTTTACTTATGATTGAACCTAGGTACCTAAAACAATCACTCTGAGGAATCTATTTATCGTCAAGTATCACCACCTCATCATCTGCCCGATCGTGACTAAAGTTACAAACTAAATATTATGTCTTCGATCTACTAAGTTTAAAGCCTTTTGATTCCAAAGCTACTCTCCATGATTCTAATTTGATATTAATCCCCACTTAGGTCTCATCAATCAACACAATATCATCCGCAAAAAGCATACACCAGGGGACCTCATCTTGAATGTCTTTGGTTAATTCATCCATTACCAGTGCAAATAGATATGGGCTTAAAGTTGACCCTTGATGTAGCCCAACTGTTATCGGGAATTCATTACTTTGTCCCCCCACTGTTCTAACACTAGTCATCGAACTATCATACATATCCTTAACTATATCTATATGTTTACTTGCAACACTTCTTTTCTCTAGTACTTGCCAAATTAACGCTCTGGGGACTCTATCATAAGCTTTTTCTAGGTCAATAAATACCATATGAAGATCTTTCCTACATTCTCTATACCTTTCCATAAGTCTCCTAATTAAGTAAATAGCCTCCGTTGTAGATCTTCCTGGCATAAACCCAAATTGGTTCTTCATAACTGTAGTTAAGTGTCTCAAACGGGTTTCAATTATTCTCTCCCATAATTTCATCGTATGGCTCATCAATTTAATGCCCCTATAGTTATTACAACTTTGAATATCTCCTTTATTTTTGTAAATTGGAACCACAACACTTCTCCTCCAATCATCTGGCATTTTCCCTGTGCTCATAATCTTATTAAACAATTTAGTCAACCAAACTAGTCCATGGGTTCCTAAGCTCTTCCATACTTCAATTGGGATTTTATCAGGACCTTGTGTCTTGCCGAGTTTCATCCTCCTTAAAGCTTCTTTTACTTCGGACATCGAAATTCTACGTATATAAGTTCGGACATTGGTGCCTTGGTGAAAAGTGTAATCGTCCGAAACATAAGTGCTTGAAGAATGCTCATTTAGTAAACTAGAGAAATAGGTTTCCCATCTTTTCTTAATATCCTCCTTCACAAACTAAAACTTTACCATCTCCATTTTTAATACATCTAACATGGTCAAGATCTCTACTCTTCCTATCCCTCATCTTAGCTATCTTATAAATAGATTTTTCCCCTTCTTTTGTGCCCAACTTATTGTATAACTCTTCATACTTCCTTTCCCTTGCTTTTCCCGCAATTTTCTTAGCTTCATTTCTATCCAACCTATACCTTTGAAGATCCTCAACATCCTTAGTTCTTTGCCATGTCTTAAAACTAGCTTTTTTATTCCAAATGGCAGCTTGAACCTCACTATCCCACCACCACGTCTCTCTATAAGAATGGATCTTTCCTTTTGATTCACCTAGAACATCTTTAGCCACCTTCTTAATACACATAGCCATCTCATTCCACATTGCATTGGTATCCCCTTTAAAATCCCATTTTCCTTGTTTGACTACTTCATTAACGAAGGATTTAGAGTACTCTCCTTTCAAATTCCACCATCTTATTCTGGGATAGTATACCTTGGACCTTTTATGTGTTCTTGGGACTAAGCAGATATCCAAGACCACAAGTCTATGTTGTGCAGTTAAGCTTTCCCCCGGTATCATCTTGCAATCCTTGCACAACAATTTATCAGTCCTTCTAGTTAGGAAGAAATCAATTTGGCTTCTATGCTGTCCACTTTTGAAAGTAATTAAATGTTCATCTCTCTTTTTGAAGTAAGTATTTATAATAGATAGATCAAAAACAGTAGCAAAATCCAAAATTGAACTCCCCTCCTCATTCCTTTCTCCAAAATCATATCCTCCATGAACACTCTCATATCCTCTTTGATCTTTTCCAATATGTCCATTTAAATCACCTCTTATGATAATCTTTTCTCCTTGACGAATTCCTTGCATTAATCCATCCATATTTTCCCAGAATTCTAGCTTTAGACTTTCATCTAATCCTACTTGAGGTGCATATGCACAAATTATGTTTATGAACTCTTTCTCCATTACAAGCTTGATAGCAATAATCCTATCACCCACTCTTTTAACATCCACCACATCATTTTTTAAATCTTTATCCACTATTATACCCACTCCATTTTTATTTGTTTTATCCCCAGTATACCAAAGTTTAAAGTCATCCAACTCTTTGGCTTTTTTACCCCTCCATCTAGTCTCTTGGATGCAAGCTACATTAATCCTTCTTCTCCTCATAACATCTATCAATTATAAGCTCTTACCAGTTAAAGATCCTATGTTCCAAGATGCCAATCTAATCCTACGCTTATGGACTAGCTTCTTTACCCGCACTCGTCCACGGCGCGGGAACCCTTGCCTACTTATCACCGCATCCAGGCACCGATGCAACGCGTCGCTTACAGGGGACGTCCTAGCTAACCCTTGCCCACTTATCACTACACCCGGGCCATAGTGTAGCGCGTCGCTTCTTTTGTCGGGGAACGCCCTAGCATAGCTTTTATCATATAAGGTCTTTTTTTTTTTGTCAACATTTTATCATATAAGGTCGAATCCATGAAAAAAGGTTTGGCTAGATTTTTTCCGGTGCCGGCTGCCGACCTGACGCACCAACCCTCCTCCTTTACCCGGTCTTGGGACTGGCAGCAAAACACTGGCGGAGTTACCAATCGCAGACCAAATAAAGCCAAATTCCTTCAAATAAATCTCTAGGAATAATAGTACTGATATTGAAGCAGCCAACGAACAGAGATAACTACAACTTCCGGGTCCAAACTAGGGCAAGAAAATTTTCCAAACAAGGTATCTCCAAATCCACAGAACTTGGGCAAAAACTTCAAAAAATCTTCAAAAAGAGGGGATCCATAAGTTGCACTACATTCAAACAGTGGAATTTAATCCAGAAAAAAGAAGTTTTTATTAACTTGTTACCTCATCGATCCATTAAACAGCAGCTCAGGTGCTGCACCCCCTTAATCACAGAAAATAAACTACTTCTTATCAGTTCCAATCAGCCTTCAAACCTCTTCATTGTGTCAGAGTTGATTTGGATGAAGGAGAAGCTCTATTGGAGATATACAGCAGCCTTTCTCTGATTTCATGTAATTTAGAGAAGTAATATGAAGAGAAAAGAGGGAGAAGAAGAAGAGAATGTGCAGGCTTGGTGTGAAGGCTCAAAGTGAGAATCATGAGCTCACCTCTCATAGACTTTTCACCATATATAACTGATGACAGGTATAATTTGAATAGGAAACACTCTAGAAGCCTAATAGGAGAACTCCCAGGTTAATAGGAAATAAACTCCTAAGAGCAACCCCTCTTCCATTGAGAGTTAGCGCATGGTGCTAACTTTTGCTGGTTCTTTTTCTTCCATTAGTGCCCTATCTAACAGTTGAAAAGCAAAGTAGTGACAATATTTATGTAGAGCCTTGTTTTCAATCTTTTGGAATCCTATATTCCTCAATCTGTGGTTGAGTAAGTTAATTGATTTGAATGTTTTGGAGTAACAGTCATTTGTAGCTTGGGGAGGAAAAAATTTACAGGAAAACTCTCCTTTCATACTGATATCAACCGACTGTAATTTTTTTTTTTTTTTAACCTTTTGTGTAAAGGTGCTGGTTTTGTTTATATATTTTGCTAATGAAGCTCAAATTATGTAACTATGAGTGTCAACTTCTAGTTTCATGCTTCTCTCTGTGCTACATGTTCAATTGTCAGGCACACGTGTAGGCTCTTTTGCATTTTTACCTTGAATAGGTGTGTTTCTTAAACTCTTATAGCATGTCCTGACTTTGATATTTGTGCAGGAATCAACACAATCTCATGGTATGCATTTTTCCAACACTGAAAGCTACTGGAGATCTCTAGGTAGAGAGACAGAGTACAACCAATGGAATGGTGAAATAAAGACAGAGGAAACTGACTGTAGTCACCCATGTATAGAGCCACGGCACAACAAACGCTGTCCTGAAATTAAGACCGAGGAGTTTGAGGTATTGGATGCTAATGTCCTACCTCATGCAAAAGAAAATGACTCTGAGAATATTGGGAAAGGGAAAAGGCCAAAACATGAATGTGAATATGACTCAACTTTTCTTGATGGCTCTCTGAGGCCGGAAGCAAGATTAATGGAACACAGTGCAGACAGTTTTCAGATGCCATTACCAAAGGGAAGGCTCCACCAATCATCAGAGCCATTGGACATGATCAAGTCTAAACCTATTCAGTGTTCTAGTGTTAATCAAATGTTAGCTAAACCCCCTTATTTCTTCTATGGAAATGTCATGGATGTCTCGCATGATTATTGGACCAGAGTATCACAGTATTTGCATCTCATTGAGCCTGAGTTTGTGAATTCTCAGTTCTTCTCGGCCTTGAGTAGGAAGGAAGGCTACATACATAATCTTCCCAATGAAAATAGATTCCACATCCTGCCAAGGCCACCAATGACAATTGAAGAAGCAATACCACATACTAGGAAATGGTGGCCTTCATGGGACACTAGGAAACAGCTAAGCTGCATTCGTTCTGAAACTGCTGGAATTTCTCTGCTATGTGACAGATTGGGAAAGATCCTATCTGATTCACAAGGGATGCTTTCAACGGAACAGCAAAGGGACATCCTTCACCACTGCAAGACACTGAATCTAGTCTGGGTAGGAAAGTACGTACTCAGCCCCATTGAACCTGACCAGGTTGAACGCATATTAGGTTACCCATTACATCACACGGCTGATTATGATCCAATTGAAAGACTTAGATTACTCAAACATTGTTTCCAGACGGACACACTTGGGTATCATATCTCTGTCTTGAAGTGGATTTTTCCTGATGGTTTGACAATGCTATCTATTTACAGTGGAATTGGTGGGGCTGAAGTTGCTTTACATAGGCTCGGTGTTCGTCTTAAAGGTGTAGTTTCAGTAGAATCTTCAGCAACAAATCGGAGAATTCTAAAAAGGTGGTGGAATATCACAGGCCAAACTGGAAAACTGCTACAGATAGAAGACATTCACAGGCTGACAACCAAAAAACTTGAAAGTCTCATCAAAGAATTCGGAGGTTTTGACTTTGTAATTTGTCAAAACCCATGTTGTTCCATTTCTGGCAGTTCAAAAATGGCCGCTGATGGTGATAACCCAGCAGGACTGGACTTCCAATTGTTTTACGAGTTTGTTCGTGTTCTGCTACGTGTAAGGAGTTCGATGGCAAGAAACCGGTAAGAAAATTCTTTGTGCTTTCTCTCCAGATGTATAGACATGCATTTGAACATACTCAATTTTGGTGACAAGGATTCTTTTTCTTCTTTTCCTTATTGCTGATGACTGATGAATGAGGTGGTTAACTAGTAAATTAGCCAGCTGACTTGATTCTAGAAAGCAGGCCTTCATATACTGCCCTAATTGTTGCCATGTTTTGCTTAGTTCAATGAATCTGGCCGCTACAGCACACTAGGTTGGTTGATTTCACGTGCTTAGTTTATGTGAAAATTATTTAAATATCTGCTTCATAAACGATCTTATGCTCGTCTTTCGGAACTGATCCTGGCTCCATTTTCAGTTATATGATTTCTGAATGGTAATATGAATGGAAATGCTTGAAGTGCTTCCGCAACACTTATTCAACAGTGATGAGAACCAAATGTTTGTGTTGGTAGTGATGTTAATTCCTTCCTGAGTTCCTGGTCATGTAAATGAAAAAAAATAAAAATTGAAGCTGTTGAAGATCCAATTCTCCTTTTTAATGTTAGTGCTGCAAGTGCATATGCTGTGTCGAGCGTCCAGTAGGGTTAGATCCTTACATACTCCTGCCTGCACCATAGTTTGAATTTTGAAACCACTAGTTTAAAGAAAGACTCAAACTTGCTGGTTAGGGTACCATAAAAATTCATAGGACCATCTTGGGGGGGGGGTGCCACATGGTCAAGGGCATGGGTTCAAATTAATCCCTTTTAGTCCCAGTGATAGGAGAGACTAAATCATTTTGGCTTTCTGTATTCAAGACGTCTCAGTCTCTGAGTCTATGACGAACAGGTATATAACAAAGCTGCATCTTTTGGTAACCAAGCAAGGCACAACCAGAAATTTGGCTGAACAAATCGAGTGGGTTTCTATCTCAAAATAAGACAATAGAAATGTCCTTTCATATGGAAGTAAATATTCATGGAAATGGCTGATGTAGGCTACACTTCCAGATAAATGTTTTTCTCATTTATAAATGCTGACAAAGGTATTTTGTATTTTGCTGGTATGAAGGTATTCATGGGAAAGGAATGCATTCTGACCCTTAGTTTCTATTTCCTGATCAGGCAAGAAAAACCGTACATTTTCTGAGAAGTACCTATTCCTTTTTACATTTGTGGGCAGGGAATATTGGAATATTAACGTTGAAGAACCTTCTTTCCATTCTCTCTTGTCTGATCAAGTGTACATTTGTATATATTCGTTCTTGCTGCAAAGCACTGAGACTCGGGAAGTTTATTGACCCACAGCTCACTCTGCACCAATCTACAGTAACCTTTTCGGCTTCTGTTTCTGGGTAGAAGGGTTCCCTTTTCAGCACTCTTTCCAGGAGTGGAGGACTGGCCTTTGTATATGTAATGGAGTTTCCTCGACGAAGTCTACCACCGGATCTTTTGCATTGTTACGGAAGAAGAAAAGCCACTTTGACTCGACTTGGTTGAAGCAAAATGTTGTTCATTTCTTGGCCCAATCAACCAAGGTTTAATGTATCCCATGATATAATTCGATACTAGTCGATACTTGATACAACTGATACAAGATGTCACTCTATTGGATTGCACCTAAATGCATTGGCCAGTGCTTCTGATGGGATTTCAATTTGGAGTATAAGCCATGCTGATGGGGTTTCAGTTTTGGAGAATAAACTATGCCCAAGTTTCTCTTCTCCATTTTCAATCTGCAGTACCAGGAATTCTATTGAATTTCCCGAACAGGGCCGTTGGTTACATGAGTCTAAAGATCAAATATCAGAGATCAAACATAGATTTCAAAACGAGATTTCAAACTATAGATTCAAACTATGGAGTCATAATTTAATAAATAAGTGTTTGGTTGTGGAATGAAACGGGACACCAAATAATAGACGCGGATTTTGGAAGTGCAAATGTATAGCTTTTTGAAACTCTAGATTTCCCCACCCATAAACCGATCATGTTTGGTAAAAGTGTGAATCTCGATCTGAATCTTGAGATTTTTACAACCAAACGGGTATAATTCTCAGGTTCATGAATCCAAAGATTTGAAATTTCTAGATTTATGTAACCAAACAGGCCCTTAATTAACTATTGCCCAACTCGTTTTTGCTTTCAGCGGAATCTACGAATACACGTGATCAGGTCCCTGCAAGTAAAGTTTCAGCATTTAATTATGACGGATTGCTCAGTTGATAAAAGATCAATGCTTCCACGTAAGGTCAGGGTTCGAATTTCTTTCTGAGTTGAAGGCAAAAAAAAAATTATATTTAAATTTTAGATAACAATTAGTTATTTGTTGAGGAATACTCAAGGTGCATGCACGGGTCAAACCCGAGCAAGTTTCAGCATTTAGCTATGGTGGCACACTTACGTCAAGCAGCTTGAGGCACCTCGATGTCAGAGTATCGGAAAAGTACCTCACAATGGCAACTCGATTTGGATTTGTTTTCAGAAAGAACAAAGATCCACGAGTGTGGTTAATTCCTCCTCTGCCTGTTCTGGTCGTCTTTCTATCTGAAACCAATATAGGAAGTGACCATTTAACTCTTAATCAGTTATCGTCACTTATTAGCTAATAATATAATTACATATTAATTAGAGAACCAAATCTAATATCTAATCAGGCGTAATCAAACACACATGCGACGTCATATAATCTTCTCAAATTAATTATTAAAAAAAAAACTGAACTAAATAAAGAAATGGACTTTGATAGGATGGTCGACAACGACAGTTGCAACCCGAGATCAATACAGCCAAACTCCACTTGTCCCAAACCTTTCGACACCAGATTCATCGGATAGTTGATATATATGACGCCGACACATATGAGTCATATATTATCCAAAATGCATTGAACAATGAAAGAAAAAAAAATTATCCAAGATGGAGGAATTCAGTACTTCTCAGCTACTGATCATTAGAGGACGGGAACAGCATCTAAGACCATAATGCTCATGGCTCATGTGCAACTGTACAAGCGTGTTTTCCGCAACCAGGTTTCTTGGCCTTAAATATAACTTTCACAATTTTGGTACCTCATTCCAAATCTCTATCACTTACAACCTTTATGGTTCCAGGTTACAAAGGAAATAGGGGTCGCACACCCATCAAGATTCGCGGAAGACAAAGAAGATGATTCCCATCAGCTATTTCAGGATATAATATGTTGCAAGTGACTAGGTAAAAGGGACAACAAATAAGCTTGGGCGGCCGGTGTGAAGACACCAGAGAGCTTCAACTTGATCCTTGCATGCAGAGCTGCCTGGTTGTTCTCAACATCAATAATTTCTAACATGGGTAAACAGGACCTACAGGTACCAAATCACAACCCAAGAAATGAAAATTGCTTTCTTCCGTGCTCTGGAATCAATTTCAACAAAATCTCTATCGGCAACCCCTTCAGTTCTGAGTGATGGTAGTGACAGCAAAGTCGACATGATAAGCACACGGTAATCAAGATAACAGAATGACATCAAGAATTGCTTCAAAACAGGAGATTTTCAGCTGTCAAAACAGTCTTTACCGTGAGGCTTGAAGTTCAGCAGTGGAGGGAGGAAACGTCCATTTGGCAAACGAGTATTTGGGTCCCGGAGCTCATCAAAAAAAGGGTGGATCAAGGCCTCCAGCTGCATAAATCAAAAACGTACCATCCTTCATATCTATATGTTACCCCATTCAACAGATGAAAACACGTTTGATACTCCTAAGCGATCAGTTCTTCATAAAAAAACATAGTGACATGCTTAGGAGAAAGACTTGAGAAGGACAAACTCACAGCAGTGCATCGAAGGCTAGGAGAGTACTGCAGAAGTCTTGAAACAAGATCAACCGCTTCAGGTGGCATGCGCTTATAAAATATCTGATGACCAAAATATGCTTGCTTAATAGTTTTGTTATGTAAAGATGGGAAAATTCAACAATGAGAAACATATATTGCTCATACCTTGTGCCATGGATGAGCTTTAATTTGGGGAAACTTGAATTCCGTGTAGTTCGGGTTCATGCACTTAATTTCTTCCCTAGTCGGGGTACCCAGAACCTGCATGGCATAATATTTGGAGTAACCAAAAAAAGAAGGCCAAACTTAAGAGTACCAGACTCTTCCAAGGCAATCAACCAGACAAAGAAACCATAATTTTAGAATTTGGATAAAACTGTCATTTCAGTATAAATATTACAATTCTGACCATCAAACATGTAATCACTTCAGGGATTCTTAAATGGAAATCTATTGAAATCAACAGAATATTTCAATTTTGGATTTAACCAATAACAGAAATCAGATAAAACTCGAATCCTGAAGTAACACAAACTTTGTTCCTCTTATATTGTTGGTATTGACATCTTTTTCTTCTTCTTCTCTTCTTCTTCTTCTTTTTTTTTTTTTTTTTTTTTTTTGGGGGGGGGGGTTGTAGGATGCACATAGCCATGCAATCATAGCAGCAGCTAGCACACTCCACCTCATCTGGTCGAGTGCTCAAGTGGAATCATTGAACAATGAAATAACTACCAGACATGGTTCAAAATTTTGGTTAAAGATAAAATATTTCGCATTACTACAGTCATTTCGACTGAAATCGGAACAAAGTGAATATCAAAATTGCTGTCAAAACATAATGAAATCTCCATGAAATATTTCAGTCTCGCAAAACCAAAATGGAGTCAAAATCTGAAAATTCAAAATCGGTCCACCACCAACACCCACCCAAAAAAAAAGGGTTAAGGACCTCTGGAGGTAGAACACCCTGAATTCAAATGGCATGCAAGAAGCACATGCAGAAAAGACAACTTGTTACCTCCCATAACACAATGGAAAGATAAAAATAAAAAAATAGTCATGTCAAAAACAAGTAACAACATTTGGAAATAGACATAATTAACACAATAATCACCTTGATGATTTCCACAAGCTGGTCTACTCCGCTCTCACCAGGAAAGAGAGGCTGATATACACAGAATGGATAAAAATTACATCTTAATATGTTAAAAAGGTCATAACTCATAACCCACCCCTCAACCCCCCCCCCCAAAAAAAAAAAAAAGGATAGAATGAATTCTATAAAATATAATGGAAATACCAACCTGTCCCAGAAGTAGCTCAGCCAAAACGCAGCCTGCAGACCAAACATCAATAGCAGTAGAATACTCAGTTGCTCCAAATATAAGCTCTGGGGCTCTGTAATACCTAGAGCAGATGTATGAAATGTTCAGCTCCCCTTTCACCTGTTTAAAGCCAAATGAAAGGTATCAGCATGAGGACAAGAAACCAAGATAATGCTGATCCCATGGTTCAAAAACGTACCAAGACTTTTGCACTTCCAAAATCACATAGTTTTAGCTGATGAGTATGTGGGTTCACCTGGTAAAATAACAGACAGTTTTACTTATTTTCCAAGGGGGTAAAAAAAAAAAGAACAGAAAATTTTCATGACAATTAAAATGTATCAAACAAGAAAAACAATTAACTGGATGCTTAAAATAAGAGAAGGGAAGAAAATTAGAAAATTAGTCTTCTAAATATATCAGGAATCTGGAGGGTTGAACTTCCAAACTGTTAGAGATGATCTACCAAAATTGGTAAACGTACTTCTGAAGTTTGGAGGCCAGAATAATCATAGCAGCTCTTTGCACTAGTAAAAATCGCAGTTCATTGTTCAGCCTAATGCATTTTCTTTGGACATCCACCATCCTACTCCCTCAGCCAGAGGATCACACAAAACTAGAAGCTATAAAGATGATACAGTTCAATGGAAGTGCCAGAATATATCACACCCACAAATGAACTCTTCACATTAAGTAGTAATTGATGACATTAGGTGTTTCAGCAGTTTCTTCATCTTCCCATTCAAGTGAAAAACAAAAATCTACAGGTAACTTCCAGCGAAAACATATTTAAAAGTTATAAAGTTACATTTAATTTCACATACGAATTCATTGATTTCTGGAACAAACAAACACTAAAAGAAA
Organism: Hakea prostrata; assembly: GCF_041222555.1. Taxonomy (NCBI): domain Eukaryota; kingdom Viridiplantae; phylum Streptophyta; class Magnoliopsida; order Proteales; family Proteaceae; genus Hakea; species Hakea prostrata. The sequence continues at coordinate 50,829,717 of NC_142603.1, read as the reverse complement.
GACAAGTAAATTTATCAGCATGAAAATACCAAAAGATTTTGAGGCTTTATGTCCCTGTGGCAAACTCCAATACTGCCATGCATGTAAGCCAACGCCCTACAAATCTGCAAGATATCAACACTACATTAGAACCACTGTGAAGTTTAACTTCATTTCCACAAAGCTACCCCTCCCCCCTTCCCCAAAAAAAAGATAATTGGAGGCCAATGCCACAACTATGTCATTTGTGAAGACCAAGTTTGCCCAGCAAAATGTTTCGAGGCCTGCTCTGAGATTGCCGAAAAATGATGAATGCCATCACCACCAACTATAGGTTGCATTTTCAGAATTTCAAGATCTTCGAAATGACTAGTTATCGGCATTTATGGGCAGGGGCATTTGGGTCTTTTCTGGGTTAGAGTTTTCTTCCTATTCTGTCATAAGTACATCTCATTTGTTTGATGGGGGTAGAAAAAATATTTAGCACTGTAAAACTGCTTCTTTATCTTCATGGTGAAACCATCACAGAGCTCGATCATGGAAATAGCCTTCAGAAGAACCGTGTAAAATCTCATCTGGTGCATGTGTCTTCTCCATTTTTTATGCTTTCATTGTGCAGCGTTGCTACCAAATGACTCATAGGATACATAGAGCTAAAATACAATGTAGAGAAAACTAGAGATTTTTCTATCACTAACAATTTAAATAAGCTTTGGTTTCATAAGAATGTATACCTGATAGGTGTAGAGTTTCACGTATATAAGCGGCATCCTCTGGCTCATCTTGGTATAGTGTTTAATTACTCGATGAACAGTTTCAGGAACATACTCAAGTACTAAGTTCAGATAAAGTTCTTCATTTTCAGTTGTTGAAAAGAAACAGTGCTTCAGTGATATGACATTTGGATGGTCTAGGAGACGCATCGTCTGTAACTCACGGTTCTTGTACCGCTTGTCTTGAAGAACCTTTTTTATTGCCACAGTTTCACCAGTCTCTAAGCATTTGGCCTGCATAACAGCATAACAGCAACACAGCAGCAATATCATAATCTGCACTGCAGATTCAGTCATGGCAGTCACAGACATGCAAATACAATTTTTTGTTTTGTTTAGTTTTTTTCCCACTTGAAGTACAAATGAACCTGGAAGACAACTCCAAATGATCCCTGCCCAACAACTCGCTCAGCCATGTAGCTTATTGTCTGCGATGATAAAGTTGAGTTAAATTATATAAACTAAGTTTATTGATGGAAAGCTTAAAAGTGAGAACAAGAACCACAAACTAAGCAGGAAAGCTTCATTACTAGAAATCGATTAGAGAATATTAAAGATAAAAACTATTAATAACCAACCAAAAAGAAAAGAACAACTTAAGTTGCCATTCTTATCAGTTTAGGTAAATGCAAAATGATTAGCACTACAAGTTCAGGAGTCGAGAAGGAAAAATTATTTAAGAAACCTTGACATAAAGTAAACTAAATGAAAGACCACCTATGCAAGCTTACCTGCTTTGGCTGTCCATTTCTTCCACCAATGGTAGTCACAATTATATGGCCTGTTTCTGTCCCGTTCCCATCAACTACAGTTGCTTCCATTTCCTAAATCCCAACTCGAGGAGAGAAAAAGACGAGCAAATGAATAAACAAGACATAACTTGGCAGTAAAATATTCAAACCTGAAAGAGAGAAAAAGAGTAAAACAAAAAATGAACATCAAGACTTATCTACCTTGTCCTCCCTAATTCTCAAGTCATTCATCTCCTCAGGCAATCTATCAACAGCAACATTATTGCCACTAGGTTCTCTAAATCCAGAAGCAGGGGCTACACTCACTGAAGCCATTGGCTGAAATAGATAACCTGCAGATTCTCGTTACAGCACTGCCTCCTTCTTCGAATCAATTGAACCCAATTATTTACCTGCAAAACAGGAATCTTTAATAATCCAAGACTCCAAGCTCCGAAAAATGGGTGCATATTTATCATTCATCTTCAACAACAAACTCAGCTTTCTCCCAACTAAATGGGGTCAGTTAACAATCCATTCAAAAGAAAATAGAGAGAAAAACTGAGATCAACACCGAAGAAAGGAGAATGAATAAAAATAAAGTTATAAAAAATAAATAAATAAATAAAAGAGAGAGAGTAAGAGAAAAGACTCTGAAGAACATGATCCATTACAAATCCAGGGGGAAAAACTCAATGTAGAGCCAGACATGTCCATCTTTAAGAACGTTCACTACAGCACACCCCCCCCCCCCCACAAAAAAAAATAATAATAAAAAATAAATAAAACATGAATCCAAGACAAATCCAGGGGGAAAAAACTCAACGTAGAGCCGGACATGTCCATCTTTAAGAACAATCACTAAACCACCACCACCACCAACCCCCCCCCCCACAAAAAAAAAAAAAAAAGAAAAGCAGTTTGGTTCCACCTCCCAATCAAATCAGAAGGTGCCCAAGAAAAGAGAAAAAGCTTGAAGCATTTAACGACCTGCATATTTTACACACAGTAATATCAGATACAAACTACACCCAAAAATGTTCTTCAATCCTAAACATAACTCCAAATAAGCAGCAACAAAAAGTTAAAGAATTAGCAAATTGCAGCTTTCAGATAGCTAAATTTCTAATTAGTACATTCTCCAGCTCAATGAATGAGCATTGATGTGTTAGGAAACCCAAAAACTGCAAAAAGTAACCACTATGGACAGTTCGACACAGCAAACTACCAACTGTAATACATGTGACACTCAAATTAACAAAAGCACATCCAAATTCCACGTGTGAACCCAATGCCTCCATGCATGAGCTCACGATCAACCTGAGATGCACCAGAATCACTTGCATTTTAGCTGGATATTGCTACAAGAACAGTCACAGTTACTCTTTTTAAGTCATCACTGTGGCAGAGAGTGCAGCCAAGAACATGTTCACAGATTTGTTTCGTATCTCAGAACATGGAATAGTGGAATGAATCCACTGCCTAATACACCCACTCAAAGTCCATGAACTTGTAGGATAATTTCAAGACTATAAAAAAAATAAAAGAATAACCAAAGAAGCACTTAATGTTAACAAGGCGTTGATAACCAGCCCAACAAAATGGGTCAGTAAGTTGTTTTTTCTACAAAGGTCTCGGACTTCCATAAAATTTTAACCAGAAGTTCGAGAAGTCAGAGGAACCCAAAATCAAGTAAAACAAAACCTGTGTTGTGGGGGGGGGGAGAGAGAGAATATAGTAGTAGTAGCAACACATTCCTTCAAAAAGGTTAATTGAAAAATGCTCGCAGTTCACCAAATGAGCTAAGTATAGGGAACAGATATAGATCAGCAAATAACTAGTTAGAAGAACAGGCTAAAGCAAAACATACCCACCAGAACAAATAATACACAAACCACCACCAGAATAAAATTAAATAAATAAACATTTTAGCAGAATTCGAAATACCTACATAAATATAAATAAATATATAAGGAAACAAGAACATCAGAACCTCAGAATCTCACATTCTAAATAATTAGACTTCCTTTTTGTTTTAAAAATGAATTAGGATTGCGCTTGCATTCATCTTACCCACCGCAGAACTTTACATTAAAAATAAAAAATAAAAAAGTGGGAAGTAATCAACAAGGGAAAAAAAAGGCACTGTGACTCAAAATCGATCGTCATAATCGATCCAGTTGCAATTTTATCAAAAAACTTCAGCCAGAAGATGGATTCCATGGCAAAGAAGAAAATGCACAATCAAAATTTTACACGAAAATAACAAAACAAAAAAACGCCAACCTGAATTCGATGTCCGGAGACAATACGGATCCTTCTGCTAGAATCAATCGAACCTGATCGAAATCACCCCTTCCGCCATTGTTTCCCCCGTGACATTTTCTGTGAAATGAGCTTCGTACTCTATGTCTTTTCCTCTCTTGTGGCACCGAGCCCTAACATGTATTTTCACTATTTTGTGTATCTGTCATCTGTGGCGATGCAATAGGGAGCTTATTTTTTTGGAATGCTTCATTACTCTCCTCTCTAATATGGGGTCATGTCAGTAAAATGTATGTCATGCTTTGGTTATGGAGCGTTGGGGATTATCCATTTATGTATTAACACAACTGATTTGGACGAGGAAAATTTATTTGATTTGATGGATTTCATTAAATTTAAGTTCATTGGTTATGAAAATCTAATCTTAGTGAATCACATGCAGAGTGATTTAGCTGGATTTTTTTTTTTTCATTTGTATCTAAGGTTCATCAGGCAGCTTGAGCGCACCTGGATTACATCCTTAGTGGGGAGCTTTGTCATCTGCAAGTGATCGAACCTATGATCTCTCCACTGAGAAGTATGGATTTTAGCTTGATGTATTTAAAATACTAAGAATGCATTTCTTTTAATATCAAACAAAAAAAAATAATGCATTTCTTTTTAGAGGGACTGAGGCCTATGTATTTATACAATAACTATATTTTCTTATCTAATGTAGAAATATACAATCACACATTATGGAATCTCAAAGGGCTTGAGCGGACCCTTTCCCAAGACCAAGTCATGCCATCAATGACGAACTTGCTCTCTTTTATATATTTATAGATGATTCATCGAATAGTACTTTATACAAAGGAGGTAAGAGGTTGCATTTGTGGAATTATAGTGGTGATTTTGCTGTGGCTCAAAGCAAATGTGGACATGGTTTTTCGGCAACTTAATTGAACTTAAAGCCATTAGAGATGACATTTTGCTTAGCTCTAATTAGTTTGGAGCAGTAGATTTATCCATTTGGATTATCTACCTATGGTTATTGCTCACCGTTGTTTCCAATCATCTTTAGATTGGATGAATTCTAGCTTACTTGTGGATATACTGACACTTTGTCCTTTTTTTAGTATGATTTCTTTTAGCTATGTTTCGAGGGTTGGTAATGGTTTTGCTGATTTTCTTACTAGTGGTGCTCACAGATTCTCCATAGATAGAACTTGGTGGGGGTGTACCACTTTTGTTCATTGTGGATCCTTCTTGCTTGTATAAGTCTTTTGACCTTAACTCTTTCATCTAATATAATATATGCTATCATGTTTTGGCCAAAAAGTTAGAAGGTAATTCAGACTCTAAATAAAAGGGGGTTTCACCATGAGGCATTTGTCTTCTGCCAACTAAGCAATCTCTCTAAATTAAAGTCCATATTCTTATAGAAATGATGATGGATTAATGTTGCTTACATCATCAATTAATGCAACTTATCTAACGATTTAATACCATGTGTGAAAATAAATATTAAAGACTCAAAAGTGGTTAGAAAATGAGAATAAAAATTGTTAAGGCAACCTAGAGGGGGGGGGTGAAAGGTTGCAACTAGTGTATTCGCCTAATTTTTCAATTATTTTGCAAATGCAAAATAAATTGTAAATTTCAATGAGATTAGGTAATGCAATCAACCACAAGACAAGTATTTTATAACGGTTCAACTTTACAAATCTACGTCTACTATCCTCTTGGCCTCAATAAAGTTTTCCACTAGTGATTTTCTTTCAATACAATGGATATTAATCAAATTATTATAATCTATGTTCTATAGGGCAATAACACCCTTTAAAATCTTTATTCTAAATAGGGCAAGAGCACCCTCTATCAATTATAATAAACCTATATTAGAATTGAACAACAACACAATGTATGAGATTAAAGATATTACCTAACAAGGGGTGTGACACTTTACCCCTCGTGTGAGTGTGATACAATGATGAATGAATGCTTCGAATGAAGGGATGCACCACTAATGAAGTACCAATGGCCTTTAATTACTTCAAGCTTTACTCCAATGAGCTTACTTGACAACTTTGGAATATCCTTCAAAGTTGAGTGAAGTTGGAAAGCAAGTAATCAATGATTGTTCACAAATTGAGAGCTCGAGATCAATTGCTTGGCCTAACCTCCTAAAAGATATAATTTTTCTCCCAGTTTTTTAGTCTAGACGGACATCCATCTGAATTAACAGAAGCTCCGTCTAAAAAATTAGCCATTGAACTAAAGTCAAAACCATACAAACGTCCATTTAGTTATAGCAAGCTAGACGAACGACTGTCTGTCTCAGCGAACGTCCGTCTACAAACACGAGTCAACAATAAGGTGCATTCATGGACTTGATTGGATTTTTTGTATTTCTAGACAACCTTAAGCCTCATACACTCTTCTAACATTGTCATAAGTTAATCTAATGACATGATGTGTGTATAATTTAGTACAATTCCATATGAGTGCATGTGGAGTGTCCAAAGTCTTGATCTTGACTTGATTTTCACATCTTATTGTGCTTTGATCTTGATGCTCATCTTGATTTTTTGTTCACTGTTCCAAGTTTATTTGATATTGACTTGGGCTTGAACATCTGGTGAATTTAGTCCATTTGCTTTCGTAATGAGCTGGACAATCACAACTTAATATAGACATTAGTAATTCATGTTTGTTATCATCAAAACTAATAGAGGTTGATGTAACAATGCTGACATGGCATTTTCCAACAAAAATAAAACTTGAAAATTTGTTAAAAGATGAACATGAAAATAAAAGACCCTAATTTTAGGCATTTGAAATGTGGGGAGACTGTAAAACATGGCTCATATGTTTCTACTCCATTAAACGTATAAACGATAAACTCTCATACTAGAAGGCACATCCCATCATTCAAAAAACAAAGCATTTTCTTTGGAGAACTTCTTATCAGGCAATTGTAGTAGGTAACTCTCTTTTTGCTAGACAAGAATATGTTGCCACGATCTGCTTAGTTTGTGATGTTGGTTCATAAACAATTTGCCATGCTTTGTTTTTCTTTGCTCACATACAAGAACATGTTGGGAATTGATTGATATGGCAGAATTTTGTGTCTCACATCTTCATGCTTGGATGGATTTTATTCAAGTAAAATTTAAAAATCGTAATGACATAAATAGAATAAATCAAATTTGGAGTGCTTTTATGTTGGTACATATGGAACACTAGAAATAGAGCCTTATTTCGTGGTATTGATATTCCTGTTTTCTACACCAGAATCATTTTGTCTATTTTTGATGACCAATGCTCTCTAAACAATGTAGTATTCACAAGTCCATCTTAATGTAGAAGTTCTTCATCCAAGGTTCAAAATCAATGTGTATTTTTGTGGACAGGTGTTTTCATATGATTAGGGGTCTAACAATTTTTTAGAAGCTTGAACTTTTGGGCCCATAGAGGAGATTAGATCATGCACTACTTGCACTGGATCAAATTCAGGCCCTACTCGAGTTAGCCTCTGAGCCTATCTCGCATTGTTTTGGATATTTTCGAAAAACAGACTCTTCTCAATTTTATGGTTTCCTTCCATGTTCTGCACTTCTACATCGATATTATACTCTTATGTTCGCTGAAGCAAATTACTTATGGTAACCTTAATGTTGCATTTGTTTGTTGGAATAAAAGTGGAGTGGGAAAATTCTTGAAGAAAGTGTAGATTTATTACTTTTCCTTTAAATCCCAAAATGGTAGATTGTTTGGTTGCTTGGAGTGGGAAAGTGAGAGAATCAAGGAAAGGAAACTTGTTGGTGATGTGGCAGCCAAACTTTTCCACCCCCAAGTCATTTTAAAACCCACATATTTGGTGGGACTTTATGGAAAATTTGGGAAAAGTAAAAAGAACTCACCATTATTACTTTTCCAAAATCCTTTATTTCATTTCTTTCTCCCTCACCTCACTACACATAGGACCCATATGTTTTTTTTTTTTTTTCACCCATTTTTTTCACCCCACATTTGCAAACAAACCCAGCCTAAATGTTAGGATTTTTTTTTTTTTTTATAACATTTTTTCGTAATCTAACTAATGAATATTTATACAAAAAAAGAAAAGAAAAAGTAATCCAATGAAAATTTATGTTTCATAAATAATAAATAATAAATAAAAAAGAAATGGGGAGACATTTTTCATTTTTCATTTTTCCGGGGTCAGAAGGCAAAAAATCCGGTTGGTAGCGTAAAGTGCCACTTAAACGTGTCAAAGCGATTTGCCGCCTACAACTGAACTGGTATTGAATAAGCACTTCGTTCTCAAATTGTCATTTATCAGTTCTCATTCATCGGGCTTCCTATTTAGCTATTTCCTCGACAGATAAGGGAGTGGAGAACTCTTAATCGTCCGAAACCATCGAGCAGGAAATAACACTTCAAAGCGGATTCCCAAATACGAGCTCCGTTCGGCCACAGCAGATGACAATCTTTTGAGGCGTACGGCATCATGTTTGAGGCTTATGTAAGGATCTTCGTCTACATTGATTCCGTTGATTCCATGACTAATAATTCAGTCGTTGAGTTATGTTATTTCTTCACCTATCGTTATGAAATCTCTTGTATGGTCTGAGATTTCCTGATTGCCCAGTGACCTACGTTGGTCACTATTGAATTATCATTCCCTAAATTATTTAAAACACAGGTCAAGAAACATCCTCCATGTAAGTTTTTTTTTTTTTTTTCGTTGTGTTTTCTTACACACAGGTAGATTGTTGGTGCATTGTTATGTGTTTGTGATCATTAAAGCTAGAGGGCGGTAGAAGGGTCATTCCTCAAAATCCTAGTCAATGACTCAATATGCTATGATAACCTGTTTTATTTGTCCTTTTCAAAGTGAAAGAATTAAAAAAAATCTATGAGTATAACCGGATTATAGTGGTCCCAAAACGCTTCAAGAAACCCATGGTGTGAATTATGCCAATGTTAAATTCGTTCAAACCTGTTGAAGTGCAAAAGGGAAAGGCATCCATCAAGAGTTTGAATCCAGAAGACCATTATGGGTTGTTTTTTAGTCAATCTAAACATGGATATGTGTTTATAGGCCTTAAAAGAGGCTGTCCAAGAAGAACCAAACCCAAAAAATGCATTAAACCTGCCGAAACATATTACTGAAACTTGGCGGATTTGTACCAAGGTTTAGGACGTTTAGACCAAAATCTTGTTATCTTGGTGGTCCTGAACCCATCGAGATACCAAGATGAAACAAGATCTTAAATATTGTTCATAAGTCATGAAGTCATTATTTTCCTTCTAGTGTTTTTTTTTTGTGACATTTTTATTTTAGTTAGTCCAACTCTTCTGGCATAGATAAAACGCACACACACAGTAGTCATGTATGCACTATTGGTTTGGATCCCTTAGGAGTTTTGCACATTAATTTGTTATGGTGAATTGAATTGTTCAGTTGAAACCTTTTCTCTGGTTCTAAGTATTGCATCTGCTTCAAAAATATTGAATAGATAAAACACACACACAGTAGTCATGTATGCACTATTGGTTTGGATCCCTTAGGAGTTTTGCACATTAATTTTTTATGGTGGATTGAATTTGTCAATTGAAACCTTTTCTCTGGTTCTAGGTATTGCATCTGCTTCAAAAATATTTGGGAGAATATGTTCATGGGCTTTCTGCAGAAGCTCTGAGGGTCAGTGTTTGGAAAGGTTCGTATTTTATGTTCCATTTTCTAATGCTTGCTGATATTTGGGAATTTCTTTGTTTTGGTAACTTTATCACAAATATTCACTTTTTGTGGAAACATGGCAAATTTAATCATCTCTGAACATAGTCATTTTTGCATTATGTGTATTATATATGTATGTTTTAGTAGTAGGCTTGTTTTATAATATTTCTATCTTGTGTACCTTTGATGGTTGGGCCAATGTATTTTCTTCACCTTGTATTTTTCATGATACTCCTGGTACTTTGGGTAATGTGTTTTTCTTTATGTTTAATGATAATTTTGATAGTGAAATGTTAGCAATAGAAATTGGGTTTGGGACATGGTTCGAGAACTTGCGAGATCTTGTGAGACATCTCAAATATTGAAAAACCTAGGCAAGATCAAGGGCGAAACAAGGAAAATAGTAGAATTAGACTAAGATTTCACTCCAATTGAGATCACAATTGGAAATCCTGTTCAATAGAAATCTCTGGTGAGCCACAGATATAAATTTACTGCAACTCGATCAAGTCAAGGTATACTGACTCGATCTTGGCGAGATTTCAACTCTCTTGCCTCTTCATTTTGGGTTTGCTCAAGTTTTACGTTTTGCCGAATGTTGTCCAGAACACCTACTAGACTTCATTAATAGCACTCCTACAACATGTGTAGCAAAGACTGAAGTGGCTTTCAACCAAATCTTCGAGTCATTTTGAATTTGAATTTTTTCAAGACCTATATTCTACACCAAGGAAGAAAATTCGACTGAAATAGGAATTTCGACCTTGCAAAAGGCTGAAATTTCGATGTTCCGGTCGAAATTGGACATTTTTTTTGGGAAATTAGAACTTCAATTTCGGGCCTTATATGGACTCAAAATGATTTGGATTCTTCATACTACTTCTTTCAAGCATAATAAACACAATGAAACTAATATTTTGCCAAAAACACCATTGAAAATTTATCATTCAAGTATACTAACAAATGATTGGTTCCGACAAGTGCAAACTGTATTGCATATATGCATAAAACATCAACATACATGAATTGTTTGGTAGAAATAGAATGGTTATTACATATACAACAAGTCAACAAAATAAAATGAACGACTAGATCAAGTGATGGTGTCTCACATATATTAACTTGAAGCCTATATATCATATATACATAAAATAAAAATACATAATTTTAGAAAATAATTATAAAATTAAAAAATGAGAAAAATGGTAGCAAAATAAAAAGATAAAGTTTAACTAAACAAAATCATAGATCATAGTCCTAGGCTAAACATATATTAATTTCAAGGGAATACAAGATCATTTAAGGCATGAACAAAACAAAAATAAAAAAAGGGGAAGTTTGGAACTGTTGGGTATGGCTCATGCTTCTCATTTTATTGTTGCCGGAGTTTCCTATGTAGTTGTTGTGGCTTAGGAGGTGTTTGGAGACAAAAATGAGCAAAAGAGTTCTTTGAAGGCAAAAGAGTCGTGGAAATTAGGTGAAAATGGGATAGAAATTAACAAAAACTAAGGAAAAACAAGTTTGAATGTTGAAATGGTCGAAATGGTCAAAATTTCGGTCGAAATTTGACACTTTCTCGAAATAATTGGAATTTTGTTTCGTTTTTGAAAAATTCAGACATTTCAACTGAAATTTCAACAATTTCAGTCGAATTTTCTTCTATGTTCTACACTTGTTCTATGCATGTTGATTAAATATACAAAAACAACAACAACAACAACAAGAAGCCTTGTCCCAACTAGATGAGGTCGGCCACATGGATTCTTGCCTTCCAGTTAGCTTTGTTTATAGCCATACTAGATACAAGGCCTATGTTTTGCATGTCCGTTCTCACCACTTCTCTTAAAGTTATCCATATGATGAAATTTCTTTCAAGAAATTTCGGTGAAGTTTAGGTAGTGTTTGAAATGAAATCCAGGTTGAAGTTCGAAACTACAATATTTCATATTGAAGTCTTGAAAATTCCAATGAAAATAAATGAATGAATTACTTTATGAAAAAGAATTTCGACACCATGAGATCTTAGATCGGCCCACAATGTTCGACATATATTAAATACTTAACAATCCAACAACATTCTATCATGCATTTTGTAAAAATGAAGTTTGCTGAAGTGTGGTTACCTTTGAGATGAAAATCTCCAAGATTCGAGCGAAATGTAGTTTGATCCATGCAATGCATGCGTATGCCGCCAAGAATCACGCAAGAACTAATGCTAGATGTTGAAGATCGACACGAAATAGAGCAAGAATCAAGGTAAAACAAAAGAGAGAAGCTCTGAGAGCAAAGGTCAAATTTCGCTCGAATAAGGCGAAATGTCTACCTTGGGATGCCTTATGTAGGTATCACCGAGAAATTGACACAGGGGCGATATCGCTGAAACTTGCAGCTTTTCGTTTTCGATCTGGGTTCGTGTCGCCACTTGCCGAAACACCAAAATATCGTAGTTTCGGTGATATTTCTTACCGTGGGTGCAACTCGGTTGAAGCAACACTTAGTTGGGAGATACAAAAATGTGGCTGAATGTCCAAAAGTTCCTCATGAAGTGTATAAGCCATTATGAACAAGTTGAAAGGAGGGAGTGATGTAGCCTCGAGTGAATGAGGGCTAGTTCTTCTAACTTCAAAGATCTTTAGATGATCAGCAGGTAATAAACTAGGGTTTCATGGTTATAGTTTGGGTATATAGGAGTAGGAATTTTGGGGCAGCCAAAGAAATTAGGGTTTAGAATAGGGTTTGAGAATTTAGGGCAGCCAAGGAACTAGGGTTTAGAATAAAGTTTGTGGGTAAGTAGGGCTTAGACTAAGGTTTGATTGGTCAGATAGGGCTGAAATTTGGATGGAAGGTCACTCATGTTGGGGGGATGAGGTTCCTAAACTTTGGGTCAAATCTACTGGTTAGATTGGTGGAGATCTGACCTTGAATTTTGGGTCTAGAAAAATCCGAAGATTCAAGAAAAATAAAAAGAACAGCAGTGTAAGTTGGTAGAAGATGAATGGGATGTTCTGAGTGGTTACTTAATACTTACCAAATATGGAGGCGCTAGGATAGAGAGGGATGGAGTAGTGAAGGCAGACCAACAGTTTGCCAAATGAAATTCCTTCAGTCTTAAACCTTGATGCTTGACACCTTGATATCTCCTTGCGATGAAACTCTCAATACTTTTTATTCATCAAATCGGTGTTTGTTAGAAGCATAGGCTGTCTATTTATAGCCTTTATTACTAACTCCTAACGGGACTTAACATCAAAAATAGAATTTCAATAGGATTTCTATCCTATATAGGACTCTTACTTTAAATAGGATTCTAATCTATCTCAACCTAGACTGAATCAAATAATAATTTTAAAACAGATTTGGACTCCTAACAAACTCCTAACTATAGTTATGTGCAACTGGGTTCAAGTAGGGCAATTGAATGACCAAAATACCCCTGCTATTGAATTATGCTTCTAATGCTGCTGGGCAGACCTAGGCTGCTGGACCTGCTGCAATCAAATGACAAAAATTCCCCTGCTATCCAATTATGCTTTTAATGCTGCTGGGCAGACCTAGGCTGCTGGACCTGCATCAGGGAGATTAGAGAAGGCAGAGAAGGAAAGATAACAATGGGAGTTTGATGAGGCTATGTTTCCAAGGCAGCCTATAGAGGAGGACGAGAGAGGGAGAAGTCCTAGGGTAGAATTCCTTGCTGAGTGGAGAAACTCATAGGCTGCTTTTGCTGCCAGTAGACACTCAGTCCTTATACTTTGAAAATGTCAGACAACATGAACAAACAAGAGGAGCATGCAGATCTGGCTTAGCTCACCTGCATTTGAGCAAGGAGTTTAGAGGAGGAGAAAGACTAGACATGTTGATGTGACTGTGAGTTTGACCCTTGGCTGAAACCCTAGGTGGGCCTCCAAGATGGCTCCATGAAGCCCCCATGAGCTGGCTGAACTCCCTATAGGGGTATTTAGGGCATTTTCAGCCCTCTTTATTGCTGGAATTAGTGTTGTCAAAGCGTTCGCCTAGGAGGCAAAGCAGTTTTTCAACCGCCTTGTTTTGAACCGCATAATTGACGCACTGTTTTTTTTGCTACTGCTTTGTCGCATTGTACGCCTTATTGCTGCCTATACGCTAAGGCAACCGCTTTTTTGACATTTTGTACATAATATTTTTTTCGTAAATTTTTTTTTTAAAATCAAAATTTATTCTACAAGTCCATATATAAATTTAATAGCTTAGTCATTTCGGAATCGAGTCCCAAATTGCAAAGGAATTCCAAGGCTCAAAGTGACATAGGACTTCTACAAGCTCTGGGGCATTGCCTCCACGCCCCTACCGAGGTGGCCTCCTTGGACCCCGTGTCTGTCAGCAACAGAATGTAAAGCATTAGCCATACTCAACATCTAGAATCAATGAATCATTTAATGGACAATCACTTGGAAATTGGAATAATGAGATCTATTAATTTATTGTATTCGCCTTGTTAGTACATAGTCATTGTTATGATGAACTTATGTTTGTGTTTTTTTTTGGATAATTTTTCATAATTATAATTCTTGAATGCTTTATTTTTTGGATGAATGTGACTATTATTTTTATTTTTATTTATTTATTTTTTAATTTATTATAGAAAGTAGTTGTATTAAAAAGTAGTTATATTGAAAATTTTTGACCCAACCGCATTGGTCGCGTTATTGCCGCATAGGCGCTACTTTGTCACCTAATCGCTAGGCGGAGCCCCAATCGCTTTGGTCGCCTTGCCGCCTTGACAACCTTGGCTAGAATTATTTCTAAAGTTTAGTTTGGGTTTTACTTCCTAGTTTGAGTTCTGTTTGAATTGGTTAAGTTGTGGACAAGATAAGACTCTTGTACAGAGAGGGTTCCTAGCTTTTAAGAGGGTTCTTATCTTTTAGGAATTTTCTTTTGATTGGAATTTGTTTTGAGTTAGTTATGAGTCATTGGTTGTCTTAAACTTTAGCACATTTGCCATAAGAGTTTTAATTAAAAGAGAATTCAGGCTTGTGCTTATTAGAGTTTGAGATATTTTATTTTCAGTATGTCTTTTTTAGATTCCAATTCAAGAGTCCAGATTATGTGGTGGGATCCTTGTTTGTTTAGGAATCCCACTTAGTGTTAAGAGTATTTTAGTTGGCTATAAATAAGCCTATTGTTTCTTTGTAATCTTAAGTCTGATTTTATAATTTTTTTTTGAGTTGAGGATCATGGTTACCTAGTTGAGGCCTTGAGGGGGCCATAGTTGAGTAAGTATTTTGTTCAAGGATCAGTAACTATTAATACTTGCACCAGCTAATCATCTTCAATAGCAGCCATTAGTCATTCACAGCAGCTCCAAGTAAGTATACAAATTCCCAGACTCTTCCTCTGCCTCCTCTCTCACCCGCAACCTTCCCCCACCCCTTATCTCTCTTGCACAGCCCTAGAAAACACCCCCACTCCCTTTGAGGACCATTCCTGCTGCTTTCCCACTCCAAACAGCAACCTAATTCCCCTCCCCTACTCTCTGTGATAGCCCCCAACTCGTTCCCCACTTCTCCCCCAACCCCTTGACTCCCCTACCCCCTTTTCTCCCCTGAGGCAGCATTAAAACCCCACCCTCCTGTAGTTCCCTATTCCCCAGCCCCCATAACATCCTTTCTTCTCTCCATAGGATTGCACCCCTCTCTAGGTTTCAGATTTACTGTTAGTTTTTTCAAATAAGCCCCCTGTTTTCTGAAGTCTGAAAATTCTCCTGCACATCATCTTCTACTCTAAATTTTCTGCGACTTATTTTCAAACTTCTGAAACCTAACCTACTTCAATTCAGACTCTCCCCCACATTCCAAAACCATTAAAACTAGGTCTGAAAATTCAAGGCAGCAAGTACAGCTCCTTCTCCCACCCTCGCCAAAACCCCCAAAGCCCGAGTTTTTCAGATTTTTGTTAAAATTCAGATCTGAATTGAGTATTACAGCAGGGTTTTCATAGTCATAAAACATCCTACACATTCTAAAATAACCTCTCTTTCTCTTTACTGGAAAATCCTGGGCAGCCCTTGGCTTTTGGGAAATTCCACTACAAACCCTAACCGTAAAACTGGGTTTACATCACATGTGGAAGACCCAACATACATGAGCTATGAGAGTAACATCATCAGGTCCAATACTTCAACAAGATCCCACCGCCTTCAATCTACGAGGCTACTATCGACCAACTGTCCCTTAAATGTCCGGTAGTAGAGAAAATCAAGTAAGGGATGCCATCGGCAAATTCATGTTCTCCAGTACTTCCCCATTACGCCGGTTGTATTTCTTCCTCTGATAAGTCTGCACCTCCTTATTTTGGTCAATCTGGTTTTGAAAGACCCCAACAGTGTGTCTCACAGGAGTGGTCTTCCCCTGGCTAGGTTCTTCACATGGTTTAGAAATCAAAGGGGGAGGATTAGAGTCCTCAGGTATACTGGCCGAAGTCTCCCCCTGGTCAGGAAACTCTTCTGGGACTCTTAAGTTGTGTTGGTGTGTGATAGGAAGATCTAGAGTCGGAAAGAACACCTCTCCTCTAGGACTCTCCCCTTGGAGAGATGTATAGTAAGGGCAAAACTCATGAAAAAGTACATCCATGGATACAATGGTTTTCCTGGAGGGAGGATGATAACATTTGTACCCTTTCTGAGTAGCAGAATACCCCAAAAATATGCAGCGTAGGCCACGGGGAGCCAACTTACTCTGGTGGGCTGTGATTTTGGCATAACACACGCATCCAAAAACCTTTGGGGGAATAACAAAAGAAGAAGCTCCCTGAAGAATCTTATTAGGACATTTAAAACCAAGTATTCTACTGGGCATCCTATTCATAAGGTAGGAAGCAGTGAGTATAGCATCACTCCAGTATTGGTCAGGTTACATTCATAGCAATCATAATGGAATGGGCTATCTCTAAGAGATGCCGATTCTTCCTTTCGGCAACCCCATTTTGGGCAGCCGTATCAACGCAACTGGTTTGATGTATTATGCCAGAGTCAGAGAGATATCTTTGAAATTCACCATCAATATACTCTATGCCATTATCACTGTGAAGGATCTTCACAGTGGCATTGAACTGAGTTTTAATCATATTATGAAAATCACTAAAACATCGAAAAACCTCTTTTTTTTTTTGTTTTAAAAGATAAATCCATGTAGAACGAGAGTGACAATCGATAAAAGTAACAAAGTACCTATGGCCAGTAATAGACACACGTCGGCAGGGACCCCACACATCAATATGAATTAGCATAAAAGGAATATGTTTTCTATTATGAAGAGAAGGTAAATAAGTAGAACGAGTCTGCTTCGCAAAAATGTAGGCTTCACAAAAAAAATTATCCTCATTACAAGAAGAAACCAAATAAGGAAATATTTTCTTAAGAGTTCCTAGAGAGGGGGGGGGACCTAGCTTACGGTGCCACTGATGAAGGTCTGATATTACCGAATGGACCGAATTAGAAGATGTAGTCAAAGCAGATGTAGATTCTCCAATCGGCTTGAGCAAATAAAGTCCATTGTCTAGTTTACCACATCCAATCTCCTTCCCTCGTGATCAGATCCTGGAAGACACAGTAAGATGGGAAAAAAGTCACTTTACAATTCAAGTCATGTGTGAGACTACTGATAGAGAGCAAGTTAGTAGAGAAAGAGGGAACATGTAAAACTTTAGACAAAGAAAGTGATGGAGAATGCTGAATGGTCCCTTTTCCAGCAATGGAAGAATAGGAACCATCCGCAATTCGAACTATATCCTTTCCAAAAGTTGGAGAATATTGAAAGAAAAAGGTGGATAAACCTGTCATATGATCTATGGCTCCTATTTCAATGATCCAAGGAGTAGAAACTGAAGAAGCTTGAAAGCTTATAAAAGTTTTACCTAAAGTAGCAAGGTAGGAGTTGGTATTGGTAGTAAAGGAAGTAGTGGTCGAGGCTGTACCGGCAGTAGAAGACTGCAGATTACGTCGCAGAGTAGCGAATTCTTCCTGTGAAAAACCAATGTCTGCAGAGGGTGTGGTGGAAACTGTCTCAGAAAGATTAGCCTTTGGTTTTCCCTTTCTTTGTGCTCATTTTTGCTCAAAATCAGCAGGCTTCCATGCAGTTTCCAACAATTTTCCATGGTATGATATGGTTTGTGACAGTGCTCACACTTGACAATCTCCTTAGCCGGATCAGATTTAGTGCGAATAGACTGTAAAGCTGATTTCTCCATAATAAGAGTATGAAGCATGGCTAATCGACAACTTTCCTCACACTGAACAAGAGCATAAGACTGTTCTAGTGTAGGAAAGGGAGAACGACTTAAGACTTGTACTTTGATCTGATCGTACTCCACGTTCAAACCTGCCAAGAAGTCATATACTCGAATCTTATCAATGTGCTTCTTATAAGTGGCCACATCATCTGGATTAGTGGGGTGATAATCCCCATAATGATCCAACTCTTGCCAAAGAGATCGCAACTCAGCATAATAGTGGGCCACAGTCAGTTCCTTTTGGGTAGTCTCATAAAGCTTCTTTCGTAGCTCATAAACCTGTGCATCATTCTCCAACTGTCCATATGTTTCAATAGTAGCCTTTCGGATTTGGGCAGCAGTATCAAGTAATAGATATCCACGGGCAATATTTGAAATCATGGAATTCAAGAGAAATGACATAATAAGAGAGTCATTCGAGATCCATTTATCCTGTGAAACGCTTGTGGTAGTAGGTTTGATAGTGGTGCCCGTAATGTATCCAACAAGTCCTCTTCCAGCAATAGTCAAGTAAGCAGATCGGGACCAAATCAAATAATTTGTCCCATCAAATCTTACCGAAAGAGGATGAAGAGTGGGGTAATGTTCAGGGCCGGTGGGAGCAGTAGTACCATCGATAGTGCCATGTTGAAAAAATTGTCTGCAGTTCTTTAGTCTTCACCTTTTGAAAAAAAACTGGTCCGATGGTAGAGGGTGTGATCAGAATCGGAAGCAAAGGTGAAGGTGATGGCGATGGTGGCTTCTCCTCTTCTTTCCTTTTCTTCTTGGTCGAGCCCACTGTAGTGCAGAGAAAGAAATTGGTTGCGATGGATTTGTGAGGGTTTGCGATCGATGCAATCTCTATCTGAAGCAGCAGCAGCAGCCACCTGTGATTCTAATCGCAAGAAGCAGCAGCAGGCTGTGGTTCTTCTTCACTTCTTCTTTCCTTTTTTTTTCTTTCTTCTCTGGTCTTCGAGGTGGAACTGAAACAATAGTGCAGCGGTGCAATGGGTTTGAAAAGGGAAAAAATTTCTGGCAAACGATGGTTGCAGAATTAGGTTGTAGAAGAACAAGAAAAAACTGCGAAGCGTTTTGGAGAAAAAAGATAATTTGCTGTGGGTTTATGGGTTTGAAGAAAGAGAAAAAAATAGAAGAACATCCTAATCGAACTTATGCTCTGATACCATGTTGAAAGAAACGATTGTAGTAGAATGTTTTATTGATTCATGATCTCAAACCCTCTATTTATAATTAAGTGGAAAGTAGACTATTACAAGGAATAAAATTATACATGAATACAAACTCTAATTTAACTCCTATACAAACTCTAATTGGACTCCTAGAGTCCTAGTAGAATCCTACATTCTGTCATCTCTTTGGTGCCTTCTATTGGTTCTGCGGTAGGTTTGGCTTGTGTTTATTTTCTTGTTACTTTTGAAATTTTGGAGGAAAGGCATTTGAGAGGGGCTCCTTTGATCCGTCTTTAGGTTCTTTTTAGCTTTTTTATTTTTATTATTTTTTATTTGTTATTTAAAAAATTCTTTTGTTATAACCCTTAGTGTATCTTTTCTTTGCTTTATTCTGTTGATGATAAAGGATGAAAGAAAAGAACAAGATTGATTAGTTTGGTTGGGACTTTGTGTTTATTAATTGGAAAAGCAATGCCAATATTCTGACTTCTGACCTCAATGTCTACCTAAGCTGAGTATGTTAGTTGGTAAATTAATGAGAAGTGGGAAATGTTTTTAAGTTTTTGATTTTATTGTCCATGCTTGCTGAATTGTAGTGTTCGGCAGTGGTTGAATCTGTATATTTATTTTTGCTGGTTATGAATGTTTTAAATATTTGCTGAGGCCATTGCTGCAGGATACACTCTGGATCGCCATGTTCAATGTGTTTTGTTTCTGTTCTTTTATAACTATTCATTCGTTTCTTCTGAGCTACTTACTTTATTTAGTCAAACTCTATCATTGTGGAAAAGTGATTGGTGGTTATTTCCTTTCTCTTCAGGCGATGTTGTTCTTAAGAACTTGAAGTTGAAGGCTGAGGCGCTTAATTTACTAAAGCTTCCGATCACTGTAAAAGCAGGCTTTGTTGGGTCAATAAGATTAAAGGTACATTCTCTGTAACCAACAAAAAATTGTCTTAGAGTATTGCCATAATTATCTGACTGCATTCTATGTTTTCCAAGGGTCATTGGGGGGGGGGGGGGAAGAGGAAGAAGAAGCAGAAGAAGAAGAAAAAAAAAAAACAAAATAGCAAACCACTTATGAAGTATCAGAACATGGGAACTAGGGATGGAGAGACGATGCAGATCCATGGACCTGCCTCTGCTAAGTCCAAGAAGGAACTACTTTTTTTTTTTTTTGGTAGGAGTCCAAGAAGGAACTACTTAAGTAGTACAAGTAGTATTTTGTAGCATTTCATACCTAGTTTTTTTCTTCTTTCCTGTTCGTTTGTTTTATTTTGGTTGGACCAGGTTTGTTGGTTCAGCTGGACTGATTTGTGTCAATTAAAGTGATCATATGACTCACTTTAGTGGTCACGAGATTCACGTGAGTAGAGTTTGGTTTTACGTACATCACCTCCATGCTGTGGGGTTTGTGTGCTGTTCAATTAGTTATGTTTCTAATTCTATTTTGATTCCTAGTGTTATCCAATTGGTGGCAGACCTCTCTTTGTAAGGCTGCTAATCCTCTGTTTTCTTACCCAAAAAGGGCCATCTATTTATGCCTACTTGATGGGTGAATACAATCGGTCTAGTCTAATGCAACTTTTGAGAGTTATTCTCTTATTAGTTGGAGACTGTGTATCTTTGTGTAAAGTCCAAGGCTGCCCTATTGGTTCAAAGGTCTGGAGGTTCTGATGCAGAATCATCACCAAATTGGGCTTCCTTCCTTGAAAACAGTTTAGGATTGTCGTATATATGTATTTAGCCTTTGATTCCTTGGGTTTACTTTGTAATTGGCCAATTTGATGTGCCTAAAATATGGGTAGAAAATGAGAAAAGGAGATCTGTCTCATTAAGTTGGTTAAGAGTCCTATTTTAGATGTTTTTCCTATATTATTTCAATTTCCTAGTCAATTTATGTTACTTAATAGATGAAGCATTGGTTAGGCCTTTCCTTTTGGCATATGTATTTTTGGACTGTCAGATGCCAGGTATACAAAATTGCATGTAAAGTGGTCTGGTTTCATTTTTGTAATTGTAGAGAGGGCTTAATTCTTAACCAGGTAGGCGTGACACATTAAAAATATCCATTTGTTTTGACACCTGTATTCTTTTTGGGCTAAAATAGAATAATTCGTTGGAAGTTGACTGAAATGCAAGCGTGGACCAGATTAAAATTTTCCAAGGGTATTCTCAACATCAAAGAAGTCAGTTATGATCAAGGCCTGAGATCCATTTGTGTTTTTTGTATCTTTTACTTTTGAAAAAGAGGAAATGCCAAGTGTACACACATGGGACCTACATATAATCAAGGATTGAAATTTTCTCTCCTTATGTCTCGTTCTCTCTCTTTATATGAGTTGCCTCCTTCCAATTTTTTCACATTATCTCATGATTTTTATAAGCCTTTTATTTTATTAGCTTTATCACAATATCTATTGGGTCTCTCTTCCCTTCTTTCTTCTTTCTCTCTCTTTCCACGTTGATCACATCATATACCTTTTTAAAAAAAAAAATTCTTTCCTCTCTCTCCCCCCCTCTTCCTCCCATGAATCTGATTGCACCTTTTTTTTTCTTTCAAATTCCTTTCACTTTCCTCTCTCTCTCTCTCTCTCTCTCTCTCTCTCTCTTGCCTTCTGCTTTTCTCTTTCCCTGCTTTCCTTTCTTTTAGTCATGTACTTATTCTTTTTTTTTGGTTCTAATTTTTTTCTTCTCTTTGTTCCATTGTTCTTTTATTTATTTTTCTCTTTCCTTCTCTCTCCCTACTGTCCTTCTATAAATAACCTAACATGTGCTGCCTGGAATGATGAGAGAAGATGGAAGAGGAGTTGCAGAATATGATAGAACACAATGCGCTAACATGCTGCCTAGCATCTGCTGATAATGCTGAAAACCAAAACTGTGTACTCCTAACTCTTGAAGTACACCTGTTCAAGTCAAACACCTAATCACCTGTTTACAGGCTAATAACAATAGATAAGTAAGTACATGATAAAAATACACTCTATTGTGGTTATGTACATGTAAAATGATAATGCACCCCATGGTGCATATGGTGCATGTTCTAAATTTCTCCACAAGCTGGAGCGTAGAAATCATCCTTGCCTTGGTTGGCATCTTGTCTGGTAGGACTAAACAGTGACTTGGTGTCTTGGTTATTGTCTCATCCAGCTTATCAACAGAAGAGGCAAACAAAGTAGTGATTAACTTCCGCATAAGTCATAAGACACATAACAATGCTCTGCGGAAAGTGACAATTGACTTCAACATGTTTAGTTCTTTAATAGGAAACTGGATTGCTAGCAATCTAGGGGAAGAGAATTTTTTTTTTGCTGATACAGACAGTTTTCCCTGTGAAGGTCGTCTCCTCCTCGAGCATTCTGTTGCAAACAGGAGGATTCTTCTATTCTTTAGCAAAGGAAATCTCCAAGGACATAGAGTTTGATTGCAAGTTTATGTTGAGTCTAGTTAGACTTGTGAGGATTTGTTTTTCTCTTTACATAAACTTGTATGTAACCAACATAAAAGACAAATTTGAAAATAGAGAAGCATTTTTGTTGCTGGCGTAACCTTGGAATACAGGGCCAGTAATAGGATCTTTTCTAAAAACCAGCAGGCAATCTAGGATTCAATGCCTTGCTGTTTTAGGTTGAAAATGGAGGGACAGCAGCTAAGAGAACCCTGCGGTTAAGGCTGATTTGAGTTTCAATCCTTGGGGTTATGATTAGGGTAGTCTAGAGTTAATAGGGAAGGGGCTTTAGGGTTCAGCCAGGCAAGGTTTAGGTATGCAAATTGAGGAAAACTACTCTGTTTTAACTGAATTCTAATTGGTAGAAGTTATTCTTCAAGCTAGGGTTAGGGATCTTTAAGTTTTGCAATTCTAGGGTTTCCAGGGTTAGGATTAGAAACTAAAGTCCAAGGTAGAGAGGGATTGGGAGATGAGGATTTTAAAGGCGTTTGAGGTTTAGCTAAGTGGATAAGGGAATACTAGGGTTGATTTAGTTTGGGATTTTCTGGAAATGTCTGACTCCAGCAATGCCACAAGTAAATGGGGAAGATGAAGAAGAAGAGAATTGAGCGACAGGGGCTGGGGAATGAAGGGTCTAGATGGAAGGGGACTCAACCATGGGGTCCTTGGGGAAGGAGGAAAGGGGTGCGATGGGGATAGGGACTGAGATTAGATAAAGCTAGGGTTTGGGGATGGGGGAAGGTGCTGCAAGCTAGAGGCGAAAGGGGGAGGGTTGTGCAAGGTTGGGGAAAGGTAGAATGGGGTAGGGGAGGGGGCTGGGGTTACACTTACTTGAATAGGAAGGGGACTGTTAAGTAGTTGCAGGGTTTGATGATGCTCCTAGGGCTGCCACAGGCTTGAGCAAGAAGAAACCAAGCTGGAATTGCAGAATGGTAAAGCTCATCGTTGGATCCCATGACAATTGTTAGAAAACAAGCATTAAATAATCAAAACAGCAGCTGAACTTGAACAAAGAAAAGAGAGAAGAAGAAGAAGAGAAGAGAGATGAAGAACTAGTAGAAGAGGCTTGTGATTCTTGCTTAAGAGTCTAGAATCACAGAGCACTTTTATTTATAGCTTCTAATGAATCTAATACAACTTGAGGGACAAGTAATTGTCCTCTCGAAAAAGGAAACAAAATATTACAGCTTTAGTAACTTCCTAACTCCTAAAATAGAAAGTTCTGAAAATAGAAACTACCACCAAAATAGAAACTATACTTTCTAAAAACTCCCAAAACTTATGTAGCAAGACTCCCACATTAGAAATAGAAAATATAATAAAAACAATAGCATAATATTGTTCACGTGAACAGTAAAACTACCAAATTTACATGTACTTCAACAACAATCCTTGTCTCCAAAGTCCAAACCTCAGCCTTTTATATTAATATCATCAAATCTGAATTGTTTCAACTGAGATGGCTTATTTATAGCCATATATGAAGACAAATAAACAAATAAACTAAAACTCTACTTAGCAACTATAAGAGGAGTTCTAAGTAGAACTCCTAAGTCCTAAAATTATGGGCAATCTAATTAGACCACTCTGGCCTTAAGGAGGGCTTTTGGGGGGCCTGAGGGTTGTGGTAAAATGACCAAATACCCTCAAGTTGTTTGACCAGACCTTGATGCCGAATCACTTGTGGACTGATGTGGGCCCAAATTATGGGCTACCCTATGGTTGCCAATCCTGGTTACATCAGCTGCTCAACATGAATTTGTGATTGCCTCTCTCTCTCTACTGCAAGCCTGGGTTTCATCTCAGATGGCTTTCAGTTTCTCTACCCAGCCCTCCACCAGTTGTCCCACGTTGCAAGATGATGGATAATTGTAGGGAGCTCCCTCTTCCTCCATCCCTCTTGCTATATCACTACTGTCCGTTACCTGAGGCACTTAGACACATTTATGTGTTCTAAGCTCAGGTCCTTCAGTCACTATGGCTTGATTTGGTTGCTATTTGGAAATTCTAGGCAGGGGAAAGCCTATCTGAAAAGTTTTGAAAGTGTGTATCTGGTTGGTCTGGGAAAAGGAGTAGCTATCCCAAGAATGATTTTGGGAAGACATTTCACACAAAATGGTGAGACACAGCTAATCAACTAGGACCAGGAAAATATTTTCTAGTTCAGCCAAACAACATCAAGAGAAGAGAATGCCCCTTCTTCACAAAGATGTTAGCTACTTAGCTGACGAACCATTAATATCCGTAGGATATATCAAATCTACTGTAAACAATTGAAGGAAATTTGCGCAATTGATTTCTGTAAAAGTTTATCTAAAGATAGTTACCATGTTCCAACAACTTGTCTTCCTTTGAACTCTGTCACTTGTGTTTGTTGTTTATGATGTCCTTCCAGCAGAGAATCTTATTCTTTGGTGAGGCTGCAGCCAAGCCAAAGTGGTTAACAAGAAAAAAGTAGAATTTTATGAATATTGATTTTGTTGGCTTTCTGTACAGTTCCATGTATCTTGAACGAGTTACTTTCTATCCTTCTCACTGTTTTTCCGTTATTGCAATTTTAGTTGACATTTTCGTGGCATATTTTGTTCTTATCAGTGGTGATTAATGGTATTGGTTATATGTAAAGGAAATTTTAATGTCCTGGAATCAGTTCTTTGAGCTCATGTTATCACTGCAGGTCCCTTGGAAGAATCTGGGAAAAGAACCTGTTATTGTTCTTATAGATCATGTCTTTGTTCTTGCTAATCCTGTTCCTGATGGATGGACACTGAAGGTAAAGTATGGACCTATTGCCATTTGGATGGATTTTTTTTACCATTTGTCATAGACGTGCATAATTTTCTGTTGGTTTATGTTACATTATTGTAATTCCCTACAGGAGGAAGACAAGGAAAAACTCTTCGAAGTCAAACTTCGACAGATCGAGGTGAAATTACTTACCCATCAGCTTTAAACTAGGTTTCCTTTCATTAATTGTGATGTGTAATTTGTTAATTTGGAGGTTCTAATTTTAGTACGTTTATAATTTAGTTGTGGTTTCTTCTGCATGCAGGAAGCAGAATCAGCGACCCTTGAAGCAAATGCTAGATCAAAGCAGGAAAATGTAGGTGTTATCCATTCCATTAGTTGGCATTACAACTGTTGGTTTAAAAATTTTGGAGAAAATATTGCTACTTGCCCCTGGTAGGAACATCTCCTACAGCCTTGCCATAGGTGTAGCCATGGAGAAAATTTCAGAGGTTTCGACCGAAATTTCAGTCGAAACTTGGTATGTTTTTTTGAGAGTTCCGACCCTAAGTTTTGGGCCTTATATTACCTCCAAATGGTTTGAATTCTTGTCTCCTACCTATTTAAAGCATAATAAATACAATGCAACTACTATTTTACCAAATACCACTGAAAAGCTAACATTCAAGTATATGCTACCATATGACAAGAATCGAGAAGTACCAACTGTATTACATAATTTACATTTACATAGCATGTTAATTGTTAGAAGTTTTAAGTTATAACTTATAACTTACAAGTTACAAAGTTTCAAGAAATACAAGTACATAGACAAGTAGACAACAAATGAACAAAAGTGATAGACTTCTTCTGTCTAATACATGTGTCCCCATAATGTCTAATACATTTACATAGCATGTTAATTGTTAGAAGTTACTCAAGTTAGAACTTAAAACTTACAAGTTACAAAGTTTCAAAAAATACAAGTATATAGACAAGTAGACAACAAATGAACAAAAGTGATAGACTTCTTCTGTATAATACATGTGTCCCCATAATGTCTAATACATTTACATAGCATGCATACCAAACACAATACATATCCCGTGACATAGGGACCATATGGTTGTTGAGGTAGTTGACAATTGTAGCTCTATTTGTTGCCTCATCCACATGGCTAAGACATCTTGATGGTGCGAAGTCCGAATAAAAAATGCTGTTGGAGGGGTTGGTGGTGGTGGTTGAATGTTGAAGATTTGATCCATAAATGTCAAAGAACCTTGGTGCTAGTAGTCAGAAGGGATACCATAATGAGCATAACTATAAGGATAAGGTCCCATAGTTTCTGACTCTGATATCCGAGAGGGACATCATAAGGTCCATGATCGTAAGATCCATAATTGGAACCAGAAGCAGGACCAACACCCTCAATAGCACTATCATGTGACTGGGAATCGGTGGGACTATACCATCTAGATCCGAGGTGGAGGCTCTGGAATCATCCAAGTTCATGTATCCTGTAGAGCCCACCAAGCTCCCAGCATCAATTGGACAGTAAGACCCATATAATGTGTCCTCCGTGCCATATTCGTGTTGTTTCCCCTTCTGGTACATGTCAAAGTAGTACGACCTCGAGATGTAGCTCCAGTATGGTCTAAATCTTGTGTCACATGGGGAATTGACTCTTATTCGTGAATCTCAGTGGTCGTTCTCCCCATCCATGACTTTCAACTGGTGCTAGTCGTGGTCTCTCCCTAGGATCAACCGAATTCTGATCAAGAGGTCGAACATCATCATTTTCATCATCGTTATAGAGCAGGGAAATGCCTGAGTCGCATCATCCTTGGTGCCCGACCACACAATCAAATCCTCATTTAGGTGGATGCACCGGGGTGTGGCACGAAGGGACGAGCAAGCGCTGCATGTGTACTCCCCTCCTTGGCCAAGAGGTCATCCACATCAGTCCCCATTTGCTCTACAATGTGTCTATTAGGACGACCTCCATCCTCATCCAGCAACGACTCTCCATTACCTCTGATCCACTCAACTACTGGGTTATCATCATCATCCATCCCAAATATGTTAGCCAACTCGATCATGATACTCTCTCTGTCCATGCCCTGTCTACTATGATCTTCCGATAGTTTCATACTATAGTATATATAGACAAGGTCCTCTAGACGCTTCACACTCAGTTGGTCGCACCTTTTTGAGTGGATGAGGCTAAAGGTGCTCCGATTCCACTCACACCCAGTGGCATAACATGTTTGGGAGAGCACTCTACATGTAATCGCACTCCAGTGGGCTGAGTCATGACCATATTGCAACCACCATTCCGCTGCAACAAACATAAACTCGAAGTCAATACTTAAGTAGCTAAAAGATATAATATAAATAATTAAATGTATAATGAATTAACTTACCCCCAAGGAAGGATTCCTGTCCCAACATGGCCATAGAGCGACCGAAACTCCCAGTAGCATCACTAAATGCCTTTATCTGATATAAAGTAAAAACAATATCTAGGTTATTACTTAATACCTAATATGAAACTATGAATTGTGAATCATGAAATCATGATCTCACCTCCATAATGATGACTGCTTGTTTAGACGGATCCGGTTCCAACTCTCTACTACAGTTTGGACGGCATTTATTGAACCTTGCCTCATCCCAATCATGTTTTTGTAGTGGTGCTTGGGATTTAGATAGTATGCTGTGTGATAATAAAATGAAAACTAAATCCACCATTAAACTTAATAACTCACCAACCTTGTGTAGTGAATGTTGCAGCTGCTTCTCCCATCTATGTTGGATGGTGTTGAGGATTTTCTTGTTGCCCTGTGTGTAGATCTGAGCAACTTGTTGCTTCATTTTATCTACTACAACCCATGTGTGGTGGAGTAGGTCTTCTCTGCTGATCTACCATCCTTAAAGCATGCACCATAGGCTCAAGCATCTTCACAACAATCCTCATATTAGTCTAGAAGGTGTTATTGAGTATGGTATTCTGTGGTCTCCTGCCTTCTGTGGTTGAAGAACCCTTTCAGTTAAACCACTACTCTAATGCAAACATGGTCCTAAGGCCAACCTTCTTACTCTTAAAACTCTGGAGTGCAATTCAATTGGTTGCAAATTTGGTTATGCCTTTCCTCGCCAACTCACCTTGACAAGCCCCTCATCATCTTTAGTGTATAGGTATGAACCGTATGGTTATAGATGAAGGTGCTGACATGTCAAGCACTCTCCACGGTCTTCTTCACAAGGTTGATGTGACCCATGTCCTTTAGCATGAGATCAACGCAATGAGCAACACATGGAGTCCAAAAGAGCTTATATCTGTCCAGATAAGAATGTCTAAATTAGTGATGACCATCAACATCAAGTATGTATGTAAATATAACATGTATTTAAAATTAGTACTAGAATTAGAAGCATGTTTTGATACTTGAGGTTTGCCATCATCTTCAACCCAACTTTCTTGTAGTTGGAGCCATTATTAGTCACATTCTGGACAACATTCTCCTCTCCAAGACTCCAACCTCTGTCACCACTTGCTTCAACAATTTATAAATGTATTTTGCATCCTTCTTCCTTGAGAACATTGTGTTCCCATCACAATTCAACATGAAATTGATGATGGACTGTCTAATGGGACTTGTGCAACCATTAGCCATCATAGTCACTCCATAACAAGCCCACATAGGCTTCAATCCTTCAATGTAGTCGTTCAGTTCTTGTTTATGCCTAAGCATGTATACATTGTTTATCTCATGTGGGGTGGGCCCTTGTATACCACCCCTAGTCCTCCCTATCTCCTCAATCATATCCCTATAGTAGGGCCCTTGGGCTGCATGTGTTGGAATGCTATGGTGTAATGTCCATTTGGAGAAAGCCACCCCCACTTTCTCCTTCACACTCCCCCACAAGTGCTTCAGCTTTTGTTGCTTATGCTTTGACCTCCTAGATAGTGCCGGATCATTACGAAGAATCTCAAGCTCAGGATCTGTAGCATGTGCTGATGAAGCTTGGCCCTATGTTGGGGCTTGTGGGAGAGGAATCTCTTCCCTCACACTCTTGACTCTTCCTCATAGGGGCTTTAGCTGCCCCTTATACCTGTTGGCTCTCTAGAGGACCAACAACCCATAGCCCTCTGCTGCCTCCTCATCTCATCCATCCTCCCCTGTTCCCTTCTCATCCTCATCGCTTTCTTAATTTGTGCTACCTTTGGGTCAGGGTCAGTTCCATACTCTGAGGGCTCATTTGGATCAAAGTCTTGCTCTCCTAGATCTGAGGCGGTCATCTAGACAATCATCCTCCAACTCCTCCCTCTGTACTCTCTTCTTTTTCCTCTTTTACTTCCCCCGCCAAGTATTGTGCCATTGCCTTCTTTACCTCTATTGGGCACCTATGGTGCATCCTGTTGCATTCTTATCTCTCCCAGTTGTATAAACCTTCAATCTAGTGGCCCAACCTCCTCCTATTTGTTTCTTGCAATAATTGCATTCACTCTTCTTCCTATCAGTTGTCAATGGCCTCCCATGTTGCCAAGCTATGTCTGACCTCTTTCAAAGAGAGTGTCTGATACAAGAAATACACACTAAGTACCTTAAAAGGCATCACTACATGCTCCAAAAATTACATACATGCTTGCTACTAATAGTCTTCTATTTTTTAAATATAAACATAAATTAATTAGTGTTTTTATAGTATTTAAATTATTTTTTTTATATTTTTCAAATAATGAAAATAAATAATTAACAGCCAAAAATTTGATTCAACACCATCACAGCATAGATCAAGTGATGAGGCTCATACGTCATCATGTATACATGTATATTTTAACAACATACCTAATTTAGAAAATAATTTTAAAAAACAAAGAAAAAAAAAAAGGAAGAGCCAAAAATTAATTTTAATATCATACAATCATAGATCAACGTTCTCGGCTGTACATACGTTAATATGAAAGCAATCCAACATGATTTGAGGCATGAACAAAACAAAATAAAAAATGGAAAAGTTTGTTAACTCACCTTGCAAGAGTCTCGAAAACCCACCAACGGAGGACCAAATGTGTTGTTTGAATTCAGTGGAGTTGCACTAATTAGGTGAAATGAGGGAAGAATGCAACGAAAAGTGATTTTTTTTCTTCAAAGGGGGTTGAAATCTTGAGGGGCGGAAGTGGGAAACCTGCAGAACCTTTGAAATATTGCAGGTTCTGATCGAAACTGGGTATTTTGTTATGAAAAATTTGTATTGTTTCGGCCAAAACTTGTGGGTACTTAAATTTCGGCAAATTTCTACCAAAATTTCTGCAAGTTTCGGTTGAAATGAAGTACTGGGATGAAACTTTGAGGGGTTCGTTCTTTTTAAAAAAATGCTGGCATCTCGGTCGAAATTTTTTCCGTGGGTGTAGCTTATGTGACTATTCTGCCTATTGCATAGAGAGCTTATGTTCTAGGTTTGCTGCATATCAGATGTTGGAGCCAAATTCTGTGAGATTGTAAGGGGTATTGCTCCTGTGGAGTACGTTCAGACGCTAAGGTGGACAACATATATCATGCACTACTGTATTTTTTTTTTCTTCTATTAAAGTTTAATCCCTGTTTTGCAGAGTGGGTTTCTGATCTTGGTAGGCCTGGCCAGATTCTTGTGGTGTGACATGAGCTTGCAAATGACTTGGTTGTTTGTCTTGCATGTCGGAAAGTGAGAAACTGATTCACACCCTCACTCCCAATTTGACCCGGTTTCAACGCTATTGGATAAGCGGGAATGATTTTAGTCCTATTGAACGAGCTAAAAGAGTTACCGTGATAGGGTGAGGTGCAGAGTCTGGGTCTTGTGCCGAGTATGACCTTTGATTCAGACTTCAGCTTATTTGAGAGCAAGGATCCATGCTGTCTCCATGAAGCTGATATTAGCATGATTTCTTGGGCTATCCTTTGTCGTATTACCTTCTTTTCTCATGCTTCTTATATCCTTTCTTCATTTTTTATTCTTCAGTCCTCTTACATTCATATCCCTTTATGTCGATCTCACTATCTCAGTTTTCCAATTTCGGTTTGAAAGCAACCATGCAGCTGACTCCATTTAGTTGAGATAAGGTTAAGTTGTTGTTATCTTACTGCTAGCTATGGCCCTCCCCGTTGAGCCTTCTCCTTTTCGGGTGCATGACTCCCTTCTCTGTAAAGGCATGGTCTTGTATCTTGTAATTTCTTTCCTTTGTTGTTTGTTTGCTTTCTTCCATTTCTTTTGGAAATGAATTTTTATCATATAAAAATAAAAAATAGTTAAAAAAAAATCTCATCATTGACCATGGGTTTTTTATTTCACAAATCTCCTTTGCTAGCATCACTCTTAGATTCTTTTTGGCTTCATTTATCTAAGTTTCTGTTCTATATGAGAATGGAATTGATAGGCTGGCTGAAAAAAGATTATGGTGGTCTATTTTTTCTCACTGCTTAGTGCTTACAAAGTGCTGGCTGTTAGGGGGAAAAAAGGGCAAGGCAAAGGGACACATTGGGCTAGTGTTGCCCAATTAGTCTAGCAGCTATCAAACTTGGCTTGTTAAGTGAATATTTGTTCTTGTAAGTTGGAACCCAAGATAAAAATGTGATTTGGTGATGAGCTGGTGAAGCTAAGGGTAGTCTATTCTTGGCTTGCTTTGGGGACAAATATCCTTTAGGAGGTTGTAGCATTTTGCCCCTTCATGTAGTTGGGGTTTGCTTTGTGGTTTTGTTCCTAAGATTACCTCCTTATACTGTAGTTATTTACATGGTTAATAAATTTGATTTGTTATCTTAAGAAAGAAAAGGGGGGGGGGGTGAGAAGTAATATACTTCGTCACTTGCCATGTAGAAAGGCCTTCCTATGTGGTCCAATTATTTGTGCCATGTGGAAGGGTGATAGGGAATGATCTATATTGGTCATGTGTCAAATTACCTATTCAAATGATAACACAATTTCTTGCATATATCAATTTTACTCATTTTGAGCTGTTCATGTATTAACATTCTTCATAAATCATCATATTTAAAGTGCATTTTTTGAAGCTTAGTTTTTCCAACTTAGTTTGGCTGAAACTTTACTAATGAACAGGTGGCCTTTGGTGCTAATTCTCTACAAAAATCTAGTCCATCTAGACCTGCATCTGGCAGATACCAGAGCTGTGAGGAATGGCCTTCTTTAATAGCCGTCCAGTAAATTAGATCATTTTATTGGAGACGCTTGTGGTTTTTATAGCAATATGGATACTGATTGACCAATGATCCAGACAAACCTTCTCTCAAAAGACTGATTTAGTTGAAAAATAGGACTGAAGTCTTAAATGTTTAAGATGTTCTCACTCTCACCAACTGCTTTAGACTTAAGTTCATGAAGGTGGAAAAAAGAAGAAGAAAAACCCTCCTTTTAGATTCATAAAATGGGTAGGCAGCTCTTAGAAAAGAGGAATGTAACAACTGTAAAATATCCCCGATACATGAGACTTCAAATTGGCAATGTCTTAGAAAAATATATCCTGTTTTCCCTCTATTAATTATTTATTTACAGACTGCAGGGGTATTGTTGTACTCTTCTTTTTGTTCTGTGGATGAGGGCCTTTACTTTAGGGTAAGAGCAAGCTGTTATTGTGTGTCTGAATCTGGAAACAGCTAAGGCTGCATATGCCTGCTGCCTCTTGCTGAACCCTACATTAGCAGGAGCTGTCTGCCTTGGGTGGTGCTTAAAAATTTGTTTTTATAACCATGCATTCTATGTATTGCTATAAATTTTTAGGCTTGATGAATAAGTTGGTAGGTTCAGCATTTGATTACTTAGTTGGCATTTGATTCTTTTGCAGCCACCTGTTGGGAATTCATGGTTGGGTTCTTTAATTGCTACAATAATTGGGAACCTTAGGATTTCTATTGGTAATGTGCATATCAGATATGAGGATTCCATCAGGTGAGTTGGTATCCAGAAGCTTTTATATACTTTTTTCTGATAGGTGTTTTCCGTATCTCATTCTGCAACAACAACAATAAGCCTTGTCCCAACTAAATGGGGTCGGCTACATGGATTCTTGCCCTCCAATCAGTTATGTTCGAGGCCATGCTAGATACAAGGCCTAAGTTATACATATCCTTTCTCACCACTTCTCCTAAGGTCATCTTAGGTCTACCCCTAGCTCTTCTAGTTCATTCAATATGGATTATATCACTTCTCCGTTGAACGTGGCTGTGCCACCTCAAACGACTTTCTCGAAGCTTATCACTGATGGGAGCAACTCCTAGACCCACTCTAATATGATTATTTCTTATCTTATCCATCCTAGTTTTGCCATTCATCCATCTTAGCATCCTCATTTCTGCTATACTAAGTTTATCTATATGATTATTTTTAACAGCCCAACACACTCCACCATACATCATAGCTGGTCGAACAACGGTCCTATAAAATTTTCCTTTAAGCTTTAATGGAATACACCGATCACATAAGACCCCGGACGCACCTCTCCACTTCATCCACCCTATTTTAATTCTTTGGGAAACCTCATCCTCTAAATCACCTCTTTTACTTATGATTGAACCTAGGTACCTAAAACGATCACTCTGAGGAATCTCTTTATCGTCAAGTATCACCACCTCATCATGTGCCCGATCATGACTAAAGTTACAAACTAGATATTCTATCTTCGATCTACTAAGTTTAAAGCCTTTTGATTCCAAAACTACACTCCATGATTCTAATTTGGTATTAATCCCCACTTGGGTCTCATCAATCAACACAATATCATCCGCAAAAAGCATACACCAGGGGACCTCATCTTGAATGTCTTTGGTTAATTCATCCATTACCAGTGCAAATAGATATGGGCTTAACGTTGACCTTTGATGTAGCCCAACTGTTATCGGAAATTCATTACTTTGTCCCCCCACTGTTCTAACACTAGTCACCGAACCATCATACATATTCTTAACTATATCTACATATTTACTTGCTACACTTCTTTTCTCTAGTACTTGCCAAATTAACGCTCTAGGGACTCTATCATAAGCTTTTTCTAGGTCAATAAAAACCATATGAAGGTCTTTCCTACATTCTCTATACCTTTCCATAAGTCTCCTAATTAGGTAAATAACCTCCATTGTACTATTGTAGATCTTCCCGGCATAAACCCAAATTGGTTCTCCGTAACTGTAGTTAAGTGTCTCAAACGGGTTTCAATTATTCTCTCCCATAATTTCATCGTATGGCTCATCAATTTAATGCCCCTATAGTTATTACAACTTTGAATATCTCCTTTATTTTTGTAAATTGGAACCATGACGCTTCTCCTCCATTCATCTGGCATTTTCCCTTTGCTCATAATCTTATTAGACAACTTAGTCAACCAAACTAGTCCATGGGTTCCTAAGCTCTTCCATACTTCAATTGAGATTTCATCAGGACCTTGTTTCTTGCCGAGTTTCATCCTCCTTAAAGCTTCTTTTACTTCAAACATCGAAATTCTGCATCCTCTTTATTTTCTGTTTTGCTGTTTTCTTTTTCATCTATGGTTTGACTGCTTTCCTGATAAAATTTAAACACTTATAATTTTTGCAGTAATCCAGGACATCCGTTTTCATCAGGAATTACTTTAGCAAAGCTTGCTGCTGTTACGATGGATGAACAGGGCAATGAAACCTTTGATACCAGTGGTGTGTTGGATAAATTGCGAAAGGTAAGCTGCTATTTATACTTTATAGTGAACTTTTACTACTACTTGTAAAAAATTGACACTGAATTCTGAAAATACCCTAAAGTTTTTATTGATGTGGAAACATAGTGGCTGCAAAGGGTCTACAGGAAAAACGGGGAGCAGAAACTGAGATAAGGAAGTTCATAATGCTGTCATGAGTCATGAGCCATGACTGCATGGATTGAATCCCATATAGAGTATGGCTACTACTATGAAAACTCTATACTGCTCCACTATTATCAAGAGTCAGATGGCAGTTTTGTCTGGCAAAGGATCTTAGACTACTGATGTATCCTGGGTTGGACACTCACCCCCCCCCCCCTCACCACAAACCCCCCCAAAAAAAGAAAAAGAAAAGGGCTGAAGCCTTCCGAAATAGGCCCAAACAAATGGGGGCTGAATCTGACCAAGGGGCAAAATGTTCATTTTCTACCCTAGAATCAAGTCTATTTAGTTGGGTTAGTTTAGAATTAATTCTGATTTTTAATTTTGTTTTTGGAATTGGAGTCTTAGTGATTAAGTAAGTTTTGTTCCCTTTTATTAAGAGTCTTTCAGCTGTAAATTAGGGTAGAGTTATTTCCTAATATGGAGTCCTAAATTTTAGGTGCTAGTCTAGTATGTTTGGGTTGCTTAGCAACAAAGTTTCCTTATTAGAGTCCAAGTCCTTTGTTTCAGGCTATAAATAGCCTTTTTATGTAAGTTATTTTCAGTCTGGATTGATAAATTGATTTGAGTTTGAAAATTTGGCTTTGGGAAAGTCGTGGGATTCCCCTTGGAATCCTGCAGCTGGAATAGAGTGCTCTTGTTTCAGTTTTGAGATTCCTTCATCATCATCTTCAAGCTCATCTGCAGATTTCCTGCAAGCTTACCTCAATTCAAGTAAGTTAAGACACCTCACCCCATCCCTATGGTGGCAGCCATTCCCCAACCCAAACCCTAACCACAGTAGCTCTTTTCCCCCTTTACTTCTTCCCACGTTTTCAGTCCTAAGCCCACTAGGATTCCATCAACCCCATCCCCAAAACCACCCATTGTACCCCTGGTAGGATCGCCTAAGCCCATAGAACCTAGTCCTAATCTTAAAAACCCCAGAGCAGCCCTTATTCTGGTATTCAGAATTTCTGCACCTCATCTTGAGAAGAGTTGCAGAATTTTTAGAAGCTTCAGTAAACACTAAGTCAGACCTTCCAAACCCCTTTAACCTTTCCAAAACCCTTAGTCCTAAATCTGAAACATAAAACCAGAAAAGTCAGAGCCCAAAAGCCCACTGGCCGAAACTTCTGAAGCCCTAATCCAATCCTAGTTGCATTAGGATTCCAATTTTGAACCTAAACCTCAAACATCACTTTGTTTCAGATCTGTAACTCAATCACAGCAGGTTTGAACAGCAATCCCAGCCCCATCCTAAACCCTAGATCGAAACCCATTCCCGAAACCCTAACCCTAATTGAGTCTCAATTGGGGAAGGACTGGAATTTCCAAATCTAAGTTGAATTCCTATTTAAGTTCAGACCTGAATCACAATCCCAGCAGCTTTATAACCCCTAAAACCCTTTGCCAAAGCCTCCATAAACCCTAGTCGAGTCCTTTAAATTAATTAGAAGATCCTAAGTCCAACCCTAAACCTGGGTTTACATCAACTACTTGTAGATTAGCCTACATTTTTCCCATCTGCTATATGTTATCTACTGAGGAATGATCCAGCAAGAGAGTAGTAAAACTGGCTTTATTGTTAATGGATAAAGACTGAACTTGTCTGCTAAATACTGAGCAGGGTTAAATGTCTTATTTTGAACTATTTTAGGCCTTCTCTTCTTTTCAGTGAGAGGACCTAATTATGTAGACAAGATCTATTACCCAAATACACAACCATTTTGGAAACTACCTAAATGCCCATCTCAAATATGAGTATTACTAATTTATGTAAAGCTGTAACACTGTGCATATGATGAGGATTGCTTATACTACTTAGATAATTCTACCATCCCTAATTAGTGGGAAAAAATCCTGTCTATTTGAGGAAATTTTAGATGCAGATTTGGTTGACATGACTGCATGAGACCCAATCCAAGGGTTGCATGTAGTCGAGGGCTCTGATGAGCCAACCATTACGCCATGCTCTGTTAGCCTTATTTTCTTGAAAATTTCCCCCGATCTAATTCAAGGTTCTCCAGCCCCTTTGTTTTGCCAACAATCTTCCCTCCCCTCTGCCTCGGCTGTTTGATCCCATGGCTTCCTTTTTTTTGGGGGGGGGGGGGGGGGGGTTGCTCTGCCCATTCTTACCAACCCCCTTTCCTCTTTCATTCAATATGATTGATCTAGCACATCAATGTCCAGCTAATTTTGGGTGTTGATATTGGCTTCATTATGCCTTTGAAACAAAGTCTTTGGCTGCTCCTTTTTCTATTTGTTCTGTTAGAGGCATCTCACTCTCTCTCTCTCTCTCTCTCTCTCTCTCTCTCTTAAAATGAGAAGGAAAATAAAGAATAAGAATAAAAATAAGGCTTGATGCAGGCCAACTGGAATAGATAGGAAATATGTCTATTTTCATTATACTTATCATTGTACTTTGTGCTTCGCTTCCTATTTATCATGGCCCATTCCTGTAGGTTGCTTCACTATGCAACAAACAACAAGAAGAAGCCTTATCCCAACTAAATGGGGTCGGCTACATGAATCCTTGCCTTCCAATCAGCTCCATTTGAGGCCATACTAGATACAAGGCCTGAGCTGTGATATCTTCCGGTGGCTCATTTAGTTTCTTCAATCTAGTTTAGATCATTCCTCTATAATGTTAGATTGAGTTCTAATGTGAACAAGTTAGGACTTTTTCAAAATATAAAATTTAAATTTTGAAACTTAATATTCCAATTCAGATTCAAAACCCTACATTTTCTCATGTAGGGAACTCTTTCAAAAAGTCTTATACTTGTATAACACTGATGTTTTATACTTGTAAAACACTGATGTTCAGATCTTATATTCAATAAACATCTTACTAAGAAAAGTAAGACCATCAATTTTTTACAGAGACTTGCTTTGCATGGTATGTCTTCCAGTGGACGATCCAACAATTTTTATCTTCCCGTTAATCTACATGCCTGTCTTTTTCTTTGTAGTTTCAATTCTTCCTCCCACAACTTCAATCATGGAAGAAGACCGTCTAGGTATTGACCAAGCCATCCTCTTCGAAAACCTCCCTCCCCTTTGCCACTACTACAAGATTTTTGGCCACCCATCATCCGAATCATGGTTGTCAAAGCGTTTGCCTAGGTGCGCCTAGGCCCATTTTTGGGTCAAGGCGACTTGGTGTCGCCTTGGTTTTCGTTGCACTCTATCGCTTGGCCTCACCTTGTTGCTTTGACAATCATGATCCGAATGCTCTAGCAGAACCCTGAAACTTGCTCATTCCCTCCCTCCTTCAATCGCCTCCCTATTAAACCCCTTCCAGTGAACCATCCGGGACACCACCATTGTCATCCCATCTGCAACTCACCCGAACAATTATCTCCCAAATTACCACCCCTTTTGCCGTGGAGCTATTTGCTGCCCCTTTCCCCTCAATCACCCTTCCCTCTGTGAGAGTGTAGTTGGGGATGTCATTGCCATAGTGTGGAACATTGTTGGATTCACCGGAGCGATAGCAAGGTGCTGCCTCTATTATGCTCGGTGCACTATCTCCTCCTTGATGGTCACTTCCTTGATGTTGGTCATCTCCCAATTTGTAACTTGGCAACTGGTCCTCCACATAAAACTTCCATTGATCAACTATTTGACTAAGTGTCACCTTCCAACCCTCAATGCAATCTTGGATCTGCCGTTTGGTGCTGTTGTCCTTTGCAAGGTACGTTTGAAATCTCCATTTGCTCGATGCCACTCTAGAAGACTTTAACGCAATGGTAGACATTCCTGGTCTTTCCATTTTGAGGTTGACACTTGACAGATTTGATCTTGTTGACCATAGAGCTTCAAGAACAATCATCTCCAACAATGGTCTAATGCCATAGGTTGAAGATATTGCTCCTGAAGTTCCTATGACTCTACACTAGAGGCTCCCGTTGAAGCCTATGACAATTTTGCTCCTGAAGTTCCTAGAGATCCCTGCTTGATTTGTGTCATTGATCCCAATGACGACTTTGCTCTTGAAATCCTCAGAGATGCACGATCAACACCATGGACGCTTCTCAATGGTTATAGCTCAATCAGGTGAACATTATGTTGGTACCGTCAATCCTATCTTATTCTCCACCTTGGCGTAGCATTTCATTGAAGATGACACTTCTAGGTCGTCTTGTTGCCGTTGCTTGCCAGGTACACCCTCGAAGTTCGTGCTATAATAGGTCATCCAGGTTGTGGTTCCCTTTGGCGAGATTGCACTGTCACTCTCCCCCGTTTTCCTCACCCTCTCCTCTATCATCCCTTCTCCCTACCCGCCACCCACCGTCTCCCCTTAACCCCCCTCCCAGTCTCCAACTATCAATCTTTTCCTATGGACCCCTCACCCCACACCCCACTAGCGGCTTCTTTTGGAACATCCGAAGGTTTAATTTCTTTGCTAAATCAGTTGTAAATCAAAGCCCTCTTCAGAGCCACACAGGTCTCTTTTTGTGCTATTCTTGAAATTTAGGTAGGGTAAACTAATGCTCCCCATATTATATCCTCTCCCTCCTTCTAGTCCTTTTCTCTAACTATAGTCATGCCCCCAGTGAATACATTTGGGATTTGTGGGACCTTAAAACCCTCACTGTGACCCCTCTTCCCTCCACCCCCAACTCCACCTCCAAATTCTTCTACCCTTTTCTCCTTCCTTGATCCTCCTCTGCATCATTGATAGAATTCCTCTCTGAGGTTGTTTAATTGCTCGCAAGCCCCCCCATTGATTCCCTCCCTTGGGCTGTGAGAGGGACTTCAATGTGGTGCAACTGTTGTAGTCGAGTTCTGAAAAATTCGATTCCAGCCTATTAACCTCTATACAGTTACTGCATTCATTAACTACCATGAGGACATTGGTGTTCAATAGCTGAGATGGACCGTTTCCAGGGACAGCACAAGGCCTGGGTTGCTTCCCCAAACCTTACTGCCCCTAATCATGCCAGGGGTATTTTTTTCATGTTTCTTTCTAGAGGCTATAAATAAGCCTTCATACTATGTAGTTAGAAGTTGAATCGATAAAATTGAGATTGAGAGTTGAAGGCATCCAGGAGTCGTGGGTTCCTTGCTGGGAGCCTGCTGCAGCTTCTAAGAGTATGATAGTGCCGAAAGTTTGAATTCCAGTTTTCTTCAACTCCAGGTACCAGCCCCCTAATCTTCACCCGTCCCATTCCCCTTTCTTCTAGTCCACCCACAAGCTTCCTCTTACAACCCTAACCTAGTTTTCTTCAATTCCAGCATTCCTCTCCTGTCACAGACATTGCCCAACCCCTTCCTAACCCTGCGGCAGCTTTTACAACCCCCCCCTCCCAAAAAAAAAAAAAAAAAAAAAAAAAAAAGAAAAAGAAAAAGAGAAAAAAGAAGAAAAAGAGCACCCTTTGTCTATCAGTTAAACCTTGCGTCACTTCTGAAAATTGTAGAAACTGCAAAAGCAGAAGTGCAGCAGCTAGTCTAAACCCTATAGGACCCTAGACCTAAACCCTCCTCTTTATAGAATTCGGACCTCACCCTAATCCTTGACCTTCGACCTTAGACTTCAGCTCCTTCCTGTACTTAAAACAGTAGGAATACGTCTTCTTTAGAAAGCCTAACCCTAGAATTTTCACTTTAGATCTCTTCAACCTTTCACCCAAACCTTTACCCCTTTTAGAAATAGTCCCATTAAATCCTAAGTGGCACTCGACGTTAACCATAGCTTGATCCAAACCATAGAAACCCTAATTCCTAACAAACCCCATAATTCAAAACCCTAAATTACAAATTCAGTTCTGAAATTTTAAATTACAGCAAGGTGTGAAGCTTCAAACCCTGAGGTCCTACAAACCTACGCCTGGCCGAAACCTACTCTAGCCCACCCTACTCCCCATCCATGGTGACAAAAACCTTGTTCTGAAGGCAATTATAGCCATTGAAACTGTTATTTGTCAAGAAGAGGATCCTGGAGTGAGGTTGATTCTAGGGCAATATTCAAGCAATTGAACCCTAGAATTTGGTTCACATCACACCTGAGATTTCTCTTCTCCTCCCCCCCCCCCCAAAAAAAAAAAAGGGGGGGGGGGTTAGTAGACCCCGAGGAACAGATTTCTTGTTGTTACTTGTAGGCCTGGAGCTTGGATCATTACATTTTGTACACTCTCGTGGCCCCTTTGAACTGCGAGTGTCTTCCCCCCCCCCCCGTGGGGCGCCCCCTAGTTGCCCTCCCCACCTGCTTGTATATTTTTCCTCCTTAGGAGGCTGGTTTTAATATATTACTCATTCATTCCCCCCCCCAAAAAAAAAAAAAAAAAAAAAAAAAAAAAAAAAAAGAAAAATCATCCATGATAAAGTGTTTGTTGGGGATTTTCCTAGCACAACGTTTATCATGTGAAGTTGTAGAATCCGTGTAAAAGGGTTCGGTTGGTGTTTTTCAGGTGCTGGTTGTGATCTAAACTGTTTCCATGGGTTCCACAGGCCCAAGGTTGCTTCCCCAGTCCCTATGGCCCCTATTTTGATCTGGGGGTATTTTGGTCATTTTGCATCTTTTGTGAATCCTAGGTCAGGGTCCCATAGAGTCCAGTCAATTGTCAGGACCCTAGATCTATTTTATTTCTTATTTGGATCATTATTTTGTGTTTTATTGCAGAATCCTTGTTTAGGTGAAGTACCTGGGTTAAGTTTGAATCCCCTAGTATGAGTCTACCTTTTATTAAGACTCCATATTACTCTTAGAACCCTGATTGATCTCTCTAGAGTAAGTTATGATAAAGTCCTTGTTTATTTGAGAAGTTGTTAGTCAAGTAGGAGTCCTAATTAGAATTAGAGAGTCAGTTTGAAGTCAAGTAGGTTTCCTAGTCTGAGTCTTAGTTTGTTTCCTTTTGAGGCTATAGATAAAGCCTCCATTCCTTGTAAACACAAGTTGATTTGATTAATAAAATTTTTGATTGAGTTTGGAGGTAACAGAAATTGTGCTCTTCCTTGGGGAGGCCTGTGGCTGCCATTGGAGTGTGTTTTTCTGCAGTTGTTCGTCAACTACAGCCTCCTTCTTCAAGTGCAGCAGTCGTAAACCATTCACAAGTAAGTACAGTACAGTCCCCACCCCTTTCCAGCCCCTTCTCCCACTCCTCTTGCCCACGCAAGTATCCCCCACCCTTCTGCTTCCTTATAGCAGCGACTATCCCCCTCATTTCAATCTCTTAAATCCCCAACCCCTAACCAACCCGTCTCCCTTCTAGTTGATTCACACCGCTCCCCTTACCCTATCCCTATCTCTAGATCTTCCATTAGACCTCTTCAACCTCTAGAAACCCTAAACCCTAGCTTTACTAGATAGAAACCCAGTAACTCCTGAATTTCCCAACCAAACCTCAAACCCCTTTAGGATTACCATCTCCCATTACCATTCTACCTTTCCTTTGAGCCTAGATGACTTTCTAAGAGTCCTAACCCGTGTAGGATACCCAAATAAATCCCAAACACTTAGGGTAAAAAATTATAAAACCACAACCAGAGTCCCTTCCCTTGCCCAACTGGAATCCCATACACTATTTCCTAAGCACTAACCTATAAACCCTAACCTGAAACTAACATACAGCAGCAGCTGAACCTTGCTACCCTTCATTCTAACCTCTAAAACCCTCAAAATAAACCTGGACTAAATTCCAGACCTGTAACTGCAACTACAGCAGAGTATTGAGTATAAAATTCAAGTTCCTTGAACCCTAAGCCGGGCCAAACATTCTAGCCTACCCCTAAACTTTGCAAAGCATAATTCTTTCAAGATCCTTTAATTAATGGCATTTACAACCCTAGAAGACTGCTGGTTCCCTGAGAGAGGATTCTGGAGTGAGCTCAACTCTAGGGCAATAGTCCTGCAAGCTAAACCCTAGAATCTGGTTCACATTAGGTCTTCTACCTGATGCACCAACCCTCATCCTTGACCCGGGCTTGAGACCGGTTACCTTACTATCCACCCCTAAAATCCAACAAAGCTTAGAGAAACAAAAGGAATAAGTAATGTAACCTTGAACTTGCTTCAGTGGAGGATGTATTGTTGAAGAAGATAGGCTGGATCTTCCTCTTGCTTGAAGGGTGGGAATTTTGAGTGCCAGGGTTCTTTTTCTACCTATGATTTGAAGCACCTAGGAAGTTACTGCTGGATTTCTGCACAATACCCCAAATAGTCATGGATTTCATACGCCTACAGTCTTTCTATGCTGTGAATTAGCTGCCAAAACTGATTTCAAAATCACTATGAACTTGGCTAGCTTATTCCTCCACAATGAGGGTTTAAGTAGAAGGCTTAACAGGCCTTACAAAAGCAGTCATT
The DNA here is from genome assembly GCF_041222555.1 of Hakea prostrata. Classification (NCBI taxonomy): domain Eukaryota; kingdom Viridiplantae; phylum Streptophyta; class Magnoliopsida; order Proteales; family Proteaceae; genus Hakea; species Hakea prostrata. The sequence continues at coordinate 50,786,454 of NC_142603.1, read as the reverse complement.
TAGGGACTAGAAAAACTAAAAAGAGAGATGCAATTGTGTGCGCTGCATAGAGTCCCAAGTACACTTCAAGATGGACTCCTCTTGTGGCCACTGTACAAATTTCTCTGAAATATCAGATCTAGGGAAAACTGAGACGAAATATGGGGTTACAATAAAAAATACCATGTTTCGATCCCTCTCGGTTGAAATTGATTCTCTCGACCAGTTCAGTCCATCTTGGTCCTTTTCTAACTTGGCTGGTTTTAATGAGGCCTGCAGGTTTTGCAGATTTTCATCTCGATACTGCCTCTTTTGATTTGCCAATTTCACAGATGTCCAACAGAGATTTTGTTTCTTTTCTTTTTCTTTCTCTTGGTTCTGACATAGCCTTTTGTGTTCAGCCCCTATCACCTGTCTAATCTTGAGAAGCATACCTGAAACGTGGTTGCCTTTGAATCTGTTTGCTAGTTGCAGCTTCAATTCTTTGATATCAGTGTTCTGGTGGTCATTTGGATTTCTGTTAGTGTAATCAAGAGGCCTTCCACTCATTGACCTATCCTTGAAAGTTGAAACCCTATACCAAATAGAGAAGTAACAAAGTAGTTCTTTCTTTTGGGAGATATCTCTCTTCTGCCTCCTTTTTGCTGATTGGGAGGTTGAAGACGATCACCTCCTTTTCTATATTTTTCTAAAACTGGTTTCCCATATTGTTCTCAACCTCCCAACCAGAAAGGGAGGCAGAAGAGCGATATCTCACCAAAGAAAGAACAACGTCGTTGCTTCTCTATTTGGTCCAGGATTTCGAGGACAGGTCAATGAGTGGAATGCCTCTTGATTAAACTCCCAACAGAAATTCAAATGACCACCGGAACACTGATGTCAAAGGATTGAAGCTGCAACTGGCAAACATATTCAATGGCAACCAGGTTTCAGGTATGCTTCTGAAGATTGGACAGGTGATAGCGGCTGAACACAAAAGGCTATGTAACCAAGATCCTCTTAGTCAAGTGTTGTCCCTCCCTTTCATATTATTTCGTTCAAATGCCCCACTGTTTAATAATTCCTAGACCTTTCTGTATCCTTTTTCTTTACCAACTAACCCTTTGACAGTTCTGGCTAGTTACTGGATTGATTCTTCCATGACATGCTGATCTATTTAGCCATTTAAGTCACTGATGGGCCTGTAGCAATCACGATTGCATTTTTGTTCCCTGAATCACTTAAATTGTACACTAGACTAAACTTATTTTATTGTTCTAGTAAAACAGCCTCTCTGCAAAAATTGTTGGGGTATGGCTGCATAGGAAAATTGCTCCCTGTGCACACTTCTCTCAATTAGTAGGATATGAATGAGTACTTTTCATTTTTTTTTAAATAATAAAACCTCTTCCATTATGTTAATTATGCTTAAATTGGGTGTATGCGAAAACTCAGGTCAAAAAACCATCAAAATAGGGCCGAAACTGACCACCGGAACTTCCTGGCAAAAGTACCAGGTTTGGCCGAGATGGCCAGAATTTCGGCCGTATCTTGATTTCAAGGCTGGCCGAAAATGGCCTTGAAACTGAGATTTCAAACCTTGCTTGTAGCTAATAACTTCACTAAATTTAGGAGTTGAGACTTAACTATCTAGAATTTTGACTTGAACTAACCTGCCTACTTGACTTTAGACAACTTATAACTGAATGATGAGTCTAATCAACATAAGCGTTACGACACCTGTTCAACACTGATTAAAACAGTAACCAAAATTGTGGGGGTTACTGCTTAGTAGAATGACTGAAGACAATGACCAAAGTGCTCCTGAACTCAATTAACTACCTAAGCAGCTGGGCAGTAAACCTTGGGGCTTCTGACTGTGGAGCACCAAGTCCAAGGGCCCTAATATAGGGCTGGACCTGCATTTCTGAGTCCTCCTGATCTGAAAGGAAATCCAACTAAGATCCTGTGTCGCTGGGGGATCTTCTAGAAGATTTAAGGGGTTGGTTAGCTTGCTGATTTTGGGATGTGGTGAATTGGCCAATTAGGCATTCTTAGTCATCTTCTTCCTGCCGGCTGAGTCAGGGCAGCTTCAAGAACACTTTGACGATTTCATAGTAATGTCAAGAGGACATTAGTTTCTGCTGTAACTGTGAGAGATTCAGATTTAGTAATGAGGAATCTGTGGTTAACAATTCTCTTCTGCAACTACCTTTTGCACACTTATATTCCAGGTTAGCTTGACTTAATTGTGCATTTGATTCTTTCTAGTCTTTGCAACTGGAGAGGTTAGCTGTTTATCATGACTCAGACATCCTTCCTTGGGAGATTAATAAGAAATGGGAAGATCTTAGTCCGGAGGAGTGGATTGAGGTATGTCTTCTTGTTTGAGATTATCGTTCTGTGTTATGGTCTATGCAAGAGTATTGACGTGGAACTGTCAGTGACATTTCTTGCTGTTTCCATAGATATTTGGTGATGGCATTAAAGAAGTAGCATCTGAACGTGGAACGGTTTCTGTTTGGGCTCGTGATCGCAAATACATGGTCTCACCTATCAATGGAGTTCTTAAATATTATCGTCTTGGAGAAGAAGAAATAAAGGAGCCAGAAACTCCTTTAGAGAAGGCATCACTTGTTGTCAGCGATGTTTCTTTAATGATTACAGAGGTGGTTATTTTATTTTCCAATTATATTGCGTTGACTTAAAATTTTATTTGTTTATCGTCTGAAATTTATTTATGTTATATTTTGCAGGCCCAGTATTGTGATGTGATTAAACTTGTGGAAGTCATATCTAGATATAAGTCACATGTTGATGTATCTCACTTGACTCCTTGTGTGTCAGTTTCAGAGAATCCTCGTGTTTGGTGGTGTTATGCTGCTCAGGCCAGTCTGCACAAGAAAAGAATGTGGTAATATCAATATTTATGGACAAAAAATTCATATGGAATATGAGTTGAGAATAGACTTATATTGAGTTCAGTTGTATATGAGAGATTTGTATTCATCTCAATCTCGTTGGAGAATTAGTGTTCTGATGGAGTCTCTTGTTAAACTCTCCCACTGTTGTTTTGCTATAGGGCCCTAGCCTGGATAAAGGAATGTTGGTGCATCAGGTTGGCAACTGGCACCAAAAGATTTTAGCCAAACTTCTATTTTTGATTTTAACAGGGAGTCTTGTTGCCAAACTGGTGTAGTTGGAATCCTTAAGAATATAAGAAATTCTCTTTGCATGAAGATGTCAATCTAGTGTTAATATGAGGCTATGAGCTATCCGTTAGCAAGAAATACTTACAGCTTGAGGTTAACTACACAAATCTTGTTAGACCATTCGAAAGGTCGAACAGAAAATCTTTTAGGTTCATGTTTGAAAGGGTTGGTTACCATCATGTTTCATCTCCCTTCCCCCAAATTCGGGTTTGGATGAATGGACTAAAATCCCAAGGTTACATTATTCATCCAAAAGAGGATAATTGTCAATGTGTCGCCTAGGTGGAACCTTGTTGTCCAGGCACTTTGGTCAACCTTGTCATGTTGCTTCACTAGGCTGGCGCCTTGAACACCATGCTTGACTAATGGTGCCACCTTCTATTTTAGGCCTCTCCAATGTCTTCGTTCGTATGGGCAGTGGAGCAACTATGTGTAGATGAAGTTCCTGAACTTTTCTTTCTTTCATCTTCTTGTCTAAAACTTGCAAGTAATGTAGACCACTTGTGGATTTAATGAATTTCTCTGAATGGATCATGGATGTCTGGAAGTGACAATAGGCATTCTAAAGTTCAAACTAACTATTAATTTGCCTTTTGGTTTCAGCTATCAATTCTCATGGGACAGAATTCATTACCTTTGTCAACTTCGTCGCCGTTATATTCAACTCTATGCTGGTTCACTGCAACAGTTGTCAAACATTGATCATTCTGAAATGAGGAGTATTGAGAAAGATCTGGATTCGAAAGTAATCCTTTTATGGAGGTATTTGATCTAGTTCGATTCATTCTGCTGTTTTTGGAACTCTAATTCTACTGTGATCAAGTGAAACTTGTGTGATAATTCTATTTTTGAATTTTTTATTTTTTCAGGTTACTTGCACATGCTAAGGTTGAATCTGTAAGATTAAAAGAAGCAGCACAAAGGAGGAGCCAAATGAAGAGAAGCTGGCTTTCTTTTGGATGGTTAGTGAGATATCAGTGGCACTGTATTGTTTCCTGAACTGGCATTACCTTCTGCATAGCTGAGTAGTGAACTAGTAATTAGTTGTTGTATGTTCAATCAGATGAGCCTAAATCTATGTGCCTCTCTTCCCAGGGGTAGTTCCTCTGAAGATACCTCTCATGCAACATGTCCAGAGGAATCACAGTTGATGGAGGAAAGGCTTACTAAGGAAGAATGGCAGGCAATTAATAAATTATTGAGCTACCAGCCTGATGAAGCATTGGCTTCCCATTCAAGAGAGGATGGGAAGAATATCATGCGGTTTTTGGTGAATGTCTCTATTGGTCAGGCAGCTGCACGTATCATTGATATCTATCAGACAGAGATTATTTGTGGCAGATTTGAAGAACTTAATGTTTCAACAAAGATTTACAGTCGGAGCACCCATGTTGACGTGTCATTAAGATTCTATGGGTTATCTGCTCCTGAAGGTTCACTTGCGAAGGTTGGTGTGCCAGCTAACCTCATGGGTTTTCTTTGTTTTGCTTTGTTGGGTGCTCAGGTCATCATGTTGCTCTGAATGTTAAATGATCTAAATTGCAGAGTTTTAGCAGTGAGAAGAAGGTGAATGCTTTAGCTGCAAGTTTTGTGCATTCACCAGTAGAGGAGAATGTAGACTGGCTTCTTTCGGCAAAAATTTCTCCATGTCATGTCACGGTGCTTCTTCTAATACTTAACCTATTTTTAGTTTTATTTTGGACTACTAATTTGGGTTATCTTGTAGACTTTTCCTGGATCAAACATTCCTACCTGCAACTCTGGTTTTTGGTTGGCTGTTTTCCATTATATGATTCAAGTCGTGGTGCATTTAAAGTTGATCTTCACGATCATCATGCTCTTCTAATAAGCATCCTTAAAGTAGTATAACAGCCTGAATGGTTTATAGTGCAATACTGTAACTTGTTTGCCATATAATTTGGGGAAGAATACAATTACTGTGTATGTTATTTGTATTTTCCCTCCTACAGATAGGGCACTTGGATACATTCACCTGTCAGTAGGGGATAGTTTGGGGCATGTTTGTTTATTATTGTCTTTGTTCATTTTTCTTCTGCCAACTCCAAATAGTTGGTGTAGCACTTAATTAATTATTTTTGTCTATACTAGTAGGGTTTTGTTGTTGTCTATACGACTAGGTTTTGGCTTCTTTTGAGATTTTTTTTTTCATGAGGTCTGCTAGTTCTTACTTCTTCTCTTCCCTGATAATGTTTTTAGGTATTGATGAAAAGTTGTGACCGGTTTTTGGAGTTTCTAAGGAGGAGCAAAGCAGTTAGCCCTACTGTTGCTTTGGAGACTGCTGCTGCTTTGCAGGTGGGTAATTTTGATGATGATTAAATGTACCCAGTGTGAAGCATTGTATTAGGAGCCTTTTGAGAATCTGATGGAATTTTATTTGATGGGAACTTTGGAAGAGCAGATGAACCTTGAGAAAGTGACTCGTAGAGCTCAAGAGCAGTTTCAAATGGTGTTGGAACAACAAAGCAGGTTCACTTGACTAATTTGCTTATGCCTATGCCATTGGTTTTTACAAATGTTAATGTAGTTTATCACGTTTGCCCCTAAAGTTTATAGCTGAAATGTACATATGGTGTAACTCATTGCTACCAGGCATAAACTAAATCCATAGGCCTGTTCTATCAGACAGAAAACTGAGATTCCTGCTCTTCTTTGGGTGAACTTGACATGTAACGTAGTTGTTGAAAGGTGTTTAAAACTTCAAGCTCCCTAAAACTGGGCTAGTTGGTTTGTTGAAACTTACTATTTTTTACTAAAAATTGGTTGAAATTATTGAAATTCCTGACATTTTGAATCCTGGTCGATGCAATAATATGTATGGGTTTCATCTCAGAAACTTGAGAAACTTGAGAAACTGAGATATTTATTAAATTTTGGTTGAGACATGCAGTTATAGCCGAGATATCTCAGTTTTAACAGGTACCTAGACTAAACATGAGTTCAAACACTAGTTCATCTTAGGTTTTGAGTAGAACTTGGTCTAACCAGCCACTTAAAGTCCATTCGTTCATCAACACCTGTCTTATCTGAACAGGTTTCAGAACTTAGAGTGAAGTTTTTTGCCAAGTAATCTGATTGAGTTTGGCCCATAAATACCAGGTTAGGTCAAAGCCTGGGTAAGTCCTGTGTTTGCCACGTCAAAACTGAAGGTTTGAACCTGCTTACTATATTTATTCTCCATTTTGGCTGTTTAAAAAAAAAGCTGCTTAAACAAAAGACAAGCTTAGTAATGTGTAGAGTCTGCTGGTGCTCCAAATATGCACGGAGATCATCCATGGGAGACTCTCTCAGCTGATTCTGTTGACCACTTCTAACAGTCTATCCTCTTCCCTGGTGGATTTCTGTATTTGAAGAATTGATGTTTTCGACTTAAAAAATTATCCACCTGATTGCATAAGGCAGGTGATCATGAGAAGAAAAAATGACCCCTTTTCTTGGGAGTGACTTACTCAGTGTACAACATCTATGTGAGTTGATGCAAGAACTTGTCATATCCATTGCAAAAAGCTCCCACAATTGGCAGGGTCTAGGGAGGGTAAGATGTACGTAGCCTTACTGATGTAACCACCAAATTGAGGGCCAATTTACAGAATCAAATAAGTGAATCAGGAGACCAATTAGGGTTCTGAAGTTAGGGTTTCCTAGAGTATTCCACAGTGAATAGCAGCTGTATATGATCAATTATACCCTGTGGCTAGGTGGCTGTGGCTTCCAACTCCTGTCGGCTAGGGTTGGAGGGGATTCTAGGGTTGATTTAGAAACGATGGAGAGGGACACTAGGGTTCAGCTATGCTGTATTAAGGCTGGGATTTTGAGGGAAATAATTCTGTTTTAACTGATTTTCAATTTCAAAATTATTCCTCAAGCTAGGTTTATGGAATTTAAGATTTTATAATTGCTAGGGTTTCTAGGGTAAGGTTAGGATTAGGGTTAAGTTTGAGTGTAGATGTGGGTGTTGGGGTGTTGAATCCAAAAGGAGCTTGGATTTGGGTATGTGATTGAGGAGTTGTAGGCATTTGAGTGTTTTATGGTTTCTAGGGTTTGAAGGTTGAAGATGCACTGCAGGTTTTTGATTTTTAATGATGGAATAAGGTCTGTGATTGGATCCAAGGGTAGGGGAGGTGAAAGGGTGTCGCAGTCCAGAGGGGAAGGAAACTGGGTAGGGGATTTGGGTTTTAGAGATTGTGGAATGGAGATTATGGGGGGGGGGGGAGGTTTCTAGGCGTTGCGCAAGATGTGGCAATTAAGGGGAAGGTAGGGTTTGGGGCTGGGGTGTAATTTGTGATTGAAAGGGCTTCTTGTGAAATAATCTGCAGAGTTCCTTGAAGACTCCAATCTGCGGTAAGTGAGAGAGAGATAAAGAACTTAACAAATTGCAGAAAATTAGAGAACACTACAGCCGTGGGCTTTCTCCTTGGAATCCACGACTCCACTCAATTTCCTCTATCCCAGTTTTTTTAAATATTCATCATCTCTTTGTTACAACCATAGAACTAAATTTCGTTTTGTTTCGCCATTTCGACCTGAAATTTCAAAATTGGTACAAGTTTGTACTATTTTTCAACGCTCAATTTCGGTGGGTTTTAGGTTCTTTTTGGGTTGGTTTTTAGTGTAAAACCTAATTTGAGACCAATAAGCACAATGGAGGTGTTATTTTTGTACCCAACTGAAAGTGGTGTTCTTGATTGAAACATTCTCGACTGTATGCGGGGAAAACTGGAATTTTGGAACATGCATTTTCGCGAATGTAAACGTGAATATTATGCAAGAGAACACTAAAACTTCATTAAGATGCAACAATAAATACACGAACAAGTAGAATTCATTATACAAGTAGAAGTGTAGAACTCTATCCTTGGTTAAAAATTACAATGATGATGTATAACAATCAATGAATGAATAAATAAGATTCATCATCTAAGATATCAAAAGTCCATAATAATAGATGTACACAATGAATAAGACCTAGTCAAGTCTAATAAAAGCTACTATATTGGGCTGGATCCATCCTTGATTCATGGAGGAGTACTCTAAATATTGGACATAAGCATGCCATGACATGGTACAAATAAAGTTATCCATTAGTCTGTCACTGCCCTTCTATATGTAGCATCATCAAAATAAAGTAGTGTTGTAATTCTAAGATTAAAGGGTAGATTTGTTATTGGTATCTTATTTGTCACTAGATAAACTTAGTGTAGCAGATATGAGGAGGCTAAGATGGATGAGTGGCAAAACTAGGAAGAATAAGATTAGGAATGATTATATTAGGGCTAATCTTGGAGCAGCTCCTATAAGTGATAAGCTATGAGAAAGTTAGTTGAGGTGGCATGCCCACGTTCAACGGAGGCCTGTAAATGCCCTTGTATGGAGAAATGATTTAATTTAGATTGAAGGAATCAGATGGGCTAGGGGTAGACTTAAGATAACCTTAGGAGAATTGGTGGGAAAGGATATGCATACCTTAGGCCTTGTATCTAGTATGGCCGCAAACAGAGCTTATTGGAAGGCAAAAATCCATGTGGCCAACCCCATTTAGTTGGGGCAAGGCTTTCTTGTTGTTGTATATTATTTTTAACAATCCCTTATCAAGAATTTCTCTTGTTGCACTCCAATAAAGGCTGACTGTCTCTCGAACACAAGTCAGAAGTTGTCAGACCATTCAACGAGTATATTTCCCCTTGAGGTTTGGCGCAATTCTAGATGCATAAGAATCCCTTCCGACGCTGTCCCCTTGGGGTTATTTTGGGTTTGCCTCATCCACAGTCCTTCTAAGGTTTTTGGGTGTGTTGCCTCTATTTAAAATCATGACATTCATGGTATATGCGATACTCGTGGATTGTGATGTATTTTCCTTGGCTCCTGTACCACTCAAAAAGTGTACAAGTGTTATCATCTGCCTTCTCGAAGGATGCTTGTTACCCGTGGATGTAGTCTTCTAGGAAACTATTGGCTATTTTCCCCCTACTCCTTTTTAGGCGTAGAGTGATGTGAACACAAAGTTGCCCCTTGGCTGAAATCCCATGTGGGGCCCACAACATGCTCCTAAAAACCCTCCCTATGTAGGAGGGTTTTTTTTGGGCATTTTCAGCTTTAGTTGCTGGAATTTAATTCCAGTTTAATTCTAGAGTCTAGTTTGGTTAATAATTCTTAACTTTGAGTTAGTGGTTGAGTTAGTAGTTACTAGTTGAGTGTCCTAAGGAGTTCTTTTTCAAGTGAACTTCCTTAGATTAGAGTTTTAAGTTGCTTAAACTTTTATTTCAGTATGTGTCTATTAGGGACCCTTAGATCTTTTAATTTTCAGTTCAATGGTTGTGGTTGTAGTGGTGGGATCCTAGTCTATAAAGGAATTCCACCTAGTGTTGAGTTCTTTTTAGTAGGCTATAAATAAGAGCCTACTCTTGAAAACCTAATTGGACTCAAGTTTTGCTGGATTGGCAGCCCTCTCCCCCACAGTTCATGTATATATATAGGTGAAATAGTACGTAATCTTCCCAAAATAGAAATAAAATAAGTAGAAGCCAAAGAAATAAAATAAACCTGGGCAAAAAAAAGTCAGAGCTAATCCAATCTAGGGTGGACGCTGAAGTGGCAAGCCACGCATATCTTAACAGCATTTAAACCCAAAATACCCCAATTGCTCATAAGCTGACACTACAAGAATTTCAAATTCCAGTGAGTCTTTTTAGCATAAAGCCTAGCATTTTTTTCACATGTTGGTATTAAAGTATAATTATTTATTTTGGTTGGTGTTGATTCCTTACTCTGGGTGTTTCAGATTTGCACTTGATATTGACTTTGATGCTCCTAAAGTTATAGTTCCTCTGCGAACATGTTCGTCTATCAAATGTGATGGTCATTTTCTTTTGGATTTTGGTCATTTCACACTGCACTCCAAAGTAAGTTTTTCCCTTGGATCTTAAAAAATTGGTTTTGTCTTGCATTGACTTTCTTAAAGTGTGTTGAAATTACTGCAGAGTGATCAGTGTGATGAACAGAGGCAAAGTTTGTATTCCCGTTTTTATATATCTGGACAAGACATTGCCACTTGCTTTATGGATTGTGGCCTAGACCATGGGAAATGCACTCTGGTTGCTTCAACTTTTGGTGGTCAACTTTCTGGGTCATCTACATCTAAACATAATGATAATTTCCTTCCTCTAGTGGATAGGTGTGGGATGGCAGTGATTTTTGATCAGGTAATTAGTACTTTCTGCTTGCATTTATATAGGATATTGACAACTTCCAGGTTTTGATTTCTGTAATGGCTTCTCTATATTTTGTGTTGATAATGCCGTGTGTTCTTGTTACTGAAGATTAAAATACCTCATCCTAGTTACCCGTCAACAAGGGTTTCCGTTCAAGTGCCTGTTCTTGGTATTCACTTCTCGCCAGCTAGGTATTTCCGAATTTTTGAATTATTAAATATTGTCGGTAGTATGCTGGAAAACAAAGGTCAGAATACTAGTGAAAATTCCCAACTTGGTCTGCCACCTTGGAGTCCTGCTGATCTTGGTACTGAGGCGAAAATTCTCGTTTGGAGGGTATGTCCTCTACTGCTAAGGAAATTGACTTTGGTTTGCGCAGTATTTGTTTCTGAATTGTCTGATACTCTCATCATACGCTTGTATCAGGGACTTGGTAATTCTGTAGCTGAGTGGCAGCCTTGTTTTGTTGTATTATCTGGACTGTACCTTTATGTCCTGGACTCTGAAGTGTCTCAGAGTTACCGTAGATGTGTAAGGTCTGTCTCTTTTCACAGCCAAACTTATGCTATATATATATATATATATATATATATATATATATATATATATATATATATATATATATATATATATATATATATATATATTTTAATTGGGGTTGGTGGGGGGGGGGGTGTTGGGTTTGTTATGTGGCATCCTATGTTTTGCTTTAGCCATTATTTCTGAATATAACTTAGTGATGCTGCAGTATGGCTGGTCGGCAATTATATGAAGTTCCACCAGCAAGTATTGGCGGTTCCAGATTTTCAGTTGCTGTGGCCTTTAGAAGAGTGGACTTTCTGAAGGTAAGCTGTGCTTGGTGTCAAGTAAAAATTGAATATGATATTTTTTGGGTGCTTATATAAGTTTCACTATATCTTATCAGTTTGCAAAACGTTCCTATCTGCAACTTGGCAATGCTGTGCCAAGAAGAGGCAGCGCTTTGCTAAGACAGGGACTGAATGGATTGCTCCAGGGACCCGTTTTTGTCCTCCAGTGTAGTTTTGGGCCTTTTTGCTAATTCATATAGTGTCTGGGATGTACTTTGCTAAAGTCTTAAATTCCATCTGTCTGTGTTTTTGATGGGAAGAGCATTCAAAAGTTAACCAGCTCATGTCCACTAAATTCCACTTTGTGGATCTGATTTACATTTGAACCTTCTCCTATTATAATCCTTCATTTGAAGCTTTTTAAAGAATGTGTATCAAATTCAATTCCTTTCTACCTTCTTCCATTCTTTGTCATTCATATCCTTGTGATTTGAACTGTTCGTGCTAATTACTTTTGCAGGCTCTGGAATCTTCTAGCACTATGATTTTAGAGTTTGCTGATGAAGAAGTGAAAGCTACTTGGCTGAGAGGACTTACACGAGCCACTTACAGAGCTTCTGTATTATATAATATCCTAATTTATCATTAGTATATATTGTATGTACTGTTTGGTCCTTCACAAGGAATAGCTTTATGGCTTATTCTCTCTATTCTTGTAGGCACCTCCATCTTTTGATGTACTTGAAGAAACAAGTAATGATGTGAATGAACTCAGTGAACCTCTACCAACTAATTTGAGAACAGCCGACCTTGTTATTGATGGGATGGTGGTGGAAACAAAGTTGCAAATATATGGAAAGGTTAGCTGTTAGATATGGCTCTTTTGTTTTTTTGTTGTTTTTGTTTTTGTTTTTTGTTTTTTGTTCTTTGTTCTTTCCCTTTTATTCTCACTCATGTTACAACAAAAGTTTCTTGAGATATCTCATTTTTTTGGGTAGTTGGTAGGTACCATAGTACAAAATATCTTGCCTTTCAATTAAGCAAGGTGATGTGGTTAACACATGGGTTCTCAACACTCAAGTTGTAACTTTGATGATTGGGTTATCATTTGAACTTTGTATTTTGAACTATGAGCATGTGCAGTGTATTACACTTATTTGAATTTTTGAACGTTTTGAGTGTACGATGCCACCCATTAGGCCATTTTAAGGTTCCACTTTGGTGTTGAGGTTTCCAACTTGGGCCCCAAGGGGAAATCACTTTTACACCATGCTTTTTTTTTCTCATAAATTTTAGGTCACCATTGTGCTTAGAAGGGCTAAGATAAGCTAGGCAGCAAGTTTCAGGCATAATTGACTCTTGATCTTCCTTGAGTTGTGGAAAAATTCTACTAACTTGGTTAGATCTTTGCTGAAATGTCAAGTTGATTTCCTTTTTTGAGATGGTGAGATGGGCCTCAAATTGAGTTCTTGAACCATGGGTATTACTTGTCAATGCAGCTAATTATTGTTGTTTATGCTTGGCAGGCTGGAGGTAAGCATACTGACCAAGGCAAAGAGAAGCTAATTCTTGAGATAATTGCTGGTGGAGGAAAGGTTGTACTATCTTTTTTCAATTTATTCATTTTATTTTATCATGGAGATTTTCATGTTACAAATTGTGACGCTGAAAATTTTGGCTAATAAATTTGTAGGATGCTAATGAGATTTATTTGTTTTTCGTGATAATATTTCCTTCAAATGCTCCTGCTTTGTAGAAAACCTGATTTTAGTGTTTTGCGTCACTATGCAATGATGAAACAATGCATAATTACAAAAAGAACAGATTCAACCATTAGCGTTAAAGCTCTCTTTATCATTACAGGGATGATTGTAATTGCCTTCCTCTTGTAATCTCTGTTTATAGCATTATCCTGACTGTTGATCATCAATGTCTTGCATGTGTTGTTTGGTCGAAATTGTGAAGAATCAAGAAATCTTATTTGTAGTCATAGTTGTAAGGCGTAGATTTTGTGTTTGTGGAAATTAGTGAACACTTGGATGAATCAATGTGACCCTCCAAGCCTCTTATTTATAATAATTTGAAATATAAAAGATCACATAATTGCCCTTAATGTAAAATAAACATCCAAATGATAATAATAATAAATTGAACCACAACTTATAATTGAACCAACCCACTAACCAACTGAACCAAGCAACACTCCCCCTCAAGTTGAGGCATAGATGTTAGTCATGCCCAACTTGCTCAAAATAGGGAGAAAATCTTCTTCCTTTAGTCCTTTGGTGAAGATGTCAGCCACTTGGTCTGCAGACCTCACAAAAGGCATGCATATCAGCCCTTACTCCAACTTTCCCTTAATAAAAAAATCTGTCTATCTCAATATGTTTAGTACGATCATGTGGCACTAGATTGTTGGCTGTATTGATGGTGGCCTTGTTGTTACAATACAACATCATGGGGCTTGTAACAAGAAACCCAATATCTTCTAAAAGATCCTTCAGTTATAGAAACTCACATACTGATCGTGTCGCTAACCAATCAAAAATAAAATCCTATACTAATCTAGCAAGCAGAAAGTATGGGGTCGAACTATGGGGAACTAAAAGGCTAAGTTACTAAGATTGAATTCAACAAAACTAAATTTAAACTAAATCTATTAATCAATGCAAAAACTTAAACTATGAATATGTGAAGATCTTTGGGATTTCGAATCCCCAATGCTTTTCCCTAACCGATATACTCTACACTTCAAAGTAAATTAAGGATGGTCTTCCTAGATATGCCCTATCTTCGCAAGACTATAGTCCTTCGCGGAAGTTTGGCACGCTTAGTTTGCTGTGCTATAGAACATCTTTGGCCAAACTCAAACACAATCAACTAGAAGAGATAGAACAATCAAATTAATGAAATAAGCATGGTTCATCTACATCCCAAAGAAAATGAACTAGCTACTCATTATCACAAAGTTCATAAGAAAAATAAAGATGAAACATAGGGAGAGAGAGAGAGAGAGAGAGATGTGGTCTTCTTCTTCAGCAATGAGAGAGATGAGAGCCGCATTCGCCGTCTTCTTTTCTTCTCTGTGGCTGGCTTCTCTTTTATGTCTCCCGCACACAATGAATCCCTCCTCTTTACCCGTCGATTTGACCTTTATTCTTTCGGATTTTGGAAAAACTAAAAATTGGAAAGTTGTAGATATTTTCAATATCGTTCCATAGCATCTTGAATCATCGAAATCCAAGCTCATACGAGAGAGATATGCCCAAAATACTGAAGGTAGGTCTGTTTACCCAATTTTCAGATTTATTACCAATTTTGTTCCTTAGACCTCCACCTATTTCCAATTTGGCAAAGATCTCACTTTTCATGATTTCTTGAGCAGCAAGATTGAATGCCATGATTTAAAATCCACCAATATCTAATATATTTGCCAACTTTACTCCATATTATCTCTAATATCCAAAATCTCCTTATTCCTGAAAAATACACAAAAATACTCAATTAGCTCTCTTTAATTAAATAAGTATGGGGAATTAAATCAAATAAATAATGGTAAATGCATGCTTATCAAATACCCCCACACTTGAGTGTTTGCTAGTCCTACAGCAAAACAAAAAAATAAAACTAATACAGAAAATAAAGAAAGAAAAACCTAACTCACTTTCGTAGGAATCACGGTTGCACTTAGCATGTGCAACAAGCCTTTAAACCCCTAGGTTACCCTAGTGGACGAGTTGTGTCTCGTGAGTGTTTGCAGAGAATATACACACAAAATTCTTAAGTGCTCTTCTAATTATTCTGGCAGTAGTAAGAGTAGAAAGATAGATTCCAAGACAAAGACACTCCACTAAAGATTAAAGGGAATATAGGCACCCTCACACTTAAGCTCTTACACCCTCTCTTGAGTCTAGCTCTAGGCAAACAATTCAATCGAGAAGTCTCTTCTTATCTTCAGTTTACCAGTTCACCCTCAGATAAGACTAAACTAGGTACCAAATAATACCAAGAACTCAAGATCTAAGCAATATTGACCTTCTTAGACATTTCTCCTTTATAAGCACATTAATTCACTTCTTTCTTTAATGGTCACAGTTCTAGTCCGTGCAATGTCTTGCCTCTTAAGCTTTCTAGATGGTCTATGTAACGAGTGTTGGGTCAGCCGCTCTCAAGCCAGATGGCCTTAAGGGACTAGGTGTAGAATACCCCTCGAACTTACTTACGCAAGCCAACTAGGCTACGAGCCAAGACCGGACCAAAGACACCCCAACTGTTTGACGCGAAGCACGATGTTGGTGACATCGAGACCCGGTTACTAAGAAGGAGGTCTAACCTTTAAACTTCAGCATTTTTTTTCTTTTTCTTTTTCTTTTTTCACATTATACTTCAATTCACTTCACATTTAAATAGTCTAAAATCGGTCTCAACTTGTCACCATAAGCACAAGGCAATACAAGATAACTAGATGGTCAAACCTTTTTGACTACCTGGAATTCCTATTTTTCGATTCAACCTCAGTCTCAAAATGTAAAACCCATTACTATTCTCTTAAGAGGGTGTTCATTACATCAGATGGGATTTCTAAAACACTTAAACTCTCATTTTGTATCTAAGCAAGGAATTAAAACATTTATCTTACCAAAGCCAGAAAAAATTGGGCACTTTTTATCTTTGTGACAATGCTCTACCAACTATCAACAAGTCTTACTCGAGTTGACACCCCCCCACACTTAAATTATGCAATGACCTCAGTGCATGCAAAAGAAATAACAGAAGCAAATAGAGGAAAGATTGTACCCGATGTTTGAACTCATGATAGAGCACGCAACAGTAAAACCTAACAACAAACAAAGAAAATAAAGGAAAAAGAACAAGAAATAATATCTAAACATATGGGTTGCCTCCCATAAAGCGCTAAGTTTAGAGTCTTCAGCCAGACTCAGTAAGAAGCAGCCAATGGAGGTGGAAGCTCAAAGCTAAATGTGAATGGTGACTGCTCCAAAGAAGGGGAAGAGTCCAACGATGTGTTGACTTCCCCAATATTTAGGTTATATTCCCCAAATGGCAAGTAATGTTGTAGGGGATCATCAATAAGAATGTTTAGAATATAATCAACCACTACCTCATCAATAAAGTTAATCGCAAAGCACTTTTCATCTCTATTTGGGCTTAAAGATACATTCTTTATAGAATCTGGAATTGAGGACTCAAGAGCTTTAGGGAAGGGGGCTTTGGGAGTGTAAGATTTAGGAGTAGGACCCTCTACAATCGGAATGTGCAACCCCTTACAAGGAAATTGATGGGAAATACTCACAGGTGATGTTTCTTTACTAGGCTTGTGTGCATCATCGCCAGTCTCATGGGTCAAATCAACCTCCTCTCGACTCTTAAGATCAATGGGCAATGGCTTGGGAGTAGGCAAAGGTGCATAATATTCCTTCCCACTACGTGTCACAATAGAGACTGCTTGGACTTGTTCTTTCCTAGACCCAATTTGATGATTAGGGTTACCTATTGGTTGACTAGGTAACTGACCAACCTCCCTCCTTCTGATGGCATCAGCTAGTTGACCAAGTTGGATTTCCAATTTGTTAATGGGCTGAGAATGGGAATGCAACAATTGAGTGTTTTGCTCTAATCCACTAAGTGCTTTTAGTACCTTATCCTCAAATGATGAATTATATGAGGGTTGTGAAGATGATGGTTGCTCATTCCTATAGGCATTTTGGTGCATATTAAATGGAGGTGGCCTATAAGGTATTTGATTAGAGGGATTGGGCATTGAGTTTCACCATGAAAAATTGGGGTGGTTTCGCCATCCTGGGTTGTAGGCATTGGAATATGGATCATTACCCAATTTAGAGACTCCTTGGGCCAAATGTGCATGCTCCTTAACAAACTCAGGGTATTGTGTAGCCAAATAGCAGTCAGTGACATGATGGGATAGGCTAGAACATAAAGCACATTCTTCAATTTGATTAGGTGGAGACGAACTTGTAGGAAGTGGAGATGGGGTTTGTTGTCCTAATGACAAGAGATAATCCAATTTCTTAGATAGCAAGTCAACCTTAGCACTCATCTCAACGGTAGGATTGAGCTCATAGAGACCGCTCCTCTTTGGTTGCCCAATGGATGGAATCTCAATCCTACCTGCTGAAGCATGGTGTTGGGAGTTTTCACTAAGGGTCTCAAAAAGTTCCCATGCCTCATTCTCATTCTAGTGCATGAAAGTCCCACCACAAGAAGAATCAACCATTTGCCTATGTCGGTCTCTAAGGCTATCATAAAAGCATTGAACCAATTGCCATTTAGGAATAGCATGGTGGGGGCACTTTCTAAGTAATTCTTTTAGTCTTTCCCATGCCTCATGAAATTGTTCTCCTTCTTGTTGGGAGAAACTCGTTATCGCTCTCCTAATGCTATTGGTACGGCCAATGGGGAAGAACTTTTTAAGGAACTCCTGTTGCATTTTTGCCCAAGCAGAAATTTTAACATTGTCCAAAAACTGAAGCCAATGCTTAGCTTTATCTTTAAGGGAGAATGGGAAAAGAAGTAACCTTAAAGCATCAACTGAGAGGTTTTGAATTTTAACCGTGGAAGACACCTCTAAAAATTCATCTAAGTGCTTATAAGGCTCTTTATTGGCATGTCCATAAAAAGATGGTAGTATTTGAATCACACTAGATTTGATCTCATATTGACCTGCCTCTATGTTAGGCAACTTAATACAAGAAACCGGAGTATATATCGTAGGAATGAAATGCTCACTCAAGGGCCTCATTGGATGCTCATAGTTTGCCATGGTTCTTTGCCTTCTAAGGTTGGCCAAAGTCTCTTCTAACTCTAAGTCAAGTGGAGTCAACTCAGGGTTTAGGGATCGACGACCATGCATACACACAAAAAACAAGCTAAATAAGTAAAATTAAAAGAAAATAACTATAGCAAAAGGGAGAGTTTAGGACGTACTTGAAGCGCAATCCACGTGATCTTTCGAACAAAAGTTACATATGTGGGATTTGAGGGATGGGGATTTTTAAAAATTAACCTAAACAACCCAATCTAATGCAAATATTACAATTGAAAAGTCCTAAATACAATTATATCTAAGAAAGAAAAGATAACAACCTAAACTAATTTTCGAATTGCTACTCTTGCAGTTACCTACAAAACAAAAGAAAAAGAGATTAGTTAAATAAGCAAAGAAAAATAAAAAATAAAAAACACTAAAATTACTCTAAAAATTATGCCTAATTGACAAAAATCAATCCTAGCAACCGTGCTTTGGTTCCCCGGCAACGGCGCCAAAATTTGATCGTGTCGCTAATCAATCAAAAATAAAATCCTATACTAATCTAGCAAGCAGAAAGTACGGGGTCGAACTATGGGGAACTAAAAGGTTAAGTTACTAAGATTGAATTCAACAAAACTAAATTTAAACTAAATCTATTAATCAATGCAAAAACTTAAACTATGAATATGTGAAGATCTTTGGGATTTCGAATCCCCAATGCTTTCCCCTAACCGATATACTCTACACTTCAAAGTAAATTAAGGATGGTCTTCCTAGATATGCCCTATCTTCGCAAGACTATCGTCCTTCGTGGAAGCTTGGCACGCTTAGTTTGCTGAGCTATAGAACATCTTTGGCCAAACTCAAACACAATCAACTAGAAGAGATAGAACAATCAAATTAATGAAATAAGCATGGTTCATCTACATCCCAAAGAAAATGAACTAGCTACTCATTATCACAAAGTTCATAAGAAAAATAAAGATGAAACATAGGGGGAGAGAGAGAGAGAGAGAGAGAGAGAGAGAGATGTGGTCTTCTTCTTCAGCAATGAGAGAGATGAGAGCCGCATTCGCCGTCTTCTTTTCTTCTCTGTGGCTGGCTTCTCTTTTATGTCTCCCACACACAATGAATCCCTCCTCTTTACCCGTCGATTTGATCTTTATTCTTTCGGATTTTGGAAAAACTCAAAATTGGAAAGTTGTAGATATTTTCAATATCGTTCCATAGCATCTTGAATCATCGAAATGTGTGGGCCGAAGTATTGGCAATTTCATCATCCCATTTCGGTTGAAATTCATTCCATGGCTTTGATACTGTGATGAATATTTTGAGATCTTGACTTTTGTCAGCACGACACAACTATCCTTTTTCAATTGATAGATGAATACAAGAAAAGTAGAAATTCCCGATGTGGGATATTACATCCCAGGGACAATTCTACCCTTGCACCCAGACTTTCAACAGGTTGTTACTATGAGTTTATTTTACATTGGCCTGAGATGGACTCTTTGTGGGTAACTCCAGTCTCCAACCTTATACTAAGTGAGGGAGTTGCTATACATAAAACATGAGTTTCTCCATTCTTAGTCAGATATATTCTTTGCTCAATTTGGCATTTGGGGTTTGTGATGATTTGATTACAAATAATTTCATCTACTTGCACTGGTATTGTCATTATTCATTGGAGGCCTAAGGATGCCTCGGTAAGTAGTGATATGATTCTGATCGAAGGAGCTAAAAGAGATTTTAATAAACCTGAATGACTGTAGGAGAAGTTGTGAGGGACGACAGAGCCTGTTGGAGGGCAAAGATCTATGTTGCGTACCCCTATTTACCGCATCCCCTCACCATTGATTCGTTGGGGAAAGGTTTCTTAATTGTTACTTGGGATCTTCGTCCCTCTATTTTGAACACTCCTTGTTTGGTTAGTCTCCCCCCCCCCCTCCCTCTTTTTTTCCCCTTTTTTCCTTCTTCCCGTTTTAGGGTTTAGCATTGATGATTTATTCAGCCAAAGAAGGGGGCAAATCCCTTCACTGCCTGGGGCAGCAGGATCCAAGAGGAAAAAGTGAAACAAAATAGAGATGATCAGCATCTTCCAGAGTGTTCCAGCAAAGGCAAAAATCGAGATAAGCTGGACCTGCATCTAGATAAGGAAGGACCTAGCAAGGAGGCAGCAGGAAATAGCATACCCGGCTAAAGCTATGCTGGGGAATGTAATTTGAAAACCAGAGTACCTTTCACCTTAGGGTTGTATTATCATTATCTTGTAGCCGTTATCCTATTTTATCAATAACTTCAATCTTCCCAATATAGTTACGGTTGCATTCTCTGCAACATCATTTAGTGATATAGTGGTACTTAATTTCGAAGTTTTCTTGGGAAAAAGACTTAGGGTTTTGATTGTTAGATGCTAATGTGAAAGAAATATTTGTTGGATGGGCGGTTGTTTTTCTTTTGGATGAATAAATTATCATTGCCAGAACCCCAGAGGGGAAGAAAGGAGAAGAATGTACAACTAGGAAAAGAGAGGAGAAAAACAGGGAAGGGGGGGGGGGGGGAGTAGTCTACCATGATATTGAAATGAATCTGTGCCCCAGGTAACAATAATATGCCTGTTCCTCAGGGTACAGAAAATAGGGAGCTGGGTAACAACTGAAGTCTAGGGGAGACACCAAAGTAAATGGCTTTCCAAATTGAGTCCAAGGACTTAGAGTTGGAGGTACGTTTCCTAAAGTTGTGCTCCCACTATAAGTGAGAAACTACAGCCCCAAACACCAACTTCAGTCAGATCACAGATGGAGGAACTAGAGGAGGATTTGAAAATCCATAACTGGTCCTGAGAAAAACCATAGGAGTGTCTAGAGCATCACCAAATGGAGGAATTGGTTTCCTGCCAGATAGACCTGGAGGAGGGACAAATGGAAAAGCGGTGATCCTCATCTTCGACACCATTCCAACAAAAAATACAGTTGGAGTTGGCAAGGATGTAACAACAAATGAGGAATGCTTGGGTGGGCTGCCATTGGTTTAGGGTTGTCTAAATAGTGAATGTGTCTACAGATGTGTCTAAATAGGGATAGGAGAGATTACAGGTTAATGACGAGAAGATTCCCATCGAAGTGGGAAGCCAAATGGTATGGTTGGATGGTGAGGGCTGGCAGAGGGGTTTGTACAAGTTCTTAGTTTATTTTAAGGTATTCTCCCTCACTTCGTGAGTATTTGAAGTTTATCTAATGCAGTATCTTAGTTTAGATGGTAACTTTCTTGAGTTATTTATCATTCTTTTAACTGGCATGAGTTACATTGTTTCCTTGGGCTGATATTTGGCTATATTTTTTAGGTACACATTGTTCATTGGGGTGGGGACCTCTCGGTCAAGACAAAGTTGCATTCCTTTCAAATTAAGGATGAGCTACAAGGTTGTTTATCTACATCTCCACAGTATCTAGTCCGCTCTGTGCTGAAGGACGACAAAGTAGTTGTTTCTCCTACTGTAAATGATAACGAGAAAGAGTCGTCTACGGTGTTACTGGAGGAGGATGATATTTTCAAGGATGCTTTGTCAGATTTTTCATGCATCCGTGATCATGTGTGTTATTCTGACACAAAGTTGGATACTTTGGATGGTGGTGACCGCTGTGGTTGGGTTGATTCCTTTGAAGCTTTGGTGCAGGATACTGCATCAAAAAGGAAGGAAGTATTACATGACATATTCTATGAGGCAGAAGGAAATGGTACATCGGATTTTGTGGTGGTGAACTTTTCAAGAATTGACATTGGTTCACCTATTTATGATGGTATTGACACGCAGGTAATGAAAATGAATTTTTCCGGAGTGCTGATTATGAAAGTATCCTTCTAGTAGCACTCTGGATACGTTTATACTTTTATACTTTCCTCTGTGTGGCTGCGGAATCCTAATTTCTTTTCCCTATTCCAGATGAGCATTCGCATGTCCAAACTGGAATTCTTCTGCAACAGGCCTACTCTTGTTGCTTTGATTGACTTTGGCTTGGACCTGAGCTCCCTGGGTTCTGTTGTAAGCTGCACTGAGGAGAAAGATATTCCTAGTGTTGAAGCTTCAAAAAACAGAGAAACAACAGAAGAAAATGCACGCTCTTCTGTTAAAGGATTATTAGGTTATGGTAAAGGACGCATAGTATTTCATATAAATATGGATGTTGACAGTGTGTCCGTTTTTCTCAATAAGGAGGATGGTTCTCAGCTCGCAATGTTCGTGCAAGAAAGTTTTCTGTTGGATTTGAAGGTGTGGATTGTCATGTCCTGTTGTTTCTATAAGTTAGCATAGCCTCTTTTTTTGTTCTGTGAATTTTGTAGAATGGCATGGTTTCTCTTTATGAATGTTAGCTAAATGATGATGTAGCCTCAATGAATGATAGCTAGTTATCCAAGATCATTAAGAGAACCAACTCAAATAGGACCAAGGAAGGGTTTCTTGAAATTTCAGTCATGGGCTATTGGGGGGGGGGGGGGGGTTAGGTATGCTTTTAGGGGAAAATGGTTGGGTTTCAAAGAGTATCAAGTATATCTGGCCCACAGGAGATATCGGATATATTCTTTGTGAGGGTGAACCAGGGTCTACAGTGTCAGAATGCTTGAAACTTGGAGAGGATGTAGGTTATGAGATAGGGATATAATCCTCCAAGTTTGGAATGGCTAATTCACAGGTTATAGATTTTCTTGTTTTGGGGGATTTGTGGGGTACGGAAATTTAAGAAAATATTTGTATCTTGAAATTGGCTGGGCCCTGTGGGGTCAAATTAGGAACATAAGTCTATAGGATTGGGTGGATGCTGCACCTAAGGTTGTGACAGATTTGATGGTTAGATTGGTGCAGATTTGACGTTTTACCCGAGTACCTGGAGATACCTTACCGCTGCTAGAGTATATTATTTTGGAAGATATCGAAAGAATTTGGCGGCATTATCTGACTTTATTAATGTTTGAATCTGTGTTGCTACTATATGCGGGGAGTAGCTTCTTTAGCGTTACAAATACTAATTCTTTTAGATAATTTTGGCTCTAAGTGAACTAGAATCAACTTTAAATTAGAAATCCTAATTGAACCAACAGCTAAGTGAATTCCGAAGTGTCTGTACTAAAATTGGAAACTAGTTAGGCTGAGTCTGGATACTAAGTAGGACTGAATTGTTGTAGAATCCATAGTGGGTATGGTGATCTGGGCAGAATTACCATACAGACCCTGGCTTTGCATACTTTTTGTTGCTGTGCCACTGGCAGGAAGCTAGGCTGCTGGGCAGCATGCCTGGCATTTTCTCTGGGCCTTGTTCATCCACTTGGGGTTGCTCTTGGCACTTTCGTCACTTTGACAGTTGAAGTCGAAATAAAACATAATGACAGAGTCACATACTATTCTGTACTTATAACTTAAACTGGGCGGAATTTATAAGATTGGACCGATTAATCAAATTAATTAACCTATTTTTGGTCTTGACTTAGACAGTCAACTTTTCACAAGTCCTTTTTAGTATAATGTGGATGAGAGCATACTAGAGTCAATGCCAGACCAAATAGACCTAACATAGGCTATTTATAGCCTAAAAATAAGTCTCTAACTGGGGTTGGAAATCCCTAATAGATAAGGTTCCCAAGTCTTGACCAAAATGCTCTGAATGGAATCAAATTACTACAAAAGCTCAACCCTTAGATTGGAATCTTGTTAAGATACTGAATTAAACAACGTCCAAATAAAACAACCTCTAAAAGATAAGAACCCCTTTGGATAAGGAATCTTATCTTATCACAACTAATTAATTGCTAAGGACCTGGACACTTTATAATTCAAAATCGACAAACCCAAATAGAAAAACAAAAGTAGATCCATGACCCTTGGATTGAGAGGATTCTATCAAGACCTATATTGAGCCCTAAAAGGTGGGGCTGGAAAATGACTAGAATGCCCCTGGCTGGTTTGCCACTCGGGGACTGGATTCTATTTTCGAGTGGGCTTGGGCCCATTTTGGCTCTTCTTGGGCTGTCTGGGGCCAAATTACATAGGATTAGGCTTCATGAAAGGCAACATCCATGGAAACAAAGAATTTGTGGGATGGAGGATGGTAGCAGTGGTAGCCCTTCTGGGAGAGAATATCCCACAGGGATACATCAAATCAAATGCTTTGTGGATCAAGCTTGCCAGTACAATGATGATTACAAACTGAACACACTCCAAATGTTATTGGGGAACGAAAAGAAGGTTCTTTCCTAGGATATCTTCAAGGGCTTTAAATCCAAGAATGCGAGAATGCATACAGTAAATCAAATAGGCGGCCATGAGGACAACATCACTCCAGTTCTGGGATGGAACATTACAAGCAAACATTAAGGCACAAACTACCGCTAACAAGTGTTGATTTTTTCTCTTTGCCACACTATTCTTAGTAGCAGAGTAGGAGTATCAACACAACTGGTTTGATGGAGATTCTGATTTCCCAAGTATGCTTGAAAACTGTGCTCAATACATTCTCTGCCAATATCAGAGTTAAGGCTTTGATCTTGCCATCTAAATGGGTTTGTACCATCTTGTGGAATACTTGGAAGCACTGAAGACCCTGCTCTTGTTGCTGATTAAATATACCTAAGTGACACGAGTGTGACAAAGTTTATAAACCACTGAGGACCAGAAATAGAATTACGATGAGTGGGACTCCATACACCAGAATGAACTAAATAAAAGGGCGATCACTTCTACTGTTAGATGAGGAATAACTAGAGTGTATTTGCTTAGCAAAAATGCACTCTACAAAAAAATTAATCTTTATTATGATGCTTATGTAAATCTTGAAAAAGGGGAAGTAAGGTTTTTAATTAGAGGGTGACCAAGTCTCTGATGGAGAAGCTGAATATTTGAGGTGACTGAGTGAATCAGTGGTGTTGATGAAGAGGTTATGGCAATGGGAGGAGTCATATGGTTGAGCAAGTAGAGACCATTCTACACTTTACAGTGTCTATTTGTCCTTTCTTTCACCAGATCTTGTACAACACAATTAGAGCCAAAAAAAGAAAGAAAGAAATAACTTCATAGTTAGGTGAGAGGTTAGTAGAAAAGGATGGAGCATGCAGGACAGAAGAAAGCGCTTGGGGTGGAAGAGTAGCGGATAGACCCTTTCCCAGAAACAGAGGAGAGGGATCCATTTGCCACACATTTGCCACATAAACTGTGTCTCTTTTGGATAAAAGGGTATCTTGATGGAATTGAGTGGAAAAACCAGTCATGTGGTCCGTAGCCCAGTGTCTATAATACATGCTCCAATTACATCAACGCACAAAGGGGTAGGGTAAAAGTACTTGAGTCAGCTTTATGATTACCAAAAGTAGCAGAGGCAGTCGTATGTAGTGGTAGTGGGAGTAGATTGCAATATTCAGTGAAAAGGTAGCAGTTCTTCATTGGAGAGCTTAGAGACTGTGTCAGTAGAAGTTTTAGAGTCAGTTTCAGTTTGGTAAGCTTGAGACTTTCCCCAATTCTTTCTACGAGTAGCTATTCTTTTTGCTTCAAATCTGCAGACTCCTTGTGAAGTTTCCGACATTTCTCTTTTGTATGCCATTGTTTGGCACAATGTTCACATTGGATAACTTCTTTTGTTTCCATTGTATTGTATGTAATTGTAGTCTGAGTTTGAGGGCTGGCCTGTCAGGTGTATAGGACGGAAGCATTGCAGCATGACAACAATCTTTGGTGCATACAAAGGCATATGATTCCTCTGAGCTAGGAAAGGGATTTCTAATGAGGATATTAAGATGCAGAGGATCATACTCGACGTGATGTCCAGCTAGGAAATCATATACCTGGGTCTCATCAGGGCACTTGCAATAGGCTGCAATGGTGCAATGTCTTCAACATTATTTGGCTGAAGGAGTTATAATGGTCTATCTTCTGTCAGTGTGACCTAACAGTGTTGTAGTACTAAGAGTGTCATCTCCTTCTGTTAGACCTAATTGGGAATGGTACTACCAGACTGATGTGCAAGCCATCGATCCTGTGCTGGTTCAGGTTCTTTGGTTTTACAGTAGTGCCAATAATGTGTCCTAGAATTCCTTGGTCAGTGAAAGGATCTTGGCCACATCGGGTAGTTTGATCCATCTAGGATTGTAGGAGGAGAACCAAGATGTTGGTAGTCATTTTTGTTAGGGTTCTCAGCTATAGTATGTAGTGTTTTTTTCTTTCTTTTTTCCTGGTAGATTCTGATGTAAACATCCCTGTTTTTTGGGTGTAAATGTGGACATCTTCTTACAAGACTAGATTTAGGGTTTCAACTAGGGCAAAAGTACAACCATTAAGTAGGGCTGGAAAAAGGAAAAAAATTACATCCTTCAAAGATCTGAACTGTTTTACTTAATGGCCACCCAAAAAAAATAACAATATTCCTAATTGTCACTGACTTAGTGACTTCAGTCCTAAAAGCATATTGTAAAGGGGTAAAGACTGCTAGGTCCGAATGGCTTTAGCATGGGATTCTACAAAGGCTCCTGGAAGCTGATCTCATTAAAGCTGTCCATAGTTTCTTCCTTAATCCTTCTCAATACTCCTTGATTAACCAAATCTTCTTTTTCTCATCCTCAAAAAGCTTGGAGCCTCCTCTCTCTTTGATTGTCAGCCCATCTCCCTCTGCAACCTCCTTTACAAGTTCATTGCGAATGTCCTAGCTAACCGCATGTGAGTCATCCCATCCCTTGTCAGCAAGAACTAGTCTGCTTTCATTGAAGGCAGGAGCATTTCTGACAACATTCTCCTTTGTGCCGTGAGTGTGAGGGGCTTTAACTGCATCTTTCACTCCCCTGATGTCCTCCTAAAGATTGATCTCCACAAAGCCTTCAACTCCACTTGTTGGGACTTCGTAAATGAAATCTTATCCTCCATGGGCTTCCCCATCCATTCATTCGGTGGACTGAAACTTGCATCTCCACCCTCTCTTTTTGGTCATCACTAATGGCTTCCCCACGGGTTTCTTCTCCTCTCGGGTGGGTATCACAAGGTTGCATCTCTCCACTTTTCCCTCCTTGAGGTCCTTTCCTGCATCATCCAGTCCAATGCCTATTGGCATCTCATCTCCCCCCTCTCCAAGTGCAAAGCTCTTAACCTCTCGCTTCTTGCCTCTGCAGATGACCGCATGATCTTCTGTAAAGCTTCCCACTCTTCTATTTCCTCCATCCTCTCCTCTTGGCCACTCTTAGAATCCCTCTCTGGTCTTCATGTCAACTCCCTTCTGTTTCTGGCTGGAGTCTTCGACACCACCAAAGCGGCCCTCCTTCAGCTTACTGGTTTCTCTTGTGGACCCTTCCTACTTTGGCCTTCCCCTCGTTCTGGGCCATCTCACAAACCACCATCGCACCGGCATGCTCAATAAAATCTGGAAGAAACTCGAGTTTGGAAGGGCAGATTCCTATGGTTAGCGGGTAGGATGGTTGATGAAAACCAGGTCTAGGTTAGGGGTATCTTGGTGAATTCCCTGGACTCAAGTTTTGCCCAGGAAATTCCAGTAAAAAGGAGAGGGTTTTTAGGGTTTCTAAGGTATTTTATGGCCTGCTGAAAATGAACTTCAGACCTGAATCCTTTTGTATTTAGAATTTCAGATTTGAAATTTGAATCCTAAAGATCAATTAGGTTTTTGGTTAGGGTTCGGAAGGAGGCTTAATTCTTCTTGTTTTGTAATGGCAGAATTATTCCTTGTCTTTTTCTCTCTTAGAGTATGAACTGATGAATAGAACTTAACTATTCAAAAATTATGCAACTTTAAATTTTTGCAACTTCTCAAGGTTGGAGATGAAGAGAAGAATATTTCAAAGGCAATGGAATAGAAAATAACTCTAGAAAATAATTGTAGGATTTGGGTCTAATGTCTTCATGTGATCTTAATAGAAGTGAAAGGGGGTGGAGTAGGGTCTGGGAATCATGGTTCCTAATAGTTTAGGATTTGGTGCTGTGGGGAAGAAGGGGAAAAGAGAGGCCTGCAGACAAGAGAGGGGGGCTGGGGTTGGGTGCGTGGGGCTTTGGGTAGGTGGGAAAGGGTCGGGGCTTGTACTTTGTGGGAAAGGCTGCTCTGGTTGATGTGTAGCTGCTGGACTTGGTTGAAGGCTGCAGGAAAGTGCTTGAAGAATGCTTGTAGGCTGCTGGATCGATTGAGAAGGAGCTGAAACCTGAATGAAGATGCTGGAAAATTAAAGAAGTCTTCAAAATTGCCGGGGCGCCCTCAAAACAGGAATCCCGGTTCTTAATAACTTTATTCAATAATCCAGACTGAATTTTACATTGAACTAATGGGCTATTTATAGCCTTTCATAGGAGACTTTGACTTGGCTTGGGATTTCTTACTGAATAAGGATCCCAACTCTTGTCCCCCCAAAACACTTTAAAGAGGAATCAAATTACTACGAGATTACATCCCTTCGAGGAATTTCCTAATTACACTTAACTTGGGACTCAAGCAAACAAAATAGAACTCTTCAGCAAAATAAACTCCTTAAAGATAAGATTCCCTTTGGAAAATGAATCTTATCTTATCCACAACTAACTCAACTTAACTTAAAATGGAACGTAACTCTCAAACTACTAACTCAAATAAGAAACTATAAAAGATCCATTACCCTTGGATCAAGGGGTTTCCAAGACCCATGTTGACCCTAAAAGGGGAGTGGAAAATGGTCAAAATACCCTTTGGGGGGGGGGGGATTTGGCCAATCTTGACCTGAAGTAGGAAATAAAATCAGGTAGAAGACAAACAAAAGTAGGAATCCAAGACTCCAATACGAAATAAGAGTGGAGTCTTAGTGCAAATTGGAGATGGATGATGCTAGATCAAGAGGAACTTTTTTGTCCTTATCAGAATAGTGTCCCTTGATGCGACACTTTCAACACCGCTCCCCCTCTCCTGTCCATCCTTGGTGACCATGTCCCATCCCCCTTGATAAACTAATATATTAACCATCTTAGTCTGGTTATCCTTTGCCTGTGGTTGAAGTCCGCTACCCTCCATGGTCCTTCTCCCCGACCAACAATCCCCTTTGTGTTTTTCAATATTGTTGACTTTAGCGTCCTTTCCCACTGCAAAAAGTTGTCCTGATGTGGCCTACTCCTTATCTGATTGTTCAAATAGCCAACCTTTGGAAATTCAAGTCACACACTCTATCATGAAATTCTGGATCCTGGTTAAGCATATTGTTGTGTCCAGCTTTGGTTTACAAATCCCCTCCCCTGTTAGTTCACATTATAGGGGTTTGTTGGGTATGGTCTTTTCCCATTCCTTCCCTTCCTATGCTTAGCCTGTATCTTTGGCCATTGTTGTAATGTTTGTCCACACCTCCCCCCCCCCCCTCCGTTTTCTTCTCTCTCTTCCATCTATTTTTGAAAATGAAACTTTTTAATTTTTATTGGTGAATAGAAATATCATCACTGAACCCCAAGAAGGGGAAGAGACAAAGTGCTGGGGGTTTCTTTTTTCAATGAAAGAAGAAAGAAGAAAGAAGGAAAGCAATGAGTAGGATTGAAATTGGTTGACAAGTGGAATGAAATATAAGCTTTTTCTTTGTGCTTCCTTATACCGTGGTGATAAATGTTCTGTCTGTAGTCAAGTTGATCTTAAATAGTGGTTCACTTTCATTTGACCAATTTCTCTTTTTTAAGGTTCATCCAAGTTCTTTTTCTATAGACGGGACCCTTGGAAATTTCAAGCTTTGTGATATGTCCCTTGGAGCGGATCATCAGTGGGGTTGGCTTTGTGATATACGCAATGAAGGAGTTGAATCACTTATCAAGGTACATGATTGTCCAGTCTGTTGTATGGTTTCCTTTGTTCATTCTGTCACCAATGACACTCACCTAACATTTTCCTCTTTTTTTTTTGGGGTGGGGTGGGGGGGGGGATTACATCCTGTAGTTTTCATTTAATTCATATAGTGCTGAAGATGATGACCATGAAGGATATGATTATAGTTTATTTGGCCACCTTTCTGCAGTACGCATCGTGTTCCTCTATAAGTTTGTTCAGGAGGTAAGCCTTCGTGAGACATTAGCAATGGAGACTGATAGAATGCTTTTTCTGCTCCCTAAGTGAATTTTCTGAATGAAACCAGGCTAATTTGTCTAGGTTGTCATAAAGTTATCAATGATCACTTATTCTAAAATTTGTTACTTGCTTCTGTAGATAACTTCGTACTTCATGGAACTTGCAACTCCTCATTCTGAGGAAGCAATTAAACTTGTTGATAAAGTTGGGGGCATTGAGTGGCTGATTCAGAAGGATGAGATGGATGGAGCTGCAGCACTAAAGCTGGATCTTTCTCTGGATACCCCAATAATTATCATACCAAGGGATTCAAAGAGTAAAGAGTCCGTATTTGTGCACATTATCTCTTACTGTTTGGCACTAATATAAATATTCTTTTAGTTTCATATTGTTTGATATCTTTGGTGACTGTAAATTTTTAGCAAAGTTGTTTACCTGGAAAAAAAAATTTAGCAAAGTTTTCTGGATAGACAACTTTTATTTTTTAAAATTTGGGAAACTATTGAAGGTAACCACCTAAGAATTCATTGTTGAGGTTTTGGATCTTATTATGCATGTCACAATTATACTTTATTTGTTGTAACACTCATATAGATTTTGCATGAGAAATTCCAATTTCCCTTGAAGAAAATTTATTTTCTACAATTTGAATCAAATGAGTGATGTAACCATAAATGAATGAGGGCTAGTTAATCAAGATCTTTAAGAGAACAAACTCTAGGCCAAAGTAGGAGAAGCTAGATTAGGTTCAGTTGGTGTGTATGCGATGGGCTTGATAGGTGGGTTCAAATGGGCTAGTGATGTTATCCTTCTGTGACTGACTATTGATGATGAGATGTTTGGGTTCAAATGTGTTGACATTGGATGGTTTACGTGGGTCTGCACCTCTTCTTTGGTACTGTCATGTCCATTAAAGTATGCTCTGATGTGATCTTCAAGTGTAGTGGGTGTTGAAGGTTGTTTGCAGGAAGGTCTGTCTTCAATATTATCAAAGATAGGTTTTCATAGAGAGACTCCCTGGTGTGTCCATTCCAGTTATTCCTGTCATTCCTATACCTGTCATCTCCGGGAGCCCTTGGTGGATAGAGCTCACCTTTAGTCTTAACTGTGTCTGTGAGCACCACTGGGTTCTTCTCGATGGGCTATGTAAATTTGGGAATTATTATTGGGAAGCGGTGGAGGGTTGTGGAAAACATCTTCTCTGCGTGGTTGCTCTAAGTGGGCTACTCTGGTAGATAGGTCCTGTACTTGATTGGCCAAGCCTTGAAGTTGCACTAGTATATCTAACTGGGTAATCTGTAGGCTCTCTAGGGCCTTAGTTACTGCTAATTGTTCCATGCTCTGATACCAATTGATGTAACCTTGATTACAGGGCCAGAAGTAGGATCTTTTCTAAGCATGCAAAAGGCACTTGTAGGGTTGAATACCTTGCTGTTGGGGTCAAAACTCATAGGACAGCAGGGGTTTTAGGTTTATAAGCCTACTGAAATTAGCATACAGCAGCCAATCCTTCAAATATCTTCTTAGGGTTGGGATCCTTGCTGTTCCAAACCTGAATATCAAAGAGCAGCAATAGAACTTTACTCAAAACACTCTGGAAATACTCTGACAGTCCTGCGGATAGGGTTAGGTTGAGTTCCGAACCTTGGGTAATGAAAGGGATATTTAGAGTTATGTCATGAGTAAGGTTGGTCTGAAATTTAAGAAAAAATATTCTGTTTCTTAAGAAATTGTAATTGCAGAAATTTTAGAAGTTAGGGTTTGTAAGATTAGGTCTCCTAATGTGTATAAGGCTCTTGGTTAGGGTTAGGGCTTGGTCGAAGGTAGGGTAAGGGGTGGGGATGTTATTTCTAAAAGGGTTAAGTTTTAGATTTAGGGTTGTGAAGATATAGGGTTACCAACGTTTGATGTTGGCCCAACCTCAGGTTAAGAAGGGTTGGTGTGTCAGGTCTGCAGCTGACACCACAAAAAATTAGCCAAACCCTTTTACATGAATTTGACCTTATATGATAAACACTATATTAGGGTGTTACTTGACAAAAGTACCGACGTGCTACTCCATGGTCTAGGTGTAATGATTACTAAAAGTGGGCAAGGGTTAGCTAGGGTGTCCCTCGTAAGTGACGTGTTGTATTGGCACCTGGATGCATGGATAAGAGGCAAGGGTTCACATGCTGTGGATGAGTGCGGGTTAAGAAGTTAGTCCAGAAACGTAGGATTAGTTTGGCATCTTGAAACATAAGATCTTTAATAGGTAAGAGCTTAGAATTAATAGATGTTATGAGGAAAAGAATGATTAACATAGCTTGCATCAAAGAAACTAGATGAGAGGGTAAAAAGCTAAAGAGTTGGATGACTTTAAATTTGACATATTGGGGATAAAAGTAATAGAAGTGGAGTAGCTATAATAGTGGATAAAGATTTAAAGAACGACGTGGTGGATTTTAGAAGACTAGGTGATCGGATTATTGCTATTAAGCTTGTTATGGAGAAAGAGATCATAAATATAATTAGTGCATATGCAACGAAGTAGGATTGGATAAAAGTCTAAAGTTACAATTTGGAAAAATATAGACGCATTAGTGCAAGGAATTCATCAAGAAGAAAATATTATCATAAGGGGTGATCTAAATGGGCATATTGGGAAAGATCAAAGAAAATTATGAAGAAAGGATCTTAATTTTAGATTTTGTTGTTGCTTTTGATCTATCTATCATAGATATTTACTTAAAAAAGAGAGAGGAGCATTTAATTGCCCTCAAAATGGACATTATAGAAGCCAAATATATTTCTCCTAGCTAGAAGGTCTGATAGATTGTTGTGCGAGAATTGCAAGGTGATACCAAGGGAAGGCTTAACCGCACAACATGAACTACTGTCTTGGATATGTGCCTAACTACGGAAACTCACAAAAGATGCAAGGTTAACTATACTAGGATAAGATGGTGGAACTTATAAGGAGATTACTTGAAATCCTTCGTTAATAAAGTACTCAAACAAGAAAAGTGGGAATCTCAGAGGGACACTAATACAATGTGGAATGAGATGGCTACATGTATTTGGAAGGTGGCTAAAATGTCATAAGTGAATCAAAAGGAAAGTCTCTTTCTTATAGAGAGACTTGGTTGTGAGCAGACTTGTAAATGGATCGGATTTGGCTCGAATACTGATACTGATTTGGCTCAGATACACTAGTATCCGAATCCAAATCCAATTAGCAAAAACTGCTATCCGAATATGAGTTCGATAGAATTTGAGAAGGCATCCGAATTCGGAACTTTATCAGATATCTGATAATAATCCGATCCGATAGACTATCCGATTATTGATTGGTGGTTGTCATTTTTTTTTTATTTACAATTTTTGGTTACCGATTACCGGTTTCCGAATCCGATTATCAGCCCACTTTTAGAAAAAAATGTTTAATACTTCACTCCAACCGGAGAATTTTTTATTTTCTATTATCCGGTTATCGATTACCGGTTTTCGAATCCGATTATCATCCATTTTCGAGGGAAAAAATGTTGAGTACTTTATTTGGCTAAATTTTTATCTGGATATTATCCGATCCGATAAGCAATTATCCGAATCCAGTTGCTTAGTGGACTGATACAAATATTTTTTGGTAAGAAAAATTCTGGATACGGACACCCTTAAACAAATATGAATGCGAATTCGGAGGCAGATTTGGGCTATCCATTAACAGGTCTAGTTGTGGGATAGATATGTTCAAGCGATCATTAAGAATAATAAAGCCAGTTTTAAGATATCGAAAAGGGCTAAGGACATAGAGGATCCGCAAAGGTATAAGTTGTCTAGAGATGAAGTTAAGAAAGTTATGGGAAAAGCAAGGGAAAAGAAGTATGAAGATTTATATAATAAGCTAGGGATGAAGGAAGGGGAAAAATCTATTTATTGGATAGCTAAAATAAGGGATAGGAAGAGTAGAGATCTAGACCACATGTTAAATGTATTAAAAGTGAAGATGGTAAAGTGCTAGTGTGTGTTGAGGACATTAAAAGGAGATGTGAAATCTATTTCTCTAGTCTACTAAATAGGCATACTTCAGGTATTCGCGATTTGGATGATTACACCATTTGTCATGGCATCACTTTCGTACATATGTGTGGAGAATTTTAATTCATGAAGTAAAAGAAGCTTTAAGGAGGATGAAAGTAGGCAAGACAAAAGGTTCTAATGAAATCCAATAGAAGTTTGAAAGAGCTTAGGAACCTATGGGTTGACTTGGCTAACGAAGTTGTTAATTAAGATTAAAAGCATAAGGAAAATTCTAGATGAATGCAAGAGAAGCATCGTGGTTCCAATTTATAAAAATAAAGGAGATTTTTAAAGCTATAGTAACTATTGAGGCATCAAACTGATGAGTCATACTATGAAATTTTGGGAGAGAGACATTTAAACCCGTTTAAGACAAGTAACCACAATTTTAGAGGACAATCTTGTTTTATGCCAAGTAGATCTACAATGGAAGCTATTTACCTTATTAGGAGACTTGTGGAAAGGTATAGAGAGTGTTAACTTGGGAAGTACTAGAGAAAAGAAAATGTTGCCAAGTATATATGTGGATATTGTCAATGATAAGTATGATGCATAGAAGAAAATTTGGACAAAATTGTCGAAATTTCGGTCGAAATGTTTGCATTTTTAAAAAACAAAACAAAATTCCAATTATTTCGGAAAAGTATCAAATTTTGGTCGAAATTTTGGAGATTTCGACCAAAATTTTGACCATCTCAACCGAAATTTCGACCATTCAACATTCAAACTTGTTTTTCCTTAGTTTTTGTTGATTTCTATCCCATTTTCACCTAATTTCCACGACTCTTTTGCCTTCAAACAACTCTTTTACTCTTTTTTTTTGCCTCCAAATACCTCCTAAGCCACAACAGCTACAAAGGAAACTCCGACAACAATAGAATGTGAAGCATTAGCCATACCCAACAGTCCCAAACTTCCCCTTTTTTTTATTTTTGTTTTGTTCATGCCTTAAATGATCTTGTATTGCCTCGAGATTAATATATGTTTAGCCTAGGGCTATGATCTATGATTGTGTTTTGTTAAATAAATTATCTTTTTATTATTTGCTACCATTTTTTCATTTTTTGATTCGAATAATTATTTTCTAAATTTATGTATTTTTATTTTATGTATATATGATATATAGGCTTCAACTTAATATATGTGAGACACCATTACTTGATCTAGTCGGTCATTTTATTTTGTTGACTTGTTGGATATGTAACCATTCTATTTCTACCAAACAATTCATGTATGCTGATGATTTTATGCCTGTATGAAATATAATTTGCACTTATTGGAACCAGTCATTTGTTAGTATACTTGAATGATAAATTTTCAATGGTTTTTTTTTTTTTTTTGGGAGCAAAATACTAGTTTCATTGTGTTTATTATGTTTGAAATAGGTAGTATGCAAGAATCCAAATCATTTTGAGTCCATATGAGGCCTGAAATTGAAGTTCCAATTTCCAGAAAAAAGTGTCTAGTTTTGACGGAAATTTTGACCGAAACATCGAAATTTCGATCGTATTTTATTCCTTGGTATGATGGTTCGATGACGAGTGTAAGAACGGTGGGGAGACAAGGTAGTGAATTCCTAATTACAGTTGGGCTACATCAATTATCAACTTTAAGCCTATATTTATTTGAACTATGATGGATGAATTAACCAAAAACATTCAAGACGACGTTCCTTGATGTATACTTTTTGTAGATAATATTGTGTTGGCAGATGAGACATGAGTAGGGATTATACCAATTTAGAATCCTAGAAACTTGAAAGCAACTTTGGAATCAAAGGGTTTTAAACTAAGTAGAACAAAGACATGATTCTAGTTTGTAACATTGGACATGATCGGGCGAATGATGGCGTGGTGGAACTTGATGAGAAGGAAATTTCTCAAGTTTTAGGTAAACCTTGGTTCAATCATAAATTAAAAAAAAAAAAGTGATATTGAGGATGATGTTTCTCGAAGAATTAACGTATCCTACAAAGCTTAAAGGAAATTCTATAGGAACGTTGTTCGACCGGCTATGATGTATGATGTAAGAGTCTTGGGGTGTTAAAAAACGTTATGTAGATGAACTTAGTGTAGCAGAAATGAGGGTGCTAAGATGGATGAGTGGCAAAACTAGGAAGGATAAGATAGTGAATGATTATATTAGAGCTGGTCTATGAGTATCTCCAATAAGTCGTTTGAGGTGGCATGGCCATGTTCAATGTAGACTCGGGTGCTTCCCTCATTCCCTGGTGGTTCAAAGTCCAGAAAGGTTACTTTGGATTTTAGGTGATTAAAAGGTGAACCCTTAACTCCCCTTTGCTGATGGTGGAATTAGTTCTGATAGATCTGCCATTATCGCCACTATCTAGGTAAGGAGATCAAATACCCTATCCACCTTCCTTCCCCTTTTATTTTCTTTTATTCAAGCCAAAAATGCCACACTTGATTCATTAAAACTTCTCTATCAGATCTGAAGATCTATCCGTTAGAATGCTTCTATCTTTCACTTATACACATGATCCGCACATTTCCCCTTATCTTTGAATCCTCTTTGTCTACTCCATCCCCCACAGCCTTTTCTCAAAAATCACTACATTTTAGAAGCCCTAAATTAACAAACCAGGAACACCATTCCACACCCATGCAAATGATTTGAAATTTTAAAGAGTATTCCTTTCCACCATACCTATAATCCCTCCGAGCATCCTCTTCTTATGAGTTACATTCATCTTACCCATCTCAAGAAATAATCCCATATTGCCCCATTTCTATTATTGATTTTTTAAACTTCCTTCCCACACCAACACATTAGGAACCCGTTCCTTTTACCTAATCCTATAATGCCATACCATTATGGACCCATTAAGCAATACAAGCACCACTTTTGAGGTTACCCCATGTAACCTATTGCATAAAGCCTAAATAAATCTACCAAAACCAGACATATTTTGTCCCATAAGTTTGTTCTAATCAAGTTGTACGTTTCCTTGTGCCTCATTTAGTTGAGGCTACATCATTTGATATGGCTTAATGTTGATCTTTTGAAGATTTCATGTGGCTTGGTATTGATTTTTGATAATAAGGTATACATGGACATACAAAATGATGTCCAAATCGTTGACGACTATGCTCTCAAATGGCATGGTTTGTGTAATTTTGTTTCTCCTATTGTGCCCTTTTTTGTTTTCTTCTGGATGTCTCATTTTTATGGCATTCTTTCTGTTGTGTATCGTTATTCTCATAATATTGGTTTATTACCCTTTTTTCTCTGTTTGGCATTTTTCTTGTTGGATATATCGTATATACATATATCCTCTGATTGAAGTTGTTCTTCATTGTTTCAGTTTCCTGCAGCTTGAGTTGGGCAAGCTACGAATAATAAATGAACTTAGCTGGCATGGCTTCCCAGACAATGATCCTTCTGCTGTTCATCTTGATGTTCTTCATGCTGAGGTATGTTCCTTTTAGGGATCCCTCTTGCAAATTTTTTGTTGGCTAAATTGTTATAGGTTCCCTCTCACATGTTACATATGGAAATCCTGTGAGGGTTGGCTGTTTGTATTCTATGTGGATGCTCCTTATGGGATGATCTCCATATTGATCTTTTTCCTATTTTTTCTCTTCTTGATTCTTTTCTGTAAGTTGTTAGTCCTTCCAAATAAGAAAAAGTAATCCTGCAGATAGTTGGAATCAATGTGGCTGTTGGAATCGATAGTCATATAGGGAAGCCAATGATACAAAAAGCACAAGGGCTTCATCTTTATGTTCGCCGCAGTTTGAGGGATGTTTTCAGGAAAGTTCCAACATTTTCTGTTGAAGTTAAGGTGATTGTCATATCTCAACTATTCTGCATTGCATATTTATCAAGCATTGCCTTGGACTCCTTGGCCCTCCTTGTATTGTAGCTAGATGCCTTCTTTTATATCTGCTTTTTCTTATGATCTCTCTAATGTTTCTTATTCTATTCCCCCTCCACCTTTTATGACAACTATGCAATTATTGTGTCTTATATTTTGTTTATTGTAAGTCAATTTTCTATGCAATTATTGTATCTTATATTTTGTTTATTTTAAGTCATTTTTAATATGTAGTCATTGGATTGCATTGGACCTTTGATATGGCTTTCATGGTTCAAGATCCCACTCTCAAGGGCAATCTCATCCTTGAGAAAAACCAAGATCTTACTCAAGTTGCCGAGATCTTGGGCAAGATTTGATAAATTTTGAGGGCCTATCTCAAGCAGTTTTAAGGTTCAGGTTGGGCTCAAAGTTGGTATTTAACCTATTTTAGACTTCTAAACATACAAGTGGCCCTAAATTTGTGAGAAAACGACCCTACATGTGAGTTCTAACTTGACGCTAAATTTCAAATTGCAATGCTGCGTGAATGAACATGCAAGGTTATAAAACATGAAATATAGAACCATTAGGACACACAATTGAAAACCAAGTAATAAGATGCATCAAATAACTTATATTGTTCAGAATTCCATCCATATGAGTAGAATACAACATCATCATTCTTGACACTCGAGAATACAGTAGTACAACCATCATAAGTTCATAAACCATAACTTCATAAGTTCATAATAGAAGAAGGTGAGATCAAATCAATCAAGGCCCAGCTCCACCAGCACCATGACCACATCTCTTAGATCCTCTACCGTCGGCTCTATGTTGTTCACCAACCTAATGAGGTGGTCAAGAATATCATCTCTCTCACTAAATTAGGGACGTTGTTCCAGCTTGCTTGAAGAAGTCCTCTAAAGGGCCTTGATTGGTCTTGTTTCTGTGATCTAGATGTGCTAAACCTTGCTTAGCAGCGGCAAGAATCCGGCAAAAAATCGGACCCAAATGAAGGTGGAAGCTCACTGGTGAGATAGGAGGCAAGAGGAGCGAGACAGAGTCGATACGAGACTGGATCTCGCCTTGACTTGATCAAGTTTTGTGAAAACATAAAGCTGGGCAGACTCAGAGTCTGAGATCTCGTTCAAATGACCATGATTTCTTTTGCATTTATTCTTGGTGTAGCATCTAAGCATGATTATATCATTGTTATACCACTTAAAGTGTGTGCTCAGGCCCCTAAATGATGCCTTGGCAAGCACCCTAATGGCTAGGGCACCCCTTGACTGCCTTTGGTTGGCTTGTCACCTTGACAACTATGTGACATTCTCTTTCTTTTTTTCCCTGTTTGTAATCAAAGTGTTTATATCATTAACTTTCTGTGTTTGCACCTTGGAAGCTGCTAATCAAATTTGTATTGACTACATATCTGGATAACATGCAAAAAAAAAATAATATCCTCTCCCGACATATGTATCTGTTAGGAAACTCATGTTTGATTTTTGTTGTAATTTCTTTTGCACTAACTCATGGCATCTTTAGAAGCTCATCATAAATAGGAAAACATTTGGAAATATTGTGGAGTTGTGAAGTTTATTTAATATTTAATCAACACTCTGCTAAATTTTTGGGTCATAAGCTTGTCCTTTCCTATCCCTTTTCCATTTCTATTTGTAATTGTGAAGCAAAGTGGTATCGTAGTGACTAGCTTGGTAGTACAACCATTAGAATGATGCTGGCCACTGTCAATGGTATATCCATTGACTTTTCACTGGTGACCCTTCACTGATGCTATGAAACTATTCAACCTGATGACAAGATCCTAGAATTCTCAAGTTTAATTGAATTTTTATTGTGGTTCATTGCTTTTTTATTTATTCATTATCATTCATCTGGGAAGTTAGAATTTTCTGAATGTTTTCCTTCTCATGAATTTTTGTTAGGTTGGTTCATTGCATGTTGTGATGTCTGATAAGGAATATGGTGTTATTCTCGATTGTGCATACATGAATATAAGTGAGGAGCCAAAGCTTCCTCCCAGTTTCTGCAATAATATATCGGATCCAAATGATGCGATACGCATGCTAGCTGACAAGGTCAATATTAATAGTCAAATCTTCCTGTCACGTACCGTTACTGTCGCAGCTGTCGAAGTCAACTCTGCTTTACTTGAGTTGTGTAGTTGCATTGACGAAGAATCACCTCTAGCTCATATTTCTGTGAGTATTTCACCTATCACATCTTGGCATGGCTTCTTTTATCCTAATAAAAAATGATGTCTTACTTGAAATGGATTTAATTTATCTTTACATATGGTAAATAATAAGTACTTCTTTGTTTATTTTTAATGTTCTATGATTATTTTATTGTTTTGCAGGTAGAAGGTCTTTGGGTGTCATACCGTATGACTTCATTGTCTGAAACAGATTTTTATGTTACTATACCTGTATTTTCCATTGTGGATAGCCGTCTGGATACGAGACCTGAAATGCGCCTGATGCTTGGATCTTCCTCCAGTGCATCTGGACAGTGTCATCCTGTTTCTCTTACTAAAAGTGCTTCTGTGAGGATGAACTCTGAAGATACTTCTGACATAGGTTTCCCTAATTCAACTATGCTGTTAATGGACTATAGAGTACGGTCTTCTTGTAGTTCATTTGTGGTCCGTGTGCAGCAGCCTCGAGTTCTTGTTGTTCTGGATTTTCTTCTTGCTGTTGGTGAGTTTTTTGTGCCATCTTTGAGATCAATAACGGGCAAAGAGGAGATGCTGGATCCTAAGAATGATCCTATAACTAGAAAGAACTGCATATTACTGTCATCATCTATGTACAAGCAGAGGGAAGATGTGCTGTATTTGTCATCAGATAGGCAGTTAATAGCTGATGCACGAGGGGTAGATGAATATATATATGATGGCTGTGGGGGCACAATCTGTTTAAGTGAAGAAGTTGATGTGAAAGAAACGCCAGCATCTAGATGTCTGCCCATTATTGTTGTTGGATGTGGTAAGAACCTTCGGTTCATGAATGTAAAAATAGAGGTACTTTTGCCCAGAACTTATCCTGTTTTTTTTTCGTTTTACTTTAGAGTGTTTTGAATGTCTGAGTCTTAAATTCACTGTTCATGTGAACAGTAATCCTAGTCTATTTTGGAGTTTGTTTCAAATTGTGACTCCTAATTTTTGCTTGAGACTATGTCAGCTAATGTGGCAATAGCATGATGAATTGTCAGAACCATGTCCATGAAGAGCTGCACCAGAGAGGAGAATGGCGGCACGGTTCACCACTCAAGAAACACAACAAAAAAATCGACTCCTAGCTGAGAAAATCAGGAACTCGACCCCATGCTATAGTGAGCGGGGGGGGGGCCCCCCAAAAGGGAAGGGGGGGGGGGGGGGGGAAAAAACTGTGGGGGGGGGAAGGGATGGGAGAGAGTTGTTATGGAATCCTCTGTTGGGGTGGTGAAACTAAGTTTAAGTGGATCATCTTTGGGAAATCTAGCCCTGTTCAGTGTGGGAAATGATTATTTCTAGCTCATGAGTTGTTTTGAGGACATAGTCTGGAACCAACCATTGAGTGGAACCTATTAAATTGAATTATTGAACTGATTACAATTCAGATGTGTCTTGACTTTAGATTTGGATTGAGCTTTATAAATATTATTCCTAATGTGGTGGAAGGATAATAGTGACCATAATTTCTTGTCTTCCAAATTCCACTACAGAGGCCTATACTTAATCACATATAACATCTTCCTTCATAGGAGTTGTTTATTCTGTTGGTAGTCAAGGTCATTAAATGTATCATATTATGGTAGATCTGTTGTCTCTAAAGGTGTTTAAAGGCTGAGATAGAGTTCTACAAACTCCTTTCTCTTGACAGATTAAGTTTTGTCTGTGGAATTTTGAACCAACAGTTTGGGCTCCTCATCATACATCAGTAAAACTCTAAAATAAATTATGTTATTTAAAGAGGGGGGGGGGAAGTATGTGGTGAGGCCTAAGCAGTCAGTTTACGGTCATTTTTTCTGTTCTAAACTGCACGTCCTTGGGTGATGAAGTTTGTCTGCATAATCGAGGACCATGATCATGGACTAGAACTCTAGAAGATTATGTTGATTTTCTGGTTCCTTTTGTTTAGAATGCATAGATGTTGCAAATTCTGGTATTGTGGCACTAATGTGATGGGTTTTTTATTTTATATTTTATGTATTTATTCATTTTCTTACTATGTGGAAAATGAAAAGACATACTATTATTGGTTAGTTCTTTTAAACAATAACTAATACATGCTATATTATTTCTGTAACAAGCCATTTTTCCCTTCTGGAAATTCATTTTAACATCTACTTCATCCACCAGAACGCTGCCCTTTTGAGGAAGTATGTGTACTTGGACGGTAACAGCAGCTACTCAGTTTCTGTTGAAGATGGCGTTGACCTCCTTTTTTCAGAAAATCTCTCTTCTGGTAGGAGGGGAGAGAGTATGGACCATTTGCATGGATCAGTAGTGGCATCATCAGGTCCTGTTGCACACAATAATAGTAATCGTTGGATGCAAAATTTTACTTTTGAAGCTCAGGCAAGTTAATTATTCAATAATTTATTGCTCCCCTTTCTACATTCTCTTTGCTTTTAAAGCCCAAGCAAGT
The DNA here is from genome assembly GCF_041222555.1 of Hakea prostrata. Classification (NCBI taxonomy): domain Eukaryota; kingdom Viridiplantae; phylum Streptophyta; class Magnoliopsida; order Proteales; family Proteaceae; genus Hakea; species Hakea prostrata. Next base: position 50,743,884 of record NC_142603.1, on the reverse strand, counting down.
TAATCGGACAATGTTTTATGGCTGATCTTTTTACATTCTCTTCTCCTATCACTAATTTATCTCTGAATAAATTTCATCTTAATATTTTTATTGCATAATTTTATAGCAGCTTCACGACAAACCTTGTATTGTAACTGTAGCAGAATTGCGTGTTGATTGTATGTTGTATCTCCATATATTTTGTATGTATTTTATTTATCATTGATCATAATATATTGGAAATAGACATGTAATGATTGTAATCCAAGAGATATAGCTAAGGGAATAAGCATAGAAAACATGGGACTGTTGCACTATTTCCAAATTTAGATCTGGTCTAAAATACTTTTGCAGTTTATCAACTCGTATCCAGTTCTCATCTGGAAATTAAATGTATCCAGTATCAGATTAGCTGGATAAATATAGGAATAATTTATGTGTCTCACAGTCTCCAATCATGTGTTTTCTTCCATTGATGGAACCACATGATGAAAATGATTAATGTAATATTTGAATAGGTCACATTCTCCCACACCCTGAAGTGAGTAGATAAAGTTGCCAGTGATCTCATTCAACTCAGATGACATTGACCCATTTTCTAGTCCAAGATTTGGACATGATCATTCGAGCTTCTGCCATTTTAATATCAAGATTTACCTAGGTAGTGGGGTTGCCTTTCTACACCAATTATTTGCACTATTGTTGTCTCCTAAGGGTTAAACTCCACATTTCTCCCGAGCAGTAGATTGTGATTGCTTCCCACACAACCCCCTTCTCTTTCCTCCCCCTCTTGCTTCTCCCCTCTTGTACATTCTCTTTCCCCCTGTTGGGGCTTTTGGTTAATGATTGTTCCATTCATGGGGGGGGGGGGGGAGATTTGAGTTTTGTTGTTTATGTACGTAATAGGAATGGAATAATGGGTTTCACCTCAAAAAGAATAAACGGTGGAAGTCCTCCTGATATCTTGACATATTGATTTTGGATTTTTCTTCAAAACCAAATGGTCCAAAGCCCAATAACATCATCTGGTTTTTGGTAACAGACCTGCTGTCTCGATTTTTACCCTAGTTTGATGTCCTTCCTTTGGCAGTTTGTCTCCTTCCTTTTTGATCAATTGTAGTTACAATATTGTTCAACTTTCAACACAGATGGGGCAAGATTTTCGTCAAGGTTCATAATCTCGGTCTCAAGGCTGATCTCGGTCAGCCAGAAAACTGAGATCTTGGCTGAGATTGGGTTAAAAAAAAAAAAAAAAAAAAAACAGGCCAACTCGAGTGAACTCGAGCATGATGGGAGATCTCGCCACTTAAATAAACTGAGATCTCGACCAAGATGGCGAGATCTTAGTTGAGATATACCAATTTTTTGGCGTAAACTTAGTGGCCCATCTTGGTGGGTTTTAGGGACCCGGTTGGGCTGAAACTTGGTATTCAGCCTATTTAAGGCCTTTTGAACACACTAGTGACTTTGGATTTGTGAGAAAATAACCCTAAGTATGTCTTCTAAGTCGACCCTATGTGTAAAACTAAAATGCTGTGAAATGCAAGGTTAGACAACACGTATTGTAGAGATATCAAGTGTCAAGTATCTATTGGTGCAGGATCTTCTTGATTCCCAAATCTACCATCCAAGCCATGGAGTCTCTTTTCTGTGCCTTCCTTGGAAAGGACAAGAGGCCTCGCGCTTCATCCACCTAATCAATTGGTCCTCCATTTGCCGCCCTACCTCTGAAGGAGGCTTGGGAATCCATTGGATCACTAATGTAAATTTAGCTTGCCTCCTCAAACTTATATGGAAAATTGTTGTAAAGCATGATTCTATTTGGGTTAGGTGGGTCTACTCTTTCCACCTCCGGTCTAACTCCCTTTAGACTGTCCCTATGCCCTCCAATCCTTCTTGGGTCTGGAGGAAAATTCTCTTGCTGCGTCCCCGAGCCATCTCTGCTATCTCTACTTCCATCTCCTCTGGTTCCACCACCTCCTTCTGGCTTGATCCATGCATCCAATGGGCATTCTCTATAACTTCTTTGGCCCCGTACTGTCTATAGCACCTGTATCCCAAAACCACGCCCTTGTTTAACTTCATCTCAAATGGGTCCTAGATCCCTACCCCCCTCCCCATTCTCACACAGGTTTGGGAATCCCTCCCCCCTCTCTCTAACTCCTCTAGAGACCACATTGTTTGGCTCCCTTCCCCATCCAAAACCTTCTCCACCTCATCTGCTTGGAACCTCATCAGATCCCATTATCCTAAGTCCCCCTGGCCCCCATTGGTTTGGTTCAAAGGCTACATTCCCTGCCATTCCCTTACCCTTTGGAGAGCCTTTAACCTCGCCCTCCCCACCCAATCATTCCTTATTGACCGCCATATCCCCGCTAACCCCAATTGCATCCTTTGTTGGAATGGTTGGGAAAACCTTGAGCACCTTTTCTTTTCGTGCCCCTTATCCAGATCTATCTGGGGAAAAGCTATTGCTTCCATTTGGCCCCGTTCGAGGCAATCCTATGGGTTTTTTCGAGATTGGTCTTGGATTTTAAGAAACTTTTCAGGCTCTTCCATTTACGATCGGATTGGTAAGCTAGTGTACTATGCCTTGATCCATCATCTATGGTGGGGGCGCAATCTTAGGAGATGGACCTCCAAATCCCGCTCTATAGATAGGATTTGGAATGCCATCTACTTTGATGTTTCTTCTAGGTTGATAGCTATTCTCCATCCCCCTGTTGATGATACCCCAACGAACAGGCTTATTGTTGTCTCCTGGGGTCTTAATTCTCCTTTTCATCCTTCTGTTTAAAGGCCTTGGTATCTTGTTTCCTTGCGTTTAATATATATATATATATATATATATATATATATATATATATATATAAAATATATATATATATATATATATATATATATATATATATATTTATATATTCATTAAAAAAAAAAAAAAAAAAAAAAAAAAGGAAAAACTATCAAGTATCAAATACATTACACATCAAACTATCAAAGAACTCAAATGTCTTCAAAATTTTACAACCATAAGAAGTTTTAGTAAGTCATAAATCATAATCCATAAGTTCACAAGACTGTAAGAGACCAAGAGTATCACTCAGCATTCTACATCAACTGATTCTGAACGGTGGCTACATATGACTCCTAAGACAACTCATCACTGTAGCATGTCACATATCAATTAATGTGGGACCAATATATCTCCATGTCAGAATACTAGAGGAATAACACTCTGGGGTGACCATCAATCATGGGTGGGTGAAAGAGCCATTATTGCTCTTGCTGTTCGTTTTGCCATTGAATATATGGGTAGGGGTTTCTAAACCAGTCAGTCATCAACCCACCTTCACTCCTATATGTGTACTCTCCAGGTATAGGGTTTTGAGGAATAGCATGATCTCCATAAGAAGAATACCCAATGTAATGTGACCTGATGTTGTGATGCTCGTATAGGTACTCCAATGACTGCTAACTAGGCAGATTGTGCTGGTGTGAACCACTATGACCATGATCTAGGCTCATGCTTCCCATGTTTAATTCAAGATCCTGTATGGTCGCATCATCATTCGTTTGTCTTTGGTTTGATCTGCTCTTCCTACTCCAAGTATAAGTCCAGGCAACAGGGGAACCGTGGCTCGCATGTGTCGGACGACTCCGACCTAGTGGAGGTGACTCCCTTTGTTGAACCTAACTTCCACTAGCAACACCACCAGCCTGACTGCCTCCATGACTCGATGGCTGACTTTGAGGGATGGTATCATCAGCATTGTCTGAACTCCCACTACTAGACATCGCCGCAACTGTTTCAAGTCAGCCAGGTGGCTCCACAAATGGTACACTTGGTTCTGCTGATGTTGCTATAGCAGCCTGACCCTCATAAGAAGACATGTGGTCAGCCACAACATTTGAACCCATGGTGGCAGCAGCAGTGGTAGGATCCGACTGCCCTCCTAGCTCATCTAGCACTGGGCCACCTCGATCCCTAACCTACTGGTATATAACATCATCTTCCTCATCCTCTGCAGAGGGCTCGTGGAATATATCAGTCAACTTAATCGGTTCCCAATTTTTGTCATCCATATCATCTTGTATGAGCCCTACTCTCAACCTCATGTTGTAATGCACATACACAAAGTCCTTGAGCCTCTTACTCCCCAATATGTTCTGTACCTTACTATGGATGAGTGAGAAGGTGCTTCAGTTCCTCTCATAACTAGAGGATGAGCAAGTCTGTGAGAGTACTTTAATTGCTTTGTCCCTGAGATTTGGCGAACTAGTTCTATATAACACCCACCAAGTCAGCTGCATAACCAAATATAAGAATGCATTAGGCAAGTGAATCTTAATACTTATATAACTTATAGGTTATAGTGTTATGGACTTATCAGTTATCACTTACAAAGTTATAGTAATGGACTATTTACTAGGATCAATTTTTTGCCTAGTTATAATCGTAGAAGGCTTTCCAGTTTCCAAAACTCCAAGAGGCATCCCTGAACTCCTTGATTTGTACACCAATTGTTCAATTATTGTCCTTTTACTACTGTATATGCACCAATGCAAAAAGTTGAAGAAACAATTTAAATAAGTTCTCACCTCTCCATTAATTATCCCCTGCATAACGGGATTTGGCACATCTCCACCACATCTTGCACCGCATTCATCAACCTTACATTAAGCCTTGGATCATTTTTGTAATGGTACTTTGGGTTGAGGTAGTAAGCTTGTATTGTGGAAATAAAAAATTTGGTTTGTGATTTGGTTGTTTACTTGTTTATAAATTATAACTTATAACAAATTAACAATGTAACAAAGTATTCAACAAAAACTTAAAGACTTAAAAGTGACTCAGCAGCCAAGTGCAAAGGATGCATCAAGTGTGTCTCCCATCTATCATCGATAATCCTCTTGTAGGATTTGAAGGAGCCAGGGGTAGCAGTTCTAACTAACTCTTTCATTTGCTGGAGGGCAGCATATATGAGGGGCATTGTGGGCTTCTTCTTCGAATCTGCCATCCTTAAAACAAACACAATAGGCTTTAAAATGCCCACTGTTCTATTCAGCTGCCTCCAAAAGAAAACATCAGCAATGGTTTGTTGGACTACTACTGCATCAGGATGGCTAGATCTACGCCAATTAAACCACTCCTCACTTGCAAACATGTGCTGTAGACCCACCACTTTCTTTTGGAAGCTTTTCAGAGCTACATAGTTGGTGGCAAATCTAGTCAATCCAAGTCTGACTAGATCACCCTTACAGTGGTTCCTCATCATCTTCAACACATAACCATAGTTATAAACAAAATTACTAACCCTTCTAGTTCTGTCAACCACATCATTGATTGACTTTTTCTTCCCCAAGTCCTTCAACATAAGATAAATCAAGTGTGCTACACATGGTGTCCAAAAGAGGTGGATCCTACTACTCTTCTTCTTGATCAACATTTCACCAACTTTCTTGAAGTTAGCACCGTTATCTGTGACAATTTGGACAACACTGCTTGGCCCTACCTCGAGGACCACCTGCCTAAGAAGCTTGTAAAGGTATTCAGCATCTTTGATTTTATCTGAGGCATCCACTGACTTAAGGAAGGATGTCTTTCCATTGCAGGCCAAGTGCTCAACATGAAATTAATGATGGACTGTCTAGTAGGACCACTCCATCCATTAATCATCGCAGTAACACCATATGTTGCTCATCTTTCCCTCAATAAGCCAATGTACTCCACATCCTGCTTCACCTTTGGTAAATATTTATTCATTACTTCCCAAGTTGTTGGGCCTTTAACCCCTACACTTGCCCTAGCAATTTCGTTGATCGTCCCCTAGTAGTATGGTGTTTTGGCTACGTTGGCTGCAATGTTGTTGTAGAGCATGAATTTGCTGATCGCCAACCTAACGACCTCCTCCCTACTGTCTTCTTTACCTCTAATTAACATATATGGAATGCTTATTGGGTAGGTGTCTTGATGCCTGAAGAGGGAGGGGTCTTGGTTAAATGTGGCATCATAATGTGTAGTCTTCCTCTTGCTTTCAGTCCTCTCACTTCCCCCACTTCCATGAAAACTGTGTCTAGGTGGCATGGATGCCCTTGACCCCAAACCACCTTCTCCTCTTGTCTGTTCATATTGCCTCACATTCTCAAAATGTAAGGACTATCTGGTAGCTTCCATTGCAGCCTTTATCTATCTTCACTTGGCCTGTGACTTAATACCCATACCGCTCCTCCTCTCCTCATCGTCGTCTGACTCCTCATCAACGTCAACAAAAGGTCTACAAAGCATTGTATCCTCAAATTCCCTTTGCTTTTGTGCCATATCATCCTTTTTTGTCTCCCTCACTTTTAAATTGCTGCAATTTCTTTTTGCACTTTAAAAGGAACTTCGGGACACTTGGCAACATCTTTTTAGCCACTAACCAAATGTTGCTTTAATTTGGTTGAACCACCAAAATTCAAGGTCTTGAGGCAATATTTGCATCAGGATTTTTTCTTGTCGGCAATCAGTGGATCCCCATGTTGCTAAGCAATGTTCTGAGTCCCACTGCCAGTGCCGCCACTCCCACTAGTTGTCATTTAAGCTATAAGTTGACAATACTAAAATGCATACATGAATGTTCCCAAATAATCATTAGAATAATTTTTAGATAATTAAAAAATGTAAAAACAATTTATAAAATAGCAAAACACACACTCTGTTCTAAGATAACATATATACAATGCTCCAACAGATCTGTTTGTATTTTTAAAATAAACTACATAATATGAGCATTAAAAAAATAAGAGAGATTTTTTAATAAAATATTATTTTTCATAATTATTTTATTTAATTATTTATATAAAAATAAATACAGCGAGGATGATAAACAAAATATGACTGCATGGGGTTGTCACCTTCTCAATATAGTTTAACATAAATGGTAATCACATTCTTATCATACGTATTTTTCTTTATATTTTTAAATTTTAATTTTTTGGATATTATATTTTTAAATACGAAAATTCAAAAAATTAAATAATTGCAAAAAATTAAATTTGTTTCCATGAAGGTGTAGATCAAAGCTAGTAGATCAACATATATTTATACTAGACTCAAACACCCATTGTAGAACATTTCATTTGAAAAAAATCAAATTTGGGGGAAAATCTTACCTTTGTTGAAGATCTAGTTGAATAGGCTTGAATGAAGATAATCTGATGTTGTAGATGTGTTAAGGATGTTTAGAAGTTGAAATCTAGTTGAATCCTCAAAAAATTCTGGCCAAAAATCAATTTTTCGGTGACTTTTGAGAGTTGCAACAGCAGGGAGGGAGACGCCCCAGAGAAGGGGAACAGGAGAAGACCGCCCGGAGAGACCCCACCGAAAAGAGAGACCACCATCGGGAGACGGACAACGGCCACCGGGCCCACCGGGGGGGCAAGGGGAAACGGAAGCAAAGGCCTGAACACGGGGGCGGAGAAACAACCCAGGACACACCCAGGAACGAAAGGAGGAAGGGAAGAGCACAGAAAAGAACCAAGGCAAAAAGAAAGCAGAACAGACAACAACAAAGAAACCACCAAGAGACCAACCATCAGAAAAAACCAAAGCAAGCAACAAACAAGCAGAGAGAGCCCGGAGAGGGTGGAGGAGGCACCAAACCAAAAAGAAATGGGCCGGGCGGGGCGGGGGGGCGTGGCGAGAGGCGAGACTGGCGAGATTCCCCCCTGCCTCGCCGTCCATCTCGTCTCGCGCCAAATGAGATATCTGGTGAGTCTCCTACCATTTTTAAAACCCCTTAAAGCATGTGGTTGGATCACATTTGGCGAGATCTTCCATCTCTCCCATCTTGACTCTCATCTTAACTCGCTACTTCAATTTAGCGAGATATCTCGCGAGATCTTCCACCATGAACTGAAGGCCCATCTTGGGAGGGTTAGGGTCTACTTAGGCTAAAACTTGGTATTTAGTGAGAAGTATTTATTTCTAATTTTGTGTATCTATAGCGCAAATGAGACATACTATGATGTAAGTCGTCCAACACAATTCATTTAGTAGCTGGTGGGCCATTGTGCATCTGTAAGTTTAGTCCATTGCAGCCTACTGGTTGTGAGTTCAAGTAAGGAACCATCCTTGTTGCAGAACAGATTTAAGGCTCCGTATGTTTTGACTGTTGTCAAACAGGCTTGTTGCACTTGTTATGCCCCTTAAATTATAACTTGTACATTTTTGATGGTCTTTGGATCTTTGTAATTGACACTTGTAGGTTGTCTCTCCTGAGTTCACCTTCTATGACAGTACAAAGTCTTTCCTTGATGATTCTCTGCATGGTGAAAAGTTTCTCCGAGCAAAGATGGATCTAAGCTTCATGTGAGTATCCACTTTTATTAATGTCTGACTGATTTGCTGAGTTAAGTAGCGTATAGAATTACTGTCCTTTTGGTAATTGTATGACATAAATCATTAAACAATGCTTTTCCCAAAATGCTTGTCTCAAATAAAGCGCCTCTCTGTTTTTTAGTTCACGAGTATTATATTCATCATGAATCAAAAACATATTCAAGCTTTTACTCGACTCTCCTGCATTTACATAATAATATGACTCAAGCTGTTGAGTGAGGAGTGAGGACAACAATAGTGTCTTTCAACCACTCTGACACATGCAGGTCTGTGTAGACAGGCCATGCATGTAATACTTATGTGGAAACACCATTACATGGCACTAGCACCAAGAGGAGAAAGTGTTGTGGACCTCATGGTCCCATCGCATTCCCTCGGAATCGAACACTTAAATGCCCTACTGTGGTATCATGTTACAACTTACAACCGCTCATCCCAAAAGCTCAAGCTGATAAGGCACGCAACAATGTAAAACATCTAATGATAATAGAAATCAAATAAAACAAAAATCTTTATTTGAATATGCTTCTCTCTGTGGGACCGCTATTAGATTAAAATATGCATGCAGAAGAAGTCAAATACTACAATAAGAGCTGAGACAGCTAAGTCATGTGCTCAAACAATAAAATAATGCTGAAAACTTGAATTCTAGAAGCAGAAATAACTAGCTACCCTAAATCCTCTTTCTTGTATTTTATTGGTACTCTAATTGCAGAAACTCTGTAGCATTTCCACGTATCACTCCATCAGGCCAGAAAAAATTGAGTAGCGGAACTGATGGATTTTAAGTGCTACCAATATAGGTATTAGGTTATTAGAGGATTCTTCTTTTCTACCCCTTCAAAAGAAGGGCAGACATTGGTGCCATGATTTAAGAACTAGGTTTTGGAGCCCCTGACAAAATGCAACTTAGTGACATTGGGAAGAAGAAGAAGAATGAAAAGGAAGAGCTGAAGGAATAGGAATAAGCAAGAGTTGCATAGAGACTTGCTGCACTACATTATTTAGAAGGAAGATTGTGATGTAGTCCTACATTGAAAAGGATTTCTTGAGGTATGGAACTGATGGCTATTCTAAAGGGAAGCTGAACTTACATTGACAGATTCCTTCAGGTATCAAACAGATCTGATTTCAGCTAGCAGTGAGTATGCCTACTGGAAGGACCACAGGGCATTAAATAAATCCAATTAACTCTGCTAAAGTCATCCACAAAAATAACGAAGTATTGAAATTTCAAAACAGAGGTAACAGGGTGAGGCCCCCTTACATTAGATTGAACTGAAGAGAAGGTTGGTAAGACCGTTTATTAACACAAGTCAGATAGCTCACACGGTGTAGCTTCCCAAATTGACAAGACATAGATTTAAACTATAAATAGAATGAAAACAATTATCTAATTTTAAACTTTTTAAAGAGGGATGTCCTAGTCAACAATGGGTTTGATGCAGAATAGAGATATTAGAGCAAGCAATGGGTGATGTGTCCTAGAACAAATACAACCCCATAGACTCATGGCCTCTACCTAATGTTTTCTTTGTTTTGAGATCATGAAATAAATAAATAAATAAAGAGGGGGAAAAGTGACAGAATAGTTCTAAATGGAAGTAAGTTTATGAACTAAAAATAAATTGAAAAGGAAGTTAGGTATGTAAAGGACTGAAGATAGGGTAAGAGAATCAGTAAGTTAGACAGTGCCCATTCCTTTAACATTGGTATGGAAACCATCAACTGGTGTAATGGTGGAAGAAAATGAACAAAAGGAAGAAAAGATACCTATGGCCCCCGTCATATAATTAGAAGCTCCTGAATCAATGGTCCAAAAGCGAGATGTGGACAAAAGACAAGCAGTAACATAACCTATCTAAACAAGGTTGGTGGTGGATGGCTATGATTAAGTAACCTAGAAGGTAAAAGTGAGCATAATCTTCTCCGCTCATTTTTGCAGTCTTACTCCCAGGTTGAACTCTAGTGGCTGTAGGAGTGCTCTCTGTAGTGGTGGCAGCATTAGCAGTGTGTGGTGGTTTTCCATGAGCTGTCCAACAAATACGTTGAATGTGTCCAACACTTACCAGAGTGATGGCGAGTGATGGCAAGATTTGGTCTGCCTAAATTATCGGAAGAGATTTAAAAGCCAGAATTCTTACCAGAGCTACTCCCATGATTCTGTATTGTATTCCATCCTTCTAAAGTACACAGTAGCAAGAGCTGAACCATCTGCAGTAGTGCTAGGGCTTTCTCTTGCAACAGAAAGGACTTTGGAAAATTGTCTGCTATGGGGACATGATCACTGCCAAGAACTTGTGCTTGAACGGCAACAAACTCCTTTCCAAGACCTCCCAAAAAATCATCATGGTTGGTTGTTGCATTGTTTTTACGTCGTAGGTAGAATACTGTTTAATTCTTCACATTCTTTTGAAGTCTGCAAAATACTGATTGAGATCTATACCTCTCCTATCAACTCAATAAAAGTCCTGTAATAACTCATAAATTCTGGATAGATTGGTCTGTCCAAAATATAACAAATTTAGGTATTTACAGATCTGTCCAAAATATAACACATTTAGGTATTCCTGTAAATCCTTTGTAGTCTGTAAGTGAATCACAAGATCAACAATACAGTAGAGTTGCACATTTGTCCAACGTATGCGTGCATCAGTAACTACTCAATTTTCATCACCTTTAGTGGCTGGTTTAGTCAAGTGATCTAGCTCTCCTTGTCCACTGAGAATAACCCTTACTAGAGCTTTCCACTGATGAAAGTTAGATACATCCTCCAATTTCTTTTTAGTCAACCGATGAGAGGATGAAGAGGTGATTTAAGTTATGGTGCTTTTATTAGGTACAGAGTCAATTTCTCCCATGATCAAAGATAAGACCAAAACTGGCCCCACAAAGTCTTCCCAATAAAAAATTCAACTTCAACCATACACTATCCACAAAAACTATAGACACCTAGCTAACAAACTTCAACCACCGACTGCCCAGTGAAAATAGAGACCCAAGATAACAAACAAAATTCAGATCAAGATGCAGTTAAACCAACCCCAAATCAGAAAAAGGAATATATATATATATATATATATATATATATATATATATATATATCACAGCAAGATCCAATCAGCCCCACTATATAAACAATCGAACCAGAAAGAAAAACTGGAATACGATTTACAAAATCCTCAGAATTATTAAACAGATCCACATCACAACTTCTGGTCAAAAGCTTCTCAAACAGCATACAGAAAAATACCAAGAATAGAGAGGATGCCTGGCAGATTCTCCTTGCCAGTCCACAATTTCAGGAAAAATAATGTATGAACTCTCCACAAAAAAAAACTAGAAGTTGTGGCCTAAATCCTCAAGAAGTTGTTATCTGACTTCCTTTTTCTTCAGAGATACTCCTCCAGAAAGAGCAACGTAAGGTGCTTGCTCCCCTTTGATCGCAAGTTGAGAAAGGCTCTTCAAACCAATGTAGATGGATCATGGATCTCTAGGTGTTAAGGACTTTATCAGAGATGAAATAGGTTGAGTTTGAAAGGAATTATGTGCCCTTTTGCTCTGGTACCTTGTGAATTTCAGAGAGTAGATGAGAGAACAAGAGGAGAGCCACGATTGAGATTAAAACTTCACTGTTTAATTGTGAAGTCTCTGATAATCAATGTACCAAGTAGAAATAGAATAGGATTCACCCTCTAACGTAGATCAAGAAAAAATGGTGCCTTCCACAATGGAATCTGATAAGTGAGATTTCATGTAAGTGTTCCCATAATCTTCTTCTGTCCAAAGAAATGATTAATTGAAATAATGAGTCACCTGTTCCGTTGATATGGACACATCTGAGATCACCAAATGCTTGGAGTTCTTCTATTCAATCCCTTTCGTTCTTCTTGTTGCTGGATATCTCATTTGTACACATCTTCTCATTGTTTCCCAAGCCTCTAATGAGTTCCACACAGAGTTTGAAAATATCAAATCTTTAATGATTCCAATGTTGTTTTCATTTGCGCCATAGCCCAACAGCGTAGATGTCCTGGAGTCATTTTTTTCTCTGGAGCATTTCACTTTGAATGAAATGCATTCTTTTTGATACTGTAGGGGGAGAACCTTCTGTTGGTTACACCCTTCTTGTGATGTTAAATAATTTACTTCACACTGAATATAATGGTCTCTGAATGATTGTGTTGCAGCAGATATGCTTCAAAAGAAACTGATACTTGGATAGGAACCCTGGTGAAAGATCTTACAATTGAGGCTGGTTCAGGTCTCATTATTCTTGATCCAGTGGACATTTCTGGGGCATATACTTCAGTCAAAGAGAAGACAAATATATCTGTGATATTGACTGACATATGCATCCACCTTTCATTGAGTGTTATTTCCCTCGTCATTAAGCTGCAAAATCAGGCCGTTGCAGCACTACGTTATGGAAATGCAGATCCACTGGCTTCTTGCACCCATTTTGATAGACTTTGGACATCCTCAAAAGGTATATTGACCTTGTCACGCAGTGTTGAACTCCTACTTTAAGCTCAAACTGCACCTCATTCTCCTGGTGCTAGCTGTATCCTTAGTTCTTTTGGTCATCATGGCTGCAAGAATGTTTTTGGCAAGTCATCCAGTACTAATTTCGCTAAATGGGTTTTAATGATCTCATTCTACAGGAAATGGGCCTGGTTACAACCTTACCTTTTGGAGGCCTCGAGCTCCCTCAAACTATGTTATATTGGGTGATTGTGTAACATCAAGGTAATGAAACTTCTGGAGGTTGAGACAACTTATCATGCATTTTTCATGCTAAATTTGTCCACAAAAACACATTTTCCCTGGATTTTGTTTTCATGTTTCCTTGTGGGTTTGAACTTTTATGGTTTATAGATATTGACAACTATGTTTCCATACACAGTAATTTGTATTGTAAATGTGATTGTAAGTAGAATTCAAAGTGCTTGAATCCTTGGATTTCTGAGGCTGAATTGATGAAAATCCAGAGGAGCAAACCTCAAAGTTGCAGTATCTCTTTCCAGTAAAATTTAGCTACTTCAAAAATAAAGATGATGGCTGTAATTTTAGTCACTTACAAAGCTTTGAAACCCTTCTTTTCCGTACCAACTAAATTTCCAAAATTCCTGTGGGTGGATCATCTATCATAGGGTTATTTTTTATAAGAGAGCATCTAAAATAGAGACTTTGAACTTAACTTTATCCCATATAGATTTCTATGTAGATTAAAAGTCATTAGTTCAACTTATATTGCTAACGATTAAGTCAAAGGCCCAAAAGCATAAATGGTTTAAACAACTAGAACATTAATGTTATGGCTTATGCTCCTGCTCTGAAATCTGAATCACAGGCTTCCTTGTTGCTGTTCTTCCTGTGGCTGACATAATACTGTAAAATCTATCTTTTTTTTTTAATTTTGTTTAAATAACAATTTGTGTTCATCTTCTTTCTGTCAAACTAACATTTTGGGCCGAAAATCTTAATTGTAAAACCTCCTACATTATACAGATAGCATTGCGCAATTCAAATTCCTGTAGGTATAAAATGTTATGGTGTGAAATTAAGTGCACTGTGAATTAAAGTTGAAATTCTTTTCCCTGATAAAAACCGTTCGGGGATATGGATCTCAACCAAGTATTTAGCCAAAGGCTTCACAGATGCCATAGAAAAAGTGAGCTCAGTTTGAGCTGGATTTTATCTTTTTGGGTGAAAAAAGTATCATTACCAAACTCCATAAGAGGAACCAAAAAGGGGGGGAGGGGCTACAAGGAAGGAAAAAGGAGGGGTAGGAAGAGAAAATAGGGGTATAAATGAAGAGGGTGGGTGAGAGGCTAAGGAGCCACAACTTACAGAGTGGGCTGCAAAATAGCAGCACTAAGACCCCAGATAACAATGATAATATGGACATGTTGAAGGATTTGTGAAATCCTGACTTGTGTTTGAGAGACGGATTAGTCTTTGCCTCAATTAATCTCCTAAATGCTAATTCAAATTTCAAAGTATTTTGTATATCTTAGAAAGATGTTTTACTTTAATTTTTCTTGTCTGAATGAAGTTCGTTGATAACTCGTTGAATCTCTCAGGCCGATCCCTCCATCACAAGCAGTAATGGCAGTTGGCAATACTTATGGGCGTGTACGGAAAGCTCTTGGTTTCAAGCTCATTGGTTCCTTTACTGATATTTATGGATTTGGAGGAGATAAAGCCCAATCTGATGATATTGGAGATTGCTCAATTTGGTTGCCCATTGCACCACCTGGATATATAGCATTAGGTTGTGTAGCACACTTGGGAGACCAACCCCCACCAACTCACATTGTTTACTGTATACGTTGTGATCTGGTGTCAAATACGGAATATTCAGAGTGCATTTTTAGTATTCCATCAAATCCAAGATTCTCCTCTGGATTTAGCATTTGGTGCCTTGATAATGTTGTTGGATCGTTTTTTGCCCATCTTGCTTCAGAACGCCCTTCCAACAGTGGTTGTGAGGTGGCCCATTTACTTCTAAGAAACTCAAAGTGGTTCAGTTCTTCCTTAGAAAATTCCGCTTCAGCTGGGGGTGATAACCAAGGCCATGGAGGTCTGCAGGGAAGTAAGGAGAGTGCTAGTTCCTCCGGTTGGGACATTGTCAGATCGGTTTCAAGATCTAGCAATTGTTATATGTCAACCCCACATTTTGAGAGAATTTGGTGGGACAAAGGTGATGACCTTCGTCGAGCATTTGCAATATGGAGACCAATACCACATCCTGGATATGCCATACTTGGTGATTGCGTCACTGAGGGGTTAGATCAATTCAGACTTTCTGTATCCCTATTATGAGATTGTAAATTACATTTTCTGACCAATTTTGGTGTTTATTTCTTACAGCTTAGAACCGCCTGCTTTGGGAATCATTTTTAAGGATGATAATCCCAAAATTTCTGCAAAGCCTATGACATTTACTAAAGTGGCCCATATAGCGACCAAAGGTTTGGATGAAGCTTTCTTTTGGTACCCAAATGCTCCCCCAGGTTACATTTCTTTGGGGTGTGTTGTATCAAGAATAGACAAACCACCTCCTATAAGTTCCTTTTGCTGCCCACGCATGGATCTTGTTAACCAAGCTAACATTCGAGAAGTACCGATTTCAACATCTTCCAGTTTTAATGGTTCTCACTCTTGGAGCATTTGGAAAGTTGAAAATCAGGTTAAGATCAACTAATTGCCTTATGTACTTATTATCATCAATCATGTATCAACCTGGTTGTCATGGCTTCTAGGTGCCCCAGCCATTTGAGGATAAAATTTAAGGCAAAACTAAGAGGGCGCCTAGAGAAAACCTTGACAACTATGATGTCAATGCAATGTAACAGGTCTTACTAATTTTTTTAATAAAATCTTATATTGCTGTCATGTATAGGCCTATACTTTCCTTGCTCATTCTGATTTGAAAAGACCATCAAGGCATTTGGCTTATAGTATAGGTGATCCAGTGAAACCAAAGACACAAGAGAACATAAGTGGTGAAATGAAACTAAGATACTTCTCTTTGACAGTGGTAAACAGCTTATGTGGAATGGTAAGCATCCTAAAGAAAAAAGATTCTGTTTCCTGGATCAAAAAGATAATTATTTTATTTCAAACTTTTGAATCTTTTCAGATGACACCGCTGTTTGATACAACTGTTACAAACATCAACCTTGCAACACATGGTAGACTGGAAGAGATGAGTGCAGTGCTGATATCTTCAATTGCTGCTTCAACGTTCAACACGCAATTAGAAGCATGGGAACCACTAGTGGAGCCATTTGATGGAATATTCAAGTAATGAATTGATGAGCTGTAATTCTATTTCTTTAGTTCTTTGTGGTATGTCAACATGTCTTTCTAGCCGGGTCACCTGCGTTTACTTTGGTTTTTAATTGTGCTGCTTTTGTAGGTATGAAACATATAACACGAGTCTAGATATAAAATCAAGAGTTGGAAAGCGAGTGCATGTTGCTGCAACCAGTATCTTAAATGTCAATATTAGTGCGGCAAATGTTGACACTTTTGCAGATACTTTAGTTTCATGGAGAAAACAAACAGAACTTGAGGAAAAATCTGTCAAAGTAAATGAGGTAAAATTTACTTGAACTTCTATTGATGATAGGGATTGAGATAGTATGTTTGTTCAGATCCTACATGGGTACTTATCAATGAACTGCCTTTGCAGGACACAAGTAGTCATCTCAAAGATGGAGTGGATTCAGCTTTTTCAGCATTGGATGAAGATTTCCAGACCATGGTTATAGAGAATAGACTTGGATGTGATATTTATCTCAAGAAAGTTGAGCAGAAGTCTGAAACTCTGGAGCTGCTACATCATGAAGACTCCATTTCTGCATGGATGCCCCCTCCAAGATTTTCAGATAGACTGAATGTTGCAACTGATTCTAGAGAAGCATGCTGTTATGTTGCCATACAGATATATGAGGCCAGGGTTGTACACATAATGAAGTGTCTTTTTTCTTTATTATTATTACTATTGCTTATAACCTTTAATAGATGGACATGACCATCTTCTACTTTTGCAGGGCCTACCTATTGTTGATGATGGAAATAGCCATAACTTCTTCTGTGCTTTACGCCTTGTTGATAGTCTGGAAAATGATCAGCAAAAGCTTTTCTCTCAGAGTGCAAGGACCAAATGTGTAAAGCCTTCAATTTCTAAGAGTAACATCCTAAATGCAGGCACTGCCAAGTGGAATGAATTATTCATATTTCAAGTTCCTCGCAAGGTATCTCTACCTGTTCAAATTGTTTTTTATGCATTGATTTTCTTATATACACGACTCCAGTTTAAATTTGCATGGTGAGAACTGTCCCTTATTTTCTTTTGTGCAAGGCCACCATATTAAAAATATTTGAAGAATCTCCAACCAATGTTCTGAAAGTATGAGTAGTCCTAAGCCAATGTTAGTGACAGATTTTGTGTTGCTCATCCAGCTGTGTCCATAACTACTGTATTAGAACACTTTTTGGCCTTGAGTTTGGATAATTTGCTAAATAGTTTGACCAGCAGTTCCTTAAGGATGTGCTTCCAACAGCACCTTACGAATGAGATACATTTTTTTTCACCCATTCTCCCTCCCACAGGAGTCAAGTTTCAAATGTACTTTTTAGGTCTGGTGAATTTATTAGATAGCTTTAATTAATCTGATTGTTCCCTTGAAATGCAGTCAAACAATGTATTTCCCATCTTATATGGTGATACCGCTTAAATGTATTTTTGGGTTGAATTCCAAATTAGCAGACAGAAATTTTATTTGGGGTAATCACAGGCAATTATTCTGTCGAAAAATGCACTTGTCATGTTGAGTTTGTGACAATGTTCGCAAAATTGGCGAAACACAGAAATTTCGCCGAGATCTGGTACAAAATTGTACCAGATTTTGATGGTAGATTTTGGTAGGTTTTTGTTTTTTTTTTTTGGGCTGGTTTTCAGTGCCCAGCTTAATTTGAGGCCAATAAACACAATTGAAGTTTTATTTTTGCCTAAAACGTAACCCAAAGTGGTGTTCTTGGTTGGCACATGCTCGGCCGAGAGGAAACTGAAAGTCTGGAGCATGCATCTTCACAAATGTAAATATGGATATTATGCAAGAAAATGTTAAAATGTTCATTGAAATGCAACAACAAATACAAAAACAAGTAGAATTGAATATACAAATAGAAGTGTAAAACTCAGTACTCGGTTAAAAATTGAAATGAATTAATAAGTTACATCATACAAAATATCATATTTCTACAACAACAAATATACACAATGAACGAGACCTAGTCTAATCTAATAAAAGCTGTTGTGTCGGGCATGGAAAAAAATTCGATCGAAATGGTCGAAGTTTCGACCGAAATGCCTGCAAAATTCCAAATCGAAACGAAATACAGGTATAGACACGAAATGTATCGGGCCGAAATGATACCTGCGTAAGTTATAAAATACCTTGTTTCGACCCAGTTTCGACATACCGATGGAATTTCGACCTACCAAGCCATATCGCCGAGCCATTTCGTGCTGTGTTTGAATTTTTTGCTGATTTCTCTTGTTTTCATCCCCTTTTACACCTAATTTCTAGTATTCCATTTCCATCAAACACTTGATTTGCTCATCCATTTGTGCATTTTCTCAAATCTTGCAAGGTGAGTAACCAACTTCTTCAATTTTTTATTTTTGTTTCATTTGTGCCTTAAATCATGTTAGATTGCTTCCAAATTTATATATGTTTACTTTAGAGTGTTGATCTATGAATTTGTAGTGTCAAAATTAATTTTTTATTCTTCCTACTATTTTTTTAATTTTTCTGTTATTAAAAATTATTTACTAAATTATGTATATTGCTAAAAATGTATATGTATAGTTCATGTATAAGCTTCAAATGAATGTATATGAGAGTTGAGACACCATATTGCTGTGATGGTGCTGAATTAATTTGTTTTTCTTGTTAATTATGTAATTTTACTGTATTTAATATATATTTAAATAATTAAAAAATATATAAATATTAAAAAAACTAATTAATTTCTGTTTTAACTTTTAAAATAGCAGAGTATTAGTGGAAGCATGTATGCAAATTTTTGGAGCATGTTGTGGATATTTTTAAGAAAGTTTGTGTGTATTTTATATATTTTAAAATTATTTATATATTAAAAAAAATACTTATATAGTTATACCACCACCAGTTCCTTTGGAGATTCACAACTTCCCACCATTAGGAAATCTTATGCATGTGGATGAGGCCACATACAGAGATGCAATTCTTGACTATGTCCAAAACTATATGGGGCGGGGGCAAACATCATGGGAGTTATATTGTCATTTGTATGGGGTGCAGACGGAAGAGGGAGACCTTGAGGCTTGAATAGAATAGACTTGTAAGTAATAACATTCCCGCTTCTTCTCTGATTCATGTACTATATACTTGGAATGTTGGATGTTACATTTTCAGTAGTTTTTTAGTAAACTAGTAGTTTTATAGTGTTTATTATGCTTGAAATAGCTAGTATGCAAAAATCCAAATCAATTTGAGTGCATTTGAGGGTCGAAATTGAGTTTTCAAGAATCAGGAAAAAAGTATCCAGTTTCGGTCAAAATTTCGACCTTTTCCTAGGTCGAAAGTTCATATCGATAGAAATTTCTTCCTTGATGTCAGGCTAGATCCATCCCTAGAGTCATGGAAGCATGGTAGAAGATCTTGCTCTCGAGCGAGATCTCGCCATTTTGAAAAAACAAGATCTAGACCATCTTGGCGAGACCTCGGTCGAGATATACGATTTTTTGGGGTCAACTTAGTGGCCCATCTCGGTGGGTTT
Source organism: Hakea prostrata (assembly GCF_041222555.1). Lineage (NCBI taxonomy): Eukaryota > Viridiplantae > Streptophyta > Magnoliopsida > Proteales > Proteaceae > Hakea > Hakea prostrata. The sequence continues at coordinate 50,724,185 of NC_142603.1, read as the reverse complement.
TAGGGTCCCAATTGGGACAAAACTTGGTGTCAGATTTGAATTGTTGAATAAAGCTAAGAATTGAAGGAAGAGCAGCTGATTTGTGGGCTCCCTTGGAGGGTAGCCTGCTGCGGGTTTGTGAGATGCTGAAGATCTTCTACTTCCCTCCCTTGCAAGTTAGTACTGCATCCCCAATCCTATCCCTAGCCTTCCCTCTTCTTCCCCCTTCCATCCCACCGGACTTTTGTAGTGTTGTAAGACAGAATCAATATTAGTAGATTTGGTAGTTTGGGTGTGATTTGGTTATTGGTGGATCTAGTTTCTGTTTTTGGGTTTGGTTAGGATCTTTTAGGATCTCTTATTTTTCTTGTAAGATTCTCCCACACTGGGAAGATTTGATTTGTTTTGTATTTGGTGTAGTTATGAGTTATGACTATAAATCTTGGTTTTCAAAGCATCCGCCTAGACAGTAAGGCGGTTGAAAAACGCCTTATTTGCCACCGTTTTGTTAATATGCAATTTTCAGCCACTTTTCACCTAATAACTGCCGCTTTATGCGCCTTATTGCCACCTAGATGCGAAAGCGGTTCCTTTTTTGACATTTTGTACATATTAATATTTTTTAAATAAAATATTATTCTGTAAAACTGTATACAAATTTCATAGTTAGTCATTTCGAAATCGAGAATCAGTGAATCATTAAATAGATAAGGCACTTATTTGGCATCACATTATCACAGAGGTAAGTAAAAATGTAAAATTACTACTTTCATTTTCATACTTAATAGTCTAATATAGTTCATAGTCATATTTTATGATGCTTGATGAGATGAAGTTATGTTTGTGTTCTTTTTTTGACAATATTTTACAATTATGCTTGAATGCTTGTCTTTTTTGGATGAATGTGATTCTTGAATGTTTGTTTAGCTTATAATAGAAAATTATCAATTTAAAAGTAGCTGTATTGAAAAAAATTGACCCAGCTGCTTTGGTTGCCTTATTGCCGCCTACACGCCGCTTTGTCGCCTTGCCACCTTGACAACCATGCTATAAATAAAGCTCCTACTGTGTTCTTCATAACAAGTTAGGAATTCTTCAATTCTTCCAACATATAGAGACCCAGATTCAGGGTCCCCCTAAACCCTAAGGACCTCAGTTTGATCCCATTATAACTGTCTTATTTCTAAATATAATTATTTTCTTGAATTTTCGTACTTCCCAAGACCCTAAAACAAAAACTTTGTATCTTTTAATTTAGCCATCCAAACCCCACAAAACTTAGGGTCCACTAAATGTTAAGGTCAGATCAATGTTAGGGTTTTAAGGTATGACTATGCCTCAGTGAGTAATGGTGAATCTAATACTGAAGATTTGGGAAGGGGTGCAGCCATTCGTATTTGATAGCTTGTTCAAAATCATAGCTATCTTCTTCCATGATACTAAGGAGCAGCAGGGGGGGAGTCAGCAAGACCTCAAGGCTGATACAGGTATAAGAAAGTCTGTTGTTCTTTACTGTTCAAGCACCACTTATAGAGGATAGACAGATCCAATCCTCTAGGTCTTTCTTTACTCTAGTGGTGAGGAGTTGAAGAGAGATCCACAGAGGAATGGAGTTAAAAGTCCACTTTCTGGAGAGTAGGGGTCCATTGCCTGAGGATTAGCATCTTGGATGTTGGAACCAACCAGCCTTGGGGAGCCATCAAGAGCACGTGAGTTGGCTTCATCCAAGTAGAATTTGACGATGGAAATTCCATTGTCCAGAAGGTAAGATTGAAGACAACTTGAGTTTTTCTCTGCTTAGTCAATGAGGCTTGCACAATGTTGAAAGAAGGCCCAGAGCCAGAAATTGACCTACCAAGCACAATTTCCATCTTTCACTTTTGGGGTGCCATCTGAGGAGAACAAAGTGGAGGTAGGAGTCCTGGAGGAGGGGAGGGGTCATCTTGTCACCTGATTTTCCAAGTCTCCTCTTCTTCTTTTCTGTTGAACTTAGATTCTCAGCAAACTTATTCACAAATCAAATTAAATACTTTTTAGGATGTCTGACCAATCATTAATTATACTAATCTAACTTGATTTTTTGATTAAACTCAATTGGACCATTACCCTGGTCCAGTCCCAGCCAAGGCCAACTCCTTCTTGCATGTGTTAGGTGTTTATGTTCACCAAGCTGCCACCTGCTTCCGTTTCCACCTCAAGCTAAAACTTGCGCATGTGGCAGCCTTCTGCTAAACCATGTGGCACTGGGGACTGCACAGAAAAACTATTCCACTAACCAGTCGTCGATGTACTAAGCTTAGTCAATATAACCTTTAATCTTTTTTAATTTGTTACGAGTACACTGCCAGCCTGCCACCACCTGCTTCACTATTTTTCGTTTTCCTTTCACTGTTCCCCGGCTCCCCGCTAGTTTTACTATTAACAATAATACATCAATTTAAGTAAATCTTATTTAAGTCCAATAATGTTAATACATCAATTTAAGTAACTCTTATTTAAGTCCAATAAAATTATACACACATACATGTTATAAAAGATATTCCAAATAATATAAAATAATCCAAAAGACAATAAGATATACTCCAAATAAGATAACAATAATATGAAAAATGGAAATGTGGGGGCATTCAATCAGTCTCAAGAAATATCCACTAATTATCTATGCAAACATGAACTGCATGTCTGAGCATCTGATCTACAAAATTCCAATGACATATTTTCAACTGTTCTTGAAAGAAAAGAAAAAAAAATTCTACCCCTTTTTTTCATGAATGTAATTTTTTTTTTTTTTGGGTACATAAACTGGTCAAAAGAAACCCGCCCAAAAAAAAAAAAAAAAAAAAAAAGAAAGAAAGAAGAAGAAGACAGGAAAAAGGATTAGCTAGCTTGAAAATCAACACGGAGAATCTTCGTCAATTCTCGGGAAGGTTCTTGAATGAATGACCATGAATTTCCTGGATCCATAGAGAACCTAGACAACCAATCTGCAGTTTGATTATCATCTCTTCCCACATGACTGAAACGAACGTGCCCTCTAAAGACAAATAGACGTTGAATTCCTTCAGTTATCTTGCCATACTTTCCTCGCTCTTTATGACTGGATCGAGCAAGAGACTGCTTGCTGGGAGTCAGACTCGACCTGGATTGGCCAAGCTCCCAGATTTAATGCTATTGATAGACCTTCTTGGATTGCCAATAATTCTGCTTCGAGAGCTTCACAAAGGGAAATCCTTTTAATGAAGCCGCCTCTAAAATTACCACCCTCATCTCTAATGAGTCCACCCAGTTGGGCAAAATGTTGTCGACTATTAACAACGGCATCAGTTTTACATTTAAACCAGCCCTTTCGGGGGCGCTTCCACCCTATAGCGTGTTTCATCTGCATGGGTTTTTTGACTGAAGAACAACAACTTCTCCATGCTTCTTGTATTCCTTCAAAGTAATCTTCAATGAGAACTCGACCATTCCTAGGCCTCACAAAGGATTCATCGTGAACATCTTGATTTCTCCACCCCCATAGGAAGTCAACACAAGCAAATTTTGCTGCCCAGCCATGCTTCCATTTAGCTGCTTTCCCACGGATATTCTCTGCGAACCATTCTTCTTTGTTGCACCCATAGAACCATGCACGGTGTCTTTGTGGCACCAACTGATTCCAAATACCTTGAGCAAACCTGCAATTACGAAAGACGTGGATATTATCTTCCTCATCCCTAGGGCAAATGCTGCACTACTACTATCAATCAGCTGCATTTTCCTCATACGATCATTAGTAAGAAGTCTATCCTTCGAAGCTAGCCACATGAAGGAGCAAATTCGGTTTGGAACTTCTAATTTCCATAGAGTCTCCCAATAGGTTGCATCCATCCAAATACTCAAACTACTCAAACTACTCAAACCTTTCACTGCTGGTGCATCATAAGCAGAGCTAACAGAGAATTGACCCAATTTGGACAAGGACCACATCACCATATCATTGGCTGCTGCTGAACTAGGGAATGTACAAACTTCAATTTGCCCCCAAATGTTGCTGGGAAGGTTTTCTTCATTCTAACTATTCAAGGTCCTCATTTATTTAACAATGGCTATTTTTTTTAAACGTACACCCTTGAAAATATGATAATTCTTGGGGTTGCTACGCCTTAGACACCAAGTGAAACTAAAGGAACACAGTAGGGAAGTGATGTAACCCAGGGTCTGGTTACATCTTTAGAATCTTCTTAGGTAAGAACCAGCACAAAACTAGGGTTTCCAGGGTGTTTCGGCTAGCGTAGAACTGGGGGTTAAGCTTGCTGGTTTTGCAGATCAGAACTGTCTTTTATTGTGGTTCCTTCAACTAGTTAGGATCTAATTGATAGAACTCAGTAAAATTCAGTTTCTGGAAAATTCTGAAATTCCTGCAATTTCAAGAACAAAGATGAAGTGCAGGTTTTTCTGAAACCCAGAAAATAGGGCTGTTTTGGGGAAACTGATGTTAGGAATGATACCTAGAGGCTTCTGCGATTCTAAAGAGGGTACGATGTGCTGAAACAGAGCAGGGGATAGGGGAATCCTAAAGGGGTTGGGATTTGGAAGCCGTGTGAGAGAGAGGAGGTGGAAGAAGGTCACGATGGCCGGGGGAAGGGGCTGGAATTGCAGAAAACTAAAGGGGAAGGGGATTCTAGGGCTTGCGGGAGGTACAGGGGCTGCTGGTTTGTTGCGACAGCGGGGATGGGAGCTGGGAATTGTTGCACAGGAGAGGGAAGGGGTGGGGGAAGGTCTGTACTTGTATGCTGAGAAGGTTTGTTGCATGGTTATCAAAGCATCCGCCTAGGCGGCAAAGCGGTTTTTGAACCGCTTAAATTGTGACCGTTTAACTAACGGACTGATTTCTTGCCGCTTTTTTGCTTAGGCACTACCACTTTGCTGCCTTTTGCGCTATATTGCCGCCTAGATGCTAAAACAGCCGCTTTTTTTACATTTTGTAATTTGTGCATATTATTTTTTCTTTTTTTTTAGTCATAATTTATTCTACAATGCCGTATATAAATTACTACTTCCATTTTTATTTTTCACATTGATTACTGATATAGTACATACTACATAATTATTGTTATGAATCTTATGATGCTTGATGAGATGAAGTTATGTTTTTATTAATTTTTTTGATAATTTTTGATAATTGTGTTTCTTGAATTTTTTTTATTTTTTTATTTTTTTAATGGATGTGATTGTTGAATGTTTGTTTAGTAATTTAGTTTATTATAAAAAGTATTTGTATTAAAAAGTAGTTTAAAAGTAGTTATATTATACATATTGACTAAACCACTTTGGTCGCTTTATTGTCGCCTAAGCGCCGCTTAGTCGCCTAATCGTCAAACGGAGCCCCAATCGCTTTGCCGCTTTAATAACCATGGTTTGTTGGAATTGTTGTTTGAGTGCTTAAAGAAGAAAAAACTTGAAAAATGTAGAGACAATAGCTCAAAACCAGCCGCAAGTCACCCTTAGGGCTCCCACGACTCTCAGTCAATTCTTGAATCAACTTTCATTCATAATCTCATAATTGAAAACTACAACACAAGAAGAGGCTATTTATAGCCTAGAATAAAAGATTGATTGGGGTTGGGAATCCTTAATAGATGAGCAACCCAACACTAGACTACCACCCCCAAAAACGAATCAAATTACTATAAGACCAAAACCCTTAGATTGGAGTTTTGTTAGGACACTTAACAACTTCCAAATAAAAACAAACTCTAAAAGATAAAAATCCTCTCTAGATAAGGAATCTTATCCACAATTATCTAACTCAACACAACTTTAAAAGGACTATAACTTTCAAACTACTAACTCAAAACAGGACACCAAAAGTAGATCCATGTCCCTTGGATTCAGCCAAGACTCATATTGAGCCCCAAAAGAGGGCTTGGAAAATGACCAAAATACCCCTAGGGTATTCAGCCAGCTTTAAGTGCCTTTTTTGGGTCTAGTTTTTGGGTCCAATTTTAGGGGGCCAAACCCTTGTTTACATCAGCTCTCCCATTCTTGAAAACACTTGTCTCCTAATGAATGTGCTTGTCATGTGCTTCTAGGTCTACTCTCTGAAGGGGTTGCAAGTGGACTCGACCTCTCATCTTGCTGTGGGGAGGGAGTAGTAAGTGTGTTGTTGCTTGTACCTTTCCTTGACAAAACCTTGTGAAATCAAACTGGTAGCAATATAATCTTCAATCCTAGGGGCCCAAGTGTTAGGAGCTCTAGGAGGGAGGATGAAGTCGATGGCCATGCCATTGGAGCCCTTTTTTCCAGCACTTTGATCATCATTGTTGTTATAGCCCGTAGGATGTTTTTAGTATCCTTCCCAAAAGAGAAAGTGAAACCCAAGGGAGGTCCGATCTCACATGGGAGTGGTGCTGGTATGGACCTGGTATCCGTGGGCAGCAATGTTGCCTTGTATTGTAAAGAACCCCTAGAGGAGTGGGTGCCTCAACTCCTTCCCTAGTTGCTATGGCCTTGTCATGCTCTTCTATCACCTCCTCTGTAGGAAACTATTGGATTGGTGAAGAGGGTTCACCACCTGATTGTGGATCCTTGGCCTTGGAGTTGGTGGTGGTGTCTTGGTTGATCTCTTGACTGGGTCCTTTAGTTCCTAGATCCACCGAGTGCTATGTTCTGGTGTTCGAGTCCTTCTGAGGGCTTGTTTCTTCCTATTCTCTGCTGGTAGGTCCAAGGGTAAGAGTACAATTCTCAAGCCTTTGTGCTTGAACTTACACTTGTTTTCTCTCCCCATGATAGTTACATCATTATCATACAACCAGAGTCTCCCTAAAATAATGTTAGACAATACCATGGGTACTACTTCACACCATATCTCCTCTGAGAAAGAATGGAGACTGATGGGAACTAGACACCTATAAGGGACTTCTAATTTCTCACTATTTGCAAAGGAGATTTGATGGGGTTGGGGATGCCTCTCAATCTTAAAATTGGCGGCCCTCTTTACGGATTCTTGAGACACTACATTGGAGCTACTACCACTGTCAACCATTACAATAATGTTAGACAATCCCATGGGTACTACTTCACACCATATCTCCTCTGAGTAAGAATGGAGACTAATGGGAACTAGACACCTATAAGGGACTTCTAATTTCTCACTATTTACAAAGGAGATTTGATGGGGTTGGGGATGCCTCTCAATCTTAAAATTGGCCCTCTTTACAGATTCTTAAGACACTACATTGGAGCTACTACCACTATCAATCATTACCAAAGCTTTATGCTCACCTAATGGGACTCTAGTGTAGAAGGGGCAACTTATCCTCCAGTCTTCCTCTTCTTCTTCTTCTTCTTCTTCTTCTACTTCTTTTTGCTATGCTAGAAGGATATTGCAGATGACATTGAGGGGTGGACTGCAATAGAGCTATAGAAGTCATCCATGGTGCTGCTTATTGCTGGTTCTTGTAGTTCTGAATCTTTGATATAACCCAGGGTCTGGGTTAAATCTTCAGGATCTTCTTAGGTAAGAACCAGCACAAAACTAGGGTTTCTAGGGTGTTTTGGCAAGGGTAGAACAGGGGTTTAAGCTTGCTGGTTTTGCAGATCAGAACTGTCTTCTATTGCAATTCCTTCAACTAGACTAGGATTTAATTGATAGAACTGAATAAAATTCAGATTTCTGGAAAATTTTGAAATTCCTGTAGTTTCAAGGAAGAAGATGGTGCAGGTTTTTCTGAAACCCAAAAGGTAGGGATGCTTTGGGGAAACTGATGTTAGGAATGATACCTAGAGGCTTCTGCAATTCTAATGAGGGTAGAATGGGTTGAAAAAGAGCAGGGGATAGGGGAATCCTAAAGGGGTTGGGATTTGGAAGCCGTGGGAGAGATGAAGTGGAAGAAGGTCACGATGGCCAGGGGAAGGGGTTCTAGGGCTTGCGGGAGATTGAGGGGCTGTTGGTTTGGTGCGGCAGCAGGGATGGGGGCTGGGAATGGTTGCGCAGGAGAGGGAAGGGGTGGGGGAAGGTGTGTACTTACTTGTATGCTGAGAAGGTTTGCTGGAATCTTTGCTTGAGTGCTTGAAGATGAAAAAACTTGAAAATTGCAGAAACAATAGCTCAAAACCAGCTGGGTCAATTCTTCTATCAATTTTCATACATAAGCTCAAAAACTGAAAATTGCAATGCAAGAAAAGGCTATTTCTACCCTAAAATAAAAGACTCTTGACTGGGGTTGGGAATCCTTAATAGATGAGGAACTCAACACTAGACTACCACCTTCAAAAAGGAATCAAATTACTATAAGACCACAACCCTTAGATTGGAATCTTGTTAGGACACTTGACTAACAACTTCCAAATTAAAACAAACTCTAAAAGATAAGATCCTCTCTAGATAAGGAATCTTATCCACATAAACAGAATAATCACCTTCATTGTATTGAATTGTCTATTTCTTTTGATCAATATAATATTTCTTGCTTTCCTTGTAGCTTTTTTCATTTCTTCCCCCCACCAAGTGTCTGGATGTAGAGCTCGAATATGTGAAAATCTAGTGAATTTTAAACATTCTTGACTTTTTTGTTGTCAGTGTCTGAATATTATGCAGCAAATCTCTGTTTGAAATTTCATTGTTGCATATTGCTTGGTGCAGGGACTGGCTAATTTGGAAGTTGAGGTGACAAACCTAGCAGCAAAAGCTGGGAAAGGTTTTCATTGCCTTACTATTAGTCCTTACATCATGTCCTCTAATGTAGATATTGTTTTGTTTCTCAAGATGATAGAAGATATGAAATGTGGAATTATGTGCATGCTCTCTCTTTGCCAGTTCTAGAACCCAAGACGCTGCTTCATTTAGTTATGAATTCGTAGATATTGGTGATTCTCTTGTCAACTGTATATAGGCCAGAGGTCAAGGTATTGGAACAGCCTCTCAGCAAAAATTGTTGAGAGGAACCTTCAGCACCAGGTTCAACTTATATATATATTATATATATATATAGCAGCATAGGAAAATTGCCTCTGCCCCCTGGACTCAGTTTGTGTGGAAGCCTTCAGCACTAGGTTCACCCTTTTTTTAAGAGAAACACAGGTACCGTAATACCCTTGTACCCCAGTCACTTGATGACTTGAATTACACGGTTAAACGTAGAAAAATAACTCAGTGCCGACTCAGGTATTGACACAGGCAGAAACCGAAATATGGTCGACTTGGCCAAAACCTAGGAATTTTTTCTAGACCAACTCAAATACAGTTTTGACCCTGCCAAACTGCCACTTTTTTACCTGATTCTTGGCATATGCTTTGAATCCTAGTTCTACACACATTGAATGAGTTAGTTGCTGAGGGAAAAAAGCAATGAAAATATTTGTATTGATTCACAGCCCAAGTTTACAATGTATGTCATAAGCTAAAATGTCGATTATATTAAGTCACTAACCATTAACCAACCAGAATTATAAACGTACCGTCAAGTGTCATCCACCAATTCAAATTGTATATAATCATCAACTGAACACACCAATGTTAAAATGACACATTCAAGTCATTAACACACCATTGTGGACTACAATACCACACCATAATATCACACCATCAAAGTACTTCATATTTATTACAACACATTCTTTAAATCTTTATACAAATCAAAAAAGAAGAAAGTGTATCATTTAACTCCATGATCAACACCTCAATTTCATGAGGAATTTTTGGGGGGCTTCATATCATGAGCTGCATACCATGCAGTAGTTTGAAGTTGTTTTTCTAAATGAGCAAGATATTCACCCATGTCTCATCCCCAAAAAGCCCGGTGCCTCCTCCCTATCGGATTTTCGTCCCATCTCCCTCTGTAACCTCCTCTACAAATTCATCTCTAAAGTCCTTACTGACCGCATTAAATTGGTCATGCCATCTCTGGTGAGCCCTAACCAATCTTCCTTCATTTCTAGTCGCAGTATCTTGGACAACATTCTTCTCTTTGCTAAGATTGTTGGAGGTTTCAATAGTACTGCCCATTTTTCAGCTGCCCTCCTGAAGGTTGATCTCCACAAAGCCTTCAACTCCATCCGTTGGGATTTTATCAGTGAAGTCCTCTTTGCCATGGGTTCCCCCCCCCTTCTTTCGTCCATTGGATCGAAATTTGCATCTCCACTCCTCACTTCTGGGTTATCACTAATGGGTCCCTTGCTGGGTTTTTTTTCCTTCTAGAGTTGGCATCCGCCAAGGATGCCTGCTCCCCCTCTCTTCACTTTAGCTATGGAAGTCCTCCCCGCCTCCTCCAATCCAAAACTGATCAACTTCTCATTTCCCCCATTCCTAAGTGTAAACCCTCAAACTCACCCACCTTGCTTTTGCAGATGATCTTATGATTTTCTCTAAGGCTGAGCATACCTCTATCTCTTTTATCATCTCCATCCTTTCCTCCTTTGAATCCCTTTCAAATCTCAAAGTCACTTTTGAGAAATCCACCATCTTTCTCTTGAGTATCTCTAACGCCACTCATGCTTCTCTCCTGCAACTCTCTGGTTTTAATCTAGACTCCTTTCCGGTGACTTACCTTGGCCTTCCTCTTATCCCTGATAGGCTCAACCGCCACCATTGCTCCCTAATGCTTGATCATATTTGGAAAAAGCTCCGGCTCTAAAAGGGCAAGTTTCTCTCATTTGCTAGGAGAGTGGTGCTTATCCGATCAATTCTCCAATCTTCCTACCTTTATTGGTGTGGTATCTTCTCCCTTCCCAAATCTACCATCCATTCTATGGAAAGCCATCTTTTGTGCCTTCCTCTAGAAGGGCCAAGAAGCATCTTGCTTCCTTCACCATGTTAGTTGGAAGGCCGTTTGCCAGCCCAAATTTGAAGGGGGTTTTGGAATCCGTCGTATTATTGATATAAATCTGGCATGTCTTATGAAACTCACCTGGAAAATTGCTTCTAAACACAATTCCATATGGGTCTCTTGGGTCTACTCCTATCTTCTTAAATCGGATTACATTTGGACCGTTCCTTTCCCCTCCAACCCCTTTTGGATTTGGAGAAAGCTATTGCTTCTCCGGGGTTGTGCTCTTTCCGTGATTTTTGTTCTCATCTCTTCTTGACTCCTGGCATCCGATGGGTATTTTGTTCACTCTTCTTGGCCCTAGAGCTGTCTATGAATCTCACATCCCAAAATCTATCTCCCTCTCTTCCTATATCTCTAATGGCTCTTGGTCTCCCTCCCCCACCCTTGTCTCACACAGGTTTGGAACTCCCTTCCCCCCCCCCCCATCCCATGCCCTCGACCGCACCATATGGCTTCACTCCTAAACCAAATCCTTCACCACTACCTTGTCTTGGAATCTCGTTAGAACCCCATCCCCGCTGTCCCCTGGGCCTCCCTCGTTAGGTTCAAAGGCCATATCCCCCTCCCACTCCCTTACCCTTCGGAGAGCCGTCAATCTCGCTCTCTCTTCCCAATTAGTTTTCTTTAGCCATCATATCCCTGTCAGCCCCAACTGCACCCTTTGCTAGAATAGTTCAGAGGACCTTGACCACCTTTCTTCTCTTGCCCTCTCTCCCGTTCTATTTGGACCTTAGCCCTTGCCTCCATTTGGCCTCAATCGAAACGCTCTGCTATGCTGGTGCCACTATTTGTGGCCAAGTGGTAAACTTGTCTTTGCCGCCACAATCCACCATTTATGGTGGGAGCGTAACATGAGAAGATGGACTTTCAAATCCCGATCTCGAGATATGATTTGGAATGCCATCTATTTTGATGTTTTTATGAGACTTCTCTCATTCCCCCATCCCCCAGTTATTGATTCTCCAAGAAATTGGCTGATTGTTAGTTCTTAGAGTCTCAACTCTCCTCTCCAGTCCCTTCCTTGACTGGTCTCCCCCCCCCCCTCTTTCCCTCCTTTGTATCTGCCCTCTTTGTCGTTGCTTAATTTAATTACTTATTCATCCAAAAAAAAAAAAAAAAAAAGATATACACTCATGTCATGGTTTGAGCCCAGTTGTAGTGATAGGCTATAGCTGCCCATCTTTAATCCCCCTTATCAACATGGTTAAGATACCCCCAATGGACACAATCCAGCAAACGGGTTACAATGACTATCGGAAAATGTAGGTTGCATGCATGGACGGGATGGATATATCCAAATATACTATCCACAAAGGACAACCCTACCCTAGACCATCTCCATATCCATGTGTAGTAGAAGATGAACCAGCAATACTTCCATATCCAAATGCTCTACTACTGTCTATTGAAGTGCCACTAGCATATCCTTCAGATAGTCCATGACCAAGATATGGTGATGAATTGATGATCCAATACTCTCTAATCCACTATTTGGACTCCTTGATCTTGTAGATGAATATAATAATTAAATGTTGTGAAACCAGCAATATAGAAGCCCAAAATCAAGAGTCCAGCCCCAAAATCAGCTCCGACAGCTCCACTTTGTCCTCCCAGCCCCCCACACTGAACCCCCAAATTTCAATTCCCATTCCTTTCCATCAGAATTTCAAAACTTGTTCGTTGAACAAAACATTTCCCTTTTATCCAAACAGCCATGTGAGACATGTAGTTTTGACCATGGTTCTGAAACTCCGTAACTCGATGAAGCTTGGGAATTGTAAAGATCCCCGTCCATTTCATGCCGATTTTATAGAAACCGAGTTGTGCTTCCATGCTGGTAAATACCATCATTGGGAATAAAATACCTTTGGAACTTAACATTCTTCGAATTGAAGCTTATGAGCTAGACTTTTTCTTTTGGCTGAATAAATAATTAATATCAGAGCCTTAGAGAGAGGGGGGAAATGGGGTGGGGGAGGCCAACCACCAAAGGAGCTGAAAAAACTGAGTCCCAAACCTAGGGGTAACAAAAGGGTAGAATCTAAACCCCAGGTAGCAGCTCGAGTAGATGGAATCTTCTGGGAAAAAAATGATTGTTTTCCTTAAAAAGTTGGTAACGTAAAGCACTTACTATTATGGATAACAGTAACTGCTGCTTCGTACTGACTGTTACTTGGAACTTGTCTTCAAAGCCAAAAGCAAGTAGCTACTTTATTTCATGATGTCGCAAGCCACAAAGTCCTTTCAAATCAGGGTGGAGGAAATAGTTCTAACTCCTAATAATGTTTTGTTGTCAGGAAAGTGAACCTAGAGGGGGGTGATTAGGTTAGGAGTAGTGAATCGCGCCTATCTTTGCAATCTAAATATCTAATTAACAATTAATAAATTTAAAGCAAATAGACATGATACAAGGATTTATAGTGGTTCGATTCAACTGAATCTACGTCCACTCCCTTCTCACACCTCTAGAGGGAATTCACTAGTATGTACACTTTCAGTATGGTTGGTGGGAACTCAGCATCTTTGTAGAATCTTTGATTCTGGGCAAGAGTACCCTATAGAACCTTGTTTCCTGGAAAGGGTACCCAATAACAAGTAAAAGTAAAATCACAATGCAATTGCTTTTAAGTACCTCAGGGGTGGCACAACGAACAAGCCTCTACCAGTCTAAGTTCTACCTTCAGATCTGCACCTTGACCTTCTTTGACAAGTGGGAATGGATCACCGAAAGGATTTGGATATTGGGGGGCTAAATGGCTAAAAAAAAGAAGCACAATAATGATGGCTTTTTTCTCCTCGAGGTTTGTGCTTAAGAGTGTCATAATGGCCTTTATTTGTAGTCAAAAGAATGTATCAATTGGACCCCAACAGATACAAGACGATCATTTTTTTGAACTACTAGTCAATCTTGGGCATCTCCTGGTCGACCAGTTCATTCTAGCTGTTGGAGTACAACTATCATAACCAGTCAATTGTGGTCAACCGTTCCATCACCCACTAGGCTCAGAAGGTCTACTGGTCGACTAGGTGCTCTTCACGGTACGTACCATGAGCTCTCTGGAGTGGTGGCAGTCAATTAGGCTTAAACACCAACGAGTTGATTGGCAGACTGACCAATTGCATTTTTTTGGGCTTTCCAGAAATAATTGGGGAATTCAACTTATAAAGTTATACCCCTAGGTACTGACTTAATAGTCATCTTTGCCCATATAATTTGTTTCTTAAAATACCTAGCTTGAAATGTCATGGATTTATGTGTCCCCCTTTCCTAAACTACATGCATAGTCTTCAAGGGAGGTCCTCATTTCATCCTTGAGCCTTGAGCCTTGAGCTTGTGTTTGCACTTGAAATCTTCTTTGCACAGCCTTTGGACCACTTCCATGCAGTATATGTTCTCTACTTGGATTTATGTTGTGTGTGTGAGTATGCCTATTTTTTAACACACAAGTAGATTATTAGCTCATAGGTTATATGTGTTTGTTATCACTAATCATCAAGACATTCCAAGGGTAATTGGGTCAATTCCTGAACCATTAACCTAAGGGCTGTTAGGTCAATTTCCTAAAACAGTCAGTGTTATTCCTTAAAGACTTTATGTGACCATAAAGCTTCACAAGCCAGTGTCAAGAATCAATAATTACATTTGAATCCCATGGTTTTTGTTTTTGTTAGTTGTTAGTTTACCACAAGCATAAAAATTTTGTAAATAAGACAGGTATTCTTCAAATGACTCTGGATGTGATCCCCAAATCAAGGCCCAGTCATCAGGATCTTAATCAAGTGAACCAGCAATAAAATTAGGGTTTCAGTACCCTGCGGTTGTAGGTTTAGGACTTAATAGCGTGGTTTTAGGGTTGGGAATAAGGCCTATGGGATTTGGGTAGTGCTGAGGGTCTAGGGTTTGATGATTTCCAGATCTGAAACCTTGCCATAAATTGAAATTCACATCTAATCTCAGATTTAGAGCTTAGGAAATGATGGGTTTATTAGAAAGTAGGGTTTCTGGTGTTCTAGGGCTTTGGGTGAATGGGGATAGGGTTCGGCCAATAAGTTTAGGGTTAAGATTTTAGGAATTCAGATCTGAATCCTGTTATTAAATTCATGTTCAAATTCAGGATTTCAGGGTTTGATAAACTAGGGTTTTCTCAATTTTGGGTTTCTAAATGGTGGTAGGATTAGGGTTAGGATCAAAGGTCTAGGAGGGGTGTAGGAGTGTGATCCTAAAAGGAGTTAGGGTTTGGTTGAGTAGTTTGAAAGTTATAAATAAACGTAGGTTTGGGTACTAGGGTTTGCATGAAGAAGATGAAATTAGATTCTTCTACGGTTTAGGGCTGCTGTTAGGCTTGTGGAGAACGTAAAACAGGTTTGGCCAGGGGGTTTTGTATTGGTACTTGACTGAAAAACTGAATCTGTTTTGATTGTTATAAATTCAGTTTCAGTCCTGGGGTTTAGGGTTCGATGGAGGTTAGAGGGGATGAGATTCTAGGGTTACAGAGTGTGGGTAGGGGCTGGTAACTGGAGTTGAAGGTCAGTGGGGGTGGGATGATGTTGTATCTAAGAGAGAATAGATTTGGAGGGAGAATTGTAGAGTTACAGAATTTCAGGGGAGGGGATGGCTTCTATTATGCCGCAAGGTGGAAGGGGAGGTTGAGAGAAATGAAGGGATAGGAGATGGGGGAGGGGGGGGTTTCTTACTTGGTGTCTATTGAAGAAGATCACTGATTAGAGGTGCCACAGGGTTTGAATGCTTCCTTGTGCTTGCTTGTAGAGTAGGGCTGATGAGCTTTTAAAATTTACAGAAACAAACACAACAACAGCTGCAGGTTCCCCTCCTTAGGGAAAACCCACAACCCAAATAGTCTCCTTCGATTCTTGGCTCTATTCAATAATCATCAACTGTTTCGCTTACAAGTGAGGGGCTATATGTATAGCCTTTACATTGAAGGGTTTTGTACTAGGACTCCTACTTGACTCATTACTAGCAAATCTAATAAGGAACTCCTAATTAAATAAAAACTACTGAATTAAAAGATTCCTAGCTTAAGAAGGAAACCAATTTAAGATGGGATTCCTGCTAGACCTTTCCTAGTGGGACTAGGACTCCTTTATAACTAATCATAGACTAACTCAAATTCAAAAATAAATGTAGATATGAACTTCTAATGGTACTCTACATCCAATAAGACCCAATAGGACCCCAAAAGAGAGGGCAAATTGATCAATTTGCCCCTAGTCAAGTTCGGCCTTCCTGTAGGGCTGCAGGAAAAAAGGGCAGGGTCCTCCCTGGTTACATGAAACTCTAGAAAAAGTAGTGGGGAATAACTAAGGACTAGTGACAAGGAAGGCTTTGAACAAAGTTGGTTGGACACAAATCGTAGAAAAATCCATGTTGGCTACCTATTAAAGCTAAGTTGACTCCGTATAAAATGGTGGTATTGGAACTGAATTGTAGTATGTATACCTTATCTACTTTTATTTGATTACTGAATGCATAGTATCTGTATAATGTAGGTGAAATTGTTGGTGAATCATCCATTCCTGTTGGACTTGATGTGAATATGCTGAAGAAGGTGACTTCATTCAGGACTCTGCATCAGCCATCCGATGGTCCAAAGCTTGCCTCATATCCACTAACAATAAAGGTGCGTACATTTTCTTGCAATTATGTATGTGTGTATGCCTCTATTTGTGAGCAAATTGGACTTTCCGATGATAGATTGTTCAGATCAGACCTTTGTATTACATGTCTTTCTTCTTCTTAATGTGTCTTTCCCACAGGGCCAGCTGCAAACTGAGGAAGGAACGAGTAGCTGTGGGTGTTTGCTTGTTTCTACTTGTCCTTTCGAAAAGAAGACAGTTGAAAACCTTCATTGGGAGATGGAAAGTGTTAAGAAGACTAATAGAGACTCAGGATTATTGGTGGGTCTTGGCCCAGAGGGACCATGGGAGAGCCTTCAATCATTATTGCCATTGTCAGTTACTCCTAAAAAATTTAAAGAAGATTTCATTGCCTTACAAGTTGTCATGAAAAATGGGAAGAAGCATGCAATATTAAGAGGTCTTGCAACTGCCATAAATGACTCAGATGTCAAGTTGGATATATCTGTCTGCCCTCTTCCTATGCTCCATAAAAGTGCTCTTTTAGCTTCTGAATCAAGCAGTTACACCGTTATTGGTCCTGGATCATCAACTATCTTACCCTGGAGAAGTATGGCCAAGGATTCTGACTTGTGCTTGCTAGTTCGTCCTTTTGCTGAGCATCCTCAGTCATTGTATTCGTGGGGTCATGCAGTTGCTGTGGGTTCTGGCTATGCCTATGAGAACAGCCAAGCCTTAGTTGATCGAGGATCACTTTCTAGACAAGATACCATGAACTCAAGAAATATGAATTCTGCTTTTACATTTAGATTGAATCAGCTTGAGAAGAAGGATATTCTTTTGAACTGTTCTCCTGGTAACAGTACTAAAAAGAACTGTTGGCTTAGTATTGGCACGGATGCCACCGTGCTTCACACAGAACTAAATGCACCTGTGTATGATTGGAAAATCTCTATCACTTCTCCTCTGAAGTTGGAGAACAGACTTCCTTGTCCTGCAGAATTTACCATCTGGGAGAGAACCAAAGAAGGGAGTAGCGCTAAGAAGCAACATGGTATTATCAAATCACGCGAGAGTGTACATATTTATTCAGCAGATATCAGGAAACCCATTTATCTTTCATTGTTTGTTCAAGGAGGTTGGGTTTTGGAAAAGGTAGTCAGATTTTCACATATATCCAGTAACTTTTTATGGACCATAATAAAAAGTGTTTCACTTTATCTTATATTGCATTGTTTGTCTGCAGGACCCTATTCTGATTTTGGACCTGGCATCACTTGACCATGTTTCATCCTTTTGGATGGTTCATCAACAAAGTAAAAGGTTTGTCTGTAGAAAATTTTGACTGTGTTTTACAGCTTATTGCCTCTTTTTTTACAAGAATTCTTGTATGGTACATAACAATGGGAGAAAACCATAGTATATTGAATCTTTACCCTTCTACAGTAGCCTATTGGATTTTTCTATTAAAGAAGTCCTGTTGGATATCAATTTACTGATCCTTCTTTAGGTGAGGATTAATGGCATACGAAGTCCTGTTTGATACGACATACATGTCAAATGTGGTGGACTATACTTGTTTCTTCTTACAAACTGTGACTTGGCATTCATGTGTTTACATCAACTCCAATGGACTTTTATTGGGACTGATCAAGTAGAGCATGGTAGTTTGTGTTTGCAATTACGGCTTCATAGTTGAATTATTGACGTGTTGACCTGATGATGCAATTGAAAGTTTAGAACGTGATGTAGTTATGATGATGCATCTTTGGTAGTGTGGTTTTATGATTTACTTCATTACTATTTTTAACTGCTTATTATTTATGTACATTTGCATTGTAAGAATGTGTAAATATGTAATTACACCTTCAGATTCAACCATATACTAGCAAGCAAGGGTATGAATCAAAAACACCATTGTAGGTAACCTTTTTATCTGCAAACTGATTATTTAAATGTATTTACATGGCTCAAAATAGGATTTCCATGAAGCTGCCTAATTTGGCCGAAAACTCATCAAAATAGGAAAAATACAAATTATGTTGAGATCTACCAAAATTTCAGTTTTCTGGTTGTTGGTCAAACTGACCACTGAAATGAAAAAAATTGCTGAAGCTTGGTCACAAGTCCTCTAATAAAGGGGCCAGTTAGTATTCATCCCTCATCAGTTGAGGGATTAATTAACAGCTTACTAGTAAAATATCAGAAGTAGATCTTACACACACATGAAGAAAATGCCAAATCAAGCCATAGCTTTGCTAGCATCTTCTTACCTACTGGGTTGTCCAGTCTTCGATGAAGAACAATTTTGGACTATTTAACCGTTTCCATGTGGTTTTTAGCATGTTGTTCAATAACTTTCAGTTCAAGGGTTGACCTGGGAAAAATGTTTGTGATGGTCCAGCCGTTTTGACGATCCCATCAATCAAGGAGTTGACCTTTCTAATGAACCACTGATTGATGCCTGTTAGAGATGATATACAGAATTGTTGCAAGTAGAACCACGGGTCATTAAGGCTTACAGTCACTAAGTTAAAGATTATTTGATCTCTGTTCATTAGAAAGTTTACGTATACAGTCACTTGCGTGTATGCCACACTTTAAAAAAATGACAGGATAGGCTTTTACCCAAAAAAAGGATAGGAAATTTGCATGTTGCATAATCATGTCTATTGTTTCTAGTAAGTTTTTTTCTTTTTATACATGGCATTGGTTGATGATGTAAAATTCACCCTTAACTGAAGCATCTGAAAATAGCTGTCAGAAGTCTTTTTTGACATTGAGCTGTGATAGTCCACTCAAGAATAATTGTAGTCTCCATCTAATTTATCTTGTGAATGGATCTTGAAGTGCTGAGCTATTTTCATTTTTTGATGTTGATAATCATCATATGTGCAGAAAGCTGCGTGTGAGCATTGAACACAACATGGGAGGAACTGGTGCTGCTCCAAAGACGGTCAGATTTTTTGTTCCATATTGGATAAGTAATGATTCATCTCTACCATTGGCATATCGAATGGTGGAGATTGAAGCTACAGACAACACACAGCCTGATTCACTTCTACTCCCAGAAGCAGTTAAATCTGCTAAGATGGCCTTGAGAAGTCCTATAATGCGAAATGTCAGCAGTAATACTAGCAGAAGGAGAAACATTCAAGTACTAGAAGAAATTGAGGACACAAGTCCAACTCCTGTCATGCTATCTCCACAAAACTATGTCGGCCGTGGTGGGGTTTTACCTTTCCAATCTCGAAATGATGCTTCTCTATCACCACGTGTAGGAATTGCTATTGCTATTTTCCATTCTGAACATTACACTCCTGGAATTGCTCTTCTTGAACTGGAAAATAAGGTGAGAAACCATCTGGATAGTAAGTTGCGGTACCCTTGTGATTTCGGGTGGTTTGTTCCCATGCATTCTTATTAAACTTGTTTATTTGGTAGGGACGGGTTGATGTTAAAGCATTTGCATCAGATGGATCCTATTACAAGCTTTCAGCCATGCTTAAGATGACATCCGACAGGACAAAGGTTGATACCTTCGGTCTTCTTGTGATTCTTGTTACTTCTTTGTTATGTCACTTAGAGTGACTATATGCTTCCTTTGTTATGGAACTAAAATTTGTTAATGGTTCCAGATGGAAGACTCCAGTCTTTTGCAACGATATGCCATAGTAAACTGAAATAGCAAAGCAAAGTCCATATGTCTAGCACTATGTAGTTGGGTATGACCTTGTTTAGTAAAGTCGGGTACTTGGGTTGAGTTGATTCACCACCACTATGGGTGCAAGTTTAGCCCTAGTGGCCCTAACCCGCTCTATCTCGCCTGAGCCTGAATAGGGCCTAGGTTCAAGATTTTGGCCCTGAGGGCAAGGTTAGGCCAAAATATTCTGCCCTGAATTAGGGCCAAGGGTGGGCTTGGGATTATTGTTTGTCCCATTTTGGCTCTGATTTTGTCCCTAGTTTTGGCCCTAATTCTGACCCTGATTTTAACCCTAATTTTGACCCTGATTTTGTCCCTAATACTGACCTTGATTTTGGCCTTGATCCTAACCCTAACTTTCATCCTAATATTACGCTTTATACTAACCTTGATCCAAGCCCTAAATTTAACCCTAAATCATTCTGATCCAATGAGTCCACTTAGATTTTTATTATTCTTTTTGTTTACTTGGGCTGTTGTCATTTAGTAAAATTAAATGATTTATTTTTTATTTTTAATATGTTACGATAAAAACAGAATAATTTTTTTATTTCTTTTGTTGTCATTTAGTAAAAGTATGTGATTTATTTTTTGAATTTTAATATGTTATGATAAAAGCAGACTAAGCCATTTGTTGTATTCTACATTATTATTAAATATATTTATGTAAATAATTGTTGACTTACTTGCAATCAAAATTCTAACCCAATTTGATTAGGGTGTTTTAGAATCAAAATTCTAATTAAACTGGGGTACATTTTAGAGGCTATAAATTTAAGGTCACAAGTCATTACTCTTAACCTAGGGGCTAGGGATTCTACAATCAAAATTCCCATTAAACCATTCTAGGTGCTTTTTAATGATCATTACACAAAACAAGTTTAAATAGAGTGTAAACATGTGTACTAGCCACATACTATAAATAATAATTGAAAACCAATTCAAGTCATTCTTTCACCTAAGCGTAATTTTTCTAAACCGACAATCCAAATTCGGAACATCTAAGTAAAATTTCAAAATAGAAGGTTCTTAAGAAAAATTTGAATGACATATCTACATGATATAAAAAAAAAATTTTATTTGACTTATATATATATATAAAATATATATATATATATATATATATATATATATATAACCATATTTATTGCCTTGATAAAAGAGCCTCAATAATGTGAAGTATCTAATATCTATTGTATATCTTTTTTATTTATGAATAAATCAAATAAACATGAAATCAACTTGCAAAGAGATTGACAAATAAATCATTGTTATATGTAATTCGAAGTTTTTTCATGGAAGAATTTTATTTTTCAATCCAGAATTGGCCAAAATTATTGGTGTTATTCGGAAAAAAAATTGATTTGGAAGAATAAAATTATACTAACCTATGTTCTAAGGTAAATGATATTTATATTTTTACTTTCTTCGAGGTACAAACAATTGGTTTTAATTAACAAGGTATAATAGATAGTTTACATAATTTAACTGGTTTTTGTCTTTTAAGATGTATCTGTTGGTAGGGACTACTAGGGGTTCGACTGATAGTTTGATTTGTTTTGTCGTGACATTTATATTAGAAGACAAAAAATGAATTGCCACTAATAATTTGTTTATATCATATATATTGTATAGAAAACTACCTTTTGCACTCCTTTAAGCTTTTTTGTAATGTTATCTTGATTGGGTATATTTTAAAATTAGAATAATGAAAAGTATAAAACTCTAAATATTAACATCAACTTGTATTTGTTAGTCACTTAACTATATAATATGTTTATAATAGACCAATATTTTTATATATTAAATGGTTCAAATTGAATAATAGGTTAGATTCAAAATTAACAAGAAGTTAGATTATGCATATCAATTATATATATGATTCAAATTTGATTAGGGACAAGGACAACGTCGAGGCCAATCAGCAACAGGGACAGGGACAAAGTCAAGGCTAATCAAGGTCAAGGTCAAGGTCAGGGTCAGGGCCATCAGGGCAAGGGCCAACCCATCCCAACCGGCCTAATCAAGGACAATTAGGGCGGGAATGGGCTTTAGCTTGGCCCTATAGGGCTTAGGGTCAAGGGGTAAGAATTCTAGGCCCTGAATTAGGATTAGAGCGGGAATGGGCTTGGCCAAAAATATATAGGGTTGGGACTGGGATTGGAAAAGCCCGGCCCAGCCCGACCCTATTGCTGCTCTAACCACAACTCACAAGTTGATTCTTTGTGTTATAAATTCAAATAACTTGCACATGGTCTGTGTCAAGTTTACCAGCAGCAATTGACGCATTCAAGGGATCAACATTATCAAGAAGGGTAAGGTTACTAGATTTTGTTGGGGCAATTAAATGGCATGGATCACAAAGAAGTGGTTGGCCTAAAGTAGCAGTTGCTAGCCTCTTGCGAGGACAGTGAAAGGAGGAGTGTAAACCTTCCAATATATTGCCATTATGTCAATGCTCAAGTGTTCCGACTCCATTTAAGCATGCATAGAAGTTACAGAAGGATGAGCACCTTGCAACAATAGAACAATAACAGATTGTCGACTAGGACAGCCGTTGGTACACCAAATGTGTCATTGTAGAGTAGTAGAGGCTTGATACATAAACACAACATCCATTGTGGGAAGTTATGCGAGAATGAGGATGATAGCACTTATACCCTTTTGAGTGGTCAACTAATCAATGAAATGCCAACAATCAACAAAGCCCCTCGAGAATTGTCACTCCTGTAGTGTTTTTAGACATTTATTTCAAACATAAGGACATGGGACACCAGATGCTCCACCATACCATTTAGGGCTACAGTATCGACATAATTGCTTTCATGAATGATACCTTCAGTTGCAAGACTGGACAGAAACAAAACTGCATAATGAGAGTTGTTCTAATAGGTGCTCAATCAAGATCATTAGTAATAGTATGATCTCTATTAGATCATTCTTTGAGGAGATTTGAGAGCCCAGTAAGGAAAGAGAAGACCCTTGGTGGTTTGAGGAGGCTTTTACGGAAGTAAACGGAGGGAAGAAAGGTTGGAGATGAATGAGAAAAGAAGGTGGGAGCCTGGGAGTTTAGAAAGAAGGGGATAGACATGGTGGTGGCTGACTGGCTGGCTGCTTGATTCTAGGTTTAGGGCAAGGATTCCAAGAGTTGTTCCCTCTTTGATACCATGAAGAAAGAGATAAAGAGTTCGGAAAAATAATGACTTGTGTCTAAAGAGAGCACAGGCATATTCTATCTTTATTAAGAGAAGGGATGTATTTGCGAGTAGATCCCAAGAGTTCTATGGAACTACAAATATACCGAAAGAGCGTGAAAATTCACACAATGACAGATGTTTATTAAAAATTTGTTACTCTTTAATGTTGTACCCTTCTTCAGACCATAAATTGTTACCTTTTCTGACCTACTTATCTAATTCCTAAATTGTCAGAGTTGTGTGCCATCTGCAGGTTGTACATTTTCAACCAGAGACTGTCTTTATCAATAGAGTTGGCCAGAGTATTGCACTGCAGCAATGTGAGACTCGACCAGTGAAACTAATCCATCCAAATGATCCTCCAACTCAATTTCAATGGCAGTCCATGGCAAACAGTGAACTGCTGAAGGTTCGTAAGTAATGTTTTTGC
Organism: Hakea prostrata; assembly: GCF_041222555.1. Classification (NCBI taxonomy): domain Eukaryota; kingdom Viridiplantae; phylum Streptophyta; class Magnoliopsida; order Proteales; family Proteaceae; genus Hakea; species Hakea prostrata. The sequence continues at coordinate 50,700,470 of NC_142603.1, read as the reverse complement.
TAAATGGCCGGAGGCTTTCTTCCTTGTATATTCATGTTGTTCATTGTCACTCAAGCTAAGGAGCTCCATTTGGCTGTGATTTCAGATGTGTGTGGAAGGATACAAATGGAGTACACCATTTAGCATTGGAAGTGAGGGTGTGATGTGTGTCTCTATGAAAAATGATAAAGGAAGTCACCAGATGTATGTTAGAGTTGAAGTGAAAAATGGATTGACACATTCACACTATGAAGTTGTTTTTTGCCCTGCATCATTGTCAAGCCCTTACAGGTAAGACTATTCAAAATGGTGCTTTAATGTTTTGAACATCTTCATTTCTGCAATCATGGGAGCATGTGGGTGAGAATGTATATTTGTGTATTACAATTTACAAAGCTACACGATTGTTTTTCACGATATTTTTGCATCAATTTCTGGAACTATAGGAATTTTGTTTTCCTCAGGACATCACCATATTAATTGTAAGTCATGGTCCCTTTCTCGTGTCCTCTTTATTTTTATTTTTTTATTTTTTACTTTTTTTGGGTATTGAAGTTCATGTAATGATGTCAAATACAAGTTCTGGGGAAACTTTTCCCTCATATTGGATGACTGGGAGCCTCCTATAAATGGCTTAATAAAAGATAATTCACTTGGCAGTTATTGCATATTTGTTAATACTGTTATTTATAACCGTTCACTGTTCTCAACAGGATTGAAAATCGCTCAATGTTCTTGCCTATACGTTTTCGACAAGCAGACGGTACCAGTGATTCTTGGCATTGTCTTCTTCCTAACTCAGCAGCTTCCTTCGCATGGGAAGATCTTGGCAGGCAACGATTACTGGAGGTCATGATAGATGGAGCTGACCCCTCAAAATCACAGAAGTATAATATTGATGAGGTTGCTGACCATCTGCCCATCCATGTAGCTGGTGGAGAACCAACTAGTGCTTTGCGTATTACTGTCCTGAAACAAGAGAAGATGAATGTTATTAAAATTAGTGACTGGATGCCGGAAAATGGACTTACTGCAGTTATGCTGAGAAGTTCCCCATTATCGTTGTCTCATACATCTCAAAAAGATTTGCAACATCAGCAATCTCAAGCAGAATTTCATGTCATTGTTGAGCTTGCAGAACTGGGGTTATCCGTTATTGACCATACTCCTGAGGAGATACTCTATGTGTCAGTGCAGAATCTTATCCTGTCTCATTCTACTGGCTTGGGATCTGGAATTAGTAGGTAGGTTTTTCTATATAAATACAACTTCATATATCAAACAGTTTATCATTAGGACAGAACTCATCCATCCATGTAGTTTCATACCCAAGAATATTTTCAGATGTTCTCATGTTGTCTTGTTTTCAGTCATCTAGTCCCCCACAAGCATTGCTTCTAATGGCTTGTTTTCTCAATAAATGTTCCCTTGCCGTTTCAGGTTCAAGCTACGGATGAATTCAATCCAAGTGGATAACCAGTTGCCACTGACACCAATGCCTGTTGTCTTTAGGCCACAGAAAGTTGGGCAGGTTGATTACATCTTGAAATTGTCTATGACAGCACAATTAAATGGATCACCGGATTTATGTATCTACCCGTACATTGGTTTCTATGTAGGGACTATTACTTTTTCTGTCAGTTCAGATTATTCAATTTGATTTAAACTCAGAAATTTTCTCTCTTACCTTCTAATTTATTTTGATTACAAAAATTCATTCCAAACCACCAGGTTCCTGAAAATAGTGTTTTTTTAATAAACATCCATGAACCTATCATATGGCGCCTTCATGATATGATCCAGCGAGCAAACCTCAGTAGGTTTCATGACAGTCAAACTACTACTGTCTCAGTTGATCCGATCATACAAATTGGGTACAGAACATGTTTTCTTGAAATCTGTCATATATTTATGCATTTTCTAGTTTAACATTCTGAGAAACTGTTTGCTGGACTTACAGGGTGCTTAACATCTCTGAAATACAATCCAAAGTGTCAATGGCTATGTCACCAACTCAACGACCAACAGGTGTACTTGGATTTTGGTTGTCCTTGATGACAGCATTGGGGAATATAGAGAATATGACAGTAAGTCCTCTAATTTTTAAATCAAGTCAATCTTTAACTGTTGAATGTGTCCCCTTCTGTGTTTCAATTACAACCCATCTTTTAGTGGGACCCAAATGACTTTAGATCAATAGAAAGAGATATATTCCAACAGTTGAGTCTTTTGAGGAAGAAAAAGAACAATTGGATCTGGTACTTCCCATTTTTCCTTCTCTGATGCCCAGTTTATGAGACTGCATATTCCCATGCGTCTCTAATCATATATATAGGGGGAAATTTGTTTCCCTTAACACTGCACAACTACAGAAGGTATAATCTTCCTTAATGTTGGTCACTTCTTTTATTGTGGCGAAGGAACAAAGATATCATTTGGCTTTAATTGACATATCTGAGCTGTGACACCAAATAAGAAATCAAGTTGCAAAAATCTTACTGGTGATTCACCAAAAAAAAAATCTCACTAGTGATATTCTTATGTTTTACAGCTTTCTCATTCTTCATGCACTTGTTAGCAAATAAGAATGTATACAACAAATCAACCGTACCCGAACTAAATGGGATCGGCTACACAGATCCTCATGAGGACAAGAGGGGGCAAAAAGATTAATAATAAGAATGAAGTAAAGGAAAAGATATTAATAATTAGAATAAAGGAGCACAACAAGACAGGTACAGTTCAGTCTAAAACAAACTAACTGGAATCACCTACTTGGATCATTGCCCTCCAATCAGCTAAAGTTGACATTCCACACTAGAAACAAGAGTTGAAATATGCAGGTGATGGAACCAGGATCTAGGGTTTGATTATTGAACTGATGCCCTAGATCTAGTCCACTCCTTGATCCTCTTCCTGAGAAACAGAAGTCTTCTAGGGGCTGTGGTGCCCTACAGTTGAGGGGTTTTTGACTGATTTACAGGTGCTAGGGTTGGACAGGGGTTAGGATTAGGTTCGGCCAGGCTTAGGGGTTTGAAGAATTAAGTCAGAAAACCTTGCTGTTTATTAATTTCAGAACTGATTATTTGTGTTAGGGTTTGGGGTTTTAGGGAATTAGGGTTTCTAGGGTTGGGTTTAAGTTAGGTTAAGGTCGAGTCTAATTGGGGTGTTAAAGAAGCCAAAGCTAAAAGGATTTAAGATCTGGATGAAGGATAAGGAAGATCTAGGATTTCAAAAATTCTAGGGTTAGGGTTCCTTAATAAGAAATCAAGTTGCAAAAATTCGAGGTTCTGGAAGTCGGATGGGGATGGTGCTTGGAACCGAGTGTAAGGGGATGGGAAGATGATCCTACAAGGTTGGGGGAATTGGAGATGGGGTTTAGAGGATAAAGGTAATTTAGGGTTTAATGGGTGGGAATATTTCTGGTTTTGGGTTTTCTGGGTTTCATAAGCTGCCGCAGGTTGGAAGGTTGAAGAAGAAGAGAAAGTGAGATGAAAGGGGTTGGAAGGTAGTCCTAGGGTTTGGGGAGGGATAGTCCTAGGTTTTCTGCCGCAGGGTTTGGGGAGGGGGATGAGGTCTTCTGATCGGGAGGGGGCCTGTAATTGTAGAAACAGGGGTTGGGGTTTAGGGGAGACTTGAGGATGAGAAGGGAGAAGAGGGAATGGTTATGGGATTGGGGTGAGGTGCTTGTACTTGGGGATTGAAGATGGAGGCTGGAATCTGAATTTTCTGCAGAATTCTTCTTCTTTAAAGTGCCAGAGGCCAAGGGAACCCACAAGTTCTGGCTATTGCTTCCTCCAATTCTCAATTTTATTCATAAAACATCATGTAATTTGTTACGTTTTAGAGAGGCCTATTTATGGCCTTTATAAGGAACTCACACTACGGCTCTGTTCTAGAAGACAAATCAAACTGAATCTCCTGCTTAAGACTCTTACTCATACAAGGACTCTAGGAGGATCCCAATTGGTAACTAAGAGTAGATATGGGATCCCTACAAGAAGTAGAGTGAAACTAGGGGACTCCCTTACAACTTAGGAACCCAACCTAACAAGGACTCATCAATAAAAATCAACAAATAATGGCTCAAACTCAAGAATAAAAGTAGATTCAGGGTCCCACTAACATACTAGACCCAACTAAACCCTAAGTGGACTCAACTAACAAGAATAGAAAAATTACCAAAATACCCCTGGGTTGGCCAAAATTCCCTGGGTTGTTGGTGGAGCCGTAGGGAACTGGTAAACTCCCTGGACCCTCTGTGGGTGGCCGTGAATCTAGTTTATGTCATCATGCTTTCCTCAGTCATGGGGCATCATTTTGGCAATTGGGGAAGGGGAGGGGAGGTGAAGTGCATAGAAATGGCGTCTCACACAGTGGGGAATTAAGAGGAGATGGTGTTTTGAAAATATCTGGGTCGATGGATGAATTGGATGAAGGGGAATAAGGTTCAGGGAGGGCATTGCAATTCAGGGGAGTGGAGAGAGAGCTCTGGTTGGTGATCAGAGTAGAGGGGGTATCAGGTAAGGGGATGGGGTTAGTAGCGTTGGTGGTGAGGAGATGGGTTTTAGCGATGGAGGTGGGCTGGGCTAAGGGGGTAATGTTTTGGGAATGAAGGGTATCAAGCCGTGGGCAGTGGGCTTGGTTCTTATTTTTGTTTTTGGTAGTACTGATGGATTTGTATTTGAAGGTGGGCTGGGCTAAGGGGGTATTTATATTTGAAGGTTTGGGGAGCCCAGGTGGATTGGCGAAGGAAGGCCCAACGGTGGTGAGAGGGTTTAGGCTTTTAGAAGTAGGCTTAGTAAAGGGTTTAGGGCCTGGTTTAGAAGAGGAGGGTTTGGGCTTGGGCTTGGGCTTAAGATGGGGAGATTTGGGTAGGAGGTTAGTCGGTGAGGGAAAAGGAAGGGGTAAAATGGTGTTTCCGGTGGAAGGGTGTGGGGATAAAGGTTTGTCAATGACATAATGGGTGGTTGAGTTATGGGTTTGAGGTTGCAAGTCAACGGTGGTCAGCGCAGAGGCATTATTGAGGGAAGTGGAGACGAGGCTAGCAAGGTTCTTGATTCCTGTTTCAGAACATACCTTATTTAGCGATCGAACATAGGCTCGTGTTTCGCCAGAGCCTTTGGTGGCAACAACCTCTACGACAAAGCATTGCCATTCGTCGACGGTAGTAAAGAGGTTTTCTTGAGGTGCAAGTGGCAGGCCTACGCTGGCAGTGTTGCAGGTGATGACAGCTTTCGAGGTACTTTTCGGAAGCTGTGGCAAGGAGCTGATCGCCGACGAGGGAAGAAGGGATTTCCTTCTACTTCTCCGGTATGTTTTTTCGACTTCTTCAGTTCTTCAGATCTTCTAGCAGCGGTGGCATCTAAGGCAAGAGTACTTCGAGGAGGGCTTTTTGGCACTATGACCCTTTCTAGATAGTCGATTGTAATTTGGTTAGGGTTGTTAACCAAGGCCATCTTCTCAGTTGGAAGAGATGCAGAGAATAGAAGAAAGTCTTCAATCTGTGTTGCAGAGCTTGCGGGAGCTTGGGTGAACTTAGATCAAGAGGAGCCTTCATGTCCGAATGATGAGCAAACATTGCATCGGAGAGGGATCCAGTTGTATGCAATTACTTGATCATTTTTCAGCCCGTTGTCATCCGGCTATTGAGATAGTTGCAGGGAGGGGCTTTGAAGCAGGAAAGTCCACACACAAACGAGCATGGGAAAGCCTTTCCATCTTGATAGTTTGTGAGTCGGTGCGAAGAGGGATGCCAAGAACTAAACCGATACGGCTGAGGCAGTCATTGTTCCATAACTCAAGGGGGAGACCTGGGAGATTGATCCACAGGGGAAGAACCAAGGATTGGTAAAATTTTGGGATTTGCCTACGGACCAAGGAGATCCACCAGAGCACGGGAATGGCAAGTTGGAGAAGAGATATTGAACAGAAAGATTCCAGACTCTAACAGGTATGTTTCCATTAGTCCAATTGTTTTCCATTGCTTAGCTAAGGAGGATTTGATGATGTTGAGGGGGGGGGATAGCCAAGGAATTGGCCAATGATGGCTGATTTCCATCGGTCAATTCCAGAAGCAATGGAGGTTGAGGGGCAGTGGGTGATTGGGGAGGGGATGGTTGAAGCAGGTGGGACAAAGGAGAGATTGAGGTTATCAATAGAGGGGGTGTGATTGATGAAGAGGGAGTTCTAAGGTTGTGGGGGGGGGTTGGGGGGGGGAGGAGGAAGGAGGTGTAGGGGACACTGGCGATTGTGAAGTCATGGTCTCTTCAGACACTTGATTGAGTTCATCTAATAAAATGATCTGTTTTTCGGCATATGGCAAAGAAGCTGTTTTTTTTTTTATCCAAGATTGTTGGATTTTGGAATCCTTGATGATACTAAAAGTTCCAATAGAATCTTATGGGAATGGAAACTAATTAAAATTAGAAAGTAAATTAAGGTCCTTAATCTCCTAAGAATAAACTCATGATGGAATCTCGTCTTGGCCCCACAAATCCTCTATGAAACATTCCTAATATACCAAATAATGGGATATGACATTGTTCACGTGAACAGTTTTTTGGCCTTCGTTCTTCATGTTTTTTCCTATTGTGGCAGTCCCGGTTGACTGGTCAAAACGATAGAGCTAGGGGACCTTCCATTTTGACTAGTTGGCTGGTTTGAACTAGTTTGCAATGCTGGTTTGAATTGGTCCTAGCTGATTGTCCTGCATCAGTCACCTTCCTTATTGATGATTGATCCTAGATACCTAGAAAGACTGCTTTGCAGAATTTTGATCTCACCAACTTTCTTTCCCCAATCATTCATTCTGAAGTTGCTATGGTTACATTCCTTGTACTCTACCTTTCTTCTACTCATCTTAAGACCAATTTATTCCAAAGCTGATTTGTAAAATTTTCTGAATCGTTATTCTCAGAATCACTAGACCATTGTTTTCGACCTAGTAGATTTTTTATTCAATTTTCTAACCTATTTTACTTTGACAAGATACTGAAGAATTTTCCATACATAAGACCATAATTATTGATATTGGCCTTTTCCACGTAAAAGGGGAATCTTTTGTTAAAATAGAACCCCATAATTCTAATTTTGCATTAATTCCAATTTTTGTCTCATCCACTAGAAAAGATGTCATCAGCAAAAGCATGCACCAATGAACCTCATCTTGGAAGCCTCTTGTTGATTTATCCAACATAAGCGCCAACTGAATAAGGGCTTAATGTTGATCCTTGATGTAGCTTAACTGTAATTGAGAGTTTACTACCTTGACCCACATTGTTCCTACTTAGTCTTTGCATCATTGTACATATCTTTGATGATGTCCATATATTTACTTGAAACATTTTACCTTCCTTTCACATTCTATAGAAAATCTCAATGAATGTTGTCATAAGCTTTTGTGGGTCAATAAAGACCATATGGAGACCCTTCTTACTGATGTAAACCCAAGGCAAACTTCCTTTTTCTTTTCTTTCTTTATTTTTTTCTTTTGTTCTTCATTTTTTTTTTTTTTTGGGGGGGGGGGGGGGAGATGTGCTAAGGGAGGAAGTGAGCATTAAGTCATGGAGAGAGGGTAGGGTAGGGAGGATGAGAGATTATCCCTTGACCGGAGGCCCACTCAATGGAGGGTGTAAAGACCCTAATTGTTTCCACTTATCTTTCCAAGCCCTTATTGCCTCTCATCAAATTTGGCAACTGTACTTACTCGCATAACTTCAGCTCCAGAAGCTTTCACCTAGTGGCGTTGGCAGCACTGAAGGCAGCTAGCCTTGACAATCAACCAACGGTAAGGGGGTAAAATTGAAATTTCTTTCCCCAGTGAATAGATAAATTAAGAATCCCAAGCATAGGAGGAGCATAAGCAATAAAACTTACTCGAGCCTTCCTTACAAAGAGAAAAGGGGGATAAGGAACATCAGAGAAGAGAGAAGGTCCCAAGCATCAGTAGTCGACTCTTTTCTAGATCTGCTTGCATGGTGAACATAGGTTATTAATCTGCTGAAAGTATCTAGTTGGTGGTCCATTGGTCAGAATCTCAGAATGGATCAATTTTAGGAAGAGAAAAAGGGATTGCAGCTAAAAATGGAAGAAAATAGAGAGATTGAGAAAGAATCAATTGCAAAGGAGGTTCTATACATCGTCATCGCCGTGCAATTTCACCTTCTATCCATATTTTGTTGTGAGATGGTGCTTTGCACAAGGAGTTGTCCTTTGAAACCAGAATCATGGTCCTTCTTGACACATGGGAACTCTACAAGAGGTTGTTGCTTCTTCATTATCATATTCCTCCTCAATACCTTTATTTGGAATTGTACAAGCCAGTGACGTTTGCTTCTTCCTTCTGGCCCATCTTTAATGTTGTTTCTCATTAATTTGTGTTTAATCTTGTTTAATTTGGGGAAAAAAAGAATGGATTAAAATGGATCTTAAATAGGTGTGGTTGTCTGAACTTGTTTCTGTGACAAATCTGTTTCTATCAGGTCAGGATCAATCAAAGATTTCATGAAGGTGCTTCCATGCGGCAGAGTGCTCTTATTAGTACTGCCATTTCAAACATTCAGAAGGATCTTCTCAGTCAACCTCTTCGACTGCTCTCGGGTGTTGATATACTCGGAAATGCAAGCAGCGCACTAGGAAATATGAGCAAAGGTGTTGCGGCCTTATCAATGGACACCAAGTTCATCCAAAACCGTCAGAGACAGGTTCTAGACATTAAGAAACTTTTAAAAACTACAAAAGCACATCAGCTTAACTTAGTCATCTCTTATTGATCGTGTTCTGCATTGATTAAGTCTTTCAGTACTTGAATGGTAGACCATGAGTAGTATCCATGTATGATTTCTGGTTGTGACTTACAGAAAGGGTATTGGGACCAGCTGTCTAATGGTTATTCTCACACTTCATTTCCTAATCCAATCATATGATTGTAGGCATTTAACTAATGCATGTTGCAGTAAGTAATTATATTTTAGGCCCAAATAAGGTTGGCTACTTATATCAAATGAACTGTCAAGAATCGTCTGATTGGTCCAGACTTTTTTTTTTTAATAAATCCCTTTAACTTCAGTCCATAAAGTAGTCCTAACTTGAACTTGACAATTTATGAAATTTTGATCTTCCAGAAAAGCAAAGGCGTGGAGGACATTGGTGACGTTATCAGAGAGGGAGGCGGAGCCCTAGCAAAAGGACTGTTTAGAGGAGTTACTGGAATTTTGACAAAGCCTCTTGAAGGTGCAAAGTCTTCTGGTATGGAGGGTTTTGTTCAGGGTGTTGGCAAAGGAATAATAGGTGCAGCTGCACAGCCAGTCAGCGGGGTCCTGGACCTTCTTTCAAAAACTACAGAAGGTGCAAATGCTATGAGAATGAAGATAATATCTGCTATAACTTCAGAGGAACAATTACTCCGCCGGAGACTGCCCCGAGTAATTAGTGGGGATAATTTGCTCCGACCGTATGATGAGTACAGAGCACAGGGCCAGGTATTATTGTTTTCTAAAACTTACAACCCACCCCCTGCCTCTTTTCAAGTCAGTGGTGTCACTTCCTTTCTATAACTGAAGTTTACATTTGAAGTCTGTTAAAATACAGAGAGGTTTACACAGTTTTTGGAGCACTGCTGACCTGCTAGGGAAGATTTTTCTTTTGATAAGATTCAAATTAAAGAGAAAAAGTACGAAGAAAGCATCCTCCTAGAACCCCTTTAGAAAGAGGGGGAAAGGAGAATCCAGACCAGGAGGGCATTCCCTCCTAACCAGTATCCCAATTACAATCTGTAACAAACATGTGCTGCTGTATCCCTTTGAATCTGCTGCGGAAGATTATTATAGAACCCCTTTAGAAAGAGGGGGAAAGGAGAATCCAGACCAGGAGGGCATTCCCTCCTAACCAGTATCCCAATTACAATCTGTAACAAACACGTGCTGCTGTATCCCTTTGAATCTGCTGCGGGAGATTATTATTTGCTTGCACCATTTCCAGGTTTTCTTTTTCCTTTGAAAAACACCGTGAAACTACCAGGATCATGGTTTTACCTCTGGTGTATGATTGGCCAAACAAAATGTCTAATGGTAGGAGTTCTATAAAATGACAAAAAGAAAATCTCAAACAAACTAAAGCCTAAAGCCGGATTTTCTTTCACAGATTGTAAATATCAGTTTGTATGTCTTCTAACCTATCTTCGTGTAGAAAGTTAAAACCGTGAAACTGACATACAATTTTCTGCTTAAAGCTCTCTTAGCATTACCTAGTCCCTAGACACTAAATCCTGTCCTGTTATTGCAGCACCTCTACCGTGAACTTATTACTGCTCATGTCTAAGGTTATAATTTTTTGTTCTTTTAGGATCGCTAGGTTGCACCATATGACCCTTTATTTTTGCATTGGCTGGTTTTCATCATAACATTGAAACAGTTGCAAAACTCTCATCATGTCATCCTGTCATCTTTTGATGTCATTTTCTATCCTGAGATTTTCATTTTGAGCCAAAATTTGACCAATGAAATGAGGGAGCATCCTCTAGAATATGGACCCACCCATTGTCTGCCACATGACAATGAACTTTACAAAGCTGACTAGCCTTTAGGAAGATGAATATAACCCTACTTTTTTAGCTATATTGATCTAGATAAGGTCATTTTGAAGCATGGAATAAATTTCAGTCAAAATAAGCGAAATTTTGACCAAAGTGCCTACAAAATCTCAAGTCGAAACGAAATTCCCAATATTTTGTGTTGTTACCAAGTTTCGACCGAAATTTTGTAGGTTTTGACCATTTTGCTGGTTTCGACCGAAATTTCGTAGTTTTCAACACTCCAAACTTGTTTTCTCTTGGTTTTTGTTGATTTATATCTCATTTTCACCTAATTTCCACAACTCCTTTGCCTTCAAACACCTCTTAAGCCACAATAGCTATACCAAACAGTTCCAAACTTTCCTTTGTTTATTTGTGTTTCGTTCATGCCTTAAATGATCTTTGTATTGTTTTGAAATTAATATACATCTAGTCTAGGGCTGTGATCTATGATTATGTGTTGTTAAACTTATTTTTTTGTTATTTCTACTATTATTTTTTATTTTTTATTTTAAAAACTATTTTTTAAATTATGCATTTTGAGAAAATACACATGTTTTCATGATATATGGGTTTGAACTTATAGACACCATCACTTGATCTAGTTGGTCATTGTATTTTGTTGGCTACTTGTATATGTAACCATTCTACCAAACAATTCATGTATGATGATGATTCTATTGGCCATACGATTTGTACTTGCTGGAACCAATCATTTGTTAGTATACTTGAATGATAACTTTTCAGTGGTTTTATTGGCAAAATATTAGTTCCATTGTGTTTACTATGCTTTAAATAGGTAGGAGGCAAGAAATCAGATGGCCCGAATCAAAAAAAGTATTGACTGAAATATGCACCATGGTTTGAAGTTTCCTATATTGTGGTGATGTAGTAACCTAACAGTGGATTATTAGCATTACGAGTGGGAAGGATAACATTCATCTAGAGTGGTGAACTTGGTAACATTTATCATTCTCCAGTTGGGGAAATTTTCAGTCTTAAATTCCTGCCACCCCAACCCTCTTAAAAGAAATGCTGATCAGCAACAATTGTGGAATTATATAATATTTAACATTAATACAAAAGAATTAATGCTTAACATATCATTAGAATTTGTTCATCTTTACTTTTCACCGTTCAATATGGAGCTGCAAGTCTGAATCAAATTGACTTTATTTTTTTATGAAGGTCATATTGCAACTGGCCGAATCTGGTGCACTTTTTGGCCAGGTTGATCTCTTTAAAGTGCGAGGGAAGTTTGCTCTATCTGATGCTTATGAAGACCACTTCTTACTTCCAAGAGGAGAGATACTTGTGGTCACGCATCGAAGAGTTATATTATTACAAGTAAGCCAAATTCATTACTTTAACTTGTTAATAGTGAAGGAAATTTTCTACTTTCACCTTTCCATCTCTGAGGTAGAATTGTTGAGCCTATCTAAAATTTTGTCAATTTTGCCACTTGCAATAGAAACCCTCTTACATAATGGCACAGAGGAAGTTCAGTCCAGCAAGAGACCGATGCTCAGTATTGTGGGATGTCTTATGGGATAACCTCGTGACAGTTGAAATTACTTACGGGAAGAAAGACCATCCAAGTTCTCCTCCATCAATGCTTATTCTCTACTTACAGGCAAGATCGATGGAGATGAAGGATCATACCCGTGTCATAGAATGCAGCAATGGTACTCAGCAAGCTCTCGAAATTTATTCTTCAATAGAGCAAGCAAGGAACACCTATGGACCAAACCAATCCGGGGTAGGAATTAATTCTATTTTTGTGTACCATATGCAAAAGAATACAAAAGAAGCAAAATTATAATTAAAGTTAAGCTAGATTTCCTCCTTTCAATGAGATAATGCATATGAATTATTACTATTTTACAATGTTATGCAGGCAATGAAGAAGAGCAAAGTGACAAAGCCATATTCACCAAGTACCCATGGGACTCCTGAAGTACTTCCAAAAGGAGGAGCTTTTCTTTGGAGTAATTCCCAACAAGATTCCACGCTGGTTTCCCTGAGCCCAACTTTTGGTAGCAAAACACCTTGATTGACAAGTTCCGGAAACTTGGCGCCTCTTGGACCAGTGATTGTCTCCGTCAACTGAGACATGATCAGCAACGTACACACTGGATGGTTGCGAGAACTTTATATCCTAATTCCTAAGTTTGTTTGATGCCTTTACCCAAAAAAAAGTTTGTTTGATGCATGTTGTGACCATCAATTCTCTGTGAAATAGTAGTTTTCATTCTTTTAAGAACTTGGTACGGTAGACAGGATAATATGTTCTTTTAAATGGTTAAAATTACCTGTAATATTTATTTTGGGAGGGAATTGCCTCCTTTTTTGGTAGTATTCATTTTATGAAGGAAATGGAATTGCCTCTTCAATCTACTCAAAGCTGAGATCTTGTATCTAAAAATGTTTTGTAAGTTGCACGTGTTGCAATCATAGTAAGTAGCATTGATCCCATGGGGGAAAATTTTATTAAATTCAGTGAAAATATTTTGATTGACAAACTATAAAAGCAAAGACTAGTAAACTAAATAAGAGACCCTAAATTAGAGAGCATGCAATAAAAAGAACTTCAGTTAGGCGTTGGGGAATCAATTTCTCCTCTCTTGAATTTCGGTTATAAATGCTACAATAAAAAACTGTATTGCAAAGCATATTAGAGAACTTGGAATGTAATGGGTATCTTCCAATATGTGTTATTTTAGTTTAAAACCATCATATTTTTATGGAGAATTGAATTAAGGATGTCAAGTGATGCTTGGTTCCATTGTTGTGTGAGGTGAGTGAATATCCCTATCCTACTTTCGAATCAACTAAAATTGCATGAATATCGAGTTAAAACACATTGTTCAACATAATTCTTGCTCCAACTAGCTTTCCAACAAATTAGAACCACAATATTCACTCAAAGATGGCCAGTCAATAAATAAAATTAGTCAAAAGGTTATATGTTGAACAATCTTTTAAAGATCTATGTTACGGCAAAGTTACAGCAAACTAATAGCAAACTAAACAGTCAAGCTCAAATCAAAGAATTGGGTACTGTATCATCCCAGCATTACAAAGAAGCTATTAAAGTTCAAATTATAGATAAATAAATACAATCATTAATGGAGTTCAACTAGAATAAAAAGTAGGAAATATAAAACTCATTAGTCTCCTCTCTACGCTCTGCTCTCTGGATCTTGCCTCTCTTGGTGCCTCTCCTTTTCTTAGTTGCCCCCTTTCTTTCTTTCTTAAATGCTAGGTTAAATAGGGGTTGTAGGATTAGAACATTTTTCCTTCGAAATTAGTGAGTGAGATCTTCTAGGAAATGACAAGAGGAGTATCCAATTAGCTAGCCTTTATTTAGTAATTTCATTTGATGAAGTCACGTGTGCTTTGATCAGCCAATCTAAAAAAGTTATGTTGCAGCCAAGGTAGGAAAAAAATATTTTGCTAGGTCAACAACTAGCGGGGAAAAAAACCCGAGGTGAAACGATATTTCGAGTTTCAACCATATATCGTGACACTTCTTGCGATATATCGAGATTTTGCGGTGAATTTTTGCCTATTTTCCACTAGATTTTCTAGTATTTTCTCGTTCTTTTCCATATCTTCCTAGAGTCTCTCCCTCCTATTTCTTGCATTTTTGCACTGATTTCCTTGATCTTCGACACCTACAAGTAGATCCCTTCACTAAAGCATATTGACTGCCTTTGGAACTCTCTGCTCACTGATTTTGAGTTCTTGAGCAAAGCAATCAAAAAGCCTTTCGTTTTTGGCCTGCTGTTTGTATGTCTCAAAAAAATCAATGTAACTTGCATTATGTAATAAAATATAAAAGTCTTTTGGATCAACATAACTGAAGGGGGTAGTCCCAAAATTGGTTTGAAATTTCCAAGTCTTATCCCTCATATTGAGGTGAACTAGGGTAAAATCTGTGTCTCTTTCCTTGTTTTATATTCAATTGTGTGAGATTGATTGCTCTAATCCTAACAACTTTTCTATAACTAAAACCCTGAGGCTAAACAGCGTTGTAATTGAAATCTTTCAACTGATCGCTAAAGGTGTTACGAAAATCATCAACCAAAATCCTAAGACAAAATTCTCAAATCTCACGGTGGCTCCATAAAAAAACATAGCATACACATTTCTCGAGTTTAATCGGATAGATCGATCGACCAAACCCTTTATTTCCATTATAGATTTCATAAATCGGGTCATTCGAATTGTCTACCAAAATATGTTGGTACAGGTCCTTTGAAGTCGGGTACAAGAATTTGAAGATTATAATTCAGCCCTTTTGATGAAACAAGGGTGGCGAATTCTTTCACAACCAAACGCGCTGTGGGTACAAGTCCTCAAACCAAGATACTTCAAGAACAAAATTATTGTTGATCCTAAGGTATACAAAAAAAAAAAAAAAAAAAAAAAAAAGGATCCTTGATATGGAATAGCATTACAAGCATCATCCCGCAACTAAAAACAATGGTGCGTCGCAAAGTGGGGAATGGAATTCCAACCTCTTTTTGGTTTGATCCATGGTCGCCATCCCAAGCAAATGGTCTGACATCTGAACAGATCCTTACAAAATGGCCGCAACAGCAACCGTGGAGGCAGCAAGAACCGAATTGCAAAACCAAAAAAAGAAAATTTTCTTCTTACGAATCAAAGTGATTCATGGATTTCTTACTTAACCCCCACCCCTATAATTACTTTTCCCATTCTTCTTACGAATCAAAGTGATTCATGGATTTCTTTACTTTCTCCAAATGAAGAGTTTACAGTAAAGAAGGCTTTTCAAGAAATTACAAAACAACGGTTATCCACCCATGAAAACTAATTTAAGGATTGGTGGAAGAAATTGTGGAAGTTAAATATCCATTCTAAGTTTAAAGTATTCTTTTGGCGTGCTTTAAATGCAGGACTGCCCGTTCGAGCAAAAAATGCGCAATGGTCAAACATTCAACCAGAATGTGGTTTATGCAGGAAGGAAATCAAAACTACATGGCATATCTTTATATCATGCAAATGGGCAAAGAGAACCCATGCTGCGGGGCCACTTGGGCTACGCACGGAATTTGGAGTGACAATTCAATATTGAGTTTGTGTCATAATATGTGTCTTCAATTGAACATGTCTGACTGCAAATGGTTTTTTTTTTTCTGTGTTCATCATTTCTTGCTATTTTATTTGGCAAGAAATAAATGAAAAAGTTTTTCCCAGAAAACACCCAACCACATCAAAGTATTGGCAATTATGAATCAATGGATAGAAGCTTTAAATTTACGAAAGATGGAAATTTTGATTTCTCCAACACAAACAAACTAATATGTACCCATGACTGCTGAAGAAAATGGTTGCAATAATATTCCCCACACTAACAACAATGTTTTGATATGTGCAGGGTTTCTTAACAAATGGGTAGGGACGGCAGGATGGAGCACGGGGATGTACATAGATGGACATCTAAAATCCATCACTTTTGAAAATGAAAGCTTGAAGGGAATTTTGGAGAGAACACTTTTTGGGATACAAATAGGTATTGACTATGCAGCAGCTATTGGGGTAGAGATAAAGGAGATTTGGACAAATTACAGTGGGTTACCAAATCTCCTACCTAAACCAATAGCCGGGACATGGCCTTTTGGTGAAATATCTATGTTACTTAAGGTTGCTAAGACAACACAAACAGAGTAAAGTATGCTAACTTCCCATCCCCACAACTCCAATTATGCTTTGAAAAAAACTGCTGAAAGAGCATCTAACTTAGTGGATGATTGTAATAGAACAACCATCCACAGAGCGCCCCGGCAAACTCAACACGGCGCCCCCAGGGGCCCTAAAAAACGAAAAAGGAAAAGAAAAATGAGACGTAGAGAATTGAAGAAAAGAAAAAGCAATCTATACAGCTTTTCATCCATTTATCACTGAGAACATTTCAATACCTTAAAGTCTCAAAATCAATGATGTGTTTTCTTTTTTTTCTCTCTTTCTATTCAAATGATGGTACACAATATTGCAGGGGGTGGGAATTGTAGAC
Organism: Hakea prostrata; assembly: GCF_041222555.1. Classification (NCBI taxonomy): domain Eukaryota; kingdom Viridiplantae; phylum Streptophyta; class Magnoliopsida; order Proteales; family Proteaceae; genus Hakea; species Hakea prostrata. The sequence continues at coordinate 50,683,875 of NC_142603.1, read as the reverse complement.
GATGTAGATCCGGTATACAATATACAGCTGCTTCGTAAACGCCTCATTCGATATCAAGAGACATACACGGGATTCACAAGCCTTGGGCTTCTCCAGGGGGGGCAGTTCGGGCATTTAACAAAGGCTGGAGAGCTGTAACTACAATACTCATGTTTGGCCGAAAATCAGCTTCATATTGCACACACAAAGCAGCCACAGCAGCCATCTGTAAGTATTAAGATTGTATCAGGTAAAATTCTGTTCTAAGATGGTCAGATTGCATATCCAATCTAAGCACCTTTTTTTCTCTATTTGCCAGGGCATACTCAAAAAGCCCAGTATTTGACAAGCATTTAATCCATCAAAAATAAAGCTGGAAACAAGTAGCCAAAATCTAGACAAGGATATTCTTTAAAACAGTGGTGCAAATGTTAATGACCTGACTTAGCATGTATTCTGAAACTCTTTCTTTAGCTTATAAAAAAAATGTTAATGACCTGCCTTATCAGCTGCAGATAGATAGAAATAGATAGAAATTCATATACATAGACTCTCCAGTGCAGAAGTCCCATGGTATCTTAATCTTCAGGTAATATCGAAGAGAAAGACAAAAAAGACAAATGAAGATTAATGATGATCAAGAGCACAAGGACTACCTTAGCAACTGCCTTCGGAGGGTATTCCCCCCCTAGTCTTGTGTCAATGCACTGCCTCACCTTATCTTCACTAAGTCTTGGGGTCGCCTGATGTATTTAAAATTCCAGCAATCAGCACAAGGAAAGAAATTCATTTTGACATGAACAAAAAAGAAAGAAATAACATGCAAATATGCCTAAAAGAATTCTAGACAGACGAGGGAAATGGAATTTGTACCCATGTCACCAGACTCTGTTGCCCCCGTGGCAAAGTATGATCAACAGGTTTACGCCCAGTCAAGAGCTCCAAAAGGACAACACCAAAGCTGTAAACATCACTCTTTGAATTCAACTGTCCAGTCATTGCATATCTGCCACCAAAAAGCAAAAGACTTAGTATCAACCATATGTGGTACAGTAACCATGTGTTCTTTCAATGGCAACTCCCTTAGTTTTCAATTGCAAGGATAGTTAGCATGGTTGCACCACAAAATAAAGTTGTTCCAAGAAATATAATGCAACCATCAGGTTGGACCATAAGGATCAGCTATCCATCACATAGCAACCACCATGCTTCATGTGCTCGATGTACCCTTATAGTCCTCTACTCATGGTTCTCAAAACCAGACCAGACTGGCAGTCAAACTGGAGGGCAATCTCCCCTTTCAATTTAGTCCAGACATTAAAAAAACCTAAACAAAAACAGGAATCAAACCAAGCAACGTAGACTTCTAGAGTATAATGATGATGCACTCTCTTCTATTTATTTCATTTTCCTTTTTTCATTTTTTTAATCCTTTTTTAAACCATGGGCTGATGGGTCAAATATGTTGGAACCAGAACTAGGCCCACTTTCATGGCTAATACTGCTTTAGAAAGCATGATGCTCCCTTCCAATCAAATCAAAGTTTCCAGTTTCCCAAAATTACTTGATAATTGACATATCCATTTGCCATGTTTTCGGTTGATCCATAAGTGAAAGCAACGGAGAACTGCATATAAAAGATGCTTCTCTATGGTTGATGGTCTTTGTCTTCAAACTTAATGCATAATATACCCTAGATTTTGAGACTATGGGTCGGGGCATGAATCCGACTCTCTGCAGATTACATGCTGTTCTGCAGCTGGAGACCAACCTCATGGCCTCAGATAAGCCACATTTATTGTGGAACAATATGTAAGCAATTTAGCACCTATTCCAAGGAGCCACAAGGAACTCACTCTGGGGCATGATAACCAAAAGTCCCAAGAACACGTGTGGAATGAAGACGTGCTGCACTGTCAGGAGCTTGATTTGACAAATCAAAATCAGCAATCTTAGCAACATCATCATCAAATATTAAAACATTGCTGGACTTGATGTCCCGATGGATAACGTGAGGCTGAGCCTTTTCATGCAAGTACTCGAGTCCTTTTGCAGCCCCCACAGCAATTTTTACTCGTTGTGCCCACGACAGAACAGGACCTGGCTGTGCACCTTTGACACCTTTCCGACCTACATTTATTTAAAAAATAAATAAATAAATAAATAAGAAGATACAAATAACAGTTCTCATTATTAACTCTCATATTATTTCAGAAACAATATAAAAAGCATTACATCAGACTCTGTGAAAACAAACTAAAGAAAGTCAGCGAAATGGCAACATATTTCAAATACAACTTTTTATTACTAACAGTTCCATTAACTTTTTCTCCTCTATATGAAAATTTTCTGGTAAGGGGCCAGAACTTATGAGATCATTACTCAAACCAAATGAAGAGGGCTTTTAGCTTATTTATTCATGAGATCAGGGTGCAGCCACATCTAGCACATCACATGAATGCGTGCCAAAATGATTTCCAAAATAAAAAATGTGAATGCCCTTCAGAGAAAATCTTTTCTGGGGTGGGGGGGAGGGCTGATGTGTCTGCATCACTAAACTCTATGTATGGACAGTATTCCAGCCTTTCATGAGGCTAACATTTCATAAAAGTTCTGAGCCAACTATTGAAGTTAATCATGGAGGCAGTTATGCTTCACATGCTTAATATTGTTTAGGTAGAAAACCAACATTGTGGATGATGTGACATACCATGAAGAATATCATGAAGCGATCCCATGGTTGCGAACTCAAATGCAAGGACACGAAGATTTCCATCAACACAATATCCAAGCAACTCAAGAACATTTTCATGTTTGAGCCTTGACACCATGGAAACCTGTAAGGCAAATACATAAACAGGTGAAAAAGACAGCATGATGTACATGCATACAATGATGTCACAAAAAGCACTTGTTCATAAACCCAACCTGAGCTAAAAATTCTTCGTCAGGTTGCTTACTAGCATCTAGCTTTTTGATGGCTGCAGCAGTCCCATTTTGTAGAAATCCATGATATACTCTGCCATATGATCCCTCTCCAATTAAAGAATCTGCCGCGAAGTTATCCGTCACTTCCTTCAGCTCATCTACTGGAATGGCAGGGACAGCAATAGGCTGAACTTTCCAAGTCTGAGCACCATTAGATACAGCTTCGGTGGCATTATGATTTCCATTCTTGCCTGCAATCAACAAAAACTTCTTGTAAGTTTTCCATTGACAAGACATTTTGCAAAAGCAAAAGAAGTAATATATACAAAGGAAAATCTAAAGAGCAAGATAGCACAAATGTAGTCTCAGCAAAGAACTCGATAAGATGAACACATACTGATATAAGTTTCAGATAATTGAAAAAGCAGGAAAAGTTCTGGCTTTCCCCCCCCCCCCCACAACTCCAATTTTTTTGAAGTCTGCATTTATAACTAGTAATTGAAAACCATTTTCACCAAAAAATAAAAACAGGAAAGAGAACCATGAGGTGGTCCAACCATGTCCAACAAAGAAATATGGATGTAAGGACTGTTCGTACTAGAACTGAAGTGGGAGTTCCTAATTCAGGACAAGCCCCATGAGAGCCAATTGAGGTCATTGTATAGACGTGTAAATGGACACCCGGAGTCACCAGTAAGAGAGAGTGACCAAGTTTGACTGAATTAAAAGAGGTAGAGCACGCCAAAAATGATTATCTGAGTACTAAGAAAGGATATGATTGTGTTGGGTTTTGATCCTAGTAGGATTGCAAATAGAGTTGCTTTGAGGACAGGGATTTGTTTTGCTGACTACTTGTAAAATGGATGTTCTTAGGAGGAACTTCTCACTACTGCTTTGGCTTTTTCTTCTTCTTCTTCCTTTTTTTCTCCTCTTACTTTTAATGTCTCTTATTTTAGTACAATTTCAGTCTCTTTGAGATCCATGTGACCAACCCTATTTAGTTGAGATAAGCCTATGGTTGTCACTGTTGTCATCCATCATACTTAAAAAAATGAATCCAGAATTGTAGTGTCCAAGTGATAATATAACAAGTGAACAACAAATATGAAGAAATAAATATCAATGCAAATAATAGAAGATAAAGTACTCAACCTAAGGGATAGAACATGAAGAAACAAATATCAATGCAAACAACAGAAGATAAAGTATTCAACCTAAGGGGTTGAGTTTGTATCTGCAGTCTTCATGATTATTATAAGAAAGTAATCCAAAAAATGCAACTTTCACTTGTATACAACTAGAAGGCAAAGTAGAAATGGCATCAATATATTTTTCAGGGGAGAGGCTTTCTGATGGTGGACCCAAAAAAGGAGACTAATGACTGCAGTAGAACGCAACTAGATGGGTATCTCAGGAACTGTGTTCAATAAGGGGACTAGATACCATATCCATGGTGGATAGCTCTGGACAACAGCAAGTTTTCTGGTTGAAATTATCCTCCCCCCCACCCCACAAAAAAAAATTCTCCTTCATTTTATTAATCAGAAACTTCTCATTATGAAAAAATTCCTGAGTTACTGAATTACCTGCTGAATTATTTGGCATGAAAGTGCCTCCATTATCAGCAGCTCTATGGGTATGACCATTACGCCAACAGTCGAAGCAGTTCATAATTCTTCTTCCTCTGATCCCCTATCTGATAAAAAAATATTTTTTTTATTAGTAAAATAAGTTAATCAAAAGCATTATAAGTGTAAATGTAGTGGCATAACTTTCACACAGAACTTACACTCTCTAGTTCTCAAAGAGACAATAAACTTAGTACATGGAAGACGATAGAGCAAAATTCATGCGTATACACTTATTGGAGAGCAAAATACATGTGTTGACATTTATTGGAACTAATCACTTAACTTAAATTTAAAAGGCCAATTCATAAAGCATGCACTGAAAAAACTGAAAATCGACACTTGTCTTTAGGTAAGTTTATGAATTGAGGTGGAAGCAACCGATGATAATAGAACAGAGGTGGGACAAAGGGACAGGGACTGAGTCAATAAAAGAGGAGGCAAATGACTTAGCATCGGTAAATTTAAAGGTGCTGAGGAAACAGGGGCAACACTAATGCAAACTAACTTTGTCGAAGCAGCGAGAGAAGGCGTGAGTCCTTACGATTTAAAAGAAGAAATGGAGCGTCCCAATAAGGTCATGTTGATGCTATAAGGTCATGTTGATGCTACAACCAGTTGAACATACAAAATACGCTTAGAACAACGGTTCAGACGAGCTAATAGTCACGGAAATCAACAAAAGACTTAGATTTCAAAACTAATATATCATGCTAATTACTAAAATTACGTGTTTCAACGACAACTCTGTGATTCACGCACGCTAGCATAAACCAAAATAATTGCAATTTCAAGCCTTGCAAAAGCAACATCAAGGGAAAGAATGAAAGATTCAATTTAAACACACAACCACCAACATGCAAACGCTGCTATTTAGAAAGGAAAACCAGAAATTCTATTACAAAAAATGAAAATATCATCTTTTAAACTGACGAAGCTATAATGATTCGAATTAATCCAACGCACAGAGGTGGATCTATTAACATATTCGGAGAGAATTAACAGTCCCGTGCAGCAGAGAACAACAAGAACAAGCTTTTAAGGAAAACAACCAATCTGAACTTGAAATTCCATGGATATCAAAGCAGCAACAACAACAATGAAATTCCTAGGGCAATATCTCACCAACTGTGTATCAATCACTGTGGCTTGCTTGCTTTGAAAAATCTATACAAACCAACACACAGAGAGAGATAAGAGAGAGACTTGGAAAAATAGTCTATGCGAGGAAGACAGAGAGTCTTAAGAGTGTGAAAGCATCTGAAGCTGCGGAGAGTAGTGTAAGCCTTAGCCAACCGGGTTGCGTAGGTGATTTGAGCATGCAGCGCGAGAGTGGATTTTTGTACGCCGTATTCTACACGGCGTGTAGAGTAAGAGGGAAATGGGTAACGCGTAACGGTGTGAGTTCTGTCACTTTAATTCAGCTTCCCATGATTTGTGCCGTTAATTTCTGAATCTTTTTTTAAATTCCCCTGTAATTAAACAAATAAATCTTTTTCCTTTTTTACCCATTAGTCAACAAATGAATCAATTTTTTATAACCACGCGGCAATTAGGTCTTAATCGAAGTTTAAATTTCTTACAATACGATACGATATTGACCGATATATATATAATTGACAAAGAGTATATAACTCCATATGTATCTTTTATTGGATTGCACTAAAATATATTTAATTAATATAATATAATACTTGATGTAAGATGATATGTCTCTTAAGTACTTGATGTATACGATACTTGATAACGATACTTTAAACCTTGGTCTTGATGATCATTCATCCCTGTACACTCTCAATTTTACCCTTGTTGACTTTCTAGGGAAAAAAATATAACAAATTGTATTCACACTGACGGGTGCATTTTTTTCACCACCTTTGATGTTGTCGGAAACTTCAAAATAAAATAATGAAATGAGGTGAGATATGGGTTGACAAGGAATTTAATTTATTGAAAAATTTAAAAAACAACCTAAGATATTTAGCAAAAAAGCATAGACATCCCAAAATTATGTCATATTGATGGTCATCCCCTTTTTTGGTAATCAATATATAAATTAGAAAAGTAAAGAACTACTGAATCATATGTATTTAATGGGACTTTGTGGGAAAATGAGAAATATAACAAAAATTAATACTCATGTTTATGATTTTTCCACAAAATTCACTCATTTCTTTTCTTATTCTCTCACCTCACTACATGTGGATCCCACATATTTATTGTCCGCATATCTTTTTTATCTAACAAATAAACGATGCTTTAATTACTTAGAATAATCTTGATTAAAGAAATTTAATTAGAGGAAATGATGAAAACACCCTTAGTTATATTATTCTATATTTTATAACATAAGATGAAGAAGAAAGAACACAAAGAAGAAAAAGGAAAATGGAACTCAGAATTCTATTGTACTAGTAACAAATATTGTAAACTCACAAGAGATTAAGGGTAATATAAAAAATATGAAATTATTTGTTAATGCAACCTAGAGGGGGTGAATAAGTTGTAATTAGTGGATTTACCTAATTTTTTTGATTTAATTACAAATTGAAGATTAATTAAGAAATTAAAATAAAAGTGAATAATTGTAATCAACTACAACACGAAGATTTTATAGTGGTTTGACTTTACAAGTCTATTTTCACTCATCTCTTGGCATCAAAAAAGTATTCTACTAGTGATTCTCTTTCAATATGGTGAACAGAGAGTCAAATCATTACAATATATGTTTAATAATACAATAGCACCCTTTACAATTTTTGTTCTATATAGGGCAAGAGCATCCTAAACAAATCTTTGTTTATCCTGAGGAAATAGCACTCCTTACCAATTTTAATCTTTGTTCAATTGAACAAATAAAATACAAGAAATAAAATGATATTACTAATAAGGGATGTGACACTTTATCCCTTGTATGAGTGTGATACAATGAGAATGTATGCTCAAATGTAAATGATATGCACCACCAAAGCTTTCAATCACCTCAAACTTAACTTCTATAAACTTGCTAAACACCTTGGAATATTCTTCAAGTATGAAAGATAATGAAAGGCAATAATAAGTTAATATTGACAAATTTTAAGGGCTCGAGAGTAGTGAGAGAACAATAACTCAATTGGCAAAGTATAAGCTCTCAAATGGGGTTGATTGGACTTATTAAGATGTCATTTTATTGCTTGGCCTAATCTCCCAACGGATAGAAAATTATGTGAAATTTTAATCTAGAAAGATCACATTTGAAAAATATAGCCATTAAGGCAATTTCAACCAAACAAACGTCCGTCTGAGCTTTTGTGACTAGATGGACTTCTGTCTACAACACAAATGCACAGATTGGGACTTGAAGGGTATTTAAGGTCTGCTAACCAATTATATATCCACAAACACACTCCTAACATGTCCTAGGTCAATCTAATGACATGATGCACACGATTTTGATGCAGCTGTGTACAATTACATATAATTGTGCACCAGAGGTGTCATAGGTCCTAATTTACAAGGGCGGACAGAACCGAGATTTGAAATCCGGACAGAATCAAAATTATACCCGTGGTGTAAAAATCGATTCAGAAATCGAGATTCACCTTCCCTAAAAACGGAGTAGATTATGGGAAGGGGTGAAACCGAGATTTCAAAAAGCATACATTGCACATTCACAAAAATCACGTCGATCAAATGGTTCTTTAGGATGAATCCACATATTTCATTCCACAACCAAACATCTAATTTTATAAATTATAACTCCATAGATTTGAAATCTATAGATTTGAAATCTCTAGATATTTGAAATCTCCAGACTCATGTAACCAAACAGGCCCTAAGTCTTTTTGTTTGAACTTAAGTTGATTTTCTTGAATTTTCTTGTACTTTAATCTTCATGCTCATCTGAGTTAAACTTCATGTCCAACTTGGCTTGATCTTGATTTGGGCTTGAGCATTCAGTGAGTTGAACTAAGTCAACTTGCTTTCATATTAAACTAGATATACACAACTAAATATAATCATTAGTACTTCATATTTATTATCATCAAAATTAACAGAGACTAATGTGCCAATGCTGATATGACATTTTCCAATATTATTATTTTTTTATAAAAAAGAATTATAAAATTATCCAACCATGACTTAACAAAATTTGTTAAGGATGTGTACTATTGTACAAATTTAAGAAATATTTTGAGGTTCGTTGCTAATTTGGCACGGTTTTAAAATGTCCATGTTTTTCGCCAATTACTTTAGAGTGTCCTTGAAAATTTTCTTAATTTATTTTAATAATTCATAAAATATTACATTCTAAATCTAAATAGAAATAGTTAAAATTTGTGATCATTACAAAAAAAATTGTAAGTCTAATTGTTATATACAATTTTAAATTTATTTTAGTTAAATAATTTTACATATGTGATTTATGGATTCCTTTAGGGCCTATTTGGTTACATGAAACTAGAGATTTGAAATATCTGGATTCATCAATGTGAGATTTATATCGTTTGATTGTGAAAATCTCTGGATACATGAAATCTAAAGATTCATATTTTTACACTAAAAATTTGAATCTGTAGATTTATGGGTATGGGGTCTAGATTTTATCCGTACTATAAAAGCGCTAAACATTTGTGCATTCACAAAAATCACGTCAACTAAATAGTTTTTCAGGATGAATTCACATGATTTCATTCCACAAATTTAGGTTAATCTAACAATTAACTTTATGAATTATGACTCTATAGATTTGAAATCTATAGATATTTGAAATCTCCAGACTCGTGTAACAAAACAGGCCTTTAAACTTTAGTCATCCATGTATGGGTGTACATTCTCCGAATTTCATACGTCAAGTTCATAGAAGTGATTTGGGGAGATAGACTCAAATAAACAAACACCGAATGATGTGACTCAATTGGTAAAAACCCAACACTTTTAGGTAGAAGGTCGGAGTTTGAATTCCTTTGGAGTTAGGGGTGAAGTTCTGCCTTATATTTAAATTATATGTAATAACTACCCCCTCTAGGACGTAGCCAAAGTGTATGTAATCTGGCCTGGACAAACCTTAGTTCCAAGTTGACCTAGACGAACCATAGTTGTCAAGAAAAAAAAGAAAAAGGAAAAAAAAAACTAACTAGTGCACCAACTATGGATGTTAATTATAATACACCAATAGTAATCTCACATCGCATGTCTTCATTGTCACTAATGATGTTGATAACTCTTCATTTTTTTTGGCCTGATTGGATAAAAGTAATATTCCTAATTGATTGGCATTTTTTTTTGTAAACTAGGAAAGTTAAGAAGTGCAAATGCATGTAGTGGTATCTATACGAATATGAATTATGTAAAATAAACTATGCAGTTCACTTTTACATTGCAAGACTTGCAGAGATCGGTAAGGCAAATTCAAAAGAAGGCAAAATGGTGATTATGGTGGTTCTAAGGCTTACAAATTTGGGGAAGAAATGGGGAAAGGAAGAAGACGAATCTTCCTCTAAAAATTGATGATTTCTGGTAAAAGGAAAGTGGTGCCCGGCAGAGGAAAGGGGTGTGGTGGTTTCCTACAATAGTAAGTAAGTTTCGGTAAAGTGTAGGAAAAAGATGGGTCAATGAGGATCCCTTCATCCCTATAAGAGTCGGATATGGAATGAGATGCAAGATTAGTATAATAATTTAACATTAAGAAATCATTTTAGTCATTACATCTAGAGACTTAATTGAGCATTAACTGAGACTGTTTTGCTGTAAATTAGACATAATTTGGTCACTTAAGGGAGGCAACACGAGTTCTGGCCCTTCAATGGTGCAAAGGTGATCACTCAACAATTGCCATATTATCAAAATGCATCTATACGAGGGACAATAATGGGATTAGGTGATTACTGCACATCTACGGAAATTTATCTAGTCCATTTTCTTGTTAGAAATGGACCATCTATTTTCTTGTAGATGTATGATATGTGTTTCAACATCACATGTAATGGTTGAAATCTATTTGTAAGTTACATTAAAGGGTTTTGATTAAATTTTAAAATAAAAAGGGTAAATATCACTTACCTCCCCTCTTAGCTGGACAAATAGCACTTACACCCCTTCTTAGTTGGATAATATCACTTACCTCCCCTCTTACCTAGCAAATATATCAAACACCTCCCCTCTGTTGACTTTCTCCATTAAATTTAACTTTTACCATTAAATATTTTTCTAAAACCCCAAACTACCCTTAGCTAAAAATATTTTTTATTTTAAACCCTAAATTACTGTAATCACCCTAGCAGTTAAAATACTAAATTACCCTCAATTAAAATAATTGTTAAAAACTAAAACACCGTAGTTAAAACTCAAATTATCTTTAATTATTAAAAGCCCAACATACTTTCTTTTTTTTTTAAAATATTTATCAAGCAATTAAAAAAATAACTAAGGAGTTATTTAATCAGTTAAATTTAGCGTGTAATGTTCACGTTAATTTTTACCTAGCGTGTAATACTCTTTTTAAAACTTATTTATCAAAAAATTAAAAAAACCCAAAATAGTAGTATGTGTTTAATTTTATCAACATACCTTTTTTTTTAATTGCATTTTTAATTTTACTTGATAGTAGTACTCGTTTTTTTAATTGTTTGTTAAATTAAAAAAAATTAAAAAAAAGAAGAAGGTATGTTGGGTTTTAATAATTAAGGATAATTTAGATTTTAACTATGGTGTTTTGGTTATAATAATTATTTTAATTGGGGGCAATTTAATAAGGTGATTATGGTAATTTAGGATAAATAAAAAATATATTTTTAGCCAAGGGTAGTTTGGGGTTTTAGAAAAATATTTAACGATGAAAGTTAAATTTAACGGAGAAAGTTAACAGAGGGGAAGTGTTTGATATATTTGTTAGGTAAGAGGGGAGGTAAGTGATATTATCCAACTAAGAGGGGTGTAAGTGATATTTGTCCAGCTAAGAGGGGAGGTAAGTGATATTTACCCAAATAAAAATAACGTCAATTGTAAATGATCCTCAACCTTTTAATGTGATGTTGGGACACATGTCACTCATTTACAAAGAAATGGCCAGGATATCACTCCCCACATTTATCATATCATCAAAATTCCCAAACGAGCCTCATCTGCCTTCAAAGTGGTTTTGACTTTTAGTTTTAAGGCTAAAAAAAAAATCTGCATTTTGATTCACGACCGTTATGATCAGTTTTTGTACACGTGCGGCCGTATTACAGCAAAAGAAATCCCTACACCCGAGTCACGTGAGTAACTCTGTCGTACGGAGAGATGAAAGTAATAAATTTCAGGCACGGGCGGAGCCGCCGGACCCGCGAAAGAGAGTTAAAACAAAAATTCAGAACTTACTGATCCACTAAATCTATTACACGTGTGCGATTGTCTCGTTCGTGTAGGTTTCGATTGCAACAGACTCACAGACCTATAAGCGAACGACACGAGGGGTTCGGCCTAGGATTCCAAATTGAATAGCACCATAAATGAATGAATAAAGTACCTTAACACTTTCTTTGCCTCTCTCTCGTCAGCTCTGACAACATCTTTCAATAGCTTTATATGCTAGTGCCACTGCTTCTGCTACCTTTCAATTTCTTGTCTCTGCCACTCTCAGGTGCTTCACTCATTCTCCATCACTCTAGAGAATCTTGCCGGCGATTTTTTCTTGGGTGATTGATGCTCATCCTCTGATATCACTACTACTGCATTGGTGTATTTTCCTTTCTTTCCCCCTCGTCTTTTCGTCACACTCACATGGAGTTCTCTGTGGGATTTGATTTTTGTTCTCCTTGATCACAGTGCTAGAAATCATTTCTCTTCCTTGTTGACTTTGACGGAATTTTGTTTGGTCTACTGGAGTTGTTGGCTTGTGGATTCCTCAGGTTTGGTGGTGTACTTTGTTTAGATTTCTGGTGCTGTACCGAAGCGGATTAGGAAAATTATAAGTTATTTTTTCTAGTTTATTGGAGTTTCTGATGCTTAACTGAGCTGGGGTTTGAATTTTGACTTAGTAGGGTTTCTGTTGTATTTGGGTTCTGTGAGTTGGTTATGAGTATACCTTCTGAATTTTGAGATGATAGGCCCAACCCTCTCCTCCTTGTTATCTGCTCAACATAATTTTTTCTGATTTGTGGGGTTTATATCCATGGAGGCCAACAGTGGCGCTGACGCACGTCATTTTTACTATCCGACTACATCCGAATTCGGTTTGAAGGAGAAGGATTTGATGGGGGTTGGAAAAAAGGGTTTTGAATGGGATTTGAATGATTGGAAATGGGATGGAGATCTTTTCATCGCTAGTCCATTGAATTCAACCCCGTCAGATTGCAAGAGCAGCGACTTGGTTTCTGCCAGACCAGGAATCCCTGAAGGTGGTGTTTTGTCGAATGATTCGCCTTCTTGTTCCCATGACCCAAATCCAAGTAGTGAGAGAGGCAAAAGAGAACTGGAAAAGCGGAGGAGGGTTGTCGTCGATGGAGATGATGAAGAAGAAGGGCCCCTCTCTCTGAAACTTGGTGGGCCTGTTTATCCAATTGCAGAAGGAGAGGTTGCTAATCATGTTGGCAAAAATGGGAAGACCAAATTGCTTCAGGATTCTTCAAACTGTGCAACTTGTCAGGTGGAGGATTGTGGTGCTGATGTGAGCAATGCCAAGCCTTACTACAGACGGCACAAGGTCTGTGAAGCACATTCTAAGGCCAGCAGGGCCTTAGTAGGGAATGTTATGCAGCGGTTTTGTCAGCAGTGCAGCAGGTACATATTAAATTGAAGCTTGCCTTCTAGCGCCTTTTGTTCTCTGGGAATACAGTACTTTTGGGCCTATTGCTTTTCCATATGTTGATGTCTGGGAGCATTTTGCAACAGGTTTTGATCAGCTTTTGAATATCACTAATGATGTTTGATTCATGATATGCCCTTTCAATATATGTGCCATTTGAGCAAAATTTATGGCTTAGTCTTAAAAATCTTTCAGGGCACTATATTAATTTCAGTATTCAAAATTTCAATGAAGATGCTTATTTTGCCACTAATGCACTGGTTTCCCCCCCCCCCCAATTGTGGAAACTGTACTTACAGAGTTTATCGTTTATGTCTAATTTCTACTTTGTATTTGGGCAGGTTTCATGTTCTTCAAGAGTTCGATGAAGGGAAGAGAAGTTGTCGGAGACGTTTGGCGGGACATAATAAAAGGAGGAGAAAAATTCAACATGATGCTGTCATCAATGGAAGTGCCCTGAGTGGTGATCGAGCTAGTAATTATCTCTTAACAAGTATACTTCGGATCCTGTCCAATATTCATTGTAAGTACCTTGCTTTGTTCTTGAATTGTAAAAGTTGCTTCTATGTCAAGATGTGGAGCCCTTGATACTTCTGTACAAGCTTCATCTCATTTTGTTGGTTTCAACCTAATTTAGCTTTGCTGTTCTTAGTGGTCTCATGTAATGTCACAATGTTAGTGGAAAATTTCTTCTTTTCATTCAAGCAAACTTTTTTTTTTTGGATGAATATCAAGCAAACTTATGGAGGGAGGGAGAGGAAGTTTGTGTGTGGAACTGTGGATGAAGGATGGTGGACAAGACAATGACTTAGCTATGTGTGCAAACATGATAGCTTCCTGCTCTTCTGGCGCATATTGCTCGATATTACTTATCTATATTAAAATGGTCAACAGTGGGATTTCACTCATCATACTGGCACATAGTTTTTAACTTATTGTTCCCTATACAGCCTCTTCTTCCTCTTGGGATTGATATGCTTCTCTCTCTGTCTCTCTCTCACACACACGGCTGTAGGATTTATGTACAGTGAAGTTGTACAACAACATTGACTAACCTCTTACGCTTTGGTTTTGTTCATGGCTGAACATTCCTCATGCAAAAACTTGAAGCATTTAAGGAAATATGTTTTAGTTATCCTGAGTACCCTTTCCGTGAGTAACATTGTACTTCTTTGCTGTGCTACCAAGTTAGAAATAACTTGAATGAGATGACTATCCCCAAAGCTGGCCTTTTCCTTCTCTGAACCAAATTGTCCTTTCTTCCTTTTAACCATATATCCTTTGTTTGTTGCCCTCAAATTGAAACCTTCTAGCCTTTCTCCTGAAACATAAAAGGGTCTGTAATGTAGTTAGTATAATATTTCACCCAAAAGTTCAAAGAAAGTGGTCTGGGGCTTCTTTGGTTAGTATCAAGCCCCTCAAAACAACTCCTCTCTGGTGTAGTTCTAGATTGCTGGGAAACCAAGGAGACTAAATAGAAGCCAATAAGCCAGGTTTAAATTGGTCAAAACTGGGTTTTTCAAAGATAGGGTTAGGATTTGATATCTTGGTTATGCTAAGTGGAGGTTAGGGAATCTACCAGTGAAAGTTTCTTGATGTTTGTTGAGTGCAGGGAAGCTACCCAAATATGGCAGCAGCTTTAGTGTTTGGTTTGGATTCCAGAGAATTAAAGGGGGGATTTTGGGTTTGTGATGGGAATTTCTGGCTGCAACTTGGATCAAAGGAGGGGAATATTAGCTCCTAATATGTGACAAAACTGATGGTTGGTTTGGTCTAGGTGAAATTTGGCGTTTTTGGGGGAATTATTGTGATGAGTTTCTAGGGTTTGAATAGAGGGATGGATCTGCAAACCAGACCAACTTCTTCAACGGGGCAGAGAAGTATTTGATCAAAGATGGTGAGGTTTTGACACCTGGAATCGTCTGTAGATTTTTAATCTTGGAAATGATGTCCAGAGATGGTGGGGACCTAGGGTTTGAGTAATTTAGAAGTTATATGAAGGGGCGCTGGGGTGGGGATGGATTGTTTTTGCAATTTGTACATGGCAGCAGTTTCAATGAATTGAACAAACCCAGATCTTGGTCAAGAACTAGGAGGAGGCTTCAACCAGAGGTGCCCGGGCTTCACACCACTTGGTATCGACTCAAAAAAGACCAATTCTACCAATCTTGAACAACCCCAACAAAACTTCAAAGGAGATAACAAAGTTGCAGAGAAGTTTGCAATGAGCATTCAAATTTGAAAATATTGTGGTGTCCCCCAACCCCCTAGATGGAGAAAGGCAGTGGTATGATTCCACCAGGTGAGAAGGCCACAAGAACATGACGGAACCAATGCCGGTTATACCCAGGTAGCTTGTCTCCTTCGGCGCAGTTGAATAAGGCCGGTACCCTGCACCTCGTAAGCGTAATGAAACTCTTAACGAAGTGCAGTTTACGGATCGTGACACAGGCATCCAAGCCATGCTGACTGTATCATTTTAACAGATACAGGGGAGTTGTCCCGCTCCAGAATCCCCCCCCCCCCAAAAAAAAAAAAAAAAAAAAAAGCAGAAAGAAAAACCAAAAGAAAAAGAAAGAATTAGTTCCTATGCAGCCTAGGAATAGGAGTTCCAGATTGTGTCTGGAAACAAAACACTCCCCTTCTAGAGTGGTGAGGAGTCTAGACTAAAAATTAAACTAAAAGAGTCTGGTTCAATTGCTAAACAATAAAGCATGAAAAAAGTAGACTGAAAATACAGCTAAAAGAGAATATTCCAAAGTAAATCTGATTAAAACACTAGTTCAAAGCAGTAAATCTTATCAGACAGTAGAACATGAAAATAAACCAAGTATAGCAGCTAATCACATATGTAACCAATTACCCTTGGTATAGGCTCTTTTAAGTTTTGAGAGACCTATTACAATAAAGATCCTATGAATCAAAGTCCCAGCTCTATAGAACTCAACCCTAGACTCAATAAAACAAAGCATATATTGGTGATGAATCTGCATCATATTCCCTTGACCCTTGGCAGCAACCTATTCAAAAACTCCGGTATCCATATAAGAAGTATGAATAACTGATCTGCTATATGTAACTGTCTGTATCTTCTGAATGTAATTTCAGTGGATCCATTGATATTTCAAATGATTCCCTCAAGGCGTGTCGATTGCCTTCTCACTGCACAGTTGGTTGCAATAAGTGGCTCTAGCTAACTTAGTTGCCTGCTTGCTGTCGACGCACCATTCGCTTTCAAAGCTCCATCTGAAAGTTGCGTCTGTTTTATGCTCCAGTGGCAATACACTGTGCATAACTCTTGTAGCCAGAGAAGCTAGATTTTAAAAGAAAAAAAAAATTATTGGAAGTTTTGGACCAGACTGATGAGTTGGAATTCCTACCACTGGAATTTAACATCAGCTTCTTTCTCAGGAATAAGGGCAATGAAATTGATATCAGCTCTGTTCTCTTAAGGGATTCTGTTCTGAAACCTTCTTGAGCCAGCAAATAATATCTTGCCCCACATTTTCAGACAATTCTTGTCGAAGCCATTTTACAGTAGGCATGTCATAAACATTATATGTAAATTAACAACTAACACTAAACACCAGTAGTTTCATATCATTAGCATCTGTTGTCAGTTCAGTGATTGCTATGTCACATGAGGTCAGAACCAGATGCAACAGTACAACAAGGTTTAAGATTCAATGATTCCATGGATTGCACCCATTGCAATCTTATACACCATCAAGTAAAGAAAACAAGGAAAGAACTTAAAGGGTCATAATGTACACAGCATTACCCCCACTTCGTGGAGAGGCTGTTTCTTGGCTCAAACCTTGACCTCTAGGTTTCAGTTGAGCGACACTACCATTGCGTTGCCTGGACTTAAAAAGTATTTAAATGTATAGCACAAATACAATAAAAATACCCAAGAAAGCATCAAATGTCAATCCAGCCTCTTAGGTGTACCAAGGGCCATGGTGTCCAAAGGTGAAAATGCCTAGATGACCAAGGAGGCTGTCTTACTAACATCCAGATAGGCAATGCATCACCTTTGACACCTTGAAGTCTCCTGGACACCTGAAAATTATGATTATCTGGTGATGCTTAGGTTTTATCTTTATGGTTGGGTTCTCTATTTTCCTTAAGGTCCAGTCTTGTTGCATGTGAAAGGTGTGGAAGGAAAAGAAAGTGAATTGGATTAGAAAAAGGAAATTTTTTTAAACATGGTTAGTAACCTGATTATGTATGTTATATTTGTACCTCCAAGTACAACAAAGAAGTATATGGTTACAATAAGATAGAAAATGAGGTGGCTTGATGAAAGGGAAATTGCACAAAGTGATTACTTTACGTATCTTGGGTCAACCATAAATGAATAAGGTGAAATTCAACATGATGTTTCACAAAAATTTTAAATACGGTAGATGAAGTGGAGTGGAACGGCCGGAGTTTTGTGTGATCGGTGTTTTTCCCTTAAAACTTGTTAATTGGGACTATTTAATGTCTCGGCTCTAGTCAAGGATAGTTTAGGTATTTTGTTTTGTTTGCTTCTTTTTTATTATTTCCCTGTTGTATTTCTTAAGTCAATGTATATTGAATGAAATAAGTGCTTCAAGTCTCCAACACTGAGTGGGAAATTCCCAAAGTTACACAAATACACTGAACTCCATTGTTCTTCTTCTTCTACTCTTTTACTATTGCTTTCATGTTATCAAACAAAGATATCTACAGACTGCTACAGCCTCCTTGTATCTTTTCTTTCTCCCTCTCTCTCTCTCTCAATCATTATCTGTTGATACATTTCAGTTTGATTTCTGAGAGTTTATTCAGCTTTTGTTTGAAAGGGGTGCAACACCCTATGCCATATTTTGGGACCGTCTTGAGGCTAGTTCATGAATGAAGATTGGGAACAGGTCTGCTTTTCTGGTGACTATTTATTTATGGAATGATGTTGCATTTGAGGTACTAGAAATTAAGTTCTATCAATTTTTTTGAATCAGTTTTTTTTTTTTGGGGGGGGGGGGGGGTGCAGAAGTGGATTTTACTTTGTTAAGCTTTTGGATCAACTTTTGCAGAACTTGAAGTTGATTTGGATCATTTTTTCTTGATTGAGCTTGAAATAAGAAGTCAAGCTTGCTTCAGGTCTTGAGATCAAGCTTTCAGAATTTTGTAATTGATTTTTTCAGGGTTTTCAAGTTGAAATCAACTTGTTTAGAATTTTGTCTATTTCTTTGAATCTTTGGTTTGTATTGCACTTCATTCCATATTGTGTTTGTTGAAATGTCTAAATCACCACCATCAGTGAGGTTGTGTCTAACTTCTTTCAACAATTGAAGAAGATATTTATTTGGTGCTGATTGGTCATGACCAAAAAGGCCACCTGACCAAGTCTAAACCTAGTATTGATAAAATCATGGTGATGCAATAAAGTTGTCCTATTGGTCATTTGTGCCTTAGATTACTTAAATTCTGCTCATACAACTGTAGTGTGGTAATAAAGCTGCCACCATTCATATTGCTTCAAAACCTATGTTTCATGAAAGAACAAAACACATTGAGGTAGATTGTTCAAGAAAAGCTACAAGAAGTATTCCTTGCCATGTTTGTCCAGGAGAGTGGCTTACAGATTTATTTAGTGGATGAGTGGATTATATATCACAACCCTGGCATGATCAATATCTTTGCTTTAGCTTGAGGGGAAGTGTTAGTAGAGACTGTTTAGTATCTTGGTTTTATTCAATGGTAGTTTGGGTATTATAGTTTACTTTCTTCTTTTTTATTTTCCTATTGTGTCTCTTGAGTCAACATATATTGACCAGAGTGGGAGCTCCAATGCTGTGGAAAACTTCCAATGGTTACATAAACACATCATCACTGCTCCCTTTCTTCTTCTTCTTCATCTTTTTTCTTTCATTATTACTTACAGTGCCTATTCTAGGTGGAGGGGAAGAAGATGAGAACAATGAGACTTGAACCCAAGGCGGCAAGACCTCCTGGTGTGTTTTTGGGTTGGTTTTTTTTTCTTCTTTTCTTTGGGGGGGGGGGTGGAAGGTGGTTTACAGTCCACACTGCAGGTGTTACTTCTCTGGGTTGCGTTTTAACTTGCCTAATATTGTTCCATACATTTAGTTTTCTTGTTTCAGTACTTGTTTGGTCTGTTTGGAATACTTGAATTTTGCTACTTGCTAGTATTTTGTTGCCATCTCTTATTTGTTCCTCCTTAAAAGTGATGGCCATATTATGCTGGCAGTTTATTGTATCTTCTATAAATTGCAGCAAACAGCTCAGCTCAGGCAAAAGAGCAAGATCTTCTGTTTCATTTTTTAAGGAACCTTGGCAATCTTGGCAGCACACTTGATGGAATCCTCCAGGAACCCCAAGAAACGGTGAAGGTTGGGACTTCTGCTGGAACATCGTCAGGAGTGGCACCAAGTTTGCTCTCGAATGGGCTAGAAGCTTCTGGAAACTTGCACTCAACAACTAAAACCAACAGAAGTCCTGGTGCTCAGGGCTCTCAAATTGAGCATATTGACCAATATGTTGATTTAGCAAAATCTGGGATGCCAAGGAAAAGAACTACTACTGGTGACCATGGTCGACATCTGCAGACTTTAATTCCTCCACAACCCACAACTTTGTTTCCAATAGGAGATGGCCTTCCAGGCAAGGCAGTGGCCCCACAGTTTACTGATGGGAGGATCAAATTGAACAACTTTGATCTGAATAACATCTATGATGACTCACAAGATTGCATAGAAGACATAGATAGGTCCCCAGTTGCTGGATTTGATTGCCCTTCTCAGATACAGCAAGACTCTCACCAGTCAAGCCCACCTCGGGCAAGTCAGAACTCAGATTCACCATCTGAGCATCTGCCATCTAGTTTAAGTGGAGTTGCTCAGGTATATTACTTTAGAACCATTGATTAATTGGTTAAATAAGCTACATGAATATAGTGTGGTCTTTTTTACTAGATTCTTTTATTTTATGTTTAATTATGGTGGTAATCATTTCTGTGAGGTTAATTTAATTTCACTACACATATTCTGCATCTCCTCCACTCTGCAGGTGGAAGCATTTGAAGCATTTCTATTTTACTTCGAAATAACCTTGCAGAACTTTCACTTATGTGTTACAGAACCGGACAGATCAAATTGTGTTCAAACTCTTTGGCAAAAACCCAAGTGATTTCCCTCTTCTTTTGCGATCCCAGGTACTTTCAGGCTGTGACTTTTCTTCAAACTTAGATAGCTTTATTGGTTTATCCCCTCCCCCTAACCCCACACCCGAAAATTAAAAAAATCCGCTGTTGAGCACTTCAATTTTGCAGATTCTTGATTGGTTATCCCACAGTCCTACAGACATAGAGAGCTTCATCCGGCCTGGTTGTGTTATTCTAACAATTTATCTTCATATGGATGAGGCCACATGGGAAGAGGTATACTGCTAGTTTATTGATGTCAAGATGTATAATGTTAAGATTGTCCTATTTAGAAATGACAATAATATTCTCACTTTCTTTCCAAAATATACAGATATCCTGTGATATGAGCTCTACTTTAAGTAGGCTTTTGGATTCCTCTAATGATGCTTTCTGGGGAACAGGATGGGTGTATGCTAGGATGAAGCATCAAATAGCTTTCATCTATAATGGTTTGTTGGATTTTCCTTCTTATTTTATTTATTTTTTATTGTTTTATTCTTTTTCCTTTTTTGGTTTGTTTTTCATTTGTTATCATTAAAGTTCCTGATGAGAGGCTGAGGAGTCTACTGCTGTCTCCCTGTGCTGCAGGTCAGGTTGTTCTAGACACATCATTTCCTCCCAAAAGTCAGAATTATTGCAGGATAACTAGCATCATTCCCATTGCAGCTTCTATGGCGGAGAGAACCCAGTTCCTTGTTAAAGGATTTAATTTGTCTCAACCCACCACGAGGTTGTCCTCTGCTTAATTGATGTCTCCTGCCTCTTTACCACACCTTTCTTCTTGGGGAAGATTGGTGCCATTTTCAACTGGGGTTAGGAGTTGAGGTCAGGTGGTTGGTTAGTTCTGTGTTCAAAAGCAGAAATTGTTGGACACTTGGACTATAACCAGGCATGTTTTTGTTGGTTTGACTCATCTTGAATAGATATGACTGGATATCCATTAATTCTTATACTATATAGAAATACAGCAGCTCCAAGTCTTGATGAAGGTATCTTTGACAACATCATGGGCCCTACATGGTTTTGTGTAAAAACTGCCATAGTGTCAATGGGTCTATTATAGTTGTCATTTGTCAAGGAGTTTAGATGCTGTGGTTGCCTTGGTGGTCACCTCACGTAGAGACTTCAGGTGCCCTCCCTCTTATGCCTTGGATTGGCTGTACAGCTTGACATCTACCTGTCTCTCTGTATTGCTGGCATTCCTTACAAAGGTTCTATCTGTGCATTTGCCTCCCCTAAGTGCTCAAATATAGCGTTTATAAACCTGCTTCAACCTAATGGTTGAATTTTGTCTACTATACCTGGTTCCAGGTCCATCACTGGGTGCGGTTTACAAATTTTGGTCAGGTAATTAGGAGGACACTGATTATCTTCTTATTTTCAGGTTGCTCTGTGCACTTGAAGGAAAATGTCTGGTTGAGGAAGCTACTTATGGTTTGGTTGTGGGCACTGATACCACTAACGGGCATGCTGAGCTCCAGAGCCTCAGCTTCTGTTGCTCCCCTGATGTCATGGGAAGAGGATTTATTGAGGTACAACTATCTATGGCTGTGCTTGTGAAACTTGTTAACTTAGTTCTTCTACGGGTGGACTATGTGAGGTGATTCCATTTTTACTGGCTTCCCCATGGATCCTCCTATCTTAATTCTTTTACAAACCATTTGTCTTTTACTAATAAGCACTATGGACTATAAGCGGTGCATAGACGTTTTGTCATCTGTAGCTTACATGTTTTGGTGTGGGTGGGGGAAGGCTTAGTTCATCAAATTATTTATGGACTCTACAAGTATACTTTTCTATCACAAATCCATCCAACTGTGACTATTCAATATGTGGTCTTTTGTTTTGTCATCTTTCCTTGAGTACAACTTTCCTGGTCATCTCAAATGTGCTATAAATGAGCCCTTACGGAGACACTTTCATCTGTATCTGTATGCAGTTCTAGAGTACCTCTGTGTCTGTAGGCAGTTCTAGAGTACCTCTGTGTATGATACATGTTCATCTCTCTCTCTCTCTCTCTCTGTTGCTTCCGGTTTCAATTTTCTGTGTTCTGATGATTCTAATTGTTTGAAACCCATTCAGGTTGAAGACCATGGTCTCAGTGGATCCTTCTTTCCTTTCCTAGTTGCTGAGCAAGATGTATGCTCCGAGATTCGTATGCTGGAGAGTGTAGTAGAGGTGTCTGAGACTGAAAACAATGTTGAGGGAACTATTGAAATGGAAGCAAGGACTCAAGCTATGGATTTTATACATGAAATGGGATGGCTACTTCATAGAAGTACTCTAAGGTCTAGACTGGGTCGTGTGGACCTGAACTTGGCCATCTTTCCTTTTAAACGCTTTAGGTGGATCATGGAGTTCTCCATGGATCGTAGTTGGTGTGCTGTAGTCAAGAGACTCCTGGACATTCTGTTTGATGGAAGCGTGGACGCTGGTGACCATCCTTCTCTTGAGCTTGCATTATCAGAGATGGGCCTCCTCCACAGAGCTGTGCAGAAAAATCGTAGGCCACTGGTGGAAGTCCTGTTAAGATACACACCAGATGAAGTTTTTGACAGGGCAGAATCTGGACAAAAGAAGCAGGATTACCGAGGCTCTGATAACTTCTTGTTTAGACCTGATGTTGTTGACCACGCAGGTTTGACGCCTCTTCATATTGCTGCCAGTAGGGATGGCTGTGAGAGTATTCTGGATGCATTAACTGATGACCCTGGATCGGTACATCCTTAAATCTTAATATTTTCATCTCAGAATACTGTTAACTTTAGATATGGAATAGAATTTTCCAAATGAGGAGGAAATCTATAATCTGGCATGATGGTTAGATATCACTGTTTTGACTTATGTACTAGCACCTTACCTCAACTGAACCATCGATCAGAAAAAATCTTTGAACAGAGTCATGCAAAAAGGTAGCTAGTCAGCCTATCCAGCTGAGCTTGGTTACCAGGTCCTGTGGTCATTTGGCAGTATCTTTGGCATTCAAAGTATATACAGTTTTCCAGTGTCATTCCTTTATTTTGGATGTTCAACCAAAGTGCTGTCTGCCTCATGGCTAAAAGCTGTTTTGACTGCGAAAATTACTTTGCTTAAGAGAAACTTCAACACATGCCTTGACCACATGGTTGAGGTGGTCCTGAAACTTTACATGTATCCAACCCAAAGATTTCGTATCCATCTAGTTGTCTGGATAGCCACATCATTCATGCAGTGATCAAATCACCAGTCATAACACTCATCCATGTAATCATCATCCACCTTACTTCACCTTATCATAATCCGGCTGTCTGTTTAGCCAATTACTTATGGGGTGGCTCAACATGCCAGTAGTTGGTGTTGTTCATTCGCTGGGCTTTCTATTGAGCCTTCCCTTTGTCATACATACTCTTTTGTTGTCATATTTGAATGCACAATGGTTATCTGTTTTGTGTTTGCAAGATGTTGACAACAGCATTCTTCAGGTGGGAATTGAAGCATGGAAGAGTGCTCGTGATAAAACAGGTTTCACACCAGAATATTATGCCTGTCTGAGGGGCCATTACTCCTATATCCATCTGGTACACAGAAAAGTTACTAAGAAATCAGAAGCTGGGCATGTAATCGTCAATGTGCCTGCAACTTTCTCAGATTGCAGCACTAACAAGAAAGAAACAGATGGACCAAACTTGGGCAAAGTTGCTAGCTTTGATATAAAAAAGACGCAATCTGGAGTGATACAGCAATATTGCAGGCTGTGTGATCATCGGCTGGTCTATGGAAACTCTCGGAGATTTCTGGGATACAGGCCGGCTATGCTGTCAATGGTAGCTGTTGCTGCAGTTTGTGTTTGTGTCTCCCTGCTATTCAAAAGCCAGCCTGAGGTTGTGTTTGTTTTCCAGCCCTTTGTGTGGGAATTATTGGACTATGGAGCAATCTAAACTGGCACCGACTGATCAAATTGGAATATGTATTAGTTTTATAGGCTGTAAATTGAGCTTCTGTGTAGAAACAGGAGCTGTGGATGAATGTAGTTATTACTAATTTTATTCTGTACACTTCCAACTGTTTTTCTTCCAATTAACAGGTGGATCCCTTTCAAAATCTAGATTTTCCTTCCTCAGCAGGGAGGAGACAGATTGTTTTCTGCAAAAATTTCAGGGGCCAATTATTCGGGAGCTCAAACGTTGCTACTCATCTCAGGAAATTGGAGGGGCATCATTTGATATTGTTCCAGTGCACTTATTTATTTTACGTTCTGGAAAGAACAGCCTGGTTTACCTACATGGAAGAAAAAGAACAGAAATAAAGTTGTAAAAAAGATGAACTGTATGAAAGATCATCGAAGTAACTTTAAATATACCACATGCCGCGGATACTTAGCAGTTGGCACCAACATTAAGTTCAACTATGGGCAGAATAGTTGTTATTACTCGTGGAGGGTGGTAATCATGGAAAAGTCTCAAATGGTTAGGAAAAACCAGTGGATAAATATGACAAGATGAAGTATCCTCTTTTTGACAACGAACAATACTCGGTTTATTTCTGCAGGAGGGTTATGGTTGTGAAGATGGAGAGATCTTGTGAGGATTCTGTAGCTGTGGAGTTTTGAGTCAAGATAGTTTCAATGTTCTGATCATGCTTGTGGGAATAAAAGTTGCACTGTAAGATGTCATCTATGATGGATTGCATGCTCAAGCTGTCCTTTCCATGGGCAACCTTGGACTTGCAACATGGTTGAGACCTTTGGAGATTTTGGGGAGGCTAAATACTTGAGAGTTCATACATTTGACCAAATGCATAAAGAGGAGATGAAGTCTTCAGTTTTCAAGCTTATGAAGGATAAACACTCCTGATTCCTCAGCAAGACAAGATATGCATGACAAGATGTTGTTGATTTGGAGCAGAACTGAGGGATGATTGCAAATGGCTTAGAAGTTGACTGGGGAAAATTCAAATGGACAAAACTGGTGGATACAAATCTGATAGAGAAGGCTGAATGGAACTGTTAGTTTGCTATTGCAATTGAATTAGATTCTGGTGAGCAAACTGAATGTCTTCTGAAAATTATGCGAGGTTGCATTTGAAAAACCTGCCAAATCAGTCAGGTATTGGTAATCCAACTATTGTTGGATTGTCTTGGATATAGCTAACTGTAGTAACACCTGCTCATCTTTATCTACTGCTTTCAAAGGGAAAACAGATATTTTACATCATTTCTTCCACAAATGTACCCCTGATTATACAGCTTACTAGCAATCTAGCATAACAGAGTTTCACTTCTGGATGAATTTTACAAATGTTGTGACACCTTTTTATATGTAGTCATTGATTTGGCATGACAAGTTGACACATCTTTCCCCCCAAAATGGACAATGCACTTAAGGTAGGGGATTCTCATGATGCTGGAGTGGGGAGGGAACCCCACATCAGATATGGGTTGGGTGTTGACCGGTTTGGTCAACATAGAGTATAGGAGAGAGTGTATCCGAGACTGTAAATCTAGAACTGAAGTTCCAACCTTGGTAGGCTTCGTTTTTTTCCTGGTCAACATGGTAAGCTTGGTTGGAAGTTGCCACCAGTAGCCTATCCAAAGTATGAAGCATTTGCCAAAAGTATTTCCCGAGAATTTGTAATTGTAATTTTGGACCAATTCTTTATTCCCCCAAACAGTCACCTGTGGCGATAGACCCTTGTGCTTTTACCAACCCCACACCCACTCCCCCCTCCAAAAAATAAAAAATAAAAAATAAAAAATTTATAGTGTCAAGTTCTAAAATGGAAATGGACCATCCATTTCCTTATAGATGAAAGATGCATTCAAAGTTAGATCTAAGGGTTAGGATTAAACTCAGGGAAAAGAGAAAAGCTAGACCCTTATGCAACTTTTCATGTATTTTAGGCACTATACAAGGAAAAGAGAATATTCAATCATGAGGGTTTGAGTTAAAAAGATGATAAATTACATATAGTCCCCTGAATTTGCAATTAATTACATCTACTTTTTAAAAAAAATCAATTAGAAATGCTTATTATTGTTAATATCATCATTTAGCTTTACTATTTAACAATAAGGGGTATTTGTAATTGATTTCATTTTAAGAGTAGTAGATGTAATTGATTGTAGATATAGGGGTCTATATGTAATTTTTCTGGAAAAGAATGATCCCTAAAGTATCCTTTGATGCCTTGTGCTCATCTGAAAACCTCACCTTAAATGTGAGAGAAAAATTAAGATATATGCCAATCCAAGGTGCACAATTCAAAATGGAAAGAACGTAAGGAGTCATGGAATCTATCCCTAACTCCGATCGGCTAAGAACGATATCGATCTGAATATTTCACAAATGATCGGGGGCAAAAATGTCATAGTGACTCTAACTTCGGGCGCACGATCCGAACCCGGTAACGACGTTACGATATCACGCGATTGCGCATGGTCTTATCTCTTTTATGGTTACTTTCCCGGAGGGTTGGACGGAATATGAAAATGGTCCGAAAAACTGCAATTTTGGTTCGTCGTTTTTGGTTATAGTGGAGACTACTCTTCAACCTGACTCTGCCGAAAGGGAAAAAGACGATAGGGCTTCAGTAATCTTGACGGGAGAACTTCCAGCGCTTTGTCAGAACCAAGTCAGGTTAGGGTTCTTTGTTTTCAAGTTTCTGATACAATGCTGCTTTCTTTTTGGTCTTTTCTTCCCTGTTTTAGGACCATTCGGATCATATTATTATTATTAGTAAGGACTATGGCTTTAAGTTTTCACAAGATGATTTTCTTCCGTGCTAATTTCTTGCTTGCATTGCTTTCTACTTCTATAATTTTTGTTGTTTTTTGAGTTTTTCTTTTCTTCTTCTTTTAATTACTGATTTCAGTTCCTCCGCTTGCCTACCTTTCTTCTGGAAAGCGTAATACACTATTGTTTGGAAAAAAATCCTCAACCTAGTCTCGCTAGTTTCTTCATTGCAACAGTTTCTTGAACTATATGGACATGTGAATACATAAATGCTTGTCTTCCCTACTTTTCTCTTGAAATTCGAACCGTCGACTCGCTCAGACTAAGAAAATAAAATAAAATATAGAATTTGCTAAAATGCTGGACGAGTGAAGATGCCGGAAAAGACAAAGACTTTGGTGCATTGCAGCTCTGTTTTGGGAAAGTGCGTCAGTGGATCAGTTGCGAAGGAAATTGGTGACGATGCTACATTGGATTAGCTGTGAATAGCTCTGTTTTGGGAAACTGCATAACTGATTCCCAAGGACTGAAGTGATTTTCCATTGTTTATGAAAGAGAAAAAGATGTATTGGCCGTGAGCTCTATGTGAACTAGACGAGATTTATTTATAGTGTTTGTATTATGAGAGTTAAGAGTATGAATAATACAAGGATTGAAATTAGCGTTACATGATTTAGATGGATGTTAGGGTTATGCTTCTCATAGTTGTCAAGGTGGTCGCTTAAGCAACGCCTAAGCATCGGGGCGGTCTCAACCATGGCAAAGCAACTGTCGCTTTTTTTTTTAACCAATAAAGTGGCCATTTTGTCGCCCAAGGCATCGCCTAGGTGTTCAGGTGAGCACCTTGGACGCCAAGGCTACTGCTTTATTGGTTTCTATTTTTTTATTTTTTTATAAAAAAGATACTAAATCGGTGGTATGCTATAATTGCATTTCAGTCTAATCCAAATGTTTTTATTGGTTAGTTTTACGCATTGATTATCAGACTATGATGCATGGAATTCAAATCAAAGTAAAATAGGGTGGAAAAAGAAACCTAAAACTTAAAACACTCTTCTTCACGAGTTCACGAAGCATAACCCTAACCTAAATCACTCTCGCTCTTTCGCACAAGTCTTTTTCTTGATAGAACTCCTTAGGTTGTTAAACTTTGAAGTTTGATTTGTGACTTTGATGTGGTTATGTTTGGAGTTAATGAATCATTTTTCAATGTTATATGCAGATTATATGAATGAACTTTTCATTTAGTTTGCATAATATTTCATGCTTAAATGTTAGGAATTCTGTGTAACTTTTGATATTTGGATCAAGTATCAAAAAATTATCGCTAGAATGCCTAAAAAGTAACAGCAAAACGCTTTGATTGCTTAGTCGTCACTTTATTAACACTTTGTCACCTTAGAAGCCCTCCATTGCCTTGGTCGCTTGACAACCTTGATGCTTATTGAGTTTGAGTTGAGTGAGATCTTGATATGCTTGTGAAAATGAAGTTTGAGTAGAACCCTAGATCATTATCCTTTACATCCCCCGCAAGCGAAACTATGGATCCACAACTGTGAACTTGGATATGAGTGTGCGAAATTGTGACATGGTAATCCCTTCATCATGACATCTGCAGGTTGATTTTGATTAGGAGCAAAATGAATGAGAAGATGCTTTACTGCAACTTGTTCTTTGACAAATGACAATTAATCTCAATGTGTTCAGTTCAGGCATTTAAGAGAGGATTGTCGGCAAGGTATGTGCCACCAATATTGTCATAATAGAGAATTAGAACTGGAGGATTTAGATCGAGATTAATAAGTAATTGATAAACCCACAACAGTTCGGCTGCAGTGTTGGCCAATCCTTTGTCCACGGATTTTGTGGAAGAGCAGGCAACTTTGTGTTGTTTCTTAGAGCTTCAAGAGATTTAGTTGTTGCCTACAAAGATACTATAACCACTAGTAGATCTACAATCAGTAGGGCATCTTGCCTAGTCAGCGTCAATGAAAGCATGAAGTTGACGAGAAGAGGATTGGGGTATAAAAATACAAAAATTCAAAAAGTCCTTAACGTAATGCAAGATGCGTTTACAGTTGCCTAATGATCTTGTGTGGGAGAATGCATAAATTGGCATAACTTATTAACAGAGAAGGGCAGAAAGCAATGTCTGGCCTGGTCAAGGTAAGATATTGTAAGGCCCCAATAGTGTTGCAATATAGAGTCACATAAGAAAATGGGTCCCCCATGGTGCGTGATAAAGAAGAGGTGGAACACGGAGTGACCTTGGGTTTTACTGCTTCCATGTTGGTCTGCTTGAGAAGACTGAGAGCATACTTGGTTTGAGAGAGATACAGTTTTGAAGAATTCCTTGGAATCTCAAATAGGTGGGTTCTACGCTAACTTGATGTACAAAATGCCTTCTTGAATGGCACCTTGGATGAACAAGTCTACATGACACAACCGCAAGGGTTCAGTGATCCTGCCTTCCCAACCTATGTTTATCATCTTCAATGTGCTTTTTATGGGTTAAAACATGCCCCAAGACTTAATACCATGAAAGAGAAAAAAAATGTATTGGTTGTGAGCTTTATGTGAGCTAGACCAAATTTATTATTATCATAGTTGTTAAGGCGTCGCCTAGGCGTCCGGGTGCCTTCGGAGCAGCTCATATCAGCATAGCCTTATTTTCAGGCAATAAGGCAACCACCTTTGGGGTATTATGAGGCATCGCCTCAGGCACCTCGGACGCCTTATACCCCAAGGCGTCTGCTTTTGTTTTTTTTTTTTTTTTTTTTTAAATCACATGAAAGATGCAAAATCGAAGGCACATATTGAATTACTTATTAGATTCCGATTGTAAAGTATCTATTGTTTGAACCTATATGCATATTTATAATGATGCTATATGTGATCAAATGTTAATAAAAAAATAAAATAAAAAATAAAAATTTGAAAAGAGAATAAGTTCTTGACTCGAGTGTCACACTCTCACTCTCACTCACTCTAATCCCTACTCTCTTTTTCTCTTCCTCTCTTCCATTCCAGTGACGACACTCCGGCAAGTAGCGGCCAACGATAGGCGACTTCTTCTCTTCCTTTCTTCCCACAACTTTTTATTTAGGACCTACTATGTGTAGTTTGTAGTATGTTGGATGACTTGAGGTAGGCTAATATTAGTTTTTTTTTTTTTTTTTTATTTTTATTTTTTTTATTATTTATTATATTTTTATATATATATAAGATATGATAGATTTATAATGAATTAGAGTGTGTGAGATGTACACTAAAAATTTTACTTAAAACTTTCTCAACCACCTCGGAGGGCGCATCGTCGACTCATCGCCTTAATTAGCCTAAACCGCCTCACATCACCTCGTCGCCGTGACAACTATGATTATTATTATTATTATTATTATGGGTAACTGACAAGATATATTTATAGTGTTTGTATTACAAGAGTTAAGAGTATGAATAATACAAGGATTGAAACTAGGGTTACATGATTAAGATGGATGTTAGGGTTATGCCTCTTTGAGTTTGAGTATGAGTGGAATTCTGATAATATGACTGTGAAGATGAAGTTTGAGTAGAACTCTAATCATTATGCTTTACAATTACCTTACTAATTCGACCAAAAATGTTTTCTTTTGATGAGATGGTTGCTGCAGACTAGCACCGTTGGTAACCTAGCAATACGATTAGTGATATTTGAGCATTCGATGCTCCACTCTAGGGCTGGCCAAATTTCTGGGTTTATCATTTCTTATATGGATAGGTTATGACACTGGGTCATCTTCCTAGCTTTGATGAGAAGAGACAGCACTTCCTTTCTCCCTTCATTTAAGGATTTAACATGATATTTTGATCTGAACGACATGCCTTGCCACCTGTAGCAGATTGACATCCATTACTGGAGATAGAAGATTAATACCCAGTTACCCATTCACTATTTTTTTTTTGCTTTTGAATAATGAGTGTGATCACTGAGATTAAACTATTTTTGCTTTTGAATAATGAATGTGATCACTGCTGAATTTTAGCACTGATGTTGCCGTAGCAAGTTAACAGATAATATAATCACTAGTGTTGTTGCTATTATTGTAATAAAATAGATCACACTATAAGTCCATAACAAGTGAAGTTGTACGTTGTGTATTTGTGCAATTTTCAATTTAATCTGTTGTGTTGACCATTTAATTCTTTCTTAGAAAATGGTAAGCTCCTGGTCTATGTTTCTTTTTATGGATGAATAAAGAATTTAGTAACCAAAGAGAGAAAGGTGGGAGGGGAAGAGACTACCAGAGCAACCAGGCTAGAGCCCTACAAAAGCCAGGAAGGCTCAAGCTAAAAAGTGAACCAAAGGGGGAAGGTGAAAGCACGAAAACTAAGTGACCAGAGGACAGAACAACCATAGCAATACCTAAACTTTTTCCCCCTATTCTTTTTTTTCTCGGAGACTTAAAAGTCTATGAGGAAGCTGTAATATGTAATAGGGGCCAGTATGGTCTTTCTACATGTGTTAGGATAGACTATGTCTTATGGTTTTGTTTGAGGGGTAAGAGGGTAATTGCACTTGTATTTATTTCATGGTATGTATTTGGGGGTTTAGGGATTTCATCCTCATTTGAAGAAATCTCTCTCTCTCTCCTCTCGATTTCTCTCTGGCTCTCATTCTCTGCTTCTTCTTCATCTGCGAGTGAAGGATTCGGTTGGCTCTGGTGTGGATCTTGGTGATGGTTCTTGGCTCTCATGGTAGTCTGTAACAGCATCTGCTGTTGATGCGTGGAAAGCATAGTTGTCAAGGCGTCGCCTAGGCGACGCCTTGGCGTCCTGGCGGGTTTCTAAGGCCTGAGGCGATGGTCGCCTCAGGCAAAGTACATAAGGCGGGCGCCTCAGAGCTGAGGCGTCTCTGGGTCATCGCCTCAGACGACTCGGACGCCGTATTGCACTGGGCGACCGCCTTATTGGGTTTAAAATTTGTAAATTATTTGATTCCAAATCAAAGGTGAAATTTAATTTGAAACGTAGATTCTAATCAGAAAGAATCTAATGGGTGAGTTGTTATATAGGTGTTACATATTATCATTTGTAACATTAAATTAATTTTAAAAAAAAAAAAAAAAAAAAAGGAAAAACGAGATTATTGAAATCGATCGAAAGTTCAAACTCTCAACCCTAACCTCTCGCTCTCTCTCTCAGTCTCTCTCTCGCTCTCTGCTACTCTCCCTCTGCTACTCTCCCTCTGCAACTCTCTTCATCTCCGACTCCGACTCCGACAGCTACCACCGGCGACACCAGTGACACTGGCAACAACTAGCGTCATCACCGGCGATAGCCAGCGTCACCGGCGATAGCTTTGAAGGATTTGGACTCTTGGACTCGTGCCAAAACACTCAAACAGAGTATGTTTCTTCTTCTTTCTTCTGCATCTCCACCGTATCTCAGCCTTCTTCTTTCTTCTGCAACTCCTCCGGCGGTTGCAGGCTTGCAGCGGTCACTCTGGTCTCCATCTCAGGCGATGGTAGGTCGCCGAATACTTTTTTTTTTTTTTTTCTTTCTTTCTTACTTCTGGTCACTCAACTCTTACTTCTGCTTCTTCTTTTTTTCTTTTTCCCCCCCTCATAGGCTCATACGAAGGATTTGACTCTTGGACTCGTGCGAAAACACTCAAACAAAGTCTGTTTCTTCTTCTTTTTTCTGCAACTCCACCATATCTCAGCCTTCTTCTTTCTTCTGCAACTCCTCCAGCGGTTGCAGGCTTGCAGCGGTCACTCTGGTCTCCATCTCAGGCGACGGTAAGTCACCGAATACTTTTTTTTTTCTTTCTTACTTCTGGTCACTCTACTCTTACTTCTGCTTCTTCTTTTTTTCTTTTTCCCCCCCTCATAGGCTCATACGAAGGCCATTGTACTACTGTAGTTGCAGCGATTAAATTGCAGTGGCGTCGGTCACCATCTCAGGCGACGGTATGTCGCCGGATTTTTTTTCTTCTTTTTCCTGCGATTGTAAGATTGTTACAACTTGCTTTTTTTCTTCTTTTTTTTGGTTTGGTTGTTGCATACCTGCTTGGTATATGACTGATTGACTGTATTATCACTAATTCACTGTATGTTGCTTTTTTTTTTCTTCTTCTTTTTCCCCCCGATTTGCTCCCAAGCATGAATTTTTCAGAAGCTTGGTTTATTTAGGACCTACTATGTGTTATTTGTAGTATGTTGGATGACTTGAGGTAGGCTAAATGGCTAATATTAGTTTTTTTATTATACATAAGATATGTTTATAATGAATTAGTGTATGAGATGTACACTAAAACGCCTCGACCGCCTCAAAAGCGCCTCGGAGGGCGCCTCATCGACTCATCGCCCCAACTAGCTAAAACCGCCTCGCATCGCCTTGTCGCCGTGACAACTATGGTGGAAAGCCACTGGTGCTTTGGTTTTCTTGGATTCACGCAGGAGGGAGTTGAAGCTTCGGTTGTCTACAGAATCAGGTGTGGTCAATCCTTAGTTTCGGTTGTTTTCTCCCTTGTCCATGTATAGATTTTGTCACTGATCTTAGGGTTGTAATCCTTCTCTGTTATTCTACGATTGCATGAGCTTGGGGAGAGCTCATCTCATCCTTGGATGTAGGTCACTGACCGAACCAAGTAAAAACTCTGTGTCTTGTCTCTTGTTTCTTTCTTCTCAATTGTTCTTGGTAATTATCCGCTGCGTAAGAGTTAGATTTCTTAACAGAAGCCTTTGTCTATATGGTGGCGGCCTTTGTTTATATGGTGGCGGCCTTTGGTTGTGCGGTTACTATGACTTTTATGAAATTTTTGTACTGCCGTTAACTCAATCTGCCAATCCTGTCAATGCGAGTTTAAACTTTCAGGTTCTGGTTGCCTTCAAAAAAAGGCTACAGATATTATCAACTTAGGCTTAAGATTTTATTTGTCAACATTTAATCTAATATCATCAAGTACTAATGGTAGCATGAAGCATTTAACCAACTAGTGACGCAATTGTCATTTAAGATCTTTATTTCAATTTCCAACATTTAATTTAATATGTTTAAATACTTATGATATGCATGACTGCCTTTAACTGACGAGTGATGAAATTGTCATTTTAGCTCTTTACTCTGACCTGCAGATTACAAAAGTTTCACCTGTTGCCTACATCTTTAGTGTTCCTTGTCTTTGTTGTTTTTCCAGATTTGAATGGGTTCATACCCATATGGTGTCTCTCCATTTTTAGAGCAGCAATGGAGGGAAGAAGTTCTGTACCTCCACTCTCTATGGCACAAGGGACCTCCAAGGGATTCTAGCCATAAAACCATTCAAGATAATCCTGGTTCTTCCAATTCTGTAACACATAACAACAAGCCTAATAACCTTGCTGTCTCCAATTCCACAACATTCAAGAAGTGTAAAAAGAAAAAGAAAGATCCTAAACCTGTAGTTTCGGAGGTTGAGTGGCCATTTAGACCGGATCCTGAGCCACCCTGGGAAATTGGCTGGCCTGAATCAAATCCCAAATCTGATCAAGCTACTAGGCCTGCTACTGCTGAAGAAAAGGCAAAATTTGCTGCGCTTCACTTGCAGCAGAAGGGCTTGAAAGCTTGCCAAGAATTTCTCTCAAGCAAGGTTTCTTCAGATGATGATGATGATGAGTTAGTGGATGATGATAGTGATGAATCTGAGCAATTCAAGTTTTTTATGGGGATTTTCAAAGATGACAGTGATTTGAGGAATTATTATGAAAAGAACTGGGAAAGTGGAGAGTTTCGTTGTTTGGTTTGTTGTGGAACTGGAAAGAAGGTCGGGAAGAGGTACAAGAGTTTAGTTGCACTTGTTCAGCATTCGACAGCAATATCAAAGACCAACAGCAGGGCAGCGCACCGAGCATTTGGGAAGAGTATCTGTCAGGTTCTTGGTTGGGAAATTCATAGACTTCCTAGCATTGTTCTGTCTTTAGATGGGCCTCTTGGTCAATCCATGGCCAAAGAAGAATCTGAGGTAAATTGCAGTACTGTTGCCTTCACGTATTGTTTTAATTATTTGGCTCATTGATGATGTGAAGTTGGACAATGCAGGTGGGTTTGAAGGAGAATGGTGTTCAAAAGGAAGATCTTCAAAAGAATTTGGTAGTCCTTGATGATGCTGATGATGCTGATGATGATGACAGTGACGAAGATGACGATGGTGATGAAAATGATGAAGATGACGATGGTGATGATAATGATGAAGATGATGATGATGATGATGGCGGTGACGAGATAGATGATGTTGATGGGGAGCTAGATCAAGGGGACCACAACATCGGCGTCCAAAATGAAGTTGTTTAAGTGATAATTGTGAAGACTCTCTGGAGGATGAACAAACAGGTCAGACAGGAGTGAAATGATGATGTTCACTTACGGGTTAAGGTTTTGCATTACTTATCCTTTGATGTTATTCATTGCAGGGGGATTCAAAGAGAGACAAAGAACTTCATCAGAAGGGTGGAGCTGGTTATTCTGGATCGGCGGTGTTCTTTCTGTGAGATACTCCTTTTTTTGGGTGGGGGCTTATGTGTTTTTTGTATTATTTATCCCCGATTAGCAGATGAGTAATGAACAACCTGCAGAGCAACAGAAGGCCGGGCCTTGAAGATGGATCGTAGACACCGTAGAAAGAAAGATTCGCCTAGAGTAGATTGTATAGAAATTAACAGAAATTAACAGAACAAAAGTGGAGTATGTGGCTTTAATGGGAGGATAACTGTGTTAGGACTTAGTAGAGGACCTTAAAAACCAGTAGTTTTAGATGTTCCTTCTACTTATCTCTTATAAATCAGATTGGTCATTTATCTTATTTATTTGGTTTTCCTTGTAGAGCTAAAACAGGTGGGGATGTTTATGTTTTTTTTGTTTTGTTTTATTTTATTTTTATTATTTTTTTTTTTTTAACAAAATATGTGAATTGTTTACCCGCCAGACAATGTACATTGTCTGCTGATACCCAATAAAACAAGTGGGGATGATTTCTTAACAAATATCTTATTTCGAACATTGACTACATTTTTATTGGGTAATTTTTACATATAAGGTGGGATTTCGCATAGAATAAGCCTTTATCCTTCCAGTCCTATAGTTTTAGCATTTTTCTTTTCTACAACCCTATGTAGCCCATTTTTTGACGTTCTAAACACCATAGATAACTCCAAGTGCTGTCTTGGGCCATCCCCGTAGGACTACTCAGGAATCCTATCTTGCTTGGGTACTGCGCATTTGTCAAGCCATACATTTGGGACGGTCGGATTGAGATTTCGGTTAAAATTTTGATACCGACGGTCGAAATTTCGGCTTGATGGTCATGTACATTTATGACCCAAGCTTTTTACCATATGGAATCCCCGATCTTTGTTAGGGACTTTGTGTTGAAAGTAGGGATTGACTTCTAAAAGGATATGGTCTTGTGACTCTTGAAGATATTTTTCTTTTTCTTTTTTTTATTTTTAATTTTTATAATGTATAGTAAAGGAAGAAATATATTACTTAGATCACGTTGTGGCGGTTACTCAGTAGTCGTTGCAGAATTCCAAGCTAAGGCATCATAGTTCAGCTAGAGTGTTGGGGATTCAAATTTACAAAAAGAAGCTTCAAGAGTGTTTGTCACAATATTAAAAAAAGCTGGTATCAATAGCGTATGCCACACCATTTTGAAAGGTTTGGGTAGGAACTTGAAAATTGAGGCTTACTTTAGCAGACAAAATGCTGTGAACAACAACAATTAGGCGGTGCGGTATAGAGAGTTACTTTTATTTTTAATCTTTTGATACCATGAATAAAACCTTGCCTCTTAGGCCTTAGCTTCTATAAAAATCATCTCAAGGCCTACAAGGACAAAACAAATGTTGTTGGGGAGAGGGGTTCTTCTTATCTAATACCCCTACTAGGTGTTATGCTAGGTTGAGGAGTAATATTGACCAAGAGAAACTTCAAGGGGTTGGTTCACTTGTTAAACGCCAAACACCTTATAGTATAAAGTCAAAAGTTCGAATCTCAGTGGAACGAAGGGCAAAATTTTAAGTAGTTATAAAGCTATCCCTTCCTAGAAGGATGTAGTCAAGTTATGAAAAAGTTGACCAGTACTAACCTCAGTTCAAAAAAGGCATTAACTAGGATGTTATAGGATACGGAGGAAATACACTGGATAATCATCTTTATCCATTGTGTATAGGAAAGGCTTAAGAAGAGTAGAACCTTATCATAAATCTTCTTCATGTCGTATTTTTTCATATTTTTTGGTAGAAAGAACGGGTCACGTAGGACCCAACAGAAAACAAAACAAAGAAAAAAATAATTTGGCCCAACCAACACATCAGCCTAAAAAAAATTCTCTAATTTTGGATGTGGCTTTTGTAGGATTTTCAGAATTTCCATTTCATCACAGAACACCATTGAACACCAATCAACTACTTGGTTTCCTTCCTGTCTAATGTGGGTGAAACGGACATGTCCATTTGATATGAATCTTTGACGGATGTCATTAGTAATGTTCCCAAATTTTCCTTGAATTTTTGAATAAGGATGAAGAAGCAGGATAGTCTAGCAGGAGTCGGATTCAATTTCAATAGGTCATGCCCCCATATTGAGAGTAATGTTCAAATCTTCCTTTAATGCCAAAAGTTCAGCTTCTAGAACCTCACTACATTGCACATTTTTTGTAAATTCTCCTCGGAAAGCTCCACTATGGTCTTTAATAACTCCTCACACTTGAGCAATTTGACCTTGTTTGATAATGGAGGCGTCAGTATTGCATTTAAAACAACCCTTTAATGGTTTAGATCAATTACACTTCTTTGTAATACTTGGTGGTTTCTGTACTTTCGCATTGCAGGATTCTCATGCTTCCTTTACTCTGGTGAAATAATCCTCTATTATTAACTTTCCATTTCTAGGTCGGACATAATTGATATCATGCACATCTTTATTCCTCCAGTTCCACAGATAATAAATCACATAGGCAAATTTTTTTAGCAATTCTGAATACCATTTAGAAGCTTCTCCACAAATGTCAAGTTCATAACAAGAGGGTTTGATCACAAGTATAAGATGAATTTCGACGAGTCGGGTGGACTAGCTAATTCCATATACTGGTAGCAAAACCGCAGTCTCAGAAGACATGCATATTGTCTTCCACCTTAGCACTACAAAAATTACATCCATTTTCATCTTGGAGTTTCAAATATTTTTTGCAAGCATTTGTTAAGAGACAATCTTTACTTGCAGGCCAGGCAAACGAGCACAATCTACTCGGTAGTTTTTTATTCCAAACCAAGTCCCAGAAGGCTGTCATGTACGAATTATGTTGGATAATATCGGACCAATATCAGGTCCATTTCTTACAACGAAATGGATGGACAAGGAAATGGGACCATCCATTTCCTTGCAAATGGGACACTTAAATGGTCTTATTTGATTTACATTAATTTATATAATCACTTATGAAAGATTGATACATTGTTAATTAAGATTAAATGTAAGAAATGAAATTAATCAACTTTTATCCGGATTCGTGAATACTCTTTTGTATTTTATTTTTAAAAAAATCTTCCAAGATTCCATTTTATTGGCTGACAGTAGGATAGCAGTAGCAGCTAGGTTTCATTTGCAGAGCTTCTATCCTGTTCTTCCACCCTCTGGCCCTCGTGCTCGTCTTCTCCCACTGCTGCTGACATTCCTGGCAGCTAGACACAGAGGCTACCGTAGGGAAGATGAAAGCTTTTTAAAGAAAGAATTTACATTTGGTTTGTTCTGTTTCTCATTTTCCTTTTTCTATGAGTTCATCTCTCTGTTATTTGTTATTTCGTTTCATTCCATTTTTTGAAGAAAATGCAAATCGTCATTATGGTTCGATTGCAGACTTCAGAGTGCATGATGCAGGAAGCAGGTGAATACCTGTCTGGTACTGTTGATTAACTTTATGTGCTTCAAAAATGGTTATCATGGCGAACCTACCAGGGCTCAACCTCTTCTCTTCTCCTTCTTCAAACCGTCGCACTGTTAATGAACCCAATCCATCGCTACCTCCATCACCTCCAATCCCAGTTCCCAAATACCCTAGAACACTCAAATCCCAAAAATTCCGTCGAAGCAAAACCCCTACCCTTCCACCTCCACAGTCTGAGAAACCAAACCCAGCTCTTAAATCCATTCATCACCGCTCCAAGTACTACAAACCAGTTAAGGATGGAGTAATTTCATCGGACGGCGATCGCTCCGTCGTCATCGGCGAGTCCGGCGTATCTTACCTCCTTCCTGGAGCTCCATTCGAGTTTCAATTTAGCTATTCGGAGACCCCTAAAGATAAGCCCTTGGCCATCAGAGAGCCTGCATTTTTGCCATTTGCGACTCCAACCATGCCCAGGCCTTGGACTGGAAAGGCTCCGCTCAAGAAGTCCAAGCAGAAAAAGATCCCCTTATTCGATTCCTTTAATCCACCTCCCCCAGGAACCAAAGGGGTTAAGCATGTTGAGATGCCTGGACCCTTTCCGCTAAACAAGCTCCCCAGAGAAGGTAAGACGAGGAAGGAGATACTAGGAGAGCCTCTTACCAGAGGTGAGATTCAAATGATTGTTAAACCTCACTTGTCTCATAACCGCCAGGTGAATCTTGGTAAGATTCTCATTATAACTTATCCAATGCTCAGTATAGTAGGAATTGTCACTGTCTTTTCTGAATTATGTAATATTTTTCTCTTGTCGTATAGGGCGGGATGGCTTAACCCACAACATGCTGGAGCTCATTCATTCACATTGGAAGCGGCAGCGCATTTGTAAGGTTCGATGCAAAGGTGTTCCTACTGTTGACATGAACAATGTTTGTCGTCATCTTGAGGTTGTTATTTCTACCTACTATAGGTTTTTTCCTCAGCAGAAATAAGTTTCTATTCTTCAGCATCAACCATTAGCTATACTTTTGTCTTTATATAATGCTTTACGTAGTTGTAATTTTTCAGAAGCTTATTGTAGATTTAGGAAATTTTCTTCAACCGAACGGAGAATCTCGTGTTGAAGTGCTGTTTTCTGTGTTCAAAATATATTCTGAGTCACCTTTGATCCGTTTTTCTTCCCATTGGATTTTAATGTTTGTTAAACATGTTGATTAGTCGAGCCATTACGTAAGTGATTGGATGTGGCTCACTCTATGCTTTGTATCAATCCTGAATGCCTTTTTTTGGCCTTCTGGATAAGAGCAAGCTGATTTGTGCACTTTGAACTCCCGAACTTATGATGATTTTAGCTCTTCAACTTTCTCACACAATGTCAAGTATATCCATTAGTACTTCATTTCTGTGTGAGTAGTTGGTATGTTCTTTCCCCATATTTAAGTGTATAAAATTTCTGATAAAAAGACATTTAAAAAATGATTGATATTTGTGGCCCTGCTGATGGTAAGTCCAAAATTAGTAAAAGATGCATGTCATTCAGAAGAAACAGAAGGCAGATTCTTGCTTGCTTTGAGCTCAAATGAAACTTACGATGTCAGGCAAAAACTGGGGGGAAAATCATCCATCGAGTTGGTGGTGTTGTTTATCTTTTCCGCGGCAGAAACTATAACTACCGAACTCGCCCGCAGTACCCAATAATGCTCTGGAAGCCAGCAGCTCCTGTTTATCCAAAACTAATCCAGGAAGCTCCAGAAGGATTGACAAAAGAAGAAGCAGATGCCTTACGGACAAAAGGAAAGAATCTGCTGCCTATTTGTAAACTAGGTAAACATAAGTGCCATGTTGCTGTCTTTAGATTTCATCCCTTGTCCTATCTGGACCTGTCTTGTCATATCTAGGATTTCTTTTACCTCAATGTCCCTGACGTAATCAAATCAGTAGATCATTGTTTGATCTAAATCTATCAGAACTTGAGTCA
Organism: Hakea prostrata; assembly: GCF_041222555.1. NCBI lineage: Eukaryota > Viridiplantae > Streptophyta > Magnoliopsida > Proteales > Proteaceae > Hakea > Hakea prostrata. The sequence continues at coordinate 50,642,791 of NC_142603.1, read as the reverse complement.
AGAGTAGATTGAATTGGAAGTGGTAACTATTATTGGCCTTTCAATTTTTGAGGAAGAAGGGCACAGAGTACACCTTCCGTGGTTCATGGGGAATAACTCCAGACTGGTTGCAAGGCAACCAGAAGAGCCTTATAAAATTTTCATTTTGAAACATGGTACCTTTGTGTAACCTTGGGACTTATTTGGTTGATTACGGTGCTTATGGTTAAGAAGTAGGCTGATTCAATTTGTGAGAACCAAGAACCAACTTAAGAGTAAAGGATTAATGTATCAGAATTTTTCTTGGTCTTGGTTATTGTTGGTGATATTCATGCTAACATATTGAATATGTAATCTGCTCTTATTTGAATACATGTTACAGTCTTTGACGGTTGGATGTTCCATTGAAATGTAGTTCGCTTTCTGTCCAATTATAGTTTAGCCAATGACTTTAGGGGGAGACAGTCTTGGCTGGCTTGATGGCATTAATTGAGAGGCTGTTGTTGCCTTTGTATATTGAAACTCGTCACTGTTCCTACAACTGCACAATTTTGGTTTTCATTGCCAATGTCAAGTGACAGTAATTTTCATGCATATGGTTTTCATAAGAATTTGCAATTCAAATCATCATTATGGTCGCTATTTTGTTATGCAGCCAAAAATGGAGTGTACATTAACCTTGTAAAGGATGTCAGAAATGCTTTTGAAGGATGCCCAATGGTAAAGATTGACTGCACTGGGATGCATGCAAGTGATTATAAAAAGATAGGTGCAAAACTTAAGGTTTGTTCTAATCCATTTTAGGTGTGGATGCCTCCTCAATTGTGCTCTACATTTTTAAATCTATTTACCAGTAGGCTTAAGTTTTTATATTAGTCTGGTTGGGAAGAAGGAAAAGAAAAAAAGAAGTCATTGTGCAATTTTTTAGGCCTGCAGGCAATGGTTGGCATTAAGTTTTACATGCTTTGTATCAAAATAAATTATTTTGCTGATCTGTGCATTTGGCTTGTTGTTGGCTCTGGTCAAATGAAGATAGTCAATCATTTGGCCAGTAGAGCCACCCAATTGGCCCTTGGATCACCAGATCTCTAGTTGCTTCCAGGATATATGAAATATAACTTTAATTTGAGATATAAAATGATTATGGAAAAAAGACTCCAACACACCCTGTGCTTTTTTACCAGATAAAAGTGTGATCTGAAAATGCTGCTCATTGGCTATTCGGCTGTTTTAAAAAATGAAGCAAATTGGTCATATGTCAAATTTCAGACTGAGATTCTATGTATCCTCTCACATGGATCCAGACCCTCTCATGTATGTCCGTGTGACCCTCTGTAGTCTCTTTATAGTCCTTGATTTTTTTCAATACCTTGTTTTGCCACTTGGCAAACTTGGATTGGTCTGAAATTTGACAGGTGAAAAGCGGACCTTCAGATTTTTCCCTGTACAAAAAATTTCAAACGCACCTTAACTTCCAAATGACAGTTATTTCAGGATGTGCTGTTCTATTTCAGTAACTTCCATCCGAGGGTGTGCCATACACTTACTCCTTAAATTTGTACAACTAATGTGAGGTCTCTCTTTCCAGCCGGTCAGTCCTTTTTCTTTAAACTATGAGTGGTTCTCAGTTGTTTGTTATTGCTTTGCAGGAACTAGTTCCTTGTGTTCTGTTGTCATTTGATGAGGAACAGATATTGATGTGGAGAGGGAAAGACTGGAAATCCATGTATCCTGAAACTCCTGCAGCTGCAGTAATCCACCTGACTGATAATGGCGCTGCATCTCAATTGGATGGTCCAGGTATGAGTTTAGTAGATGGATAAATTACTACCAGTAATTCATATTGAAGCTAACAATTGGTGCTTAAAAACTGTTAAAAGATATTGATAGAAGTCCTAGATTATGTTGGATTTGGAGTTCCAAATCCTTGTTTAATTTTTTCCCCCTAGTTGTTTTCTACTTGTAATCTGTCCTATAAACAAAAGAATTGTTGGCTAGAGTCTTCACAGCAAGACTGTGAAGTTTCAACTTAAAACCATGGCTTCTCTTCTTCCTTCCTGTCATCGATTCTCTCTAATTCACAGAACTATGGTTTGCTGCCGTTCAGTTGATTACTAATTCTCCTTCCAGCTTTGTCTTATCTCCATCTCATTATTGTCCTAAAGTTATACAGTCTGGTGATACCCAAGCTTCTGAAATAATTTCCGTACAGCCAAACCTGTGAAAATTTATCTGGATGGGCATACAGCAAGTGATGTGTAATAGAGCAGCAGCTTATATCTACCATGTGGCCGCTCATCTAAAGCTCAAATCTAGTGTGGAGGTAGGTCTCTCCATTCTCCATACACCTACAAAATTCTAGCCCAATACAAGTTTCACAGGTTGAAAATGAGGGGCCAAGTTTACCCAAAGAGTCAGAGATGTTGTTGTTGAAATAGGAGGAACAATTTAACTTAAAGAGAGAAGAAAAACATTGTCTGTTGAAACTAAGAGGAACAATATTACACCAAATGGTCTATATGGTGGAGTTAGACCACCAGTCACATGGCACAAAAGGTGAACCGTGCAAGCCTAGCAACACAGCCATTCTGACTCCTTTTCGCTATAACTAGTTGACTTGAACAATCACTGTAAGAGGTAGTAGTATGATAAATACTATGGGTAACCAACTAGAGGTATGCTGTTGCACATGTAGAAGGTTGGAATCAAGTGGATTTGACAAACCAAAGTGATAACAAAAATTCTGCAGATGGATTTGTTTCTGGTCAGGCTTGCCATGCATGTGGCAACTGGCAACAGAGTTGGGAATGGCCTTATGCCTTTGGTTTTTCATTTTTGATGTGGATACTTTTTCCTTGCCCAATGGATAAATGGTTAGGTCAGGAAAAGCCTTAACAGTTCTCTTTTTGGCTGTAATCTGGTCTTTCAGATGTTTGAGTTGGATTTCTGACATTAACCAACCTACAGTTCCTACTTGTCACAAATAATATCATTGTTACATTGGGGTTTATAGTCATTTCTCCAGGTACACACTACCATGCTTCTTTCATCTTATTTGTAGCCTTAATAGACTGGGTTTCAATTCATGTTGAGTATTAAGATCATACAGACCTAGGTTCTAGGTTAGTTGTATCTAGGTTGCTCCGGTGATGAAACCCTTGACCCAAGCCCAACTTGAACCTGATAAGCCCAGCCAATCTATTCAGTCTTCTAGGTCTGACCACCAAACACATAAGAAATGGAGGGGTTGGGTGAAAAGCGACAAACATGCAAGGAAAGGGACCTACCATCTGCCCCATTATGGTTGACTCTATCAGATAATCCAAGCCATTTGAACTGCAGATTCTTTGGTTTAAATAATAAATAGAATGATTGACTATCTTGGCCTCCTATTGTAATCAAGCTACAGACAATAATATACACTCTTACAGACTAGCGAAAGGGATGCTATCTCAAGCTGATGTGTAAGGCTCTAAATGTCTGTTGGTAGGATAATATTTTTGGCTTTAGTGCTTCAGATTTTTCTTTACATAAAAGAGAAGAGGAAAGCAAAAGTTAAATATGTCAAATTTGGTGTCATTTTCATGTGATGATGAATTCTGACATGAGAGACTTCTTGTTCCTGGGAATATGCCCAATTTTCTTAGTATATGTTTCCTACCAATGCTTGGTTCACTGATATGATTTGCAGACTAGTGATGGAACTGTGAACGACCCTGGTTCCAGAGAAAAAAAAGAGGGGGGGGGGGGGACCCAAAACTGAAAAATTGGGTGACCTCAGTTTTTCTGGGACATACGCTAGTTTGGTCTGGTTTTAAAGACTGTTTGCGATACCACTCACAACTTTCTATGCTTCATTATATATGGTTGTAACAGGCATGCTAGAGGAAGCAAGTCACAGGCTGGCCCCCATAACAGAGATCTCAAGCTCTCGAATGATGTCCCTATGGAGACGTGCAATAGAGTCTAGGAAGGCACTTCTGCTCAAGGATCCTATTCTTGGTCCTGATGCTCTTCTTGAGAGAGTTGAGGCATTTGTGGGGATGTCACAAGCCAAAGAACACTCATATCCAGCATTGATTGTGTCTAGCACTGGTGATGCCCCTGATTCAAGTAAGCAGCTAACGGAGGAATCTGAAGTTGATAGAAGAGATGGTAATGATTATGATGAAATAGACTGTGGTGGTGCTGTGGAATTTCCCGGTGACTCCTTTGATGAGATAGGGTCATCATCTCCTCCTCCTGGATCATTACCTGTGGATTTGATCACAAAGCAACTCAGTTCAGATTGAAGGGGGTGTTTGAAGCCACCTCTTATGGTTAGGTACTGCAAATTATGTAGCTGGGGAATCAGATGCTGTTGTAGGTGGTTAATCCAATGGAATGTGTTGCTGAAGTTCCAGTTTCTTTTCATGTCCATTATTCAACAGTTAATAGGTTCCTGTACTTGTTTATGCCATTGCTTTCAGGAATCAAATGCTGTTGTAGGTGGTTAATCCGATGGGAGTATGATGCTGAAGTTCCAGTTTCTTTTCATGTCCATTATTCAGCAGTTAACTGGTTCCTATACTTGTTTATGCCATTGCTTTCATGAATAGGTAAGCTGAAAACATAATGGATTCGCATAATCTCTGACCTGATACCTCGATGTTTTCCTGCAATCTTAAAGCAGACTCTTTGAATATTTTTAAGAGATGTTAGAATTAAGATATCATTTTCTCATAGCATCACCCAAATTCTTGGATTTAGGTCGCTTGCTGGTATAAATTTCAAAGAATTGGATTTTCTAGTCTTCTCAAACTTGATTTAGATTGCATGCTGGTATAAACTACAAGGAATTTAATTTTCTACTACTTTCTCAAACCTGTGTAATTGTCAATTTTGGGCATGTGATTTAAAGTAAATTTAAAAAATCAAAGTAAAATTTTATATTTTAAAATTAATTTTGGCACTTATAGTGGTTGAACCACATACTTATGGTTGTACATGAAATTTTTCATTATCACATGATGAAATTTTTCAACAATTAGACATGTGAAGTGATAGGAAATTTGGTGACATGTATAATGGTAGGTGATTTTTAATTCTCAATTTTGAATTACATTTGATATTTTTTAATATTTTAATTTATATTTTAAGTTTTATTTAAATTACATATTTCATTTATTTGGCAATTTTGTTTAGAGAAGGAAAATCAAATGAAAAATTAATTTAAAGTTATTTTTTTTCATAGTTAATTAAAGATAATATTATAACTTGACAAAAAAGTTAATTGTATGATTATTTTTGAAATTTTGAAAGAAAAAAAAATAGATGCCACATCATCAGTAAACTAATGGAGTTATTTTAAAAAGAACAGAAAATAAAATAATAATAAAATCAGAATAAAATGAGACAACAGTAATTATCCATTTTGATTTATTATAAAAGAAATAGTCATATTTGATTTTAAATTAATTTATATAATCGCTTATTCGAATTTGTTACCCAAAAAAAGAAAATGTCTTATTTGATTTTCCATTAATTTATATAATCGCTTATTCCCTAGGTTACAAGAAACCGCTAACGGCTAACCAAAAGATTGATACACTGTTAGTTAAGATTAAACGTAAGAAATGGACTTATTCAATTTTTATTCGGATTTAATTTGAAAGATTCTTTCTTAGATTCCATTTTCGTGTAGAAGTAACAGCCAGGTTTCGTGTGTAGTTATTAGACTCAGATAAGCTGTACAGCTGTTGAAACCGTACGCTATATCCATCTTCTTCTCTCGCCGCAACCTCATTTGCATTTGCAGAGCTTCTATTCTTCGAAAAACAATAATTTTAGCGCTTCTTCTTGTAGGATCAAGCACTTCTTGCTTCGAAAAACAAAAATTTTGAGATACAGAAGCGACCATAGACAAGATGAGAGCTTTTAAGAAGGAATTTACATTCGGTTCGTTCTGTTTTTCTCGTTTTCCATTTTCTGTGAATTCGTCTCTCGTTATTTCGTTTCATTCTGTTCTTTGATATGTTGCAGAGGAACGCTCTAAGGAATCACGGGGTATCATTGCCAACTATCCTGATCGAGTGCCCGTAAGTATACGAAGATTCTTACTAATTATTTTTTCACATGTAGCTTGAACACCTTTTTTGTGTACTTGAATTCTCGTCAAAACGCAATCTAGAGTTGGAACTCTCATTTTGTTAATTTCTTTTCAAATTAAAGGTATCTCGAGGGTTTTTCAGTGGTTTCCCTATTTGATAGTATTAGGGATTGGAAACGTTGCAGCAAAATAGCGGTATACAGACGGGGAAGGGGAAAGAAGAAAAAAAAGTGTGGTAGAGATTACTTACAGAAAACACAGATTTACTTGGTTCCCCCAAGGTGGGTTGCCCGCCGAGATATAAGTTGAGTTTTCCCCCATTTCGAGGATAAAATTACAAACCCTAACTCTGTACATGGCATCTCATGCATTAAAAATACATAAAAAGGCCAACTCGGTGTCAGAGGCTTCTGCACAAGCGAAGGGGGGGGGGCAGCGGTTTTTGATGCAGTCTTACCCCTACAATTTTTTCTGGGAGTATGTTTCAATGCCTTACAATACATAGGCCTGCCCCTCATGCATTACAATACATAGAAACCTGAATTTTTAAAAGAACATAATTGCTCCCGGTATTAGTGGTTCCTAAGGTATGAAGTCAGGCTATGCCAATAACTAATAGCTACTCCACCAAAATTACTCATGATGATGCCATATTCATAACCTCTAATGCTCCATGGAATTCTCCCTATTTGAATGTTAAGAAGTTGATCTTGTTTTCTTCAGTCCTGTGAAGTTAGGCTTCTGGAATTTTACATGAACTTTTCAGGTGGTTGTCTTGGTTTGACCAATAATGAAGTTATAAAATGCTACTTTTCGAACAGAAGTAGAACTGATTCCCCAAAGACCAATTTCCTTTCCATGTCTATTGTATAACTCTAAATTCTCTGATATTTGTGGGGAAGAAAATATGAGTTGTCTGTTTATTATCTTGTTTTTAACTGTTCTTGATATTGGTGTTGTAGGTAATAGTAGAAAAATATTCAAGAACTGATCTTCCTCTTATGGAAAAGAAAAAGTAAGTTTCACCTCTTTGTTATTTATCTAACACATTGTTTCATTAATGTTAGTAAGTCTGTAGGTCTCAAGACTCAACGCAGAATGATATCTGATGGAATGTATGGTTTTACCTTCATCTGTTTTCTTCATCATTATGATTTATTTGTCTGAAGATGTTTACCATGATTCCTGTGGGGCTAACTTCATAAATGGCATTGTCGACCGTCACTTCAACAAAACTTTCCTTAGTCCTTTTAGTTTAGCATTTTTTATTTTTTATTTTTTTAGTTTGATCAAGCCATAACACTTAGATCATTGCATCTAGCAAATTGTAGGAATATATGCATAGATATCTGTACTGGTTCAAAAAGTAACAAAAGAAAGTTGTAGTGAGAGAACCACGGTTTAGCCCACCTGTCCTGAATGAATTATCACAGTAAGATTGATACAGCTTCAATTATAGAAACAAGGGGGTAATAAAGGGAAATAATGGAAAGAAATACAGAAAATGGTTTTTGTTCTTTTGGTTGACTGGCTTGCTGAGGGAATGAGAGAGGGTGAAGAGGGAGAGAAGGGGAAGGAAGTTTTCACCTCCTGCGGTTTTACGAGTCATCGTATGACAATCAATAGTGAACCGCTACAGGAAAATTGCAGGGACACGATGATCTTACTGCTGCTTTCCTCTATTTTTATTTAAAATTTTATTAGGAAGGCAGTCTTTCAACGGAAAAGATGTAGCGTTGATCATACCATCATGATGTAATGAGTATGGGTGCCATGCTGATGTTTGTAGGAGAGCAGCAGCACTTTGTGGTGATTGGTGCAGGTTATCAAAGACACAGAGACAATTGCACTTTGCTTGGATGAGATTAGAGAAATACAGGACAACAGCATGGCTAGGACAAAGGTTTTATAGATTAAATTGCAGGAGTCTGTTGTAAATATAGGGGAAGTGAAATGATTGAAATTAATGAAACAAAGTATATGGGAGTAGATTGGTCAATTTTTTCAGTCCACTGGGTTGATCCACTGAGTTGGAGAACTGATAATTTGGACAAAGTAACTAGGTGAGGCCCCAATCCTGAGTGAAATGGCTGGTTTCCAGATAAGAAAGCAAGTGTGGGCAAAATGGAAGCAGAGAAAGTTCCTCTTTAACAAACATTCCAAACTTCTCATTCGTTGTTATTTAATAATCCTACAATGGTAGATGAAGGGTTTTTTTTTTTTTTTTTGGGGGGGGGGGGGGGGGGGTTAAATGGTGGATGAAGGTTGAGACCAATCAGTGATGCAACCTTCTCTGATAGTTGTGGGGGCAATGGTGGTAAGCCAATCCCCAACCCCAATAAAAGGGAAAATGAAGGGGGTGGATAAACATCAATATCTGGAGCAGTTTCAGAGTCCAGTGCCAGTTATCTGTTTCAGCAGAAGGCTTGACCATGCTATGACTTGCTGCTTTAATTGGATGAGCAGTTAGCACCCTTAATCCCTTATTGAATATTTTGGTTTATTATGAACTATCAGCATAAAGGATTAGAAGTGTCTTCTTATTTAATTTGCCTACGTTGAAATTTTTCAGATACCTGGTCCCTCAAGATATGTCTGTTGGGCAATTCATACACATTTTGAGTAGCAGGCTCCATCTGCCTCCAGGGAAAGCTCTGTTTGTGTTTGTGAAAAACACATTACCTCAAACAGGTGTTATATACTTCTTCGATACGGAATATCTTTTCTACAGCTTCTCTAGCAGCGCATTCTTTTTCATAGTTGAAGAAAGGAGCAGTCTTAACGCTTGTTTGCAACTGTTACCTGCAGGTAGTCTCATGGGTTCTGTTTATCAGTCTTTCAAGGATGAAGATGGGTTTCTCTACATGAATTACAGTAGTGAAAAAACCTTTGGTTAAATCAACTAATGACAAGTCTAACATGTCTGTCCAAAAAAAAAAAAAAAAAGGCTGCAGTTGTGTATACCAATCATAAACTTTGGACAGTGTATACTGTTGTAAATTCCTCGCGATCCCCGTATTCAACTGGCTTCCTTATTCATGTTGGATCCAGTGTCTAAATTCATCTGTGAAGTGCTTTGAATAAACGGTTCCTGCAATTCTTAGCATTGTTTATTATGAATGAAACATAACTCTTTTGAGCCCAAAAGGAGAAAAAAGAAACATAACTCACTGTGTTAGACCTGTCACAATGAAATCCGTCAACCTAAAAATGTTTGGACTCATTTGTGGCCTTGAAATCTTCGATTCATAGAACCTGTGTATGAGGAATGTTCCCATCCTCTTGTTTCTTCGTGATAAAAATATTTGATAATATGTAATGATGATTCGTTTCATTATTATATTTGAAACTTTAAATTTCTTATTCGTTATACTTTTAAATACTTATTATATGTAAACGAGAAACTATACATGAAGATCCAACAGATGCTACCAATCAAAAATGAATACAAAATACCCATGTAGGCAACTACTTATTGCAAATGATCACTTAAAAGTGTTAATGTGGCCTAAAATATACTTCCATGAATATGAACTTTATGTCAAGAATGTTTAGAAGTGTGACAACACATTCAAATTTGATAAGGCAAACAAGATTACAATTAAAAAAAAAAAACATTGTGTTGTTTTTTGTAACCAAAGTAACCATCAAAGTGGGTTTGCAGGCCCTAAAATAGGCAGCCAAAAAGAATCAGATCCAAAAAATGACTAAAACCAACTAAACATACCAGCGAAATCTAACAGACCAACCAGATTTTGGCGTGTTGAAATCTGGATATCCAGATTGTCTCGGTTATACCAAAACGAGATGAGATCTTCAACTATGCCCCCAACAAAAACAGGAGGGATATACAATATGAACAAATATTACAATGAAAACCCAAAACCCTAAGAACCCCAATCCTGTTTTTCCCTTTAGGGTATAAGGCTCAAACCTATCAATATATAACTTTTCACAACAGCAAAACTTAGGGGCCATAGACAAAAAAGAGACCTACCAATGTAATCTAACTCCAATGGAAACCCAGCACAGCTACCTCACTGCTTTACAAGGTTAGACATCATTCAATCAGCTTTCGGTCTCACTTGGCTCACTGCCAGGTAAGTCTCTGCCCTCCACCGGTTCGCCAAACTCCACGAACAGGCAAACCTTCAGCAGCAGAACTCTGGCCCCCATTATCTGTCTTTTCAACCAGTTCAGAAATGGTTTTGGAATTCCTTGGCTCCAAAATTGCAGATGCTGAGCCATCACCAAGACGAGCTCTAAGGAACTTTGAAGTCTTCTTCGGATGTTTGCTTCCTCCTACCTCATTACCCAAGCTTTGTTTTGAACCACCACCGGTGGACCGTGAATCATTTTGGTTTGTTGACCAAACAGGCTGTGAAGTGGCATCACTCAAACCCACCAGGTCATTAAGAAATCCTTGTGATTTTCCTTTGGACGCACGTCCATCCTTTGGTGGTACATCAACATCTCCTTCAGAAGGCTCATAACCCAATTGCAAATTCTTTACGGTGCTTATGACACCATTTGCTAAAGTTTTGGTATTGTTTGCATCCTCCAAAAACTTTCCCTTACCCTTGTTTCTGACCGAAATGTCTGATGAATTGCTCTTTGCATGACCCAAGCTCTTGCCTTTACCCTTTCTCCCAGTTTTCAAGTCGTTTAAGTGATCAGCACTGCTGCCCTCTCCACTTTGCTGAGTAGAGTTCCACATGTTGGCATGGTAGATTTCAAGTAAGTCTTTCTGCTTCTTTGGATCGGGACAGAGTCTAGCTAGCTCAGGAACTAGATGCGACAGTCCAAACTGCACAGCATAGGCTAGATACTCGACTGCATCAATCGTACCTTGACGATACTCAGCTGACATCTCTTTGAAAGCAGTGAATATGCTCTCATTGAATTCAAGGGCAGCACGTACCTTTTCCACCAAAGTTTTGTTTGCTGTACGGACATCTTCACACATAGACTCACCATCTTTTTGCAACTTAAGTTTTTGCGTTGCAGAAACTGGAGGAAAATTAACCATGGAAGAGTCCAAAGATCCTGTCTCTACTACATTAGGAGCTGATGCAGACTGACTGATCCTACCAGCACCACTTGAATTCCATGAACTTCCAGAGCTGGTTGATGCCAATGGTAGTCCATTAACTGCTGCTGGCTTAGCCTTAGTAGAACTTGCACCACTAGATGCTATAAGACCATTTGTTGTGATCACCTTACACTGGGAAGAACTAGCTGGACTAGATTGCGATACAAGTACATAATTACTTGGGGGCCTAAACTGAGCAGAACTACTAGCTGATGACCTTGATGCCGGTGCAGCCAGAGCAGAATTGAGAACATTGACTGTAGCATTGTTGTGGTGGCGAAGCCGTGCAGCCATTGTGGTCTTAGCAGTCCCTTTTGGTTTGTTAGGCTTCCGTTGACCGCTGCTTTGTGCCCGAGGAAGTGGAGGAAAAGATGATTCTCCTAAAGGTGGTTTTTTAGAGTTACGTCCCACCGCCTGATGGTGTCTTGCATAAGTCTCTGAATTTGTTGCAGGTAGTGGAGGAAAAGAGGATTCAGAGGTTTCTGGGACTCTTCCAAATTCAGTGCTCTCAGCAGAATCAAAAACTCGTGTACCCAGTGCAGGTTCATGGCTCATGTTATCCACAACGGGCATCTCAAAACTCACTTGATTCGCCAGTGAAAGTTGACCATAAGAAGAATCTGAATGGAATCCACGACCCCTTCCATGACGACGATCTTGTTCATTACTTCGCCGATATTGGAAGCTAGTTGGAATCTATGAAGATAAAGGAAAAGGAAGCACCATGCAATGATTTAAAAAAAAAAAAAAAGAAAAAAAAACCACACAATGTCAAGAAAAATCCACGGTAGGAAACTGTAAAAGCAAAGTTTCACTCAAGAGTGTGAAAAGCAATAGAAGTGACCATTCCTTGTTTTTTTTTACCAATAGGAAAACATTGTCACAAGTTTTACAAGCAATATACCACCTCCACTTACACAGGAGGTAGAAATCCAGCACATACCTGTAGCGCGGCATTCCGCTTGGAACGAGACATATGGCCACCATGCTCTTTAGCATTATGCCGCTAAAACAAATAAAGCAAAAGCAAATTAAAAAGATATTCCACAAATAGGAAAACTGACAACTAGTATAATATCTCATGAAATGCTAGAAATGGTCGTGGGTTTGACTATTGCTGAGGCATATTAATATCCCCATCCCCGGCTTAATAAAGCCCCTTTGTACCCCCCCCCAAAAAAAAATAAATGCAAATTTCAGAATGATTTGTACACACAGTAAAGAGGAACAATAGATATGACCCATGAAGGGCATAATTTTGATTAACCAATGTGTAAATGGTAATAATAGTACCCTGGGAACCAGACAACCAGTTTGATAACTAGAGTTAGAGCAAAATCAGAGAAGTACAGAAGAACCTAAACAGTGATAAAGTTCCCAAATCTTTGTCTATCATATATTGCATTTAGGAATCAGAAGGATCAAAATTCTATCATCCAGGCAGTCATGACACGACCTATGCTGAATTGGTCGAGATCCAGCTGTGGTTATGGGTTTCAAAGTAAGATATGTCGCACTACTAACTATACAATAAAGGGGATTGGCTGATATGAATCCATGATGTACGGTGCAGAGTGTTGGACTGTTAAAAAGAATCACATGGATAAACTCAGTATAACAGAAATGAGGATGCTAAGATGGATGAGTGGCAAAACTAGGATGGATAAGATAAGAAATGATCATATTAGAGTTGGTTTGGGAGTTGCTCTTATAAGTGATAAGCTTCGAGAAAGTCGTTTGAGGTGGCATGGCCACGTTCAACGGAGACCTATAAATGCCCCTGTACGGAGAAGTGATATAATCCATATTGAAGGAACTAGAAGAGCTAAGGGTAGACCTAAGATAACCTTAGGAGAAATGGTGAGGAAGGATATGTATAGCTTAGGCCTTGTATCTAGCATGGCCTCGAACATAATTGATTGGAGGGCAAGAATCCATGTAGCCAACCCCATTTAGTTGGGACAAGGCTTATTGTTGTTGTTGTTGTTGTTGTTGCTGATATGAATCCATAAACTAGGTAAAGGTTAAGAAAGTAATAAATAATCCATTTTCATCTATTATTAGCATCCTGGAAATTTAAGCATCAATTATGAATTTATGACATCATATGAGCTGCATACATGACCATATAAATGATAATCTACAATATATAGTTAAAAAGCCCATGGACTCAATATAACATCTATAGCTTATGTTGAATGTAGGCACAAATAATGATGACATGCCCAATATTTAAACCAAAAATTAAAATTAAAATTGTGACCAAGTGTGAGGATCCAAAACCAAATTCCCACAACCATCCATACACATACCACATGATGCCATATGCGACAAAGGTATTTTAGTAAATAAAAACACCAGATTTTGTAAGCTGCTAACTAAAAGATAAAGAAATCAAGAAGAAACTATATAACTTAGTGAGGTTGACTATGTCACCTTCAACTCGGATTCTGCTGGAAAAACAACGAACTTTTTGGAAAGGCAAGCTTCATCCTCGCATAGGAAATGCTCACAACGGAAATGGATCTGTATGGAGGCATTTAACAGCCGGCACTAAAAAAGCAAGGAAATCATCCAGAGAGAAGAGGTAAAAACATGAAATATCTTACCTCCAAATCATCATAATCTTTATAATATTCATATTGTCCTGGGTGTTGTCTGCAATTTTAGTCAAATATTTTGGGGTAAACTTCAAAACTCTTGAGTTGCAAAACGACCCATATTTTTTTTTTTTGGGATGAATGAATAATTAAATTAACAAAGGAAGAAACAACAAACAGCCTCTATACGAGGGACTGGAAAGAGGAAGTGAGACCCCAGGATACAACAATAAGCCTGTTCCTTGGGGTGTCATCAACCAAGGGAAGAGGAAGAGAAGAAACTCTAGCGACAACATCAAAATAGATGGCTTTCCAAATAATGTCAATAGAGCGGGATTTGGAAGCCCATCTTTCTAAGGTTGCACTCCCATCAAAGATGATGCATGGAAGCATTGAAAACTAGCTTACCGATCCGGTCACAAATGGAAGAACCTGAAAAGCTCTTCAAAACCCAAGACCAATCCCTAGCAAGTCCAAAGGAGCGATGCGAACAAGGCCAAATAGAAGCAAGGGCTTTTCTCCAAAGGGAATTGGAGAAAGGGCAAAGGAAAAAAAGGTGGGCAAAGTCCTCATGGTCGCACAAAAAAAGGGTATAGTTTGGGTTAGCAGGGATGTGACGGCTAATAAGGAAGGCTTGGGTGGGGAGGGCAAGCATGAAGTCTCTCCAAAGGGTAAGAGAATGGCAGGGGATATGACTTTTGAACCAGACCAACAGGGGCTGGGGGGGGGGAGGGGAAGGGGTGCGGAGGAGGTTCCAAGCTGAGGAAGTGGTGAATTTTTTAGAAGGGGTAGGGAGCCAAACTATAATATCATGAGGGGTATTTGAAAGAGACAGGAGAGAATTCCAGACTTGTGTGAGACAGGGGTGAGGGAGGGGAGTCCAAGAGCCATCAGAAATGAAGTAGGAAAGGGGGGGTGGATTTGGGAATACAAGAGTTATAGATAGTGTGGGGGCCGAGGAGGGTGAAAAGAATGCCCATCGGATGCCACGGGTCAAGCCAAAAGGAGGTGGTTGTGTCAGTGGAAATGAGAGAAGAGATTGTTCTGAGCACACGCGACCTAAGAAGGAGAAGCTTTCTCCAAACCTAGGAAGGGTTGGAGGGAATGGGGACGGTCCAAAAAGAGTCGGAATGAAGGAGGTGAGAGTGAACCCAATTGACCCAAACAGACTCCTGTTTGGAAACAATTTTCCACATGAGCTTGAGGAGACAAGCCAAATTGACATCAAAGATGCGGCGAATTCCCAAACCCCCTTCAAATTTTGGGCGGCATATAGCCGACCAACTGATGGGGTGAAGGAAGCAAGAGGCTTCTTGACCATTCCAAAGGAAACCACCATATTTTAGTCATTAAGAAAATAAAATTTACCTTTGGCATATATGACAGGTATAATGTTCGGTAGACATATGTGAATACAGCTCATTATCCCCATAGAATGGTCGCCTGCAGAACTCACACATGGGATGGCCCATGAAGCCACCTCTTTCACTTTCACTGCCATCCACTTCAGAGTCACCCGTGTTTATATGTTGATTCAACTGCAATCTAGTGTATAACTTTTGTTCACAGATAAAAATCTGATTCAAAAACCAAATAAGTTAGTCGTAAGTTGTAACTGACAAGACTACCTCAAGATGTGTGAACAGGATTGTTACCAAAATCAATATCAACATAAATATAAAAGCAAATGAATAGACTATTAGACTTGACTCCACATAGAGTATGCATTCCTTCACGAGGGAAAATATCTCATTAAACCATTCCATAGAAAAGCATAAAATAGATAGGACGAAGATCTAATGAAGAATATGGATATCTGGTCAGTTGTGAATATTCAGTGGAATTTCAGCCTTCTCCTTTTTAATGTTTGTGCAATGGGGGCCAGGCTGGTTATAAGACCTTACAATGGTTAAGTTGTCAACATGAATTAGTAGGCTTTTAACATTGCTTCTTTGAGTCCAAATAAGAGTCATGCCAAACACATGTAGGCCTGGATAATTAGATGTTCTGTAGTTAAACAATGTGGTGGTTTACGAATGGAAGTTTAGTGGGTGCACAAGGAAGTGAAAATCCAAGGTGATGACCAATAATTTTGCCCAAAGTAACTATTTCTGATAATCTAACACTGCCATTCATAATACCTCAAACTTTACTTGTTAATTTAACTTGAACTGCATAGATGCCTACTAATAATCTTTAGTTCTCTCACATTTTTGGACCATACAAGCTGATTACTCTCCATACCACAGCTGCACAACCCAACAAGTATCTCCAAACCATACAGTTGGAGTGAGGTAGGATTTGAACAGAATGGGCTTCCATGGAAAATACCACCCAGGTAAGTTTAGCAAAGTTGCTGTTGTTGAGTACTTGAGTTAAATAAATGGTAGTCAGATAATAAAAAGATGGAGGGCCTTTCTAGACCAATTGTATTAAACTCATCAAATACTTGTCAGTTTATATGCATTTAACGCATGCCCTGTTTAAAGTTGGCAGTGCAATCCTTAACCTGTATTTCCAAATTCTAATCTTCAGAGAAGAGGTTGTCAAGACACAATAGACCCAGGCTTAAAATGCATAAACAACGAATTAGGGAATGGTTTCTGAATGATATATGTGGAGATCAGCACAGAGAAGAAGAGCTTTAAGCTTTGCAAATGGCAACTGCAACACTAACTGAGAGGAGAGAAAAGGACTATCAAAGGGGTTAGAAAACAGAAAGGGTAAGACAAAAAAGAGGATCAACGGGAGACAGAAATATAAGGAAATCGTTGTGAGAGGGAAATATCCCTCTCGATCTGACGCTAGCTGGCACTAGCACTAGATGGAGAGTTTTCCTCATTGGAGTAGAACTCCTCTTCAAAACTTCTGTTTTAATTATATTTTTGTTATCTTATCTTTTCTATTTTGGTTTCCTATGCTGTGTTAGATTAGTTCCCACATCAGCGTAGGATTAGTTATGCTATTCCTATTTGTTGTTGTATTTCTTTTCCTACTCAAAGTAGGACTTACTCAAATTATAACTATAAATATCCCATTGGGGCCTATGAATAAATCATACTTTATGAGTAAGTTGGGCATGTGTGATATTTATAACCCAACTTTGAGGGGGAGTTTTGTGAAAGGAAAATACCTCTCTCGATCTGACACTAGCTAGTGCTAGCACTAGATTGAGAGGTTTCCTAGTCGGAGTAGGAGTCCTCTTTACAACTCCTATTTTAATTATGTTTTTGTTTTCTCATCTTTTCTATTTTGGTTTCCTATTCTGTGTCAGACTAGTTTCAGTCTAGGATTAGTTTTTCTAATTCCTGCTTGTTTCTGTATATCTTTTCCCACTTAGAGTAGGACTATTCTAAGTACCCCATTTGGGCCTATGAATGAAACTTTCTGAGCAATAATCTCTCAAACTTACAACAGAAAGAAAAGAATAGAATCTGGTAACAAGGTGTCAAAGGAAATGAGAAGACAGAGAATGCAAAGCCGAGGGAGAAGGGAGAAAACTAGAGAGAAGAAAGAGAATCTTGGGGAGAGAGAAGAGAAAATCCAACTTAATTTTCAAAAACAAAATAATTCCACTTGTTATCCCATTTTTTGGGAATTTTTACAGTGTTTAACTAAAAGAAACAACCAGAATTCTAATCAATATAAACTTCCTAAACTCGTACACTGCACGGCTAGCTAATCTACAGCAGTGCAATTATTCCAACCTCTCTTTATTTTCCCATGTTAAAGTTGAGCGATCTACAACCACCTTGAACCTGTGATGCATAATCATCATCAAATTGGGCTTCTTTCCTTAAGAATAGCTTAGGATTGGATAATATATGTACATGGCCTTTGATTTCATGGGTTTATTTGTAATTGACCAATTTGATGGGCCTAAAATAGAGATAGAAAGCTGGGAAACGGGATTTCCTTCATTGATTCAGTTTTGAGTCCTGTTTTAAACATATTTTCTCTATTATGTCAGTTTCCTAATCAGTTTAGATTAATTAGTAGGTTAAGGATTAGGTTTTGGATTAGGCCTTCCCCTTTCAGCATAGAAGTCTATTTTGAGTCCTAATTTGAATTTGAAACTACGTCAGCCAGTATGGCTATAAATATAGATGTAATTGCTCAATTGAGCCATGAACTGATGAATTGAATTTTGAGTTTTCTTTATTGCTGGTGGTGAGGTTCAATGACACAGCATCTCCCCCCCCCCCCCTCTTTTTCTCTTTCTGTCTCTCTCTCATATGCAATTTCTTCTCCTTGTGACTTAAATTTTCTACAAGACCAAATCTTCTTATCAACAATTCAACAGACTGTTCTTTTCTAAAACTGCATCCCCATCCCCAATTCTTCTTTTAACCTTCTCAATTTCTTTTTCTTTCTATTTTCATTTCCTTAAACCCTCTAAACCTATCTCCAGCCCACACTAACCATTAGAATCCATTACAAATCCATCCCATAGTCTATACCTATCATTCCCTTCTCCTTTCACACCTACTCTTCTATTTTTCTTGAATTTTTTTTTTTTTTAAATTTGGGGACCCAAAATTCAAGGTCATACCAATCTAACCATTAGATCTGTCCCAAACATTAGGCACATCATCCCCCCCAACCCTAATGACCTTCAATCCTAATTTGAGCCCCTACAGACCAACCAATCCTAGGTCTGCCCATCCTTGTTACTGTCACCCTATTTCCCCTCCAAAATCAAGAAATCTGTTATCTTCCCAGTCCACCAATCCAAAATGACTGGCACTTGAATAGATTATTGTAAGGAATAAAATATCAATCCCTTTCAAGTTTCATTCAATTTCCCTAAGTTTTCATCCCAGCTCAAATCTACCCTATCTCAAAGAATCTATCGACCTCCCATGGGATGGGTCAAGTATCCTTGACACTCTAAATATTTTTTTATCTTTAACCATCAATATCCCATCAAACAAGCAAAAAACCTAGATAAGAAACTAGAGCACAACTATTAGGAATCAATTAGGGAACAACCAACAATGAAACCTAACCGAAACCATAGTTTTGGGCCTGGAATTCAAGTCTAGCCATGGAAGCTAAAGCCCTATTCGAGCAAGGCTGCATCAACCTGTATTCCCAGTTTCATTATTAAGGAGGGCAAAGCATCACTGATCTGACAGCTATATGTCCCTTACACCCAAAGGTAGCCATCTCTTTGAGAAGATGTACTAGGGTAGCTGTTGCTTGTCCTCAGTTCCTTGTCCTACAGCAACCATCCTTTCTGGCAGGAGTCCATCCTACCCATTTTGATACCCAGCAATGAATATCATCCATCCCCACAATGGGGTAGCCACATGCATGCACAGGTTATATAGTAGTTATTTTTTTCACCCAAACATTCCAGTTGATGGCCAAGAACAGCAGCTACAATAGAGCTGGTGCCAGTTGTGTGAGGGCAGCGGATCAGGATTGGAGAGCAGCTGTCTACAACATCTTCAGCAGTAAAGAATACATCGAATGTAGGCCAAATATACAAACAATAAACATGTAAGGCAAATTAATAGGACTGGGTTTTTTATGGAAGTACATATGCAGTTAAATTAACTAAACAGAACTCTAATCCTTCAAATATTAACGTATCCCTTGAATATCATTTAGAGCTACATCTTTGGGAATCCATAAAACATTTTAATGTGTGATTATCCTGATGAATATTTGGCTAGGGAAAAAGGAATATCTGGGATTGTGGCTCCTACGCCAAGACTCCATCCCACGAAATGAATGCCTACCCCATGAAAAGCGGAAATCACACCCCTTGTTGCTTCTCCCACTTGCACTCCAATGGGGCCTTGCACTGGTGCACAGAAAACTCTGACATTTATTATGAATTTAAAATATTTTCTTTATATTTAGTGCTGAAGGTTGGGTGGTCAACAGAAACAGTACACAGTAAGAGATCTTCAGTATCAACTACACACTATAAAGTATGCTTTGCACATATTTCAAATTAAACCTCTATGTTGTTCAAATATTTCAAGTTACACCTTTACTTAGAACTCAATTGTTTTCAACATATCTTTATAATATTACCAAATTCGAGCATCAAAGTGATCCATCACACAGATTTGCAACTAGAAAATCATAGTTTTCTTTTCCCTTACAGACTAGAATGAAACTGGTCTAAAAGCAGTATGAATCGATAGCAACAAAAGCATTATCTGTAGGTATTAAAGCGTACAGATCTCACCTTCCTACCTTCCAAGCAGAGACCACATATAAACAATCTATGCCAGTGATATAAATGGTTTTTCAACTGCTCAATGTTTCTAAACTCTCCCCTTCTCTTGGAACCGTCATTCCCTTGATCCCCCATCTTGTCACAGACATTGCAAGAGAGCCGACACATTGCTCTGATCATTTTGTAATAATCCGAATCATCAAAATAAGCTTGGGTGTCTTCATGGTAATGATACGACCCAGCTTGACCCTCCACTGAATCAGATGGGAAGACCGAAAAATCGGTTATCACCCTTGTATAATCCCCTAGAGCCTGAGAAGCCAACAAAAGCAAACACATTAAAACTAATAGGAAAATAGCGCCACTAATGGAATATTGGTAACACTAAAGGAAGAGGGAAAAGAACGGCTATAGTTCTGCAGAGCTCTCTCCAACACCTTATTTCTTATGTTAAGTACTAGTAGCAGATCAATCAGTGCGCAAACATTAGTTGATGATAAAATGGATGATCAAGATGACCATAAGCAGCCAAAAAAACCTCATGGTTAGCTCCACATGAAAATCTACAATTGCGAAATTGCTTCCAAAAAACGAAAAACCCAAACTGCAAAGAAGAGGTTAGGAACCCAGATACCCAAAGTATAGAGTTTCCTTTGTCTCTCCTTTTAATTGAATAAAGGAAAAACGGAAAGAGAAGTACATGAAGAGAAACCGACAAGTAAAAATTTGCAAAACCAATAAGCAAAACCTTGGTGATGAAGACAATGTTGCACTCGGTCTTGCAGATGCAGCAACGGCGATCATCACAAATGAATCGAAGTCGTGTGATGCAGGTCGAGCAGACGTCGCGATGACCGCATGGTCCGTAAGCGACCCATTCAAGAGGCTCAGCACAGACAGCACAGCAATCATCCATCTCCAGGAAAAGGAGTGATAGAATCAACAGCAAAATAAGAAAACACTCGAAAGAATATTAGAAGGAAAGAGGAAGATCTAATAAGTCACTCGGGAATTCAAGATTTGCAGGAAGAAATTCATAAGCTTTCTTTTACATATCATTCAACAGCAGGTGCAAGTCTGCAAGACTTAGGTACGGGAATGGAAGACAGAGGGAGCCGAATCGATCAAGGTTTAGGAACCAGAATCGGATCGACATCCATGATTCAGAATCGGCGCAGGAAAAAGTTAATTGGGTTGGAATTTGATGAATCGGAAACTAGGAAAGCAAAAAGCTTTTGAAGGATCAGGATTACCACGCTGATTCATTTGATCTGATTCCAAATAGTGGTGACCATTGGTAGGTTTGGGTTGGATTTTTAGGGCCTGTTTGATTATCTTAATCTAGGTGATGTTACATACATGCTTGGATGTAAAATATTCATAGATTCATGAAATTCAGGGATTCACTATTTTGCCTAAAAACATGATTTTAAGCTATTCTTAGGTATTGAGTGAAATTCATGGGTTCTACCCTAAGTATAATAAAATGAATGAAATTTGTGGATTTAATGAAATCCAAATGCAACTATTTCATCACTAATCTATGTAGAACAATGGAGATTTTTCTGATGTGGATAATTTTTATTGGTAGGGGCGATCATCATGGACAAAATGCCATGACTGACACTCAATTCAGAGCTATGATCGTTATGGGTTGCCTAAATTTGAAGGACATTTCAGTCTATACCAACCATCCTCCATTTTTCCTTCTTAAAATGGTATAGATTTGCACGTGACAGATTTCATCAACAATGGCAACCGTCACGGACACATGGCCATGACCGGCGCTTGATCTAGAGCCGAGACGGAGGAGTTATGGGTTATCAAATTTTTTGGGGCATTTTGGTATTTTGAGTCACTTCACTTTTCCTACACAAAACTGTGGAAGTTTGTCAATATGGCTACCCTTGTTGGTAGTTTTGAGTCTTTCGACCGCCATGGACGCATGGCCATAGCAGGAGCTCAATTCGAAAATTAAACAGAGATGTTACAACTCCCCTAAATTTGAAGGGCATTTTGGTCTTATAGAGTCCTCTATTTTCTTGCGTAAAACATTTTAGATCAGCGTCGAATTTCCCAGGATTATTTTGTCTTTTCAGGTCATATCTCTTTTTCCTGTGTAAAACTGTGGAGATTTTCTGATTTGAATGATTTTATTGGCCATGACCTGTGCTCAATTCGGAGCCAAAACAGATGAGTTACGGGTCGTCAAATTTTTAGGGGCATTTTGGTCTTTTTGAGTCATTTCACTTTTTGAACCATGAGATGCAAAACAAAATCCAGAAGGAAACAAAGAACACCCTATCTGCGGTTATTTTTTGGTTGAGGGGGGGGGGGGGAACTGACTTCAAAAGGAGAAGAAAATCACTTTGAAACTAATTTATTAAAAACATTAATGCACAACAATCAAGAATTTCAACTGAGGGAGTCTAATACAAGCATATATGCATTAGATCACTCTCTATGAGGCTAGAGGGATAATTGGAGTGACTACATATACATGATGGATCAATAAAAGAGAAACAAGGTTGGCTATCAAAATAAATAAATAAACAAATTAACAAAATAACAAACTAAACTAAAATGACATTTAGCAACAGATCTTAAGATACCCATCTTCAGTTCCAATAAGGAACAATCGTGAGAATGGTAGAATATTTATACTTGACAATACTGAAAGGTTTCTTGTGCCACGATCTGCTGTGTACAGCTTCTGCGACAGAATGCGCTGCTGCCCACCCTGCTGCAAAACCCAAACGCAGTAAAATAAATAGAAATACAAGCACCAGAACAAAGGGAGCAATCAAAACAAAGAGTAATACAAACTATTGAACAGATGGAACAGCAGGAGGTAAACAACTAAAAGATTTTACCACTCCCTAGTCCCTGCATGAGCCTTAACAGAGTCATACGATGACTGTAATATTTTCTGCGTTAGGAGTTTCATATTCTGATACCAATATAACAGAACAATTTACAGGACATGCATGGAAGACAGATTCCCATCCTTGGTCACAAATATCTAAGCTGATATTTATAAAGATCACTTCAACTTACTTCATCTCCACATCTTGATAAAGAGAAAAGACCGATCTTATGCCTGGCAATTGAAATCACGTCCTGGCCCCATACACAGAAGCCAGATACACCATCTGAATAACCATTGTACACATTTGACTGAGATGGCCAATTCCTGCAATACAAACACCATCAGTACCTGGTTCCAACAGAAGAGACTTGAGTCATCAAGACTTCAATACATTTCGTAATGCAGATTTTTCAGGATGAGGAAAAGGTGCCCCCATACAGTTGTCACCCTTCATCATTGCTTAGCACGAGGCAAACACCCCTGATTCAGAATCTGAATCTTCAAGTTATGGCTTGCGCTTTTAATCACGTCTTCCATAAAAATCCAAGTGCCATTCAGTTTTTATTTCAGTATTATTGCTTCCAAGCCAGGAACAGCGTAATGATACATTACTATGAACTGCATTCTATATTTATGTTCATAATCCTTAAAGTACTCAATCAGGCATGCAAAACCAACCGATCATTTTGAGTATAACGTAAATACTGAAGGGATACTAAATTGGGACTAGTACGAGGAATACCTTCTCAGGTCCCATACGCGCAGAGTTTTATCAAGAGAGCTGGAAACAAGCAAATGGTCCTCTGGTGCAGCCAACTACACAACAAAGGATCAATGCAGCTACATCCAATGGGGTAAAACAAAATTATTGCAACTTTTTTTGGATGAATTAACTATGGCAACTTGAACATACTTTAGTGATATATCCATCATGAGCCTGCCAAAAAGCAACAACACTTCCACTCCTTGCATCCAGCAGCCTGCAATGACCAGAACTAAGTCCAGCTGCAATCCAGGATGTTGAGGCAGGAGTTCTATCTTTTGTTTTGTCAGAACCACAGGAACAAATGGCAGATACTAGAGAAGAAAAAGAGGATTCAACTGATTCATTCTTCCACAGGTGAAGTTTCTGATCTCGAGCAACATCAATGAATCTGCATGATATATAATATGGCTTCTCAATCAGAATAAGGCCATCTACAGATGCAAAAATTCTCTCAAGAAATGGTAATTATTTCACCGGAGCAATGTACCTTAATGAACCATTTCCAGTACCAGCAACAAGCCGATCAACAGATTCCACATAATGCATGCAGGTATACAAACTCCCACCAAATGCACTGGTTAATATTCCACCAGATAATGTATTAGAGTTAAGCATGTTGGCCTGATCGGC
Organism: Hakea prostrata; assembly: GCF_041222555.1. NCBI lineage: Eukaryota > Viridiplantae > Streptophyta > Magnoliopsida > Proteales > Proteaceae > Hakea > Hakea prostrata. The sequence continues at coordinate 50,618,571 of NC_142603.1, read as the reverse complement.
AATAATCCTTGATCCAACAAGATGCGAGGAATTTGCTGATGGTTCAGCATAAGCTGATATCAACTTCCCTGTTTGGCTATTCCAGACATGTATTGTTCCATCACAGGAAGCCACCCTTCCACTTGAAGACAAGATGCAAATATCATTTACAACCTGAAATTCGGAATAATTGAGGAATACACCTTAGGCATCAGCAAAGAAAACATAAATGCAACACAATTTCAAGTCAACAATAACAACAATAAGAAGCCTAATCCTAACTAAATGGGGTGGCTACATGGACCCTTGCCTTCCAATCACCCCCAATAACTTGCCCTCTCAGCAAAGATTATTGGGGTTGCTAACTATTACATCACTACCCCATGAATTTTTATTTTTATTTTTACTACAAACATCCCCCAGTATTTTAAATGTTATACCAACCTTACCCCACCATCTGATTAACGGGATCAGAATGCACTGTCCAACTTATTTGGCAAGGTAATTCAGCATAGAAACTTACAAACCCAGACATAGAGTCTGCTTGGTATAAAATTTAAAATAGCAGGGAAATGTGTATAATAAAACAAATTTTTTCCCCGTCTCTCTCATCTAGACTCCCTAATGTTAGATTTAAGTAAGTTTTGATACCCAAAAAATGCTATTTTGCATCTGGGTCCTCCGAGATACTCAAATTTGACAATAAAAAGGACACACTATCAAAATTTGACTATTCCTATTAGTTTATAATTTGGCATGATCGAAATGCCCTTCCAAATTAAAGTTACATCAATGCCCTTCCTTTCACTCCCTTTTCTTTCTCTTGCAACTTTCCTCTTCATCCCTCTCTTCATTTTGGTTCTTCCCATAAAATTTTCCCTTTCATCCCTTCTCCTTTATCCCTCTTTCCATTACAGTGAAGAAGGAATGGAAGTTATTAAGTTAATAAGAACTAGACTAGACGGAAGTTATTAAGTTTTTTTGAATGAGTAAATAATATAATAAACCGAAAGCACGAAGAAGAAACAAAGAATGGTACAAGAGGGGGGGGGGAGGAACCAGCCTCTAAATAGGGGGCTGGAAAGCGGAGTTAAGACCCCAGGAGACAACAATGAGTCTGTTCCTTGGGGTGTCAACAACCGGGGGGTGGGGAATAGAAATAAGTCTAGCAACAACATTCTGGATGGCATTCCAAATCATATCTAGAGAGCGGGATTTGGAAGTCCATCTCCTAAGATTGCGCTCCCACCAAATGTGGTGAATTGTGGCACTAAAGACAAGCTTGCCGATCTGATCACAAATTGAGGTACCAGAAAAATTCCTCAAAACCCAAGACCAGTCATGATCAAAACCAAAGGAATGTCAGGAGCGAGGCCAAATGGAAGCAAGGGCTTTTCTCCAGAGAGAACTAGAGAAAGGGCAAGAAAAAAATAGGTGCTCAAGGTCTTCCAAACCGTTCCAACAACTGGCACAATTGGGGTTAGCTGGGATATGGCGATTAATAAGGAAAGCTTGGGTAGGAAGGGCTAGGTTAAGGGCTCTCCAAAGTGTAAGGGAGTGGCGGGGGATATGGCCTTTAAACCAAACTAGGGAGGGCCAACAGGGCAAGGGGGAATGGGATCGGAGAAAGTTCCAAGCTGAGGACGTGGTAAATGATTTGGTAGGAGAGAGGAGCCAAACGAGGAGGTCTGAGGGAGAAGACAAGATAGAGGGGACTAAGTGCAGATGGATTAGTTGTAACTGATTTACTATATTACAAATATAAGAAATGGAGACTATCTGCATAGTTTCTGAGTTTAAGAGAGAGAGAAGTTTTTTGTTAGCCTATGGATGCAGCTTTCTGTGAGATGCAGAATCCTAGTGGGAGACTAGGTTAGAGTCAGGTGGGAGGCCCTGCTCTACAGTTCAAGTGGGATTCTTTGAACATATCCTTTTCTTTCTACGCAGTCAACCAACAACAGCACAACGAATGATCTCACCCCACAAACAAAAACCCAAAAGAAAAAAAAAAAGAGAGAGAGAGTAGCGTGATAAATGATACTGTCATCTGTAAGTTATGCTTTATTCCACTAGTATCACTAGTTTAGTGCCCTGTTATAGCTACTATGCTACCACACAAGTTCCTGCAGGTTTCTCTCACTGCTAGCCATTGTTGGTTCTGCAGGTCTGAGTTTCCATGATCTGTTGGTCCTGTTGAAATGTCATGCATGTGTCTAAACCCCTTCCCTTGTTTCCAGTGTTCTGCTCATCAATGATACCAACTCTAATTGTTTCTTAAAAGTGTTCTCTCAGGTTGGTCCAGCCTTTGCCTTCAGCAAGTCCACAATTCTGTAGACTTCATAGTTTATGGCAAATCCAGACCTTGGATTGGTCTCAGATTTCTCTCGATCCTACCTAAGGCCCCTCCCCTCGACAAAGACTTGAGGCCCATCAAACCAGTCAGTCTGCAGTTACATTAAATCTCTCTCAACTTCTATTTTGTTGATTCTTTAATTTATTCAACAGATATGTCTACTGGGGCTTTTCTTTTTTTTTTTTTTTTTTCTTTTTTTTTTTTTTTACACTTGGATTATTTATTTGTCAGTGCAACAAAACTACTTGATTAGTTGATTCTCTTGCATTCTGTTTGGTTCATTGTTCTGTTTGCAGATTCTGCATGAGCATGTAAACTTTAATCTGTCTTTACAGGGTATAGGGTATAGGCTATAGCTCCACCTCCACATTAGACACTCCTTGGATTTCTTTAAAACTATTGTTAGGACAGAGTTCAATGTCAATTATGCTTCAGAGCATGAACACAATATTTTAAACACAATAAGTACTCTAGGATACCAGTAGATATGACATAAAAGCTTCTACAATTTCCTACTTAAAACCTAAATCTTACTTAAATTTGAGAGGAATGGAAAATCCACCGGAGAAAAAGTAGAAGCTGATAAGATTGAGCTAAATTAGAAAGCAATCAGTAATTTAAAACAATTTTTTCAACTTAATTGATTTGGAATCACTCAGTTTCAGACATGACGGATACATCCAATAAATATAGGTTAAGTTCCAGAAAGGCAATCACTCATCAGGTGAAGATCGAGCAGAACTGTAAAGGTAGTTAAAATACCTGTGAAAATTAATTTATCCATTATCAGGAAATAAACACTTTTCTCCTAACAGCTGAAAAGAAAGCATGGAAGCCCTATTATGGTTCTCACGCACAACTTTTAAAGCACCTAGAATTTTAGAAATATACAATACTTTCTTGAAATCAAAAGAAATGAATTTCCATAAACTACACCTATAGAGAAAATTGGTCCTACCTAGGAGGAATACGAGTACTAAGAAACAAACCTCCTCATGGCCATAATAACCTGATACACAATCCATTCTTGACAACTCCCACTTCTGAACAGTTCCCTTGAATCCTGGACCAACTCCACCAGTGAAAACTGTGTACTCATCATCAGTAACAGCCAAAGATCTCAATGCCCCAGGATGAGCACGTACAGAGTAAATAATTGATGCTCTGATCTTCCATGGAAGTTCATCTTTTAAGCTTCCAATACGACCAAGAAAATCAGGTCCATTCCAACTAGCAGCAGGACTAGGGAACCAAAACCAAGGTTCACGCTTGCCTAGATTTGATTCTGCTGGTTGCCTCATATCTGGAGTCTTTTGAAGGTCACCTGATTGCTTAAAAGAAAACAAATTCTTCGAACCTCGAACACCTTGTGATTGTGGTATTGACCACCCAACACCATTGAGCAACAGTTTAGCTGGATTGTACTCAGATGTTGAGATATTGCGAAACACAGGCCTTTGAGCATTTACATATTCTGAACTACTTCGGGATGCTTCACCTGTATATTCCCACTGAAGCACAAAAGTCTGAGAAAAAGTACAGAAGAGGGGGACCTAGGCAAAATAATTACACATTTGCCCCGGTGGGGGGGGAGACAAGGTAATAACGCAGGTATACTCTGGGTGGAATGAATGGAAAAAAAATACCTTCCAGTTATGAGACCGTTGAAGGAACTGTTCTAGAAGCAACCATGTGGCACAACACTGACGAAGTTTCTCTATTCCAAGAAGAGAAGCGAACGGAGGATATAAAAGCAACCTGCATAAACTCTACCAATTCACATTATGGCATGGCAACAATGACTGCAATGCTAAACCTACTTTACACCAAACTGAAGTGTGTACGAAAATGAATAAAGCTAGCACCCACACAAGGTCCATACGGCTTTCAATCTGAGCATCCTCATTTTGCTTTGGTCTAGAGACCTTTAAGCTTCTGCCAACAGAACCAGACCCATAGGCTCTTTCCTGAGAAAAAGCAAGCTCGTCAAATAGCTCTTTTAGTAGTGGCAGCACATGTAATGCAGTGAGATCTGGTCCAATCCGCTGACAAACTGCAACAAGAGCAGTAGCTGCAACCTAACAGATAGGGGTCAATACTTTTAGCCAGGATATATTGTATGATGAAACGGATGAAAATAAGCAGCATTTACAGCATAATGATGATGCAAATTTGCCAGGCAATTAAAAATGAATCAGTCAGCAGGGTAAGAATCTTGGCATATATATTTCTTCAAATGATACTTCTACCAGGATAGTTCACACTTTCCAACAATCCTCACGTGAGCTAATACCTTCTTGTTGATTCTAAACAGTACAGAAATGGCAATCTTTTTATTTACATTTAATTGAATTGGAAGGATAAGTATGAAACAACTACAAGATGAGCAATAGTGACATCATTACTGAAAGCCACAATTATCTCTGGATTAACTGACAAAGATAACATGGTGCAGTCAGTAGAGATAGGGGAGCTGCATCTTCCCGTGAAGAACAACTATACACATGTTCAATAGAAGGTTGAGGGTGATGTGGTAAAGGCTGATCCTATGAAACAACAAGTCTTGTCCCAACTAAATGGGGTCAGCTACATAGATCCTCGCCTTCCAATGAGCTATATTTGAGGCTAAACTAGATACAAGGCCAAAGCTATGCATATCCTATCAAACAGTTTTGCCTAAGGTTATCTTAGGCTTGCTTCTACTTCTTCTAATTCCTTCAATCTGGATTAAATCACTTCTCTGTACAAGGGCATTTAAAGGCCTCCGTTGAACGTGGCCATACCACCTCAATCGACTTTTTTGTAATTTATCATTTATCAGAGTTAATGCTAGACCAGCTCTAATGTGCTCATTCCTTACATTATCCTTCCTAGTTTAGCCACTCATCCATCTTAGCACCTAATTTTCACTACACTGAGTTTATTTCTATGATGCTTCTTAAAAGGACAATACTCTGCACCATACACCATGCTGGTCATACAATGGTCTTATAAAGTTTTAATTTGAGCTATAAAGAATACTTTGATCACACAAGACCCCAGTCTCTTCACTTTGTCCACTCTATTTTAATTCTTTGGGAATCGTCATCCTTTATATCACCTTTTCTATTTATGATTGAACCAAGTACCTAAAATAATCGCTTTGTGGATTGTCCTTCACATCAAGTTTTACCACCTCATCATCTGTCCGATCACAACCAAAGTTACATACTAGATATTTTATCTTAGTTCTAATTAGTTTAAAGTCTTTTTATTCTAAAGTTGCTCTATGATTCTAACTCGCTATTAATCTCTACTTGTATCTCATTTACCAAAACAATATCATCATCAAGAAGCATACACTAAGGAACCTTATCTTGAATGTCTTTGGTTAAATCATCCATTATAAGTGTAAATAAATATGGGCTTAAAGCTGATCCTTGATGTAGCCCAACTATAATCAGGAAATTCACCACCTTATTCCCCAATTATTGTTATACTTGTCACAAAACCATCATACATATTTAACGATGTTCACGTATTTACTCGCAACCTTTCTTTTCTCTATTACTTGCCAAATGAATGTTGTAGGGACTCTATCATAAACTTTTTCTAGGTAAAAAAGACCATATAAGAATTTTTCTTATACTCTCTATACCTTTCACATAAGTCTCCTAATAAAATAAGTAACTTCCATTGTGGATCTTCCCAACATAAAACCAAATTGGTTCTCCATAATAGTGGTTTTTTGTCTCAAATGGGCATTTCACAATATGACTCATCAGTTTTATGCCCCTATAGTTGTTACAACTTTGACTATCTCCTCTATTTTTGTATATTGGGGCCACAAATGCTTCTCCACTATTCATCTGACATTTTTCTTGTGCTCATAATCTTAATAAACAACTTTGCCAGCCAAACTAGCCAATAGGTTCCTAAGCTCTTCTATACTTCTATTGGAATTTCATCAAGACTTGTGCATTGCCTACTTTCATTCTCCTTAGAGATTTTTTTACTTTGTACATTGTAATTCCCGTATATATATTCAAAAATTGGTGTCATAGGGAATGGTGTAATCATCTGACTCACAAAAACCTAGGCTAAATAAATAAACTCTCATCTCTTCTTGATGCCATCATTACGTATTAGTAAGCTTCGAAATCTTGGTTTTAAGGCAGATTTCGGCCAGCCTCAACACCAATTTTTTGGCAAGATGGATTGAAACCAGGTACTTTTTCCTAGAAATTTTGGTATCCCAGTTGCAAGCCTTGCGGCCTTATTTCAGCTTCTTTTTTTTCACTTAGGTTTTTGCATACACACTATTTAAAGCCTAATTAACACAATGGATGAGATATTTTGCATAAAAGAATCAATGAAAGGTACTCATTCATATCTTACTAATTGAGAGACATATAATCCATTCCGACAAATACAAAGAATTGTAAATTGTAATAAATGTACTTTAATATTTCATACAATCAACATTTCATGACAATTAACATGATAACCACAAACTAAATAAGCAAAAGAAACTTGAGTCAAAATCTCCACTTAAATCCATAATGAACCTAGGTAGATCCATCCCATGGCCGTATACCATTGCATCTGTCTTAGCCTTCCCTCTGAACATGTAATATACATATTATATGCATATTATATGGAAAATTCAACAACATCACAGCGTAGATCAAGTGATGTTATCTCACATATACTAAATTCAATATCATGTATGCTGTATAAATACTTTTTTTTTTCCTTCCAAAATACATTATATGGAAATTAATTTTTAAAACCAGGAAATTAGAAAAATATATATTAGGACTACTCAAAAAACCATTAAAACAAAGTACTCATAGAACCCCTATACGAAGAGGGGTAAGGAGAATCCAGACAATAAAAGCACTCCCTCCTAAGCAGTATCCAAATAGGGGAGGGGGGGGGGGGAGAACCCAATTTAGTCTGCAATAAACATGTGCAGCCACATCCCTTTGAATCAGATCTACTAGCTTACTAGGAAGTGAATAGGATCCCACCACACTTGTTGCTGCATTAGCTGAAACCCTGCCATATAATTTATTGGCTGGTTCTGTTTCCTCCACAAATGCGTAAACTCCAACTAGGTAAACAAAGTAGCCTCTTGCAAAATGCCCACTTTTATAGCTGGCACTTCCAGGGCCCTTGATTAGCCCCATTAAGAATATCCACTGCTAATTTAGAATCAGATCTGATGGATACCTCCAAAAACCCTTCTTCAATGCAAATTTGAATCCCTCTAAGCATTATTTACAATTCCATTGCCAAGACTGATAGCTCTTCCTCTCTACCAACATATGCCATAATAGGACTGCCAGAATTAGTTCTTAGCACCCCACCATATGTAGCTATTGACTTTGATAATGCTCTATAACAGTGCAAAGAGGTCAAATTTGTAGAAGGCCGATGAGAACATTTATGTGTGAAATCTTAGGGCATGAAGCATAATTTTACACACTTAGAATAGAGTTACCTTGGGATTTTTGTTGTGTTTGCAGTTTTAGGTTTTTTTGGGAGCTTAGGAGATATTCTGGATTATCGAGCATGAATATGATACATGCAAATTTACATGTAAAGTGGTCCAGTTTAATTTTGCAATGTGAAGAGGGCTCAATTCTCAACTTGATGAGCCAAAGGTGGATCGAGATGCAATTTTGGGCCAGATTGTCTCATTCCAAGGATATTTTCAGCATAAAAAGAAGGCAATTATGATCAGAGGCTGAGATTCTTTTATAAAGTTATTTTATTTTTATTTTTTTGGAAAAGAAAGAAATGCCAAGTGTATACATGGGGCACACAAGTAGTAGAGATCGAGATTCACTTTCCTTATATGAGTTGGTCTTCTTCCTATTCTTCCATATTATCCTAAGATTTTGTGAATCATTTTATTTTACAATATTCTAACTAAATGTATCACAATATATTGAATTTTATTTCTTTCCTAAATTCCTTGTTCTCTCTCTTTCCACCTTCTATTTTACTTTTTTATTAATTTTTTCTAACCCACGCATAAAACTTTCTTTCCCCTCTCTCTCCATTTGAAACTCTAACTTTCAGTTTTTCTTTTTCTCCACGATTCAAATCTCTTAGTTATTAATTTTTATCTCTCTCTCTCTCTCTCTGATGTAAACCCAGGTTTAGGGTGGTTCACTTTCAGGACCTTGTTCACTAGTTGCAGCAGCCAATTAGAAGGTTTTAGGGTTTCAGCTAGGGCTGGTAGTTGGTCTAGGGTTGCTGATTTGGTAGTTTGAGGATGCTAATAAGGGTTCTTAAGGGTTAGGACAGATATGGGAAGTTGGGACAGAAATAGATGAGTTTAAAAAAAAATCTGGAAGTTCAATTTTCTGCAACTACTCTATGAAGAAGATGACTAGCAGGAAAATTTCACATTAGGGTTTAAGGGTTTAGGGTGGCTGTTTCTGTAATTCAAAATTAGTATTAATACTAAACCGTAAGTTAGAAACTGTTTCAGAGAAAGGGGATTAAGTTTGGAAAGGTTAGGGTATTCCAGGAAACTTAAAAAATTCTGCAACTCTTCTCAAGGAAGAAGATGAGGTGCAGAAATTCTGAACACCAGAATTTGGGTTGCTTTGGGGTTATCAAGATTAGGACTAGGTTCTATAGGTTAGGCGTACCTAATGAGTGTATAATGGGTGGTTTTGGGCCCGGGGTTAAGGGAATCCTAGTTGGGTTAGGACTGAAAACGTGGGAAGAAGAAAAAGGGGGAAAAGAGCTATTGTGGTTAGGTTTGGGTTGGGGAATGGCTGCAACTGTAGGGGATGGGGTGAGGTGTCTTAAGTTACTTGATCAAGGTAAGCTTGCTGGAATTCTGCAGATGAGCTTGAAGATGATAATGAAGGAAACTCAAAACTGAAACAAGAGCACTCTACTCCAGCCATAGGGTTCCAAGGGGACTCCCAAGACTTTACCAAAGCTAAATTCTCAAACTCAAATCAATTCATTAATCAAGACTAAAAATAACTTACACTAGAAAGGCTATTTATAGCCTGAAACAAAAAGACTCTGACTCATACTGGGTTACCCTGACTGTTATGATCCCATCACAACTTAACTTTGACTCTGAAAAGGTATCTAATTACTACACAATCTCAGCCCTTGGATCTGAGATTTCACTTAAGTCACCTAATGCTAATTAAATAACTTAAGATTACAAACAAACTGAACCCAAAAAGGAAATAACTCTTCCTAATTTAAGTTATCCTTAAAAGTAGGTCTTCATAAAAAGGAAACAATGCTTTCCTAAATTAATACAACTCTATGACTCTTTACAATTGCAACTTCAAAACAAATGACTTTGACTCTCGAGACTTCAAAACAAACTAAAATACTGGATTTTCAGTCTTCCTTATAGCTCGATTTAGGGGTAGTATTGACCATTCTAACCCTGGGATGGATTCGACCTCCCTGAATTCTTCCATTCCCTACCACTTTCACATGTAGATTTTTTTTTCTTTGAATCAATTCCTTTTACTCTATTATTATTACTATATTTCTTTCCTTATTTTCTGTCCCCTCTACCATCTCTTATAAATTAACCTCTCATTTTCAACTTAGAGAACTAGTTCTCCTTAGTTTTTTTAGGTCTTCTCATGCTTTGTTGCTTTTTGGGTTTCAATTGTTAGACTTAATTTTTCGGATTCAAGTTTGCATGTAATTTCTTTTAGTGCAAGTAGTTATCTCTAGAGTTTTTATTTCATTTTATCTATGCAAGTGTAGGTAATAGTTTTGATCAATGCATATTCAAGTTTCTTCGTGGGATTCATCTTTCTTTGGGTCTAGCAATTTCATATTTGCTTTAGTCCAGATCTAGTCGTTAGGGTTGGTTGAATTTCGAATAAATAAAGTATGTATATATATTAAAGTAAGTAATCCTCTTCAATAGTTTTCTCTCCCCTTCCCAATTACCGCTTCTATTTACCCTTTTCATTCCTAACTTAGGAATTTACTTTCAGCATTTTCTTATTGTTTCCTTCCCTCTTGGATCCTTGATCAAAGATGTCTACAATCGTGCCTTTCTTTAGTTAAGATTCCCTTTTTATTTATTGCTTTGTTTATTTGTCATTCTCTACATTGTTATTTCCTTTCTGCAAGTTGTTTTATACCCCTTCCCCCACTCAGTAAACTGTAAGCTACGGCAAAGGTCAACGGATCCATGATCAAATGCATCTTGGTTGCACTCCCTTTCCTCGACCTTGAGATGAAACTTGGATCACTTCCCTTTTTTTTAATTACGATTTTTTCTCTTATGTACTATGATCCATTTATTATTGTCTTTATTTACTTATGCATTTTTTTAAGATGATGATTGGTAGGTTGTTTTTATTTTTATTCCCAATTCAATGTTGTTAGATACATGTTTTAGGATCGTTAATTTAGTTTAATTAGCTAAAAAAATTCATCACACTCTCGCATTACCTTAAGAGGTTAAAAAACTAAGTGGTATATCTCCCTGAGTTCAACCATTAGCTACACAATATGTGCGCTTGCAATTATTTTAATTTCACAAGCAAAGGCCTAAACCAGGAACAAGCCTTTGGAACCCTAGTCTTCCAAACAATATCAATATTCCACTTTTCAGCTATATAGGCAGCTTGGGTAATCTGCTTGCTAGCAATACATATAGCAGCACATTTGACCTTCACATCATCCACAATGTCTGCAATTAACTGAGTTGAAGTTCTATTTTTCCTTAAAGATTCAATAGTTTCTCTCAGCCCATAGGTGCTGAATAGTTACACATAATACCAACTTCACAGTACTCCACTGCTTTCAATTGTCACCCCTTGCTTCCTCATCCAAACAGCAGCTTAAGTAGTTTGTCTTTGCATCTATCATTTGTTAACATTTTAAATATGCCTCTCCATACCGAGATTTTGAAGTGACACCAAAAGAATAAGTTGTCTCTACTTTCTACTCCTGCCCAGCAAAAGCAACAATTAGAGCACTCTAAGATCTTGCTTTTTAGCATATCATCTCTAATTGGCAAGGCATCTCTAATGCATCTCCAAGCTGTGAATGAGCGTCTAGGAATATTATCCACAAACCACACCACCTTCCACCAACTCACCTCCTGTGCTTTCTGATGGATGATATCCAAGCTGATTTGGTAGAGAACAAACCTGTGGCACTCCCTTTCTCTACCAACATGTCCACCTTAGTATGATCAATCTTTCTACTAGTGGCAAGTCTCTCCATACATCCATCAAAGTTGTTGATCATCCTACACAGCTTCTCCACCTTGTACACCATCTCCATTTGCTGAGACCTCACGTCAAGCCGGATTGTGTCCCCCGTACCTATTGATCAACACACCTTTAGGGTGCATTGCTTATAGACACCAACTCATCATGAAGAACAAAATTAAATAATTAAAACGCATATTTATCTGAATAAAAATTAACATATATTGATGGATCTACCATAAAAAAAAATCACAATTTAGGGAGAACACACATACCTAACTGTAAATGATCTTTAATCCACCTTAATCCAGCAAATTTGAGGTTTGATCACAAAGGAGTGGAGCAATTTGAGTGAAAATACATGTTTGGAGTAAAAAATAGGGTTGGTCAAAACCCTCGAAACTACCGAGGTGATCAAAACTCACGGATCTTAGTTAAAACTTGGTATTTTAAGTACTGGGTTTGACGGAATTGATCGAAACCCACAAAACCAACTCATTTAGGTTGAAATGTCAACCAAAACAAGTTAAAAACTGATACAAAACCAAGGTTTCATAGCGAAACTTGAAAATTGTGTACTAGTACTTTACCAACTTTTAAGACATCTAACATGGTTTAGATCTCTATTCTTCCTCTCCCTTTTTAAGCTATTTAATAATTAGTTTTCCCCCTTCCTTTGTGCCTAACTCATTATTATACTTCTTCTGCCTCACTTTTCCCACAATTTTCTTAGCTTCGTTTCTAGCCAACTTATACATCTGTGGATCCTCTACATCCTTAGTCCTTTGCCATGTTTTAAGTTAGCTTTCTTATTCTTAATAGCAGCTTAACTTACCATAACACCACTAATTATTCACCTAAGACATCTTTAACCACCTTCCTAATACACATAGCCATCTCATTCCATATCATACTAGTGTCCCCCTCAATTTCCAACTTTCTTTGTTTTACTACTTTATTAGTGAAAGATTTCAAACAATTTCATTTTAATTTCCACCACCATATACTAGGATAGTTAACCTCACACATTTTTTGAATTTGTGGAGTGAGGCAAACATCCAAGACTACTAGTCTATGTTGTGCAGCCCAAAAAAATATATAATAAAAGATTAAAAAAAAATTAAAAAAAATTAAAAACAAAAAACTCAAGGTCCCCTTGGCTGAAACCTCAAGTAGGAAACCCAAAATGGCTCCAAGAAACCACCATGACCTAGCCGAACCCCTAGTTGGGGGTATTTTGGCCATTTTCCCCCTGTTTAATTCTGAAATTATTTACAGAATATTTCAGAAGTTTAGTTGGGTTTAACTTAGTAAGTTGAGTTGAGTATGGTTGGGTTTTGAGAGTCTTATTTTGATTTAAAGTTGGTATGGATGAGTCCTAATTTATCTTAAATTAGCATGTGCTTTTAAGTTAACTTAAAAGTTTAATTAGCATGTGTCTATTAATAGATTCCAAATATAGAGTAGAGGTCTTTAAGTAATTAGATTCTAGTTTAAGTGTTTTAGTCAAGAGGGGGGGGGGATCCCTGTCTACTAAGGATTCCCACCCCAAGTTCGAGTCTTTTACCATAAATAGTTAAACAGTCCATGTAATTTTTCAGTCTAGATTATTGAATGAAAAGTTATTAAGGACTGGGGTTCCCATTTTGAGGGGTCTCAGTGGATTTTAAGAAAAGATTCTTCAATATTCAGCATCTTCATTCAAGTTCCTTCAAGATGAAGCAATTCTCTGCAGTCGTCAAAAAATTCCAGCAATTGTTCATCTTCCACAGCAGCTAATCCAATCACAGCAGCCTTTCAATTAAGTAAGTACAAACCCCCTACCCTCCCCCCACCTTCCCAAGGCCTGTTGCACCCAGCCCCTGCCCCTCCCTTGCTCTGCACAACATTCCCCACCCCCTGCTCTGCTGCCACACCCGTGCAGCTGCATCCCTAGGCCCCTACAACTCCCCCAGCCCCTCCCCTAACCCCACACGACCCTGTTGAACCGCTCCCCACCCTCCCTGCCTTATAACCCTTCCCCCCTCCCTCCCAATCCTCTCAGACTCTTTCTCAGTCTATCTCTCTTTCTTGCGGCAGAAAACCAGAAAAGAAAAGAGAGGAGATCACAGGAAAGAAAATCCTTACCTTTCAAGATCCAACACATATCCATTATATCATCATTCAATTTGCGTTTGTTAAAACCCTAAAACCTTTACCATACCCAGCCGCAGGTTTCCATTACCTTTCCCATCTTCCCTCATAATATTTAGATATCCTACCACCTAGTAGACAATCCCAGCACAATCCCTAGTTTTCCCTTTCTCCATAAACCCTTCCCACATAATTTTGAATTGACCCATAGCATCCTTTTCACGATCCAAAAATTATTTAGCTTCTTTTCTACCGATCTTAGGCATTCCATAATATTTTTACCTTTATTTGCTGGAAGATTCTAGGCAATCCTGAATTCTAGGCAATCTACCCTAGAATTGGCTTTACATCACAATCCTTGCACAGCAATCTACCAGACCTTCTAGTTAGGAAGAAATCTATTTGGTTTCTATTATGTCCACTTATGAAGGTCATTAAATGCTCATCTATCTTTTTGAAGTAAGTATTTACGGTAGATTAATCAAAAGCAACAACAAAATATAAAACTAGATCCCTTCCTCATTCCTATCTCCAAAATCATATCCTCTTTGGTCTTTCCTAATATGCCCATTTAGATCACCCCCACCCCCACCCCTATAATAACTTTTTCTACTTCACAAGTTCCTCCATTACTCCATCCATATGTTCCCAAAATTGTAAATGTTGACTTTCATCCAGTCTTATTTGAGGTGCATATGCACGAATTATGCTTACAATCTCCTTCTCCAATACAAGCTTGACAGCTACAATCCTATCACCTAATCTTTTAACATCCACCATGTCATTCTTTAGATCTTTATCACTATTATGCCTACTCCACTTTTATTAGTTTTATTCCTAGTGTACAAAAGTTTAAAGTCCTCTAACTCCTTACATTTTTTACTCTTCCATCCACTCTCTTGAGTGCAACCTACATTAATCCTTCTTTTCCAAATAAATCTATTAATTCTGAACTCTTACCTACTAAAGATCCTATCTTCCAAGATGTTAATCTAATCCTATGTTTCAGGACTACTTCTTTACCTACATTCGTCCATGACATGGGAACCCTTACCTGCTTATCACTACATCTAGGCACTGACACGGCGCATCGCTTATGAGAGACGCCCTAGCTAACCCTTGCTCGCTTATCACTACACCCAGGCAATAGTGCAGTGTGTCGCTTATTTTGTCGGGGAATGGCCTAACATAGCATTTACAGGGGCATATTAGTCCAAAGAAAACCAAAAGATCAAGGACAAGAGGACATTTGACCGTTCAAATGAACAGTACCTAAAACATGATAGCAATTAAAGCCTTGTATTTACACTATGAGGTTGAATGGTATTGTCTTTTCTAAGAACTGCATTACAAGGAATTAAACTAAACCAAAAAGAAGAAAAAATGATGATGGTCTATAAAGACTTGAAGAGATCCTATACTACTACATAAAACTAGAATGCCATCTACGGCAATGTCTCTACTATGAAGCACTTGCTCCCCATTCCCCTGTAGCTGATACCCCGAGGCTGCCCCCCCCCCCCCTCTCCTTTTTCCTCCCTTGAATATTCCTTCTCTGTCCTTCAGGGTTTTCAGTAGTAGTTTATTCAAACCCCCCCCCCCCAACAAAAAAAAAATACCAATACCAGAATGAAAACAAGCATGAACAAATGCAAGAGAAACAACCAAAAACAGAGATGTAAATACCTGAAGCACTGGAAGGTCCAAATGGGTCTGCATGAGAACCCTAACATGGAGACAATTTCCACCCTGTAAGAGAGTGAATGACCTCCCATCAGTTTTAAGTATTCAGTTAAGAAGTATATTGATTGATTTGAATCAAATTCATACTTGAATCAGCTCCTTGACGATCACATCCCTTGGCAAAAGCATAACTAGACCATCTAGTGTTACTAGACAATCAATAAGAGCCAAAGTGTTCCAGCTTTGCATCGGCTCAGGCTTATCCACATTTGAAACATCAACACAGGATAAAATAACATTTCTCAGTAATGGCAGAAGTTGTTTGACAATAAAATTCTCCCCAAAAAGTCCACCTGTAGAAGTCAAAGAGATTGCTCACATGCTGAAGAAAAATTACAAACTAATGCATCAATTCCACAACCCAATGAACTGAAGATACCAATTCTAACCAGGACATCAATTCCGTCAGGACAGAGTCCTTTCCCAAAACAGTGAATTATAGGCAAGATTGTCTGGAGAGATGATGTAAAGGTTAGTAAGTAAATAGTTAAAGACATGTCATTTTTTTTTTTGGGGGGGGGGGGGTGATAAATTGACCATGCTATCAAATAAATAACTATAACCTGATGAACTGTAACAGGTACACCAAGCTCTTCACTGGAGCCAATAAGCAACACAGAAGCAGCTGAAGCAGAATTCTTATGAGGTGAAATGCACAGATTTGAGATGACTAATGGGTGTATCATCTCCAAATATGTTTGTTTACCGATTCGTTTCCATAGCTCCCTCACAAATGAATCTTGGAGGAAAGAAACCTTCAAATGTGAATAATCTGCAGCCTATAAATGAGAGTAGAAAGTTAATAAAGCAATTACATAAATAAGTCAAATCAATAAATTTATGCATTAATTTCATAACTAGCCTGAAGAATCTTCTGGATGGTGGGGAGAACCAATGTCTTTACAGCTTGAGATTTCAAGCACTGCAAATATTCTTTCAGCAAGGAAAAAGCCCACTCAGCTTCAGTGTCTGATAAAGAAGGTAAGACAAGCGATAAGCAGTAGGGAGCACACATTTCAGCAGCAAATGACCCCATTGCTTTCAAAGCTCCTTGTCTTGAAAAATTTGCAGCATATTGAAGACGGCACTCTTCTTTAGCCAAGAGATGAAGTGGGGCAAGAAACAAATAAGAGGATCTAACAGTTGAAGGAAAATATGGAGATTGTAGAAGACACTTAGCTGATGGCCTCCTAATAAAGAAGAGGAAGAATGTCAGTAATAGAATTAGCAGTTGTGAAAAGATTTACTGATAAGTAAAACCCTGTACCACTGCCAATCCCTCTGGATGCATGCTTCAACTAGTACTGCAGCATGAGGAGGAAGTTCCTGCATCAATTGTGGCAAAATACCACTCTCAACATACGCAGATAATGAGGATGAACTAAAAAGAGGCCTCTTTAAGTAAAGTTCTGCAAGAATGCAACCAACAGAAAAAATGTCCTCTGCAACATCTAGGGAATAGCATCCCATAGAAGATAATTTGTGCTTCCAAAGTAACAACTCCTGGAAACCCACGGAATCTCCATCATCTGATTCAAAATACTCAAGAAGACTATTTATATCAACATTAAATGACTTGACAGGATCCCCAGTGATTCTGGCTGTTCCAGGCATCTCAGTTCTGGAATTCTCACACTCTGACTCTTTCACAAAAGAGACATTCTTGATAAGATCCCTTTGATTGTAATGATAAAGAGGACTCAAATGCCTAGCATGTTCACAAAACGAAGCTGCTTCTTCTATTTCTTGCAAATATGCAGTTGTTGACAGGAGAGATTTGTCTGTTCCATTTGTTTGACATTTTAACGATGTCTGTCGTTCAGAGACATCACATAGGTCCAAAGGCGCTCCGCGCCTAGGATGTGGCCGAGTAAAAAGTAAGCGACGTCCCATTGACCTTAGCAATGTAGGCTCTGTTGTGGTCAGCATAACATTCTTTGCAGCAATAGCTGCTTTCCCTGACATCTTGTATCCAAAAGTGATATCAATCCAGTGATGGATTTCCCGTGAAACCCGGTTGCTTTCTAGAGCATCTCGATGCAATTTGATAAAGTCTTCAGAACTTTTTGCCCAGGAAGGTACTGCAAGATCACTCATACCTGAATGAAGGGAAGTGAAAATCCGGGGGTCACTATAGAACTCAGGGATGCACTCATCAGGGGTCCACTGATACAGTCTTTGCATGTTAGCTGGATACTCATTAGGCTCATAGACTGAACGAACGGCCATGCGCAATACACTTAAAGGCAACCTCCTGGCTTTGTAACTGCAAACAGCTAATTCTGAAAGACATTCATCAGAGACATGATGTGGGATTTCAGATGTAGAGTAAGTGAAATCCAACTGTTCATCACCTTTTGCCAAGCGCCACTTGCTCTTACGCAAATCCCTCCAACCAGCATCAATATTCTCATCAGGCTTCACACTAAAATCAATCACCCATGGCATTACTGTGTGAAATGCATAGTCACCCCAACGTCTCCCAGCTAATCTGTTCAAGACAAGGAGGTACTCATAGTTACTTAGATCACCCCGCCACCACTGCTTGAAACAATCTGAGAACCAATCTATGGTGGGGGAAATCTTCAAATCCGCATAAAGAACCCCACAGGCACAATTCTTGGTACAGCTATCCATGCTTGAGGAATAATTAGGACAGGACATTTCCATGTCACTCTTCCCTGATCTTAATTTACCTCCTAACAGGGGCTTATCACACATGCTCAGCCAAGACCAGCATGAACTGGACATCATAACACCGGAAGGGCAAATATTACCATGAGCAACCCCTAAACCATGTATATAAGATAAGGCAGACAGAACTTGGTATATAAAAAACCTAATGTGCCACTCAGTTCTTAACACGTCAGGGCAATAATGCAGAATGTTTTCCAAGGTATAAGGACATTTTGGAAGCAACAAATTTACATAACCAGGTGTTTTTAGCATCCCTAGAACAGGAGAAATATTGGGATGCCTAATACTACCTGGAATGATGTTCTCATCAAATGATGGCAAACCCGCTAAACTAAGAAAATTGACGCCATCTCGTCCTGTCGGTTTTCCTTCTATAAGGAGAATGAGTGAGGACAGTATATGGCCTTCTAAAGATCCGGAAAAGAAATTGCAAGCAATGTCTTCAATTGTAGAGTAAGAACCCAAACCAACATGAGCAGTGGGAGCCAATGCAGTAATTGTCCTCAGGCATGAAAATCTTCCAAAATAGCTACTGCTAGAACCATTCGGTTTTTCTCCAGCTAGAGCACCTCGTCTGTTGAAGTTCAACGAACACTCATACACATGACTGAGAGAATGTAATGAAATGGTTTTGCTGCCAAGAGTTCCATCATTGACATTTTCTGAATCTTGGTAAACAAGAGTTGCATTGATATCATTTGATCCACATATGCTACTGGTCTCCAAGTTCTCCAAAGAATACTCATCACTGCACATGAAAAAAATGAGGTCTATTTTTCTGGATGAATATAAATGAGGCCTATTTATATCAAAGAAACATCCCTCCCAAGATATATGAAACACATTCACGGTCAATTTAATTTAAAAAACTTATTTTCTGTTAAAAATATAAACGTATAGTCTTATTTGTCAATTTAATTTAAATAAAATATTTTCTGTTAAAAATATAAACGTATAGTCTTATTTTTCTGACTTCACTTCGCCACCTACAAGGTGAGGCACCAAAGCATTATTGATTATATTGCAATACAAAAATACTTTGGAGGAACGGTTTTAACACTTTGTTGACATACAAAGCAAAATCTGTTGAGGTATATGAGTCATACTCAAATATGGTTGAGGTATTTGAGTTATACCCAACGTATATTCTAATATAGGCCATCAGATTAGTTACGATCCAATGGTGTAGTAGGCCTTTGTGGGAGAGTCTAATTAACCGTAGAACCTAGTGTTGTTCTATAAATACTAGCTGGAAGCAACGGTCTGAGTATTCCAAATTAGATACTCAGGGTGGAATGCTTTAAGCAACCTTCTGCTGAAACCCTAAAGCGTAACAAAATCTAACCAGATTTGAATCAAATATAGTGTTCTTGATGAATTAAGGTTGATTTTCCAAATAGATTAGATGAAGAGAACCCCTTTTATATCATCTGAAAGAACTTCTTCCCTACGAACATAAACTATTAGAATTTGTAATTTTTAGCTCCACAAAAATCTTAATTTTGAAGCCCCAAAAGAGGAAAAATATAAATAACAAATTCTTAATAGCTCTTACACATATTCTGTCAAGCACTCGTCCTCGTGTCTTGGCACGCACACCAATACAAACTGAGCCGGAATCTCCCTGCTGGAATTCGGCAGCTGCATTGTTGAAGCTCAAAAACATTAAAATTTAAACACCACCTTAGATAACCACCGAAACTAGAGGGAATTACATGGTGTTGGGGATTCAACTGTTATTTGTGATATTCTATCGATCAAGCTCAAACAAAGGAAGAAGCAATAGTGGATGTAATACGAACAATACAGAGTCAGTACCTGAACAACGGCCTTGGAGCCGAAGGGGAGAGCTGCATCCAATAGCCCATAACAGAAGACCAATTTATCTGAGAAATCAGTCTGTATATGACGTTGCAGGCACTCGAAGCAGAATTGTTTTTCCATTTTCCGGAAAACCAAAACTTTAATTGCTCATTTTCCCTCCAATATAGCCGCCAATTTCCGCCCTTGAACCTTTAACTTTGCCAGGCGAACCAGTTGAGCAGTTCGACCTCGTGAGGAGAACAGGAGTAACTATAAAATTTTAATCCAGAATCAGCTTTCCAAGCGCTCCCGAGATCACGGGCGATCCTTCGATCAATGTTTATTTTTTAGGTAATTTTCATTTGTACTTTGATTCATCATTCAAGTAATTTTCAATAATAATAAATATATATATATGTTTTGCATTTTCCAAAAAAGACCGAGTATAAAAGTGACCAAACGATTTTTGGTGGTTTAAATGTTTAATAGATTTATGATAAAAATAACCTTGTTACTTTTTTTATTTCTTTTGATAGTTCCTTTCTTTTATTAAACCCATCAAAATTCATACAGTTTTAAATTTTATATAAACACTCAAAATTATTAAGGTGAAACTAGTGATCGCTTACTATTATATTCTAAATGATAAGGCACCCACAGTTAAGGGTGTCAATCGGTACGGTTTCGATAATTCGGTACAGTACCAACTTTCAATACTGATAACTAGAACCGTACCATACCATACCGAATTTAAACGGTACAGTACAGTTTCTATATTTGCAAAAATGGTCTGGTACGGTTTTAGTACAAAATCGGCATGAAAAAACGGTTTGAACACGATTTATAGTGCAGTACAAAATCGATACAGGAAAACGGTTTGAACTTATGGATTGTTGCCATAATGGATTCCCCTCAATCTTTCTTTCTGCTTGTAATGGATACACTTGAAGCGAATTGATGTAAGAATTCAGAATTTCAGATAAGTGGCTCATGAAAATGCTACGATCCAAACGAAACACTCTTCAGCTGAAACCCACAGTAATTCAACATAATCATCATTAGGAGAAGAATTCAAGAAAGGGAATACCAAGTTACCAACACAATAAATTGTAAATGAGCTTATCCATGATTCTAACAAAGGTTGTGGCTCTAATATTGCGTTAATAGCGGAAGCCCTTACAATTCGCAAGGCGCTTGTGTGGAGTAATCTGGAAAATATTAGTAAGGTGATTGTAGAAAGTGACAATGCCAACATTAACAAAATCTTACAACTTCAGTCCTCGTTCATGCCTTGGCGGATTAGATCCATAATTGCAGATATTAGATATCTTTCTCAGCAGATTACCCAGGTGGCCTTTACTCATACTTTGAGAGAAGCTAATCATGTAGCGGATCGTTTGGCAGCTGAAGTAGCAAATTCTCAATCTTCTTTTTTCTTCCATGTAGCACATCCGTGTATTTCTCAGCACTAGTTTTTTTATTATCGTCATTGTACTTTCTTTTGCGGTTTTCGCTTTTAATAAATTTGCATATTACCAAACAAAAAACAAAAAAAATCTTATCCATGAAGTTCATACTGAAACTATAAAGCTGAAACCCAAATAATTACAAAAACACAAACAACCCATAAACCACATCTCATTGAGCTATATGGAACAGAGGAGGTGAGAAGCAGAGGATAATACACAATGGAGAGGTTCGATTTATTCATCAGTTGTTTGGCTGTAACTGGTACACAAGAGTTATGAATCTAAAGCTTGGGCACTTGTAGGTGAGGTTGCAAGTAAAAAATAATAATACATTTTGAAAAGAAAAAAAAATCTCATCACCCAATCTTATAGGCACCCCTATATTTTGTGGTTGTAAACCCGTCGAAGAGCACTCTGTACTCATATCCGGACTAATGGTTAGCCACGGTTTATTTTTCCCCACCATTCTTTTAACCGTGGCTAGACCACAAAGAAATAGAGATTGAGAATCGGTTAAATGGAAGGGTTTTATTTTGTAAACTAGCAAACCATTAAACCCATTAGAACATAAAAATTAAAAATTGTATTTACAACTAAACCCGCCACTTGATTATACATTATTCGATTTTATTTTGATTACATGGTGTAATCTACACCATTGGCTGCCTACAGCAGGGGCTGCTGCAAATAAAAATCCCAATAGTGGGTGTTGTGTAAAAAAAACTCTTTACGTGTGGATCCTTTTATAAACAAAATGTTGGGTTTACTTAGTAATAAAATATGTATGGGTCTCATAACAATAACACTGTTAAATTTGTTCATTTGTTCACACTTCAAATTGAAATGACCAAAATGCCCCTCAAGATGTTTAATACATATGACCTTACTAAAATACCCCCATGCTCTATTATTATCAACCATTCATCTACCTTCCTCCTTTTTTGGCCAAAACAAAAAAGCCTACCTTCCTCCTTCATCCTACTGGATCCGGGAGCCACTGTCAGGAACAATGAACAAGGTTACTACAGAATCTTTACAAGCGAATGGAACATGGCAAAGAGAAGTATGGTCTCCTTCGACATCCCAACGCCAATAGAAATTTTTGCTCCTTCAACTGAAAATACTCTGTCCATTAAATTCAATCTTGACATCTGCAAACACTGCTCATGTCCTACATACTTGATCTTCAAACAAAAGAAAAAGGATATTAAATGGTTAGCTAAAGCTGGAAATTAAGCACTTACTACAAAACTTGAGCATCACCAAATTGGATTCCAAATTAGAATTCCTCCGCCGGAAAAATGGAAGATAGGTCATGTTATTCCATTGAGATCATGCAAAAACTTGTGGAAAGATAACAGTTGATGTTGGGGAGTTCATAGGTTGATTTGTTATGGATTCGTTTGATTTCATTGAGGTTCGATTTCAAAACACTTAAAATATAGAGCTTTTTCACTCCACTGGCTTGAAATTGCATTGTTTAGGATCTGGGGTGGAGAATTTGTAGTAGTTTAAACCAAGTGAGCATGACCACATCGGCCTCCATCTGGGATACAATTCTTTTTGTACTTTCTATTCAATTAAACACCATACAGATCATGTTGGGCTGTTAGCTTGTAAGCCTGCAATTTAAGCTCTTAATGGGCAGCCTTCTTCCTTGCATTGCACGAGCTGCAATCTATCTGATGATGTTATCCAACTTATTTCTAGGTTTTCCTCTATTAAGTTTTGCTTTGTACAGAGATCTGGCAACTCCTTTGTAGGATTTTTCAGCGAAGGGTGCCCAAAAGTTTAAGCTCAGCAGGTTCTGGTGACAATCCCCACCTTCTTTTATTGTAAATTCTTCTTCCCTTGCCTCTAGGAATTTGGTCCTGGAGAGCTCAATATAAAGCATCTTTTGACATAATAAGAAAACAAATTCTGAACCTGAAGTCGGTGGCCATTAACTTGTTTTTTGGTGTCACCATTACTAGGTTGTAGAGCACAAGCTTATGTACTCCTGTCACCATACGGGGTATGCTTGATACAGGAAGTAAACATCAAAATAGACACTACTAATACACTCAAAATCAACAATGAGATGAAGTGTCAAGGATAAGACTAACAAAAAAACAGAGGGAAAAAAAAGGAAAGAAAATGAACTTGTAGTGAATGGCCAAACTCAATGGAACATATGGTGCTGATATCAATTGTACCCAGGGGCCCTTTTAGAAGTAAATCTTGAGATTACTTTCTCGACAACTATTGTAGGAAGGCCATTAAGTCGGGAATGAGATTTATGTCATGATGCAGTGGATTGCTTGCTTGCAAATTCCGGTCATTGTGGCCTCTGGGCCATAAACCTGCAACAATGAATCAGAAAACAGACAAGATGTGATCAGGAAAATAGGAATCCCTATTATTTGAAAAAGAACAAGACAACTGAAGGTAAAATATCAGGAATTAATATGAAAAACAAAAAAAAAAATCTTCTAGTTCCCACAAACAAGATCACTATTTCTATTTTCTCTTATTTTGTGCAGCCCACAAGAAGGGTGAGAGAAACAGAAGCGAAACAGCAGCACTTCGTACTTCCAGATTTTGATGAAACAAAGCAACCTAGGAATCTTTTAATTTTAACAATAGGCTTAGCAGCAACCAACACAGTATCTGTTTATGGGTAAAGAACTCCAACTGAAGAATCATAAATAGAAACGGAAACAAATTAAAGCAACACAAAGATTTAATGTAGTTCAAACACCACCACAATGTGCTATATCCATAGGCGAAGAACTTTCAAGATATATGAAAGAAGATTAAAATGGAGATCTCTCGAAACTGCTAGAATGGCATTGCAAAACTCACTTGAAACCCTAAGGCAAAAATCCTGATATCTCACAGTGACTCTACAAGAAAGCATAAGGTACATATATATGGAGTTCCAATTGGGTAAATGGGTCGGCCCAAGCTTCTCTAACTTCATCACCTCTCAGAAAATGGGTCATTCAGGTTGCCCATCAAAATATGTCAATGCAAATCAATCTTCATAGCCAGGTGGGTCACACACTTAGAAGTCATTAGATACCCTAAAAAAAAATCTAAACAGCATACCTCAAGGGGAACTCCCAGTTCCTCACCCAAGGCTCTCATTCTTGCTAAACCAGTCTCGTAATTTGGACCTCCTCTTCGAACATAGATGTGCATTCTTGCAGCTTTCAGCTTGGATTCCTTAATAAGAGAAAAAAACATGCTTCAAATATAGAAGAGTGGTTATCATTAAAATTGCAGTTGGAAAAAAAAAACATTCTACTCCACCTTCTCCCGAAGGGCCCTAATGATGCCATTGAAAGTAGCGGCCACATCCGTGAAGTTAGCTATGCCACCTCCAATAAGAAGGGCTCTCTTACGACCATCAGGGTCTGCAGTCGCACACTGCAACATTGTACAATAACAACTTCAATTTACAGTAAATTCAAAGTGTAGTAACTGACAACTCATGCAAGAAAGAAGCTACAAGTTGCTGTTAAGCCAAGCTTGGCAAGTTCTTACGTCGATAACAACTCTGGCATACTGTAATACCTCCTCCTCATTTGGAGCTCCACTATACTCTGCATAGTTGCCAAGCTCTGATGCATAACCCAAATCTCCAACCTAACAAATTAAATAAAAAAAATAAAAAAAAAATAAAAATAAAAATCAAAAAAAAAAAAAAAAAAAAAGGAAGAGAAAAAGTTGAGGTGAAGTATTATATGCAAGATCAGGGGAAAAAAAAAAGGAAGAAAAAAACAAAATCACCCATAGCATGCTTATTTCTTAAGAAGAAGCAGAGTGATTTTAGGAGCAGTTATACTTACAGTGTCAGCATAAATAACACTAGCCCCGCCACCGGCCACCATAGTCCAAATGCGCCCTTTAGGGTTCAAAACAGTAAACTTCAAGGATGCACTTGTCTGCGATATAATGGAGGTATTTATTAATAAGCATTTGGCTCCAAGTTAGTGGATGCAGGCTCCAGTTTCTATAACTAAAACCAGATTAGATCAACCATATAATAATAATGACATCTCTAAGAAAATGGGTAACATAAGAATATATATTCATCATGACTAACGAACCTGAAAAACAATGACTTGAAAAAGGGCAATCTCATGATTTGAATCTTAACTTGAATTAGCATGCATCATCCTAGAAGTTTATTAATAACTATTATAGTTCTTAAATGACATGGCATAATAGGCTTGTAATAGGCTGGGCTCTCAATGAGCTGAAGCTTATCCAGGTCTGAGTCCATATTCTTTATGATCAAGTTGGATATGGGTATTTAGAAAAGAAAAAAAAAAGAGAAGCCAATCTGCTTAATATCCAGGCAAATTAAATATGTCCACCTTAATCAATCAGATATCAGATAAATTGATTCAGACCCAACTGACATCCACCTAAGTTATTTCCTTATAAATATAACAAATGCATACCTAAAAATCATAGCTAAATGTCTTCTATTGCACCAGAAATTACTCTTTCTACTGTAGAAAGGTTATACTATAGGAGATCAAATTATTGTAACAAAACAAATAGATAAAAATTCCCTTTTCTCTCTTGGCTATTGCAAAACCCTAAGCTGACTAAAACAGAGAAGCTGAGAAGAGGAAGGCTCACTGAAAACTTAACCACAGCAGCCAGCCAAACCATGTAAACCTCTCTTCTTATCTCTGGTGCAACAGTTATTCAAGAAAAATGAATAGTGAAGGTGGAGGACGTTACATCATTGGCACAGAAAGAAATGAAATGACACAGAAATATTGCTCCGTGGAAGCCCATTGCTCAGATGAGCCTGATCCCATTAAAGGAGCACCAGTGATGGCATTGTCCAATGGTAGGTATGGAATAGGAGGGCTGGCTCCAATTCATGGATGTACTCTTCATAGTTAGGTGTTTCTGGTTTCTCCTGTGCAAGCTGTGCTGCTCCTCATCAGACTTCTCACTCATTTGCTAATTTTCTCTAATCTGCTGTTGTTTATTAGATCCATTGTTCCCTATATATTTTCTACCTTGTTTCAGGTTAACAGTCTTTATTTCACTTGGAACTGCAGGCAATAATCTTTTCTTCCTTTTCCTTCTTTTAGGAGGTACAAGTAGGGTGGATGTGTGGTACTGAACTGGCTTTGTTGGTTAAGGACCATGGTGGATCCGGAGAAGACAGCGGAGGGTTAGGCTTTCTTAGATCTAAGGTTTCTCTATTGAATGTACACATAAGAAGTCATTCTGATTTTCTTAGTTTTGTTCTGATTCCAGATTCCACATAAGGATCAGACTTATTTACTCAGGAACATCATTTTTGCTGATAAAATCTATCTGCAGTTTGGCAGAATAAAAGAACAAGGTGTAAATGGGAATAATAATCTGGAAGTACTAAGAACAGATATGCATGACTTAGGATTGAAAAGAAATATGGCTCTGAATTGATCTGATTGGTGAACCACGAGTTCATGTAGCTGGGTTTCATTCTACTGGGATAACATGTAGTTGAGTTGCTTGTCAGTTTTAACCGTATAACCGACCACCAGATATGCAGCTCAACAAGACCAATATAGATAAGTGGTTTTATACCCATATGTACTTAACCGGATAACAGACATACGGTTAAATATTCAGATTGGAAATGGATGAAGATATTTTCACTCCATAACCAAGACCACTACCTCCCTGCTAGGAGTAGCTAAGATGTTACGATATAATCAAGCCTTCCTGACTTCAAAATTAGGGAATTCCTTCAAAATATGATTTAGAAATTGAACATGGTTACCTTTTCATCCAATGAATGAATAAAGCTTTCTGTAGCACTCAGAACTCTACCAAAAGGCAATGGGAACTCTATGTTTCCCCACCTGCAAGAGACAAGTATGTTGACTATGAAGGTACAATACACTCTATTAATCCCCTCCAAACAAAAACAAATGAGAGCTATGATACATACAAAAACTAGTAAATCTTGAAAAGTGACGTATGCATACTTTTTGAAGTTCTTAAAAGCAGCAGTATCATCCAATTCTCCTCTCATATCCAATGGGTATGGCTCCCCATTCACCAGTGTGAATGGATTCATCTCTAGGAAAGAGAAGTCCAGATCTGTGCAGAGGATAACCAACAAGATTAAAACTCAGCAAGAAAATTTCAGTTTAAGTTACAAAAGAGACCACAAAAAATTGTTTAAGAATATTGCAATAAGTTCGAGTAAAGAAAACGAAGAAAGATCAAGAGCAAAATCCCTCTTTCAAAAAGATTGAAAATGTCAATTATATGTTTGAAATGCAAATACAATCAACCTGTTGGAGTTTTAAGGAAATCCCCTAAACCAAGTCATTCATTGGAAAGTTAAGCATACCTTGAAACACAGCGAATACACCCTTTATAAAGCCTCCAATTTTCTCGCGCACCTATTTTAGGAAAGCAATGATGTAATCAAATAGGATTAACCTAGCCATAATGTGTGATAAAACTAAAAGCCACAACTTAACAATAACAACGTGATAGTTCTATTGTTCTGGTAAAATTGTTTTGTCAATGCTCCATTTCGTACAGTACTTGGACACCGAAAACAATGGGGAACTCTTAGATAGCTGGATGTGAGGAAGGTTAAAGTCAAAATAAAAGATTTTGACCTGTGTTCAAACGATTGAATTTTTCCTTTAAGGCCTTTTTTCAGTTATACTCCTTTCTGGTGCTTCAAATATCTGGTTGTTTTTCTACATGGGTAGTTAAAAACTTAAGCTATTGAACACAATAGCCTTTCTGGAGGTAATGAACCAGTACAACAAATTGTATGCTTACACTCTTCCAAATCCATGATTTTTTATTTCTTCTGGATAAAGTATATAACTATTATATGCACATGCATTCACCATAAGCTGTGGATTTACATTATGCAAGTCCATGCTCATTCGACTTAATTAGTATCATTAAGAGTTCTTATTTGCTATCATGCTAGTTTATAGTTAGATATTTTTATTGCTGCATGTTTACAATTTCAGATATGAATCATGATTGCATCAAATTATTTCTGTGCTTTCATAATTGAAAATTATATGAATAAACTTGCCATGTGACATTTCTGCATAATACCCACTTCAATCCATATCAGCCGAACCTCCCAGATCAATTCAGATATATACTGCTAGAGACACACGCACCCACCCCCCCACACACACACTCAAAACCCATGGAGAGCAAGACACAATCACCTGCTTATAATAAGAATACACAAATAAACCCTAAATACATGATACATTATGCTTAGATTGTGGGAGCAAAACTCCCATCTGTTGGTGTAACTTATAAATAAATAATGAGAATGCTTAAGAAAAGCAGTCAGACTGGATTCTTGTGATGACATGGAATTTTTGGTTTTTGATGTTTAACAGAATTCAGCATCACAGTTGCGGATGAATGTTTCCAAGTACCACATGATAACAATATGAATAACCTCATCTGATCAATTTAACTTCAAATTTTTTTTTTTTTTTAGTAGTTAGGATTGTCAGATATTTGAGGGTAATGTATAGGGCATGACACAATCTGGATACCACAACACAAGCAAGCAAACACGACAATATGTTGAGAGAGAAATAAAATATACCTCTAAGGGAAGTGTGGCTATTAGTGGAGCACATGCCTCGGAAGTCATAGGCTTATCAGCCGGGAGGAATATTGTCTTAACCTAGACAAAAGCAGACCTGGGATCACATAACTGGAGCAAGAAATGAATGAAAAATAGGGAAAAACCCAACTTCAAATATCCCTTTGATTACCAGCTTACCTTGTCCCAGTTTTCCTCAATTTCAATACCCCCACACTCTGAAAAGCTAATGGTGCAGCCAAGCCTTTCAGAGACGATAGACAGGTAATATTCTTGGTCATGAGGAACAAACGGTTCAACAATGAATGTAGTTATCGGAGCCTTGCATCCGCTCATCTCAACCTATAGAGGTAACGAATTTATACATAATGCAAGTACAGTAACGGAAGCAGAAAATTTGCCAGCAGAGACACTGTGAATTCAGTAATCACCTCCACTCCAAGGCGTTCTTTCACAAAGCACGCAACTTGGGCCATATCTAAATTCAGAGCTACCAGACCACTCTTTCCACGCTTTCCGAACAACATGTCAGGCTTCACAACCAATCTTGTGGACGAAAGCCATGGCTCTTGGTTCGCTAGCTCAGTGAAGTCACTGGATTCCGTCACCTAACATAAAACATGCGTTTACACAATTTTTGAGAAATCATTCTCAGAAGGGAAATAGGTGAAAATTCTTCAGATAAACAAAGACTGTACATGATGAAATGAGTAACAGCTGTAATCGGGAGAGGCTTCCATCTATTTTCACGAGTTTTTATCCATTTCTCTCGTATATCGTCGTAACGCCCTTAATGATCGGTTTTGAAAAAGACTTTTCATGACTATCGGAACACCAAAAGAAGTCAACTGCTCCGGAGAAACAGTAACGGAGACAGAAATGATCAGAAGAAAACCCAGGTTCCATATGTAACACGATTTTAGCCAAAAAAGTGCGAATTTTGATCTCTTCACAAAATTAAGAATTCAAAAGCAAAGACGACAGAACAGGTCAAAGGACAAATCAAGCTCGAAACACAAATCAGATTCAAAATTAAGATAAAAAGAATGGCGAACAAGGGCTGATCACGCCGTTACTGGAAAATTCTACTACGCGAGCATCAATTACTGAAAAGGTGAAGAGCAAGTCCAGAAAGTATAGCATTCAAGGCTCAAGCCGTCGAGCGAAGTGAAAGAAGCATTACCTGAGCAGAGAGGATCTCGAGTTGGATCCCAGCAAGCTTCTTTAGATGCTCTTTGAGAAGCCTCTTCGAATCATACTCTCTAATCTTCTTCCTGGCCATGACACTCTATGCTCCTCAATCTCAATCCAAGTTCTGCTTCTCTCTCTCTCTCCCCCTGGGAGGCTGGATATAGGAGTGAGAAGATGGAGAAACCAGAAAAGAAGACAATTCGGGGAATGACAATTGGAAGACGATTAGGCTCACCAAACTCCGGCGCTGAACGAGAAGGAAGAAGATAGACTGAGAGAGAGAAAGGGGTTGGTTGGTGAACTCGCTTTCTTTATTACACAGGTACGATTGGGGTAGTTGAAAATTGTAGTTGAAAATTATGGCTTCCAAATTCCAATGGAAAAACAAATTCCAATGGAAAAACATCTCACATGTATCTCAAATGGCAAATTAGAAGGTTATTAACTTATTATGAACTCGTTTCTTTTCTTTTCTTTTCTTTTTATTTCTTTCTTCTTTTTTTTCTTTCTATTTATTTATTTATTTTTTTCCGAGAGATCATCATTATAAAGTATAGTCAATGCAGGATTGGTTGAATGGTAAGATCCATACTTCTTAGTGGAGAGATCATATATTCGACCCTTGCAGATGACATTTCATTTCCAGTATTAAAAAAAAGTGCCAATACCAACAAAATAAAATCATTGTCATGATGATGTAATCATTGGGGTGAATTAATTGGTTTTTTTCTTCTTTCAAATCTCCATTTTTACCACTAGAAAGAAAAGGATTGTTAAACCTCCTTGGTTGAAAGACTAAGCATCCATAGGTAGTTTTTGGAAAAAAGAAAATTCATGGGCAATGTGACTCCTCTCACCAGCTCAGATCCACTTCCCCACTTCCCCATTCAAGCGGGTTCCTCTGCGGGTCGCATCCAAATGATGTCAATTCTCACAAGTTTAAAAAGCGCCGCACCGAGAGCTTGGAGATGGAAATGAGCTTCTTGACATCATTTGGATTTTTTCCTTCTCGTGGTTCATTGGATGATGCATTGATGTCTTTTTTCTTTTGGAGAAAGAAATGCATCTATAACTCTTATTCTCTCTATGAATATTAGCATCATGGTAATGCATTAATCAATAAGAATGATCGTCAATCATCTTATTCTTATTAGTTGAGAATTCTCTTGATCCTTTATTATTAGTTTCAAGTTCTCATCGATCATATTCTTGCCGCCCTAAAGCTGGAATGGTACTAGTCGAAAGTATTTTTTCTACGGTGACTAGTTTACTATCCGCTTGAAGACTTAAAGCTTGGACCGAGTGCTTTTATCTAGAGTGAAATGACATATGATGCTTGATCTCAATGAATTAGGAACAAGGATAAGGATATGGTTAATCAAGGCTAGGGCCAATTAAGGACAAAGCCAATCAGGGCTAAGGACAGGGGTCAATCGGGCCAGCACCAAAGCCAACCCTTCTCCACTCGGCCCAATCGAGGACAATCAGGGTAGGATTGGGCTTGACTTGGTCCTGGAGGGCTTAGGATCAAGGACAATAATTATCCTAAGCCTTAAATTAATGTCAGGACGGGAATGTGCTTAGATTAGAATACATAGGGCATGACTTTGGATTGTAAAAGCCCGACCCAGACCAGCCTTGTTGCAGCCTTAATAAAAATCTTACACTATGCATTGATGGGCTGGCAACAATGTAGGTTAGAGAGGATCTCTTTGGTCGATTGGGTTTTGATAAAGATTAGATTTATGGGCTCTTTTTGGATAATATTTGGTGATACGATATTTTGGCCATTTTCAAACAAGAGTTCGACACTTTGAGATAACCTTTTAGGGTTGGCCATACAAGTTCATGTCCATGGGGTTGGTCATGGTGGGTCTTGTCCATGCATACATATAGGGGTCAAGAATACCCCATGTGTTGATATCACTGGGGTAGAAGTGGTAGAAAAAAGTATACTCGGACTATCTATATTTTTTTTTTTGTAAAGAACTGAATTCATTTAAAAGAAAAGCCCCTGTAATACAAAGTACCAATTACATCAAAATGCAATAGCCAAAAAAAAGCTGCCTATATAAAACATATCAACAGCTACAGAAAAAGAGATGTACAACAGTGACCACAATAATGATTGGCTACTTACCTGAAACCAATAGAACCTTCGATTGCAGAAAGCAATAAAAACAAAAATGAAAATTTAGGTTTTTTTTTTTTAATAACCAAATGACAAACTAAGTTGAGGCATGCATTTTTGAGATTATGGCATTAATGGTAGAGGGCTTCGGAACTCCTCAATCCAAATATCTCACTTTGGGAAAGTTTGATAAGACAAAAGTATTTTAGAGATGTTCAATTCTTGAAGGCTAAAGCTTCCTCAAATTTTTCATGGGGATGGAAATCTATCATTCAAGTAAAGGGAATTCATGAGACCTAATCTCTATCATTTTATTGGGAAAGGACAAAATATTCAGCCGTGGTATGAATGTTGGGTACAGAAGGAATTCTTGCTCCTTTATCGAAATCTAGTAAAAAGTCAAGCAGTGTTTCAGCTTCCATTAATCAGGAAACACATGGAAAGTGGAGTTGTTAAAAGGAATGGTGGTCACCGGACTTGGTAACAACAATCATCCAAATCACATTACCTTTATTTCCAAAAGAAAATGAAATTATTTGGTCACCTACCTCTTCAAGAAAATTCTTTGTCTCTTCGGCTTATAGACTAGGTTAGGAAACCCTGATTAGCTCCCAAAATGATGTCTAGATGAAACTCTGGCACCTAAGCTTTGGCTCATAGAATTCAAGCCTTTATTTGGAAAATTTTGCATAACGGACTACCTACTGCAGATCTTCTTGGTCATAAAGGATGACATATAGCACAAAATTGTGTATTATGCGGCTTCTTGGAAATTGATGTTGAACACATGTTTATCAAATGCAGATTTAACAGGGAAGAATTATAGAAACATGGCAAATTAAACTCCTTCAGAGAAGAGAGTTCAAAATTTACATCTCACTACTCCCTGAAGATGTTGTTTTGTATCCATGAATGTTTTGTAAATCAATCCTCAACAGTAGCAGAGGCTTTGGTGATGAAAAAAGCTTTAAGTTGGGTGGCAGACTTGGGACTATGATCTTATGACTCACATAGATAGAGATCCTTGTTGGAAGATTAGGGCCACCAAGGGGGGAGGGGGGGGGGGCGAAGGGGGGGGGGGGGGGAGGGGGGGGGGGGGGAAAAAAAAAACCGGGCGGGGGGCCCACCCCAGGCAGGGGGGGGGGGGGGGGGGGGGGGGGGGAGGGGGGGGGGGGGGGGGGGGGGGGAAAAAAAAAAAAAAAAACTATCATCCAAGATTGTAAAAACATTGCCCTTCAATTCGATTTCTTAGTTTTGAATCATACGAAAAGAGAAGGTAATGGAGTAGCAGATCACCAAGCATCCGAAGGAGCAGAATCTCAAATTTCTCTGCTCTGTAATTCTAAACTTCCTCTCTTCTTGTTGTGGCTTCTTCTGTTAGATAACTTAGGTTGTAAACTTGAATGTGGTTCTAAAATAAAATAAATTCATATTTAGAAACACAAATTGTCATTATTTGCCCGGACATCAATGCTGCGCATTTAATGGGCAGCATGTGAGGGCAGCATGTGAAGCCGAGAAATTTTGATCTCGACCGTCCATTTCGGTTAATGGACATCACGGTTAATGTGCATCACTGAAGCTCGACCTTGTTCTTCGAGACATACTGATTTCACGCATGCATGTTAGTATTTAGAAAATATTGCACTAAAAGATCAAGATCATTGAAAGAAAACCTGCTACCATCGTCCAGGCGTCTCTGATCCAACGAAGTAGAAGGAGGTTGAAGGTACGTACAGCAAACTCTTTACTCCTAAGAAACCTAGTCGATGCTCTCTGTGTTGTCGACAACTTTCTTGTATGTTCACAGGAAGAATGGATATGTATACATGAGTTAAACATCAAGGAGCTACACCAGCAAACATGAGCATGTCAGCTGAATCTGAGTGGATAAAAATCATCCAAATCCTGACATTACGAACGGATCAAAATTCACTATTTTGGTAAGGACTGGAAAACTGTCAATGACCAAAAATTATCTGTTCAAAAATAGAAACAGGAAGCTATAACTGTCCATTTGTCTATAAATTATCTGCTCCTCTACGTCTTCCATTCCATTCAAATAGAAAAGAACAAGTCAGCTTATAAGAGAGATACAGACAATAATGACCATGCTTCAAAGCAAAACCATGTTGGCTCTTCAAGTCGGATTTTCTGTTCTTCTTCTTCTGTCAACTTGTAATTACTTGGGTGTAAAAGCTGAATTCAGTGTCTGTAATAGTGAGGCATTCTTGCGCATGAAAACTGATGTGGGCAACTTACGCTTTTGTGACAAGACACTGCCGTACGAGGTGCGAGCCAAGGACTTGGTCGATCGAATGACATTGGAGGAGAAGGTAGCACAGATTGGGGACAAAGCCTTGGGATTGCAGCGCCTAAATCTACCAGCATACGAATGGGCATCGGAGGCACTTCATGGTGTTTCCGACGCCGGTCGGGGCACTTTTTTTAATAAAACTGTCCCTGCTGCCACTGACTTTCCTACTGTTATCCTCACCACCTCCTCTTTCAATGAGACCTTGTGGAAGACCATAGGCGAGGTTGGTGCATGCATGATAACTCATCTCATGCAATCTTCATCATTTCTTTTACTCGATTCTTTGTTAAAATTTTCATCCATCTCTTCAGGTTGTGTCGGATGAAGCAAGAGCTTTGCACAATCTAGGAATGGCGGGATTAAACTTTTGGAGCCCAACCATTAATCTTGCTAGAGATCCAAGGTGGGGAAGAATTATAGAAACACCTGGGGAAGATCCCTTTGTAGTTGGACGTTATGCTGTCAATTATGTAAGAGGTCTCCAAGATATAAAAGGCTATGAGAAGACTAAGAATCCAAACGAAAGGCCTCTCAAGGTTGCAGCATGCTGCAAACACTTTGCTGCTTATGATGTTGATAATTGGAAGGGATTTGATCGCTACCATTTCGATGCCAAGGTACGTACCACGACCACCTACATGTCCCCTCGAAAAAAAAAAAAAAACTACTAAATCATACATATCCATTTGATTCTAGATCCTCTATCATTAAGGAGGTGAAACTTCTAGTGGATCCATGTGGATTCTATATTTTTGTTGTGTGGTGAAAAAGTGTGAGAATAACATAGACATCGTGATCCGGTCTTTATATATAGCGGTAATCACTAAAGTAATTGATTAATGATGACCTTTTCAAACTTTAGGTGACGGAAAGGGACATGGTGGAGACCTTTATTGAACCATTTAGGATGTGCATCAAAGATGGAGACGTAGCTGCTGTCATGTGCTCATATAATCGAGTCAATGGCATCCCAGTCTGTGCGGATCCCAGGCTCTTGAATGAAACAATTAGGCAAAAGTGGAACCTCAACGGGTGAGTTCTCTACACCTAAATTCTATCTCTCTCGCTCTCTCTCTCTCTCTCTCTCTCTCTCTCTCACACACACACACACACACATATATACTAGTATATAAGCACGTCAAAATATCATACGAATAACAACATTTTGATTATATTTACATACATATATATAGTTACATTGTTGCTGATTGTGATTCCGTTGAAGTTATGGTTAACGGTCACAAGTTCCTGAATGATACACCAGTAGAGGCTGTTGCACAAGCACTTAAAGCCGGTAAATTCTTCAATACATAAACATTCAAATTAACCTATCTGATTCTCACTAGATTGAGGCTTATTTTTTTTATTTCATTATATAATAATAGGGATGGATCTGGATTGTGGGAGATTCTATCCACAATATGCGGCCTCAGCAGTGAAGCAAGGGAAGGTGATGGAGGCTGATATTGATGTATCATTGAAGAACCTTTTCATTGTTCTAATGAGAGTTGGCTGGTTTGATGGTAGCCCTGGTGGGTATTCAGGATTAGGGAAGAACGATGTATGTTCTCCGGCACATCTTGAGCTCTCGGCCGAAGCTGCAAGACAGGGCATTGTTCTACTCAAGAATGACAACAACATTTTGCCATTGAGAATGGGAATCGGGAAGCCAAAGTTTGCTGTTGTTGGACCCCATGCAAATGCTTCCAGAGTAATGATTGGTAATTATGCATGTAAGTTGACTTCTCTTCTTCCTGGTTTCTTTATATAATTTCTGATGCACTATCTTACTAATAATAACGAATAATTCCTTACTGTACTCTTCCACCACCACCAGTAAATACTGGTGTAACATGTCGTTATTCGATCCCGAAAGATGCAATTGCAGAGTATGGAGATGTGATCTATGCACCTGGCTGCAATACCATAAAATGCCCAAAAGGTGATTTGATTGGTCAAGCAGTTGAAGTCTCAAAACAAGCTGATGCAACGTTCATCTTTGTTGGGTTGGACCTCTCAATTGAGGTTGAAACCTTGGATCGAATTGATCTCAACTTTCCTGGCTTTCAAAAGGATCTCGTCATCCAAATCAGTAAAGCTGCCACCAAGCCAGTCATTGTTGTTATATTCTCTGCAGGAGGCATTGATGTCTCCTTCTTGAAGCAAGATCCCAAGGTTCAAGCCATTGTCTGGGCCGGCTACCCAGGTGCCGAGGGTGGCCGTGCCATTGCAGATGTCCTTTTTGGCAATTACAACCCAGGTGAGGTTCTATTCAGTTAATTAATCTTGAAATATTCATCTACAGTTTTAGAAAAATTTTAATGGTTTGGTTTGTTGCTCTACAGCTGGTCGTCTTTCAATTACATGGTACCCAAATAGCTATGTAGATCAAATACCAATGACATCCATGCCATTGAGACCAGTTCCTGAATCTAATTATCCAGGAAGGACATATAAGTTCTATAATGGATCAACTGTCTATCCCTTTGGTTATGGATTGAGCTACACAACCTTCAAGTACGCCATTAAGTCTATAACAAATCCTATCACATTGAAGCTAGGTGACTTCCAACAATGCAAACAAATCCAATTCTCAGATAATAGGAAAACAGATTGCCCAGCCGTTGTAGTGGATGAGACACGATGCAACCATGCTGTGACTGTAAAAGTAGAGGTCACCAACACAGGGAAAAGAGATGGAGCGCATGTTGTGCTTGTGTACTCCGTCCCACCATTAGGAATCGCTGGAGCACCCATCAAGAGACTTGTTGCATTTAACCGAGTGTTTGTGGTAGCTGGAACATCACAAGTAGTTCCTATTCAAGTTGAATGCTTGTCAAGATTTCAGCATCGTCTCCGAAGATGCTTATACATTATTGCCGTCAGGGCAACATTCGATCATTGTGGGAAATGGAGATGATGCAGTTTCAGCTCAAATTAGTGTTGGTTTTAACCACAAGTAGTTTCAAGACACTTTATTTCTTTGTGTCCCTTTGCCCTCCTTGTAATGTCACATACATTGTTAATATTAATTAAAAATTGATTTTTTTGAGATTCTGAAGGTCATTTGATTCTCAAAATTATTTCATTATTCAAATTTTGTTAGGAGATATATTTTGAAAATGCCTTGATTATTTAAGGGTCTAGTTTGTTACATGAATTCATAGATTTCAAATATGTGGATTCATTGATACGAGATTTATACCCATTTGGTTGTAAAAATCTCTAGATTCATGAAATCTAAAGATTCATCTTTTTACTCTAAAAACATGAATCTATAGATTTATGGGTATGTATTTCATCTCTACTATAAAAGCACTAAACATTTACACATTCACAAAAATCACGTTAACCAAACAGGCCTTAAATTTTATCAAATTGTTCTTATGAGTAAGACAATGACAGGATTTGAAAAAAAGTTAAGAGAAGTAACCTCATGGTTTATAATTTATCTTTTAATTACTTTCTTTGACTTTCCCAATTTGAGTTCTTTAGTTATAGTTCTCTTTCTCTCTCTCTCTCAAAGTTAGTGATCATGACTGGAAGAAAGACTGTGAGAATCAGTAATCATGATAGGTGGTGATGAATGTGGAAGAAGATAAATTAGGACAAATTTTTCATGCGACATATTCAACATTGATTATATTGAGACTTTCAAAATCAAATTGTCTCTCAAGTTTCAGAGAAAAACAACTATTCTATACTCTACAGTATTCTTTTTTAGCACTCAAACACCATCCCTAATCAAATGAAGGAACAAGCTTCAATATAAAATTAACTTGCAATAAGATTTCTACTTAAATAGGCTTCTCCATCCTTTCTAGCACTGCCCTGAAGAGCGATTCAAATAGAAACAAAATGCCACTGCCAACAAGTGCAAATAAAGCCTTGCCCATCAATCAACCCACATTTACTAAATGTTTTGCAAAGCATCTGCATGTTCAGATGACCGGACCAAAGACAAAAATACGCATAGGAAAAACAATAGCAACAATTTCGATGGGAAGAATTTCAGAATAAGAAAACAAATCTTCGAAGAGTACATTGCAATAATGTTGTGATAGTATGATATATACTCACTGATGTGTCTCAATTCTGATCTTTGTTCTGACTGAGCCGTGCTAATCCTCTGTTGCCTTCCTGTATCCAGAGACGATGAGCCCTGCAAGAAAGGTTAGACGCGGGCCGGCAAGGGTGCCGGGCAGCCGCCTCCGATGGCTAAGTCAATCGGTGATCAGATTAAGATCTCGTGCAAGAATTACATAGGAATTTGCTAAGAAAGTGTTCGTGTCTTACCGGAGGGGTGAATCTTTGTTTAAATAGTATGCGGGTTACCTTTGTGGTTACAGACAAGCTTCTCCGATGGTTGTTCAGCCTAATCATCCCTAGAGTTGACCTTCTATTTATGGCGATGTTGCCATATAAATCCAGCATGAGTGGGGCCTTCCATATATGTGATGTGGTCGGCTAAGATCTCGATTGCGTTGTTGGTTTTGGCCCCGGTCGGGTCCAAACAATCTACCTGTATCACTCACTAAATATCTTTATAAAAAAATATGACACATTGAATATTATATATTTCATGTTATATATAGTACAGGTCTGGAAAATGCTCCAAAAGAATTAATATAATTTTCAAGGTAAGCTTTATTGGCATTCGGGATATGGGCATTAGCTTTATGAAAATGCTCCAAAGAATTAAGGAACTAAAATTATAGAATTGCCATTATATAAAACAAAACAAGATTGATTTTGCAAAAATAAACAAGAAAATAGATTAGTTTTTACTAATAGATAAAAACAAATTTGCAAAAGCACTTTAATAGACAAATTCTTTCAAAAGGAAATCTATAGGTACGCGTACACTTTCGTAATTGTCAAGTCACTAGCAATGGAACACTAGTCACTAAGATCAACACTCAACGCACACATAATCTTTACATGGATGGACTCCATAAATTCAAAATATATTAACCATGGAGAGATTAGTCTTCATATCTCCCATAGTTTGAACAATTTTAACTTGCACCCCTTAAATCCATCATAGTCCAATAATGTATACTTATGTAGATAATACATTTTGATGGGTGCAGTCAAGTCGAGGACTATACAAAGTAGTTCAAACCAAATGATCAACTTTAAACCAGTCTAAACAATCCAATAGGCCAAAATAATCACATAGACTACCATAGTAATAAGTATAACAGATAAACAAAATAACCTTCGAAATGTTCAATGTGAATGTGCAAAATAACATCATCACATGTGTTGGGCCACACAATTTCTGTAGATAGCAGCAGCAGCAGCAACAGTGACTTTAGTGACAGTAGAATAAGTGAAAAGAGGTTGAATTTTTTGTTAACATAGATTTGGGTTATAAACCAATTTGGACTGGTTAATAAAGGATTTATCGACAGTTCACATGAAATAGTGGATTGACGGGTTGGTTTGAATTAGATTCGTAGCCAACCAACACCATTAACCCTTGATGATGCATAACACCCCCAAGCATGAAAGGAAACATCCTTTGGGAATAGAAGATTCTATCTAGCTTTTGAATTAGAAAAGTTCTTGATAGGGAAATTTGAGTAAGTATATCTTTTTATGATTAAATATAGGATAATATATCTTTTTTGGTAAAACAAGTACAGGATTAGTATGAGAGCGATTAACAGTAGTGGCTCAAGAATTCTTATCTGGTGATGTAAAACCCACTCATGGATAAGTTTCAGAAGTTTACTATTTTTAACTTACCCTAATCTTTTTTTCTCTATTCCATAAATTTCGTCACCAAAACAACATCATGGG
Organism: Hakea prostrata; assembly: GCF_041222555.1. Lineage (NCBI taxonomy): Eukaryota > Viridiplantae > Streptophyta > Magnoliopsida > Proteales > Proteaceae > Hakea > Hakea prostrata. Next base: position 50,578,120 of record NC_142603.1, on the reverse strand, counting down.
AGCAAAAGGATTTGAAAAAGGAAAAAAGATAATGCATGCTATTTTCCCATATGGGTGAAAACACAGGGAAGTAAAGTAAAAACGACTCCCAGATTATGGAGGAGGAGATGCAGGATATGATCAAATGTCATACCTTGGTGAGGATCTAGTTGTCAATCACCAAATATAGAGCTAAGGCAGGTGGTAATGGCTGTCTTTGTTGGTCATGTAAGGGAAGAGACAGCAATCTGGACTGCCCAATTTATCTATAAATTATCCATGCACTCCCGAGCTACCCATTCCATGTGTTGCGTCCCATAAGCAAAAAACTGAGTAGATCACTTAGCTAGTGAAGAAGCCAAGAGTCATTTATCAAAGCAGAAATATGGTGACCCATCAAGTTGGATTTGCATTTCTTCTTCTTCTGTCAACTTGTAATTATTTTGCTGTAGAAGCGGAATTCAGTGCCTGTAACAGTGCAGCACTCAAGAACTTACGCTTTTGTGACAAGAGACTATCTTATGAGGTGCGGGCTAAGGACTTGGTTGATCGAATGACATTGGAAGAGAAGGTGGCACAGATTGGGAACAAAGCTATGGGAGTCAAGCGCCTAAACTTGCCAGGATACGAATGGTGGTCAGAAGCTCTCCATGGTGTTTCTGATGTCGGCCCAGGCACTCATTTCAATGAAAGTGTGCCTGCTGCCACTAGCTTTCCTACTGTTATCCTCACTACCTCCTCTTTCAACGAGACTTTGTGGAAAATCATAGGCGAGGTTGGTGATAACTCGACTCATGCAATTCCCGCCATCATTTCTTGTTATCGATTCTTTGTTTAAATTTTCTTCCATCTCTTCAGGTTGTGTCAGATGAAGCAAGAGCTTTGTACAATCTAGGATTGACAGGATTGACCTTTTGGAGCCCAAACATTAATGTTGTTAGAGATCCAAGGTGGGGAAGAATTATAGAAACACCTGGAGAAGATCCCTTTGTAGCAGGGCGGTATGCTGTCAATTATGTAAGAGGTCTCCAAGATGTAAAAGGCTACGAGATAACTGCAAATCCAAGCTCTAGGCCTCTCAAGGTTGGGGCATGTTGCAAACACTTTGCAGCTTATGATGTTGATAATTGGAAAGGAGTTGTTCGCTACAATTTCAATGCCAAGGTACATGCTATAAGTCTCCAAAAAGGACTATTAATTTCTTGCTTTAGGAGCAAACACTAACAACAATTGATATATGGTGTTCTTGTCAACTTCAGGTGACAGAAAGGGATATGTTGGAGACCTTTCTTGAACCATTTCGGATGTGTGTCAAGGATGGAGATGTAGCTAGTGTCATGTGCTCATATAATCGAGTCAATGGCATACCAACCTGTGCGGATCCCAAGCTCCTGAACGGAACGATTAGGCAGCAATGGAATCTCAATGGGTGAGTTCTCTTGCAAGCTCCAAACATTTTTATTCTCATGTACTACTACATTCGTCAAAATATCAAATGAACAATGACTAACTTAACATTCTTGTATAGTTACATTGTTGCTGATTGCGATTCCGTTCAAGTTATGGTTGACAACCACAAATTCCTAAACGATACACCAGAAGAGGCTGTTGCGCAAGCACTCAAAGCCGGTAAGTTCTTTATTAGATAAACATCTAAATCTACGAATTTCTCGGATATAAGGACTTGAGAAGGCTTATTTTATGATTATTATTGTTGTTAATAGGGATGGATATGGATTGTGGCAAATATTATCCAAAGTTTGCAGCCGCAGCTGTAAAGCAAGGGAAGGTGTCGACAACTGTTATCGATGCGTCACTAAATAACCTTTATGTCGTTCTAATGAGACTTGGCTGGTTTGATGGTAGCCCTGGTGGGTACTCAAGATTAGGGAAGAACGACATATGTTCTCCAGCACATCTTGAGCTCGCGGCAGAAGCAGCAAGACAGGGCATTGTCTTGCTCAAGAATGACAACAACATTTTGCCACTGAACATTCGGTATAGAAAACCTAAGTTTGCTGTTATTGGACCCCATGCTAATGCTACCGTAGCAATGATTGGTAATTATGCATGTAAGTAGGCTTGTTCCGAGTGTAATGTATGTGTGTGTGTGTATATATATATATATATATATATATATATATATATATATATATATATATATATATATATATATATATATATATATATATATATATATTCATATATATATACATATATATATATAATTCAACTATTTTATGAATTAATAATTACTCTGTATCTTCCACTATCAGGAAACAGTGGTGTAGCATGCCATTATTCAATCCCTAAGGATGCAATCGCAGAGTATGGAGACGTGTTCTATGCACCTGGATGCGATGGTGTGAAATGCCCAAATGGTGATTTGATTGACGAAGCAGTTCAACTCTCAACACAAGCCGATGCAACCTTCATCTTTGTGGGGCTAGACCTCTCGATTGAGGCCGAGGGCTTGGATCGAGATGGCCTTCACTTACCTGGCCATCAGATGGATCTCATCTCCCAAACCAGTAATGCTACCACCAAGCCAATCATTGTCGTCATTTTCTCTGCAGGAGGTATTGATATCTCCTTCTTGCAGAAAGTTCCCAATGTCCAAGCCATCATTTGGGCTGGTTACCCCGGAGCCGAGGGTGGCCGCGCCATCGCCGATGTCATCTTCGGCAAGTACAACCCAGGTGAGATTTTATCTAATTGATTTTTCAAATATTCATTAAGAATTTCATAAAGATTTTATATAATGATCTGATTTTCTCTCTACAGCTGGTCGTCTTCCAATCACATGGTACCCAGGGACTTACGTAGATCAATTACCCATGACATCCATGTCGTTGAGACCGATTCCTGAGTCTAATTATCCAGGAAGGACTTATAAATTCTATAATGGATCAACAGTCTACCCCTTTGGTTATGGGTTGAGCTACACCACCTTCAACTATACCATTACCAATACAACAAATCCAACCAAATTGAACCTGGGTCGGTTGCAACAATGTAAGCAAATCCAATTCTTGGATGGTAGGAAATCAAATGATTGCCTAGCTGTCCTAGTGAATGAGATAAATTGTGCCCAATTTTTTAAGGTAAATGTAGAAGTTACTAACACAGGTAAAAGAGATGGAGCACATGTCGTGTTCATATACACTATCCCACCATCAGGCATCGCCGGGGCACCTATTAAGAGACTCGTTGCATTCAAGCGAGTATTTGTAGTTGCAGGAACATCACTGTCCGTGTCATTCAATTTGAGTGCCTGTCATGATTTCAGCATTTTCAGCGACGAAGCCTATGAGTTATTGCCATTTGGGCAACATACAATCATTGTAGGAAATGGAGATGATGGGGTTTCAACTCAAATTGATCTTGCCTTTAACCACAAGTAGTTTCAGTATGGCTCTACTTCTTTGGGTCCACTGTCCCTTCTTTCAAGTGTGATATACTTGTTAATGTCAATTTTTATGATAATTAATAAAGAAATGAATTTCTTCATTACATCAATAGCGTTTTCTTCTTGTCATGTTCTTTTGATCTCAAATTCTAGTTAGCTATGGATAACATTAATGGGAAGACTCAAGGGCCTTGGAAAATATACGATGTAAAATGAAAGATTCCCATGGAGACTAACACAATAGCTGACTGCTTGGCTCAAAAGGCCCTATCTTGCCACAAGGACTGATTGGCTCTCTTATTTTTGGTTATTTCAAATTTGTAGTGCAAACTCCTTGCCTATTGGCTCCTCCGAATGAATTTTTCCAAAAAATGTCATCCTTTTAGTTATTAAAAATGAAAATAGGGCAAATCGGATGCTAAAGGCTTCCGCAAAAGTAGAGTCTGAGGGTGCTGACGCATACTTATCCCAACAATCTTTTTAATTAAGAAAAAATGGGGTCAAGTTTCATGTCATTCTCTTTCTTCTTCTTTTTTTAGGTTTTGGGGGTGGGGGGGTGTTGGAGGAGTTTTGGCAAACAAGTGTTTTATAGTTTGCCATGAGAATTGAATCCACATATGAAGCTTTGGGCAAGAAGCGGGCCGGGCCTTGATGAGCCTATAGGTTCTCCTGCACATCACCAGTTGTTAGAAACTTCCCATAGTAATCAATCCTGTTTCAGAGTTTTGTTCCTTTTACTATAATTTTCTTGCGTTTTCCTTCATAGATTTAATATGATGGAGTGCTCATCCATACCTTTTTTTTTTGTAAGAAATTAAGCATTCATAAACTCAAAAGAAAATACAAACAAACACTAAACAAAAGAAAGAAATACAAAAGATAGATGCATGAAATCACAAGGTTTGGTTCGAAACAAGGAGTGGAAATTAACCAAGCTGTCGTACATGCAATAGATAGGGCCATCCAGGCTAAGGGTTGGGTCGAGCCCAATAAACCGTTAGAATAATGGTTGTAACAACCACAATACCAATTAAGCACAGTGGATATGATATACATATCCACCACCAACGCCCTTGGAGACACACCACAAAGGTGGAGACAGACACACCACAAGGGCGGAGACTCAGTTGTCACGGTGTTGCTGGTGTGAATCCAAAAGGGTATGAGTCCATTTAGGGCAAATGGCGTTGGATCTCGTTTCTAAACTGCCATCTGTCGAAGCCGCAGACATGGAAACGGATAGAAACATCATCCTTAAGATTTTCCAATTCTTAGGGTTTGATGAAGTGTGGTGCAAGCTAATTAAGGAACTGATCTCCTCACCCACATTTTCTATCAAATTGAAGGGGTCGCCTTACTCTTGGTTCTCTGGAGAGCGGGGCCTTCGTCAGGGATGTCCTCTAAGTCCCTACCTGGTTTACTCATTATGGAGGTATTATCACGCCTCCTTGATGAGTACAAAAGCCTGAAATTATTAAGTGGAATCAAATTGGGAAGGGGGGCACCGGAAATTTCTCATCTGTTTTTTGCAGATGATACTCTTTCTCGCAGCGGATACTGAAGAAGTCTTGGCTCTAAGGGCTGTCTTGGAGTTGTTCGCGGACCTGACGGGACAGGAGATTAACTTTGAAAAAAGCGGAGTGTTTTTCAGCAGGAATGTTCCAACCATGGATAAACAAGCAATCCTCTCTATCCTCAAAGTCCAAGAAATAAAGGGAGAAATAACATATCTGGGGTCAATTTTAACTTTGGGAAGGGCGAAAGCAAAAACACTACAAACCATGGTTACAAGGATGTCCAAGAAACTGGCAATGTGGAAAGCAACCAATCTCGTTGCGGGAAGAGGAGTACTTATGCAAGCATCTATTCAATCAATGGCTCTATACCAAATGCAGTGTTTGAGACTCCCAAAAAACACATGCAACAAAATTGATGCAATATGTCATAAGTTTTGGAATGGGCAACCCCACAAAAGTAAACAATTGAACCTTATTTCGGGAGTAAGCTTACCAAAAGAGGTGGGAGGAATGGGATTCAAGAGAACGGAAGATATGAATTCAACTCTTCTACTAAGGCAGGGATGGCGGATACTAACAAACCCCGATGCATTGTGGGTAAAGGTTTTCAAAACAAGATATTTCAAAATCGAGTCGTCGATCCATTGGTGTCAAAGAAAAAGGATCATGGATTTGGAATAGTATTACAAGTATCATCCCAATGCTAAGGAGCATGGTCGCAAGAAAGGTAGGGAATGGACAAAGCATGTCATTCCGGTTCGATCCATGGGAACGAAGTCAGGTACAAAGCTTCACAAGCTTCACAAGAAACCAAGATTTCGAGAGATGGCCAAGGAAAGCAACTGTTGCAGAGGTAGCAGAAACGCTACAAAACAATAACAGGGAGTTGTCTCTAAACTCATCATCTGAATTAAATCTGCCTACCACTTTCACCAATCAAGAAGACTCTTGGTCTTTGATTATTTCTCCAACTGGAGAATTCTCAGTTAAGCTGGCCTTTAAGGAATTAATTAAACAAAGATTAGGGAACTATCATTCCCAGGTTGAAAAGTGGTGGAACTTCATGTGGAAGCTTCCCATACATCCTAAATTTAAAGTCTTCTTTTGGCGGGTATTGAACGAAGGAATACCGGTACGGGCTAAACTAGCCCGTTGGACAAACATCAATGCTCACGCGGATATGTGGAAAATCGAAGAAACAATTTGGCATATTTTCTTATCATGCGATTGGGGAAAAGAATTCAGCGGCGGACCACGGGGCGCGATCGAAAAGGCGGAATCATCCATTCGAGCCAATGTCATGAACTGATTATACAGTTCAATAAAAATACGGCACAGTGGTTCATGTCAGTATTCATAATCACTTGCTACTTCATTTGGAAAGAAAGGAATTTGGGGGTGTTTACGCAAAAAACACCCGATCCAAGGGCTGTGCTATCCAGCACAGATTATTGGATCAAAGAACTAAAATTACAAAGGAATGGAGATAATACATCTCTAACCACCCAAGCGGATAACATAGATAATGTTATGATATTTGATCAAGAAACAAATTGGTGTAATTGTTTTTCACATTCTAATAAAAAAATTTTGCTTTGTGCAGGGGTACCTCACCAGCAGTTAGGAGGAGTTGGTTGGAGCATCGGGATGTGCATCGATGTGATCTGTCAATTTTGGGAACAAGAAGGCAAAAGGAGTTCTAGAGACAATGCTTGAAGTCATTCAGATAGGAATGGATAAGGCGACGGCAAAGGAGATAAGGATAGATGAAGTTTGGACAAACATCCAACTTATCAAAAAAATCTTACCACAACCATCAGGAGAAAAATGGCCTCTCAAGGAACTACCAAAGATAATGAACTTGGCTAAAATATCAAAACATATGTTGTTTTTGGACTTCCACAACCCAATGCTTCAAAGATATTTTGAATATTATGCAGAGATAGGAATCTCTCATATGGATAACTGTAATAGTACAATATGTAGTTTGTGTAAGTGCTTTCAGCACTAATTTATTTTTAATCTAAGTTTTTTCTAATCAAAAAAAAAAAAAAAAGGGGGAGGGGGGGGGGGGGGGGGGGGGGGGGGGGGGGGAGAACAAGAAAAAAAATGAAAAAAAAAAAAAAAATAAAAGAAGGAAGAAAAGAAGAAGGGTGGGGTGAAAGAAGAAAGAAAGAGGGGGGGGAGGGGGGGGGGGAAAAGAAAAAAAAAAAAAAAAAAAAAAAAAGAAAGAGAAGGGAAGGAGGGAAGGGAGGGGGGGGGGGGGGGGGGTGAGGTAAAAAAGGGGGGGGGGGGGGGGGGGGGGGGGGGGGGAGAAAAGAAATGGGTTGGAATCAACAGTTTGAAACTCGGATTTACTCCAGAGTCCAAAGCATTTTAGGGAAGTTTTGAGTAAGTATATCTTTTATGATTAAATATAGGATAATTTATCTTTTTTGGTAAACAAGTACAGGATAAGTATGAGAGCGATTAACAGTATTGGCTCCAGATTTCTTATCTAGTGACGTGAAGCTCACTCATGGCCAGATAAGTTTCAGAAGTTTACTAGTTTTAACTTACCTTAATTTTTATATCTATTACATAAATTTCGTTCCAAAACAACATGGAAGCAAAAGGATTTGAAGAAAGAAAAAGGATAATGCATGCTATTTTTCCATATGGGTAACAATAAGACATGGAAGTATAGTAACAACCACTCCTCAGATTATAGAGGAGAAGATGCAGGATATGATCAAATCTCAGATCTTGGTGAGGATCTAGTTGTCAATCACCAAATATAGAGCTAAGGCAGGTGGCAGTGATGGTAGTCTTTGTTGGTCATGTAAGATAAGAGACAGCAAGCTGTTAAGCCCAATTTATCTATAAATTATCCATGCACTCCCTAGCTAACCATTCCATGTGTTGCATTCCAGAAGAAAAACTAAGCAGATCACCTAGCTAGTGATGAAGTCAAAAGCCGTTTTTCAAAGCAAAAATATGTTGACCCTTCAAGTTGGATTTGCATTTCTTCTCTTTCTATCAACTTGTAAGAACTTTGGCGTGGAAGCGGAATTCAGTGTCTGTAACAATGCAGCACTCAAGAACTTACGCTTTTGTGACAAGAGACTGTCTTATCAGGTGCGGGCTAAGGACTTGGTTGATCGAATGACACTGGAAGAGAAGGTGGCACAGATTGGGAGCAAAGCCTCGGGATTGCAGCGCCTAAATATACCAGCATACGAATGGGCATCGGAGGCACTCCATGGTGTTTCTGATGCTGGCCCAGGCACTCATTTCAATGAAAGTGTGCCTGCTGCCACTAGCTTTCCTACTGTTATCCTCACCACCTCCTCTTTCAACGAGACTTTGTGGAAAATCATAGGCGAGGTTGGTGATAACTCATCTCATGCAACCCCCATCAATTTTTTTCTCCATTCTTTGTTTAAATTTTCTTCCATTCCATCTCTTCAGGTTGTGTCTGATGAAGCAAGAGCTTTATACAATCTAGGATTGGCAGGATTGACCTTTTGGAGCCCAAACATTAACGTTGTTAGAGATCCAAGGTGGGGAAGAATTATAGAAACACCTGGAGAAGATCCCTTTGTAGCAGGGCGGTATGCCGTCAATTATGTAAGAGGTCTCCAAGATGTAAAAGGCTATGAGACAACTGCAAATCCAAGCTCAAGGCCTCTCAAGGTCGCAGCATGTTGCAAACACTTTGCGGCTTATGATGTCGATAAATGGAAGGGAGTTGATCGTTACCATTTCAATGCCAAGGTACATGCTATAAGTCTCCAAAAAGGACTATTAATTTCTAGCTTTAGGAGCAAACACTAACAACAATTGATATATGGTGTTCTTGTCAACTTCAGGTGACAGAAAGGGATATGTTGGAGACCTTTCTTGAACCATTTCGGATGTGTGTCAAGGATGGAGATGTAGCTAGTGTCATGTGCTCATATAATCGAGTCAATGGCATACCAACCTGTGCGGATCCCAAGCTCCTGAACGGAACGATTAGGCAGCAGTGGAATCTCAATGGGTGAGTTCTCTTGCAAGCTCCAAACATTTTTATTCTCATGTACTACTACATTCATCAAAATATCAAATGAACAATGACCAACTTAACATTCTTGTATAGTTACATTGTTGCTGATTGCGATTCCGTTCAAGTTATGGTTGACAACCACAAATTCCTAAACGATACACCAGAAGAGGCTGTTGCGCAAGCACTCAAAGCTGGTAAATTTTTTAATACATAAACATCTAAATCTACGAATTTCTCGCATAAAAGAACTTTATAAGGCTTATATTATGATTGTTATTGTTGTTAATAGGGATGGATTTGGATTGTGGTAAATATTATCCAAAGTTTGCAGCCGCAGCAGTAAGGAAAGGGAAGGTGCCGACAGCCGATATCGATGCATCACTGAAGAACCTTTACGTCGTTCTAATGAGACTTGGCTGGTTTGATGGTAGTCTTGGTGGGTACTCAAGACTAGGCAAGAATGACGTATGTTCTCCAGCACATCTTGAGCTCGCGGCAGAAGCAGCAAGACAAGGCATTGTCTTGCTCAAGAATGACAACAACACTTTGCCATTGAACATTTGGTACAAAAAACCTAAGTTTGCTGTTATTGGACCCCATGCCAATGCTACCGTAGCCATGATTGGTAATTATGCATGTAAGTTGGCTTGTTCACTGTGCAACGTGTATATGTGTGTGTATATATATATATTTTTTTTTCTTCCCTTTTTTTTCCTTCTTCTTTTGGAGAACTATTTTACAAATAAATAATTACTTTGTATCTTCCACTACTACCAGTAAAGAGTGGTGTAGCATGCCATTATTCAATCCCTAAGGATGCAATCGCAGAGTATGGAGACGTGTTCTATGCACCTGGATGCGATGGTGTGAAATGCCCAAATGGTGATTTGATTGACGAAGCAGTTCAACTCTCAACACAAGCCGATGCAACCTTCATCTTTGTGGGGCTAGACCTCTCGATTGAGACCGAGGGCTTGGATCGAGATGGCCTTCACTTACCTGGCTATCAAATGGATCTCATCTCCCAAACCAGTAATGCTACCACCAAGCCAATCATTGTCGTCATTTTCTCTGCAGGAGGCATTGATATCTCCTTTTTGCAAAAAGTTCCCAATGTCCAAGCCATCATTTGGGCTGGTTACCCCGGAGCCGAGGGTGGCCGCGCCATCGCCGACGTTATCTTCGGCAAGTACAACCCAGGTTAGAATTTATCTAACTAATTCTTCAAATATTCATTAAGAATTTTACAAAGATTTTATATAATTATTTGATTTTCTCTCTGCAGCTGGCCGTCTTCCAATCACATGGTACCCAGGGACTTACGTAGATCAATTACCCATGACATCCATGTCGTTGAGACCGATTCCTAAGTCTAATTATCCAGGAAGGACTTATAAATTCTATAATGGATCAACAGTCTACCCCTTCGGTTATGGGTTGAGCTACACCACCTTCAACTATACCATTACCAATGCAACAAATCCAACCATATTGAACCTGGGTCAGTTACAACAATGTAAGCAAATCCAATTATTGGATGGTTGGAAATCAGATGACTGCCCAGCTGTCCTAGTGAATGAGATAAATTGCACCCAAGTTTTTAAGTTAAATGTAATACTGACCAACACAGGTAAAAGAGATGGAGCACATGTTGTGTTCATATACACTGTCCCACCATCAGGCATCATCGGGGCACCTATTAAGAGACTCGTTGCATTCAAGCGAGTATTTGTAGTTGCAGGAACATCAGTGCCAGTGTCATTCACTTTGAGTGCTTGTCATGATTTCAGCATTTTCAGTGACGAAGCCTATGAGTTATTGCCATTTGGGCAACATACAATCATTGTAGGAAATGGAGATGATGGGGTTTCAACTCAAATTGATCTTGCCTTTAATCACAAGTAGTTTCAATATATAGCTCTACTTCTTTGGGTCCACAGTCCACTGTCCCTTCTATCAAGTATGATAAACTCTTTAATGTAAATTGTTGTGATAATTAATAAAGAAATGAATTTCTTCATTACATCAATAATGTTTTATTCTTGTCATGTTATTTTGATCTCAAATTCTGATTCTAGTAAATTATAGAAAACATTAATGGGAAGACTCAAGGGCCTTGGAAAATATACAACATAAAATGAAAGATTTGCAGGGAACTAACACAATAGCTGACTAATTGGCCTGAAAAGCCCTATCTTGTTCCACAAGGACTAATTGGCTCTCTTATTCTTGGTTATTTCAACTTTGAAGTGCAAACTCCATTCCTATTGGCTCTTTCGGATGAAATTTTCTAAAAAAGGAAAATAGGGTGAACCGGATGCTAAAGACTTCTGTAGTAGAGTCTGAGGGCATGACGCATATTTATCCTAACAATCTTTTAATTAAGAAAAAGTGGGATCAAGGCTCATGTCATCCTCTTTCTTTTCTCAAATTTTTTTTTGGGCTTACCAAAAAAAAAAAAAAAAATTGGCCGGGGGGGGGTTGTGTAAACGGGCTGGGCTTTGACGAGCCCGTAGGTTCTCCTGCAAATCACCAGTTGTTAGAAACTTCAGTTGTCGGTTGCCCATCCGGCGCGTCGCAACTCTCACGCGAGCACTGGACGAGGCTAGATCCCCCAGAACCACTCGGACCAGATCTCTCCCGTTGCATTGCACATTGACTGCATCGAACCATCGCCGGACAAGCCATCGACGAAAGTGTAGTTTTGCCACACTCGAGAATTGAAATTCACTCACACGCAGAGAGAGAAGAGAGAGAGAGATGACACAGGGAACGCCTACGCAAGCCTATGGAGACCCATCGTACTGGGACAATAGGTATGCCCAGGACACTGGGCCGTTTGATTGGTACCAGAAGTACTCATCCTTGGCGCCGTTATTACGTCTGTATGTTCATCGAGATCACCGGATCCTAGTCGTCGGCTGCGGTAACGCAGGTGTGCTTATTCAGACCCATCGTCTTCTCTTCTTTTGCTACTCAAACTAGCTGAGCTTCCCATAGTAATCAATTCTGTTTCAGAGTGTTGTTCCTTTTACGATATTTTTCCTGCATTTTCCTTCATAGATTTAAAATGATGGACTGCTCATCCATACTTGTTACTGCACCTGATTTCTACATTATTGATGAATAACATAACATTTGGTTTTACAATAATTGAATTCTGTCCTAATTTATGCTGAGGTGTAATTCATAATCTTAAAATGAATTTTCAACTTGTTTGATAAAGGAAAGCTAACACAGCCTGATGACCCTGTTCTCACTTCTCAAAATAGGGTGATGCTAAGTATGAACTATAGAAAAATGGGTTGGAATCAACAGTTTGAAACTTGGATTTACTCCATAGTCCAGAGCATCTTTTATGTTATCTTTGTCTGATCATCTATAAGGTTAGAGTGTGAAGAGGATACTGCACATAAAAGAAAGAAATTTTGTGAAGCAGAATGCCTAGCTGTTCAGAACGGAATGAATGCCGTAGGCTCTGGTAGTTATATAATTTAGCTGGAGTATAATTAGATAAATTACGATACAAAAGGAGGATTCCAATATCTTAAACATTGAAACAAATAAAACCTCATTATGTGCTTGATTTTCTCCTCGATTACACGGTTGGCTTCCTCCTTGATTATCTGCTTGATACCCTTTCTGATTGTGTGTTAGATTTCCTACTCAATGCACAGCTTGTTTGAGTAGAAACTACCATTATCACTTCTTGCCTTCTCCTCAAGGAAAGGTGGAAGAGATCATGATCAATAAGCTTGGACCGAAGAGATGAATGAAACATGAGAAATACCTTTCCTTACAATATCTGCAAACTGAAGCTTAGAGGGAAGGGATTGATTAATAAGCGAACCAGCAATCACCTACTCGTGAACAAAATAATGTTCTAATTCAACATGCTAGTTTGAGGATGAAGAATGATGTTACTAATTAAGAAATGGGCTCTCAAATTATCAAAAACAGGACAAAAGCATGAGGAAGAGGTGCAACCAAGTCCGTAAGTCATTAAATAATCTAACTGAATTCAGTGGTACTGAGTCAATGAATGGTATTTGGCTTCAGCACTAGAATGGGAGTCAAGGTTGTGTTTCTTGGTTTTGAGTATTAGAACACCTGATCCAATCACCGGATACCAAAATAGAATGACCACTACTTCAAACTCAACATTTTCCCAACTTAATGGGGTTGATTACATGGATCCAAATAACAGAAGTAGAGAAATTGAAGCTTGAACAAGAGGACAAAGCGTCAAGAAATGACATAAGAAATAAATTAAAAAAAAAAAGTGGAAAATCCAAAATGGAAGATGGAAAATAAAACCAAAATGTAAGTAAGAGGAATGAAGCACTTGTCAACTAGTCAAAAAAATCTCAACTAAATGGGGGCTGCAGTATTATATTGATCCTTCCCCTTTAGTAGGCTTTGACCTAAAAGATGCATGTACTTTCTCACAGCCTCTCTTATTGTCGTTTTAGGCTTGCCTCTAGCTCCTTCAATATGGATCATATCACTCCTTATTGCAACTTCACTATGTCTCCTTTGAACATTACCATAGCACCTCAAACAACTCTCTCAAAGCTTGTACCTGATCAAGGAAAGCCCCAAGTTGACTTTGATACAATCTGTCCTTGCTTTATCCCTCTTAGTTTTTTGTGCAAATCCATCTTTGGATGCTTCAGCTCTGCTACTTGGCTTCCCAATATGGCCTTTCCGACATTCTACCCCATACATCATAGCTGGTCATTAAACAATCCTAGGTAAAACTTTCCTTTAAGCTTTCAAGGAGTAATTTGGTGACACAACACTCTAGATGCACCTCTTCACATGTATTCCATTTTAATCCTTTGTGAAACATCATCCTCTATGTAACCTTCTTTATTTAATTGGCCTCAAATATCTAAAATAGTCACTTTGCAGTATTTTTCTTTTTGTTTGATTCACTTCATGTTAGCATCTGTCATAGCATGACTAAAATTACACATTATATGTTCCGCCTTTATTACAAATCTTAATCGTTGTGTTTCCAAGGTTTATCTTCATAGCCTTAGTTTAGTATTAATCCCTATTGTTGTTTTAGCCACCAAAATGATACCGCTGGGATAAAGCATAAACCATGACCCTTGTTTTGTATGCTTTTGGTAAGGCCATCCGTGATAAATACAAATTGATTAGGGCTTAAGACTGATCCCACAATTGACAGGAAGGAATAGCCGTCATGCGCAACCCAGCTAGGATTTCTGAGTCTTTGCCTGTGCTGGGGAAACGGAATAAATACTGAAATTGGACAACTACTCACTAGTTGGTATGGTTGGCCAGAGGAGGGGAGAATTGAACACCAGACAGTCTTTTTTTCCTCATTTCCTGTACAGGGAAGAGATACATATTTAACCATTGTAATCAGAAATTCCTTGGGCTTGGCCTTGCACAAATGCACACTATTCACCATGCCCTCACACATAAGTTTGATTACATCCACATAGTTACTCACACAATCACACCCCCTTATCACTAGAACATTTTGGATTAATCTTTAGAGACCCAATAGGCTTTTTCAAGGTCAGTGATGTTCGTATAAAGATCCTTTGCTATCTCTATCTGATGCAGTTGGCTGGTTGGATCGGCATGCTAGGCTTTGGAGGTCCAAACTCAAGAAGAACTGGCCAATCGTTTTTGGTCCAACAAGGGTTGAAAGTAGTTTGTTTATTTATTAGAGCGGATTACTTTTAGTCTCTTATTTGTTTATGGTTGCCTACGTAGGAGTTAAAAGTTAGGATTTGTATTACAAGTTGGTTTTTCCAGTTTATAGGACAAGTAGCTGTTCTATCCTTTATTTGGTAGCTGTGATAAACTTTCTGCTTAACTTTGTTGTCTTTGTTGTGTTTATTCTAAGTAGTTTGTTTAAAGGACTCGTACCCACAATTGAGATGTTTTCTTGGGTTTGAAGCTATACGATTTCATTTTGTTAATTAAACAAATTATCTTGAGGGTCCCCATAAGTGGTCATCTAAAGATAGAACATTTTATATCTAAAGTTAGACAGAATATGAGCTGGTCCCCATAATTCATGGTGAATTGAGCTTCTTCTAAGGAAAATCAAGAAGTTTATTGTTTTAATTGGATTGGAAGCCTACATCTCTTTTTCAGTTAACAGCTATGAACTGAAGAGTATCTGAACCATTTATTGCCATCAACTAAACCTTTCTAAGATAATTTTATTGGAATCCTAGACTGAGGCTGACCAAGTCAAACCTGCAAGACATCTTTTGGAGCCTTTGCAGATTTCAGGGCTTCCAAAGTTTGTGGGCTGCCAACATCCCTGCTTAAAGGTTGCCATTCCTGCTCCATTTTCCTATCAGTTTACCCATCGCCATTTCCTTACCAGGAAAATTATTCAAAAAAAGTAATATGATCCTCGGTGACTTGCCTGAAATATACTGAATTCCATTCTTTCTTACATCAAATTTTCATGATGATTGGGTCCCCTTCTTTCTTCCTTTTCCTTCTATTCACCTTCTGGAATGCCTTGCTTTCCATTCTCAGAAGACTTCGCAGTAGGGGAGATGATGTTGTTTGGTCTACATCTTCTTCAGACCTATTCATCTCCAAAGCCGCTGGAGACCTTATCAGATCCTCTAGGCCTATATCCCCTTGGCACAAGTTAGATTGGTTCAAGAACCATGTTCCACATTGTCTTTATGCTGACTTCCAACTAAGGCTTGAATTATCCTTCTGTATCCAACTATATGAGGTCGGCTACAGGATCCTTGCAAAGACAAAAGATTAATAATGTAAGTAAAAATGATACTAATAACAGTTACAATTACACCTGAACACAAACATACTACTTGTGATCGGAGAATGCATGTCTTCTGTACCTCCAGTCAGCTTCAAGCCTCCGATGGAATAACGCCTGAGACAGAGACCACTCTATGCATGTCTTTCCTCTCCAGTTTATACATGGTCACCTTAGGCCTGCACTTAGCTCTTTTGGTACCTTCAATCTGAATCAAATCAATCATCCAAGCCAGGGCATCTGAAGACCTCCTCCATTGAACATGGCTGTACAACCTCAGACAAATTTCACAGAACTGATCTTTTACTGGGGCTGGTCTTAAACCCAGCTCTATCATGATCATCCTTTTTTTTCTTCTTCTAATATCATTCTTGGTTTGCTACTCATCCATCTCAGCATCCTCATCTCCAATACGAGTTAGCTTATCTTATGATGTTTCTTAACAGCCTAACAGTCCTTGCCGTAAATCATTGCTGTTCTTATGCCTGCCGTAAATCATTGCTGTTCTTATGCCTATTCTATAAATTTAATTTTCCTTTAAGCTTTGGAGGAATTCATCAATCACATCACACTATGGATTCTCTTTTCACTCCATCCATGTTCCTTTAATTCTAAGGGACATCTAATGACCACATTTATGTGTAAATTTTAGTGCATAAAGCATGCAATTTAACATACTAAAGCTAGTTGGGTATTTCCTATAATTTGCAGATAAAGGACAATTGCTAGAAAAAATACAAAATGGACGAAAATGATGATTTTATGAGATAAAGCCATCAAAAAACGAAGAAGCCCAAGCTTTTATGCATATTAAGGACCTAAAACTACAAAGAAGAAAAGTACAATACAGGAATGTAATTTCCACAAATTAGAAGTTTATTAGATGATATTGGATATTGGGCTTGTCTCATCGATAATTTTAAATGTTGCAACTTTAACTCTTGGAGCAGTTCAATCCGAGATCAGGATAGAGAGATAAAGGCAAAAAACTATTTTGGTCTAAGTTAGAATACTTGTTAGTTTTAAGATTTTTTTAATTGTAATATTCTCCCTCCTCTCTTATCTCTCCCTTCACATACTACTTCTCTTTTAATTTTTTTTTTGTTAATTCTAAAATCCCCCCGTCCCTCTTATTATTCTATCCTTGTCCTTAATTGATTAAAACCCTATACCAAACCCTAAGTCTTTCTTCTATATAAACCCCTTACCACCTTCTTTAGTAGTGGATACTTCACTTCTCTCTTTCTCTTGTCTTTTAGGTTCTCCCCCACCTCCTTATCTAGTGCTCTTTTGTTATTTTTATTTTCTTAAACTTGATATTTAGGAACTTATTTGATTGTAATTTTTATTAATTGAATTAGCTTTTGTTAGTGTTGTTCTTTTCAATTATACACTTTTGTTAGTGTTGTTCTTTTCAATTCAAGCAAAGTATAATCCTTAGATTTATCAATGTGAGTTGAAGTTTCTGTCAAGTGCAAGATTTTCTTCATATGATTTATCTTTCTTTGGGTCTAGCAACTTCAAATTTGGTTTTGTCCAAATCTGGTTGTTCGAGTTGATAGAACTTCAAATCGACAAAGTGTCTACCATTCAAGATTAAGATTTCAAGTAGTCTTCTCCCCCCTTCTCTAGTTTCCGTTTATATCACCCATCATTCTTAATTTAAGATTTTTTTTTTAGTTATTATATTATTGCTTCCGTTCCCCATATATCTTTATTTAGAGATGCCAGTAGGCATGCCTCTCTCTAGTTAAAGATTCAGTTTATTTACTTTTCTTTTTCATTTTTAAGTTCTTTTTGTTCTATTTATATTTGTTGTTTCCCTTTCCCCCATGAATCTTTAATTAGAGATGCCTAAAGTTGTGCCTCTCTCTAATTAGAGATTGATTTTATTTGTCTTTGCATTATTTATTTCTTAGATGATGAACGGTTAGGTTTTCTTTATTCTTGTTCCAAATTTCTATTTTATTAGATGCGTGATGAGGACCATTATAAATTTATTTCGTTAGATGAATGTGTTAGGGCTGTTAGTTTAGACTAACTAATAACAATCCATCTCACTCTAGCATTACTTTAGTGATTATAATAAAACGGTATATCTCCTTGAGATTGATCCATTGGCTACACGAAGCCGTGTGCTTGCGGTTACTTTTAAATTTCACGGACGACATCTTCTTGTCTATATGTAAAGAAACTTCATCCTTTAATATGGTGAGTTTAATGCACTTGTATTATATACCGTTGTTCTCCTTTTTTGTACACAATATATTTTGCATATTACTACTTTATTGTCTTTTGTGCTTCTAAACTCTATTTTGCATATTTCTGAAGCATTTTCATTAATTCCTTGAACATTTCCATATAATCTTCAGGAGACCTTGTGTCTCTCAGATAAACAATGATACATTCCTTAAAATCACTCCTCTAATCCCTTCCTGATACTTAATTCTAATCTTCTTAGTTGATATGTACAGATATATAGCAAGAAAATATTATGTATCTCTGGTATGGACCGCCTATAGCAATAGCTGGAAGAAATATTAATATGGTTTTCTGCATTTGAACAACTCTTAACTTTATTTAATATGAGTGTGTGTTAATTCTCATATATTGCTCTATGTTGTATATTGTCGGCCAAGACATGTCTTATGTACAAATATTTAAGTTTCATGAAATATGTTGCGCAGCAATTTGACAAGTTCAGCTTCGTGCATGACAAAGTTGCCTTTTGGTCTATTGACAGTGTTCAGTGAAGGAATGGTTGATGATGGTTACCGAGATGTTGTCAACATTGATATATCTTCAGTAGTGATTGAAGCCATGCAAAAGAAATACCGAGATCGTCCAGAACTGGAATGTATCCTATTTGTTTATGTTGTTGTGTAGTGGATAATGTTCTACTGTCTGGGGTAATTGGTCTGGTAAAAGTTTGTCACAGCCATGAATCAGTATACTTTGTGGTGGAATTTGGTCCGGTGCAAATGGGTTCTGATTCAAGTCTGAGCAAGGTGGAAGGGAGGAAAAACCTGATAACTTCTTAATACTTCACCTAGTAAGGCTCTGTCTGGCTGAAAGGAAAGTTAAGGGAAGAAAAATGAAATGAAAACAAAAAAGAAAAATGGATTTTTTCCTCATCATCTCCATAAATGATAACCATTTCCAAATCTTACTGAAAATGGGAATTGAATCTTAGTTTCCAATTGAGCTTCTTGGATTTGGATAAGGAACTATGAAAATGCCAAATTATTTTTTGAAAAGTTCATTTACAAAAATTATTAAGATTTTAAGTTAGTTCCTACTCACGATTATGAGCATTTCCATTTGCTTTATTTTATTTGACTTCCCTTGTTTCTCTTTACTTTTCAGTGGAATGACCTATTTAATGTGTTGTGACTGTAGCTTTCATATGCTGCTCTACTTTAAAAAAAAATAAAATTACGAATTGGTTATTCCTTGCAACTTCTGTTTTTCACACATTTAGATTCCCTAGAAGAAGTCTGGTAATGCTACTCTAGAATATATGTTACTATGGAATGTATATGAGTGGGCATTATAAACCTGAACAGTCCATTTTATAAATTGGGTACTGTCCACCAGTTAATTACAGGATAACTGTAACGGTACCAACTCAACTATTGAGAAGATAACTTCTGGTTTTGATTTGTAGTTATTGTGCTTTGGTGAGATATTGTCTATTACCAATTTCCTTTTCCTGAATAGTGAGCAGATATTAAAATGGATGTTCGAGATATGAGTTATTTTAAGTCAGGTTATTTTGATGCTGTCATTGATAAAGGTACTGCTACATTTCAACTTTCTTAAAATCTTATTTGGTTTCTTTCTATTTGTTTTCTGAGGTGTTTATTTTTGTGGCTAGGTTGCTTCATGAGTGGCTGAATTTTTTCTCTCATAATGTTTCCAGGAACTCTAGACTCTCTCATGGTGAGTGTCATATACTTTTAGTTCTCCTATCTTGCAGAGAGATGATTACTCATAGCAAGTCTTTGACCGTAGTGTGGACACAATTCACAACAAAATGCAGCTAAGATGCTTGAAGAGGTGGGAAGGTATGTTTAATCTGTTGGAAGCCCTTATATAAATGTCTCTTCTGTTGTCTGTACTTGTTTTGTCTGGTGTTCACATATTGACACAGTTCATGATTCTATCAGGGTCCTCAAAGACAAAGGTGTCTATATTCTTGTAAGTTGACCTGATTCTTTAATTTTTCAAATATGAAATCGTGTCCAGAATTACCTTTGAGTTTATACAATTTATTTTTCCTATAGACTTCAAATTCTTCTTGAACCCAGATTTCTTATGGAGCTCCAGTTTATCGTCTACATTTGTTAAGAGACCCATGCTTGTGGACAATAAAACTTCATGTAATTGGTTAGTAACTCCCTTATTGAGCATGTTTTTTGTGTTCGTGTTGTTGCAAATACATACAATAAAACTACATTTCTTTATCATGGGTTTGGGAGTGTTGTTATCTTCCTAGAACTTTCTCTTTCAATAACGAGCTGTGTTTTATATCATTGGAACTAGAGGTTTGTGTTCTGTTTGTTTATTAAGTTTGTTAGATATGAAAACCATTGTATGATTTATGTTTCGGTATACTATGGAATTTATGTAATAAAAAAACTATGAGAACTAGGTCTAGTTGTCTTATATTGTAATTTTCCTTCTACCTTTTACCTTCCTAGGAAGCTCTATGTAATTCTTTTCATCTTATTAATGTAAGTAATATGGGTGTGGTAGAGGTAATTGTCTGTCACAAGACATTCGACCATGTCCTCTCTTCTTCTTCTGCAACCTTTTACTTTCTTCTTTTTCCTTGTTATTTCGCCTTCTCTAATTTCCAACTTGGTATCAAGCTCATTTTGTTGGTCCAATAGTCAAGTTACTTCCCCCCCTTTTTTTTTTAGGGGGGGGGGGGTCCCCTTTTCTCTTTGAAACCTAGATTACAAAGGAGTTCAAGAAAGAGTTTATTAAGGGAAATGTTTGAATAAACCTTGCAAAGAACCTGACCAAAACCAACGGAGCACCAAGACGCTTGGAAGTCAAATCGAGCAAACCCAGCCAAAGGGGAAGTTACACCCAGCTTTTTGGTTAACTTGTTTCCCTCTCTCTGTGATCAGGCCAGCACGGAGGCTCAGTCTAGGCTCTCTTGGACATGGTTTGAGATCCCAGTCTCGACAGCAATCTCCATCCCTCAAAAAGGCTAGATCTCGGTTGCGATCTAATAAAAATCTCTGGTCAGCTTGGCCCATCTAGGTGGGTATTAGGGCTCCATTTTGGCTGGAATTTGGTATTTAGCTTATTTTAGGCCTTCTAAACATATTGGTTGCCTTAGATTTGTGAGAAAACAAGTGCTATATGAGTTGAGTTCCAACTCAACTATAACTTTGAAACCGGTACATTGAAGGAGTGAATATGCAAACTTAAGAAACATGAAATACACAAGCATTGCTTTATATAAATAAAACATAAAGGTTTAAGTCAATAGTACATTAAACACATACAGTTGTTCACGATTCTGCATTACAAATTGATGTACGTACAAGTTACACTTTCAGAGTACAAGAATAAAATCAATGACTAAGTAGCTCCTCCATCTTTTTGCTTCACCAGCACCACCTCCACCAATGTAGGACATAGTTTATGAAAAAAATGAAGTTTGGAAGAACCCTCACCTTGCTTCAAGATTTGCTTCAAAATCAATAGATCTTTGTTTTAGATGAGCTAAATAGCTTTTTGATGCAGCCCATGCAGAGATCGTGCCCACTTTCCTGTGAAAAATTCATCTAGAACACGAAAACTAGCAAAGGGGGGGGGGAAGGAGTGTTAAGACAGGTCGAGATTGAAATATCACTACCCGTCTCAACCAAGATAGGGTATTTACAAAGCTTGGGTTGAACCAAGGTCTCACAAGATCCAAAACCTCAAACTGAAATTTTTGTTGAGATGTAATATAACCAAAAAAAAAGAGATCTCGTTTCTTACTTTATCCTTCCTAATTTTGCCACTAATCCATCTTAGCATCCTCATTTCTGCTACACCAAGTTTATTTGTATGATGTTTCTTAACAGCCCAACATCTGCTCAACACATCATAGTTGGTGGTACAAAGGTCTAATAGAATTTCTGTTTGATCTTTAAAAGTGTACGTCAATCGTATTAGAACTTTGGATGCGCCTCTCCACTTTAGTTACCCTATTTTAATTCTTTGGGAAACATCATCTTTTCTATCACATTTTTTATTTATGATTAAACCAGGATACCTATAATAATTGCTTTAGGGCCTATTTGGTTACATGAGTCTGAAGATTTCAAAATCTAGAGATTTCAAATCTATGGAGTCATAATTTATAAAGTTAACTGTTTGGTTAACCGAATATGTGGAATGAAATCTGTGGATTCATCTGTAATTTTTGTGAATACACAAATGTTTAGCGTTTTTATAGTAGAAATGAAATCTCTAGATTTCACCCCATACTCATAAATCTACAAGATGAATCTCTAGATTTCATGAATCTAGAGATTTTCACAACCAAATGGGTATAAATCTCGCATTCATGAATCCAGAGATTTGAGATTAATGTAACCAAGCAAGCCCTTATGGAATCTTCTTTCCATCAAGTTTCACCACCTCCATTGTCCATATTATCACAACCAAAATTACATACTAAATGTTTCCTCTTTGTTTTGCTTAGTTTAAAGCCTTTTGATTCCACAGTTGCTCTCCATGAAATCTTGGTAATTGGTATTAATCCTAACTTGTGTTTCATCTATTACCAAAACAATATCATTAGCAAAAAGCATACACTATGGAACCTCGTCTTGAATGTATTTGGTTAAATCATCTAATTATAAGTGCAAATAATATAGCTTAAAGCAAATCCTTGATGTAGCCCAACTTTAATTTGGAATTCGTCATCTTGTCCTCCCACCGTTATTACACTTGTCACTACACCATCATACATGTCTTTAATTATATCAGCATAAACATTTCTTTTTTGTAGTACTTGCAAAATTAACGCTCTAAGGACTATCATAAGTTGTTTTCTACGTCAATCTAAACCATATGAAGATCTTTCCTACAATATCTATACATTTCCATTTCTCTCCTAATAAGGTAAATAGCTTCCATTGTAGAACTTCCCAGCATAAAACCAAATTGGTTCTCCGTAATAGTGGTTTGTTCTCTCAAATGGGTTTTAGTTACTTTCTCCCATAATTTCTTAGTATGACTCATCAATTTTGGCTTCTATATTTACTACAACTTTGAATATATCTCACTCTCTCTTCTTCTTTTTATTTTTATTTTTTTATAAGGTAAAAATTGGGACCACAATGCTTCTCCTCCATTCATGAGACATTTTCCTTGTGCTCATAATCTGATTAAACAACTTGGTCAACCAAGCCAACCCATAGGTTCTAATCTCTTCTGTACTTCTATTGGGATTTCATTGGGGCCTTGTGCCTAGCCTTCTTTCATCTTCTTTAAAGCTTTCTTTACTTCGGAAATTGTAATTCTCCATATATATGTTAGAAAAGTGGTGCCATGGTGAATGTTGTAATCTCTTGAGTCAGAGATACCTAAGGTATGTTTGTTTAGTAGGCTAGAAAAATAAACTTCCCATCTCTTATTGATATCCTCACCATGTACTAGTATTTCATCATCTTCACTTTTAAAACATCTAACATGATCTAAAACTCTAGTCCTCTTGTCCCTTATTTTAGCTATCTTTTTTTGTAAGTTAAGGGTAACAAACTTAAATGAAATTTTGGAACATGGAGGACCAATGACAAGGTCATGGGGTTTATAGGAGAAACATCTGACCAGTTGAATGGATAGACAGGTGAAGGGGCATGAGCTGGAGATACAACAACAACAACAACAATAAGCCTTGTCCCAACTAAATGGGGTCGGTTACATGGATTCTTGCCCTCCAATCAGTTCTGTTCGAGGCCATGCTAGATACAAGGCCTAAGCTATACATATCCTTTCTCACCACTTCTCCTAAGGTTACCTTAGGTCTACCCCTAGCTCTTCTAGTTCCTTCAATATGGATTATATCACTTCTCCGTACAGGAGCATTTATAGGTCTCCGTTGAACGTGGCCGTGGCACCTCAAACGACTTTCTCTAAACTGGAGATAAATACCAAAAATTAGTTGGACTCACCAGTTGTTAGAATAGAGCCTCATAGGCATACTTGGAAAAGGAAAAGACTCGAGGATTAGCGACTTGCACTAATCCTCAAGAGCTGGTTATCTGGTTTTATATTACTTAGTCATCGATTCCTGATTGTATTCTGAAAATTTTCCTATAAATATAACTCTTTTTCTATGAGTTACTCACAACAAGGTGAGTGAGAACTCCCCAATACTCTCTCTCTCTCTCTCTCTCTCTCTCTCTCTCTCTCTCTCTCTCTCTCTCTCTCTCTCTCTCTCGTCTCTTTACATATTTCCAGAGCTGTGTTGATCGAATCCTTCAAGTTCTCACGCCAAAAAAGACTCTGAGCTTCTTTTTTTCTCCCTATCTTCTTGCGGCAGAGTGGTTGAGTCATCTCCAGTGTTTTGAGGGTCTTCTGCAGCAAATTTTTGCCCAAAGGCAGCACTCTGTTCCTGGTTTTTTTGGAGCTGGTTTTAGGATCAGAGATGAGAGACTGATTTTCAGATGTAAAAGGATCGAGTCTCGGGTTTTTGAATGAAGGTTGGTAGAAAGCCATTTCTTCTCCCTGAGTATGTTTGCTGCATTTTCTCCCTAGTTTTCTGAGTTTCTGGGACTGGTTTATGGAAGTCTGTTTAGATCAGACCCTGCTGATTAATAGGATACTGTTTTGAAATACTATTTTTGAGGACCATTTTCATGTAAAAGATTGATCGAAAGGAACCTGCTGATCTGCCGTAATTTTCTGATCACTGGTTTGGGAGAATTTCTGCTACTTTGAAGATCCAGATCTGACCAATTTGTTTAGATTTGTTTGGTTGCTAGTCTGTTTGTAGAATTATATTATACTAGGTCTGGTTATTGGTTATAGAGATTGTTCAGAAGCTACTTTATTGATGCCAATCTGTCTCAGACCTAGAGTTATTGAGAAAGTTCTAGAGGTGGGCCTTGGTGCAACGGTTGGTGGACCACAGTTGTAGCCGTGAGGTCAAGTCATCGAAACAGCCTCCTAACAAAAATTGTTGGGTTAAGACTACATAGGAAAACTGCCCTTTTGCATTGGACATCTATCTGAGCATCCCACTTTTCCATGGGAAATTGAAGAAGAAACACTGTGAAACGCTTCTTTCATGCGTCAATAATTGACTACAATCTTGGCGATCTAAATTTTTGTCCTCGGCAAGGAAAACTGTACTTATCCAATCCATAGTAACAACTATGCCAACCTATTTTATGTCTTGTTTCAAGCTTCCTGCCTCAGTTCTTCAAACTTTGGAAAAATTGACTAGGGACTTTTATTGTTCCAGTGGAGACAAGATACATTCATACACTCTCTTGGGAAATGCTGACTCGGCCTATTAGACAAGGAGGCCTCAACCTCAAAAAACTTGAAGCCTTTAACCTAGCTCTTCTGTCTCGGAAGACATGGGAACTCCCTCTCCCAGATGATACTTATGGAGTTGCATTTGAGCAAATGTTTTTGACATAGCTATTTCTCCAGGCCACTGCTTCCCCTACATCCTCGTGGGGCTGGAAATCACTCCTGCAGGCTTGCGATCTCTTACAGCGAGGACTTTTCCTTCAAATTGGAAATGGCAGGCAAGCTAGCCCATGGGTACTCAACTAGGTCCCCCGACCAACCTATGGATCGTGGATGCTACCCAGTTGGTCATTCTTCCATTCGCGTAGCCGAATTCATCAATCATAACTTAGCCGAATGGGATCGTGAGAAAGTACTGAACTGGTGGCCCCCGGAGATTGCTCACAAAATCCTTAGCATCCCCATCCCTCTTCACTCCTATGATGACAAGTACATTTGGAAATACACATCTATAGGAATTTTCATAGTAAGCTCGGCTTACAAGCTCGTCACTCCCAAACACACCCTTATCGCAATACCTGGCTTTAACTCGCTAAAGTTTTGGCATCTTCCTCTCCCTTCATGTATATTGCATTTTCTTTGGAAAGCCCTCTAGGATAAACTGCCTATTCCCGATCTTCCGACTCAGTGCAGTTGTCACATACCAAATAATTGTCTATTCTGGCAAATCAACTTCGCATCAATGCAACATCTTTTCATACTTTGTCCTATCATGGCCTACATCTGGGATCAACTGTGATTACCAAAGTGGAATACCAATCAACCCATCCCCACTTTCAGTTAAGACTAGTGTTAATCAATCTCTATTCCGGCAAACAACAAAATGTTCAAGTTTAACAGGTTTTCATTTCTCTTTGGGCACTCTGGAGCCTCCATACTTCTCGGATTGGTAGTTCCCAACCATTCTCGCTGTAGGATGGTACTCAATACATACGCATATCATTGTTCAAGTTTCTTCCTCCACCCCTTACATCAAGACCTCCAAAAACACAACGTATATCTGCTGGGAACCCCCTCAACAGGGATGGGTAAAGATCAATGTTGATGGCTCTTCTTATGCTGATCGTTGCCTCTCTGGCATAGGTGGTTTAGCTCAAAATTAGGACCATCAGGTTCTTTTTTCTTTTAGGCAAGGTCAAGGTGCACAAGTTCCTTTGGTAGACGAAGCATTGGCAGTTCGCACGGCTCTCCAGTGCACACAACAGCTTCATCTCTCACACATCATTGTAGAAACGGACAATCAAGCTCTGGCAACATTTTTAACTTCACAAACTTTGCAAACTCATCTCCTTGGAAGGTCACTGTTCTTGTACAAGACATTTTTCTTCTTGCCGACACCTTCTCTAACTCTCAGTTTCGCTATATACTTCACGAAGCTAATTTTGCTGCTGATGTCCTTGCTAAAACAGCCGCTAAATCATAGGATAGGTTCTATTATGTTAATTCCCCCTCCCCCCCTCCCCCCTTCTTTTCTTGGGCCTTGCTTTTTGATAATCTCAGATGTAAAATACCTGGAGGATTATATATTACTAAATAAATTAATATCCCCCCCCCCCCCCCCCAAAAAAAAAAAAAAAAACTCTTTTTCTATGGTGTTACTCACAATGTGAGTGAGAACTCCCCAATACTCTCTCTTGATATCTCTTCTCTTCTTTCTCTTACTCTCTTTCTCTCCTCTGGTTCTCTGAAACTTCACACCAGTCATGTACTCATATCAGGCTGTCCCAAACTATTGATGGGAGTAGTTGTGACTTGTGAGACAGGCAGAATTATTTTTATTTGCTGAAGTAGTAGTAAAAGTGGCAACAGATGACTCAAGTTGCTGTGATGCTTTAGTATCTGATTATGGCAGTCACAACGTTAAAAAAGAAACAGTGGAGGATGCTCCAGTGCAGTTGCTATTGTAATAACAGTGGTGGGCTTTCTCTGTGGAACTCTCAGTCGTAGCTGTGTTGATCAACTCATTTTCTCAGTCTGCGACCATGCTTAGCACAACAAATATCACCATCCTGATTGCGCAATCTGTAGATTACACTGAGGAGGAGATCTGTCTGTTTGCTGTCCACCTGAACCACAATCACGAACTCTTAACAGAAAATGAGCCTTGCCCTTGGATGGCAACAAATGCTGATCTTTTTCAATTTGAAGATTCTTCTGGTGGAATCTTTTGAAGAAAAACTTTTAGGGAGTCCGAGTTAAATTTTAGGTACATTATGGAGCTAGAAGTGTTTGCTAGAAACTTTGATCCTACTTAAATCCGCTGCTAGGTTAAACTTATTCAAAATTTTTTACTGTAATTTTTCTATTTTTTTAGCAATCATTTTTAGGGCTGAGTTCTGGACCGCAGTTAGTAAACAATTCAGATTTGTTAAAAGGTTGTAATTTTCCTCTCCTTTTTTTTTCTTAAAATTTATTATTATTATTATTATTATTTTGCATTAGTTGCTTATACCCTAACAACAACAACAACAACAATAAGCCTTGTCCCAACTAAATGGGGTCGGCTACATGGATTCTTGCCCTCCAATCAGTTCTGTTCGAGGCCATGCTAGATACAAGGCCTAAGCTATACATATCCTTTCTCACCACTTCTCCTAAGGTTATCTTAGGTCTACCCCTAGCTCTTCTAGTTCCTTCAATATGGATTATATCACTTCTCCGTACAGGAGCATTTATAGGTCTCCGTTGAACATGGCCATGCCACCTCAAACGACTTTCTCTAAGCTTATCACTTATGGGAGCAACTCCCAGACCAACTCTAATATGATCGTTTCTTATCTTATCCATCCTAGTTTTGCCACTCATCCATCTTAGCATCCTCATTTCTGCTACACTAAGTTTATCTATATGATTCTTTTAACAGCCCAACACTCTGCACCGTACATCATAGCTGGTCGAACAACAGTCCTATAAAATCTTCCTTTAAGCTTTAATGGAAACCTTGCTTATACCCTAAATTGTTTGTAATTCTGCTCTAGTGTTATCCATGTTATCCCTAGATCTGAAACCTTAAATCTGATCCAGCAAAATTGTGAGGATGACCGCATCACAATCAACTACAATTGGAGAACCTATACCTACTACAGATGAAAATCCTGACAAGAATGACTACAAGTCCTTTGGTTCTCTGCTTATAATTCTAGATGGTTCCAGCTACTTTTTTTGTGGTCAAGATCAGCCTACAGTATGCATTCAAAAAAATAATGAGAAAATTCATCCACAAAAAAGATCAGCTTACATTTCTATCACAGGCCAAGGACTTCTAAGATATATGGCACTATTGTGAAACCAAGAACTCTTGGATCGGCACAGGATCAATTACTTGCACATGAGTCGTTGGTGATAGCCTTTTTAATTAGATCTATGAAACCAGGGTTACACCAAACATTTGTTCTATTGGACAGTTCTCAAAGGACTTATGGAAAAGTTGGAAACAAGGCTCAAGTCTATGAATTTCGCAAGCATGTTCATGAAACAGGAAAAAAAAGGAGATGACACTTTCTCAATATTGCAACACTTTTAGTGCATTGTGGCAGAAGATAGGCCACTATAACACTTTCAACCAAATAATGTTGAAGACATTGCAGCTTAGTACAAGTACCTTGATAAGATCGCGGTATATGATTTCCCAGCTGGACTTTATCTTGAGTATGATCCTATTCAGCTTCAGATTCATAATCGAGATCCCTCCCCACCTTAGAGGAATCATATTCTTTTGTACACGCTAAAGACAGTCGTCGTGTTGTAATGATCCGTTCCTCTATACCTGAAAGATCATTCCTTCAGACTCAGACTGGAAATAGTATAAAGGCACCAAAAGAAGTTAATGAATGTGGAAAACCAAGGCATGCAACAAGAAAAACTTTGGAAACTGCATGGGAAGCTTGCAGACTTTGAAGCAAAAAAGAAAGACTGCCTATGGAAAGAATTGGAGAAAGTGCATTCTAATTCTCTGCATTCAATCTTCAAGAGCATATTTCAAGCTTCCAAACAATAATTCCAGCAAGCATCCCTAATCTACGAATAAGTACAGCAGCTCCCCTACCCCTAAGCCATCGCACCTATACCCCAGCCCCTCCCCTGTCCTGTGCAACATCCCCCACCCCCTGACCTTGCTGCTGCACCTGTGCAGCAGTACTCCTATGCCCCTACGACCTCCCCTGCACCTCCCCTACCTTCCCACGACCCCATTAGTCCCTTCCCACCTTCCCCTGCCCTACGGTTTCCTTTTCCCCTCTTCCCCTTGGTTTCTTCTCCCTTGCAGCAACCATAGAGGCCTTCCTCTGCAACTCCTAAATCCCCTGTCCTTAAACTTCCCTTTCATCTCTCCAATGTTGCCCCATCCTTTGGGTACTAATTCTGTAGTTATTGTCTTAGTTAAGCCCATTTTTCTCAGCTTTAGAAAGTCGTGCACTTTCATCTTCTTCCCTATTTTCTGCAAATTTTCTTAACTTCTGCAAACTTCAGACTCCTACCATTCAGACCTTTCTCAAACCTTAGAATCAAGTTCTGAAGGTGCAGAACAGTAAGAATACCAGTTCAGAAACTGCAGGACAGCAAGTTTGCTTCCCTACCCTAACCCTACCCGAACCTTTTACAAACCCTAACTTGACTCCTGGTTAAAATTTCAAATCTGAACTACCAAGTACAGCAGGGTTTTAGAGCCTTAGAATACCGTAAAACCTCCTGTTTCAGCCTCCCTCTTCACTGGAGTTTCCTGGGCAAACCTAAATCTAGGGAAATTACCTCTATACCTCTAGCCCTAGATATTGGTTTCCATCATCTAGTGCTTCTGAATATTCCACAAAATTATACAAACTTAGTTTGACAGCAAGATCAAAGCACTCTGCACAGATAACAGCTAAGAATATACGGAGCACACCTTTCAGACATACTTGGCATATTATATTATTCTCCACCAGACCAGCTATGTTAATACCCCTACTCAGAATGGTGTGGCAGGAAGGAAAAGTTGACATTTATTGGAGGTTACTTATGACATGATTTTTGCATGTAGAGTTCCATCCCAGCACTGGATTGATGTTGTTCTTACCACTGCCTATCTGATTAATCGTATGCCTTCTCGCGTTCTTGATTTCAAAGCCCCCAATGATGTTTGCACAAAGAGTTCCATCCCAGTACTGGATTGATGCTGTTCTTACCGCTGCCTATCTGATTAATTGTATACCTTCTCGCGTTCTTGATTTCAGGAGCTGTCATTGGAAAGAACCCTCTTTTGGTCCCTCCAAGAGTGCTCGGTTGTGTCTGTTTTGTTTGCAATCATCAATGTACTGGCAAGCGTGATCCATAAAGCATTCAATGTATCTTTACGGAATATTCTTCTTTCTAGGAGGAGTACCACTACTTTGTTTCCATAGATGTTGTGTCTCATAAAGCCTTATCCTATTATACCTCGACACTACTTCAACGGGAGAATATTTCTAGTGAAGATGCGTTGACCGACCTAGATGTTATCCAAAAATTGAAGATGAGTGGAACAATTGCCAAAGCAGCGTAGAAAGCAACCACTGACCGATAAGCCATACCTAGTAAGGGGGAGCCACTGCCTCCTAGTAGAGGTACCTGGAAGACAGATGAACAGGGCTCCTGGTAACAATATTTTGAATTCATAGGTTCACAAACGTCAACAAAAGACCACTACCTAAGCACCTTTACCATTTCAATAATCATATCCAATACCAAAGCCCATTTCGCCGTTTTCTTCATCTCCCGGTAAGGATCCTTCTCTTGAACAACCTATAGCCCTTTACTTATCCCATACTGCATGTTGTCTCCCTTGACTCTCTTTACCTTGTTATCGTAGTTTTGTGTCTTCCCTTTCTTCTTACCTATCTCACAAAAGTGGCAGGAGGCTTATGCAGATACTAAGTGAAAGGCAATTATGTTGACAGAAATGAAAGCACTTGACAAAAATTGGGACCCGGTGATGTAAATCATTTCCAAGGGCAGCGCAGGGCCTAGGGTATTTTGGTCATTTTACTACCCTAGGGTCAAAGTGTTCAGTGGGTTCCCCACATTGTTAGGAGTTAGAATCTACTTTTTTTTTCCCTTAATAATTGAGTTATAATTCAATTAGGAGTCTTAGTTGTAATTAACTAGGATTCCTTGTTAAAGTTGACCTCCTATTTTGCAAGTTGTTTATGTTTAGAAACCAACCTTCAAGCAATCTAGAAACTTCAAGTCCCCCATTCAAGTAAGTTCAACCCCAGCCCCTCTCTTCCTAAGCCCCACGCAACCTCCCCCCATTCCCCTTTTTCTTCCCTACATTAGCAGCAACCCTCACCCCTTATAAAACTCTAGATCCCCTACCTCATTCAACCCCTCCTTTTCCCTATGGGGTTGCACCCTTTTCTCAACTTCATTCCTACTTTTGGTTTCACCATTAAACCTTCTTCCATTAGGTCTGAAAATTTTCTGCAATTCATCTTCTTCCTCTAGAAACCCTAAACCCTAGTTTCACTAGAAACTCTATGACCCTCTAATCCCTTAACCAAACTCTAAACCCTTTTAGGATTACCTTCTCCTACACCTTCTCTACCTCTCTAAACCCCAACCTTAGCAGACACCTTAAGAGCCCCAATCCAACTAAGAGACCTATTTTCTAAACCCTAACCCTTTGGGATAAATTCTTAAATTACAAGATAATAACAACAAAATTAATTCTAGCTTAGCCGAACCCTAAGAGCTCGCCCTTCCTTCAAAACCTAATGAACCCTAGAATTCAAACCCTAATTATAAAATTGAGTTCTATAATTTCAATTAAAGCAAGGTGTAAAGATTGGAATTCTAAAACCCTAAGCCTATAGGCCTAGCCGAAACCTATTCTAGCCCTAACTTAACCCTAAGCCCTATCCATTGTTACAAAAAACCTATACGAAGGCAATCACAGCCTAGAAGACTGTTGACTCTCATGGAAGAGGATGTTGGAGTGAGCTTGGTTTTAGGGCATCATTCAGACAAATAAACCTTAGATCCTAGTCCACATCACTTGGAAGCTTGGCATTTGCCCTCTTGGCAAGAAACTTGTTGGCCACAAGTGGGTGGGTGTTGTGAAGCGAACAGGTGATGGATTTATAGATCAATAAGGCCAGGGTTGCTGAAAGGATTCACCTAGACCTTCGGGATTGACTATCAGGAGACATTTGTGCCTATTGTAAAGCTGAATACCCTCAAACTATTACTTACATGTGCTGTTACTTTGGGATAGGTTTTCAATAGTCAGATATGGAGAACGCATTTTTACATGGTGAACTAGAAGAAAAGTTTACATAGAAATTCCTCCTAGTCTCTCTAATGGCAAGAGCTAAAGAAAAGTTTGCAGTCTCCGACGTGCACTAAATTGGCTAAAGCAAACTCCGCGGGCATGGTTTGGTAGATTCTATAAGGTGATGGTGTCAGGTGGTTATAAACAAAATAATGCTTATCACAGCCTCTTCATTAAAAGAACAAGTCCCCAAGTTACTGTTTTAATTGTATTTGTTTTCTTTTTTGGATGAATAAATAATCAATTAAAGAGACGAAAGCAAAATACAAGAAGGGATAGAATCAGCTAGGAGGGATGATTTGGGAGTTGAGCCCCTAGGAGACAACAATGAGCTTGTTCCTTGGGGAATCAACAACCGGGGGGAGGGGAAAAGATGAAATCCTAGATGAAACATCAAAATAAATAGCATTCTAAATGGCATCGATAGAGCGGGATTTGGAGTTCCAGCGCCTGAGATTACGCTCCCACCACAGATGGTGGACTGTGGCACCAAAGACGAGCTTACCAATTCGATCACAAATAGAGGTACCTGGGAATTTACTCAGTATCCAAGACCAGTCACGGGCAAACCCAAATGAACAACGGGAATGGGGCCAAATATAACCAAGGGCTTTTCTCCACAGGGCACTAGATAAAGGGCAAGAAAAGAACAAATGCTCAATGTCCTTGATACCATTCCAACAAAGGATATAATTTGGGTTCGCAGGGATGTGACGGGAAATAAGGAAAGACTGGGTTGGCAGGGCTAAGTTTAGGGCTCTCCAAAGAGTGAGGGAGTTATGGGGAAGATGACCTTTAAACCACACCAAAGGGGGCCAGGGAGGGGGAGCGAAGGAGGTTCCAGGCCGAAAACATGGTGAATGATTTGGTAGTGGGGGACCAAGTAACAATATCATGAAGGAGGGGGTAAATAGGGGGGAGAGAATTCCAAACTTGCGTGAGACTATGATGCGGGGAAGGGACCAAGAGCCATTGGAGATAAACTCCGAAAGCAAGGTGGATTTGGGAATTCGGGTCTCATAGACGGTGGGCGGGGGGGGAAGAGAGAAAGAAGAATACCCATCGGATGCCACGGATCTTGCTAGAAAGAGGTGGAGGAACCAGAGGAGATGTGGGTGGTGATGGCGGTAAGAGCTCGAGGACGGGGAAGGAGGAGCCTCCTCCAAGTCCAAGAGGGATTAGGGGGGATAGATAGTCCAGAAAGAGTTAGATTTGAGAAGGTATGAGTGGACCCAATTGACCCAAATAGAATCATTCTTGGTGATGATTTTCCAAATGAGTTTTAGCAAAGCAGCGGCATTAACTTCTTGGATCCTGCGAATTCCTAGGCCCCCTTCAGATTTGAGCCGACAAACGTTGAACCAACTTATGGGGTGAAGGAATCGCGGAGAATCCCTACCCTTCTAGAGAAAGGCACAGAAGAGAGATTCCATAGCAGATGAGATGGCTTTAGGTATCGGGAAAATGCCACACCAATAAAGGTATGAAGATTGGAGTGCAAATTGGTTGAGCTCAACCCTACCGGCAAAGGAGAGAAGCCGGCTTTTCCAAAGTTGGAGGCTCTTGCGGATGTGATCCAACATAGGGGAGCAATGATGATGAGTGAGCCTACCCGGGATGAGGGGGAGACCAAGATAGATAACAGGGAAGGATCCAGGCTTGAACCCCGATATATTCAGGAGATTGGAACGAAGAGGCTCCGAAACTCCAGACAGGAAGAGAATAGATGTATCAAGGTTGACTTTAAGGCTAGATAAAGACTCGAAGAAGGAGAGGGTAGAGGTGATGGTGGAGATGGGTCTAGGATCGGCTTTAGAGAAGATCATGAGATCATTGACGAATGCAAGATGAGTCAGATTGATGGCTTTACTCTTGGGAATGGGAGAAATCAAGAGTTGATCAATCTTGGTTTGAAGGAGACGGGATAGGACCTCCAAAGCTAGAGAGAGAGGGGATAGCCTTGGCGGATACCGATACTGGAGGGAAAGAAGCCCGCCGGCGAGCCATTAGTAATGACTGAAAAGAAAGGGGTGGAGATGCATACCTCGATCCAATGGATAAAGGAAGGAGGAAATCTCATGGCTAAGAGAACATCACTAATACAATCCCAGTGGATAGTGTCAAAAGCTTTGTGGAGATCCACTTTGAGAAGAGTTGCAGGGGAGTGGGAAGATTTATCAAACCCCCGACAATCTCTTGCACAAAGAAGAATATTTTCCGTTATACTACGACCGGAGATGAATGCAGATTGGTTTGAGCTAACCAAGTTAGGCATTATCTTTTTGAGCCGATTTGCTAGGATTTTAGAGATGAACTTGTATAGGAGATTACAGAGGGAGATGGGGCGAAAATCAGAAAGGGAGGAGGCGCCTGCCTTTTTGGGGATGAGACAGAGAAAAGTTTGGTTGACGGAAGAGAGCTGAGAGGGATTGAGGAAGAAGCTGCGAACAACCTTAATAAGATCATTCTTAATGAGGTTCCAGGCACTAGAAAAAAACCCTATACTAAATCCATCAAGACCAGGGGCACGATTAGATTTATGGGAACGGATGGCCTGAAGGATTTCATCATGGGACGGGATGGAGAAGAAAGAGGGGAGAGATTGATGGCAAACAAATTTATTAATCTGGCCAAGGGGAAGAGGGGGGCGCGACAGGAGAGAGGAGATTAGAAAAAAAAGAGACGACCTCCTCTTTGATCCTCGAAGGGTCGAGAATCCATGATCCATTGCTCGAGAGGAGAGCAGAAAGGGAGTTATGATTGTTTCTCGCTTTAAGGGAACAGTGAAAGAAAGCAGTGTTGGAGTCCCCAAGTGGAGCCTTATCCTGGCTTTTTGGCGGAGGAAGCTCTCTTCAAGAGAGACAAGGGAAGAAAGATCAGAAGAGAGGTTCCTCTCACTTTCCGCAAGCAAAGGATTGAGGGGGTCAGTTTGAAGGTTTGCCTGGATTCACAAGAGATTAGAGCGGCAATCAAAAACCCTAGAGGAGATGTTTCCAAACGTGGAGAGGTTCCAACGACGGAGAGCATCCTTAGAATTCCTGAGCCGGCGAGCAAAACTAATAAGAGGGAGGGAATGGCAATGAACAGGCTTCTCCTAAGCTTCCTTCACCGTGTCGAGGTAAGAAGGGTTGGAGGTCTATATATCAAAGAATTTGAAGGGTTTAGGACCGAAGGAAGAGTGGGGGAAGATATGGACAAGGTAGGGGGAATGATCCTAGAGGCCTGCAGGGGAGAAGGAGGCATGGGAGTCTTGGAAGGAGGAGAGCCATTGATGGTTGACAAGGAAACAGTCGAGCTTTGAAGCAATCCTATCCACACCAATCCGACGGTTATGCCAAGAGAGAGAGTGGCCCGACCATCGAAGACCAGTGATACAAGAGTCATCGAGACAGGAGTTGAAATCCACAACCGCTAATGGATTAGGCGGACGCCCACCCACCCGCTCATGGGAATAACGAACAATATTAAAATCCCCACCCACACCCCCAAGGGTGATTTGCATGAGCAGAAGAAAATGAACGAATGGAGTCCTCTAGAGGGGCACGCTCAGCAGCCCGATTAAAGCCATAGACTATGGTGCTATGGTGAGAAAGAGGATGGAATTGGAATTAGAAGGGGACATAGAGAGATGCATGAATTGGGGAGAAGAATCGATGAGGGTAATTTTGAGAGAGGAGGGGTTCTTAAGAATCCAAATCCTACCATTAGGACAATGGGAATAATTGGAAAGGAAGGACCAGGAAGGGGCTAAGAAACTAGCAATCCGATTGGAGTTCTCAACCTGGAAATGAGTCTCAAAGAGGGCACATAAATTGGTTTTAGCATCCAAGAGAAATTTCTTGACTTCACTCTGTTTAGCAATATTATTTAAACCTCTAAC
Organism: Hakea prostrata; assembly: GCF_041222555.1. Classification (NCBI taxonomy): domain Eukaryota; kingdom Viridiplantae; phylum Streptophyta; class Magnoliopsida; order Proteales; family Proteaceae; genus Hakea; species Hakea prostrata. The sequence goes on along the minus strand of NC_142603.1, from coordinate 50,541,678 downwards.
ATTCCACACAATACAATCAGACATAAATAACAGGATTGGGGGGGGGGGGAGAGCAAATGAAATAAGATTGGGGTCAAGAGACAAATTGATGGGGTGGGCTAGACATAGTCTCACGCAGGAGGGACTCCCAAGGGGCAGGGATTTCAGATGTATGGGGGATGGAGGGAGCTGGGATGGGGGATGATGGTTTGGTTGGCTGGGTTGAAGATTGGTTAGCTGAAAGCAGGTTGGAGGGAGGATGGATCGTAGATGGGTAGTTAGGGAGGGACAAATGGTTTAAGGCTTTAGGGCTAGTGGGTTTAGAGTTGGAATGGACCGAGGACAGAGGTGGATTATGCCCATTTGAGGATGTGGGCTTAGCTTTAGGTTGCATAGGCCGCTTGGACCTAGGCCTGCAGTTCAAAGGCCCAAAAGAAGGGGTTAAAGTGGAAATGGGCTTCAGCCCATGAGAGGGAAGCTGGAGGTTGAGGGAAATAGGGGTATGGGCCAAAAGACGGTGGGAAATTGAAGAAAGTTTCAAAGCAGCTCCCAGTTGAGTTATGGGAGAGGCATTGGTGGTGGGCCCAGCTAGAGAGAAGGCGTGGGTAAAAGCGATTTAGGAGAAGTGATAGGATTAGGGTTAGTCATCGTCGGGATGTTGCAGATGGCTCTGGGCGAAGCAACTTTTGAGGTCAGGTTGTTCCAACTAACATCATTTGGGAAAGATGGTGACAAAACGTCAACAAAGCAAGAACCAGGTACCTCGATTAATCGATCTAGGGCTCTGAAAGTGGCAGCAGCTTCATCGGGAGGAGCAGACATCTCAGGAGCTTCAGAGTCCTCATCCACAAAGTAACTATCAGGTATGGCAGGTTTTTTCAATTGGTCGTCGTCTGAAGGGTTGACGGCATCTGAGGCAGCGATCACAGAATCAGGTAAGGTAGCAGCTTTATTTCTTGTTCTTCTTCTTCTTCGATACATACTGGTTGTCGGAGTGGCAGCCGACGGCAGAATCAAAGCAATGAAAGTAGCAGCGGTTCTAGCAGGGACCGAAACCACCTCAAGAGCATCGATTGTATTCATTTTTAGAAGGGCTTCAGTAGAGAATCTTGGGTCATCTGATGGCAGAGAGTGAACAGGGGCGGTGGTCTTAGCTTGTTGAAGAGACGCAAAGGAACACTCAATTGAGACATGGCCGAAAGTGGAGGTGGTCACAACGAGGAGGGATCCAGTCGTACGCAATGATTTGGTTATATTTTAGGCCAAGATCATCAACAATGGTGACATTCGATGGCAGATCTTTAGGAGCAGAGAATTCCACGCAAATCCTCGTGTAGGAGGGACGAGTCAAATTCAATGTTTTTGCATCAGTACACAGAGGTTTTCCAAGAGCAGAACCTATTCTACTCAGACAATCAGAGTTCCAAAACTCGAGCGGAAGTCCCGGCAAATTGATCCACAAGGGAAGAGAGCTAAAGTCGACCCTACGGAGCGAGAGCGACAGGGTCCAAGGTTTAAGGAATAAAGGGGATTTCCCTACAAACCAAGGGGAGCCTTCAAGAGCACGAGAACGACAGTCGGGGGAGTCAATTTTGAATAAGAAAATGCCGGAATCGATTAGGTGGACGTCCAGCATTCCTTGGGCTTTCCATTGTTTGGTGAGTAAAGCTTTCAAAATGGCGAAGGGGGGAAGGGGGCCCAGAAACTAGCCAAGAATTGCAGAGGTCCATCGCTAGATACTATCGGCAGTGGAGGTAGAAGGGCAATGAACAACCAGACAGGGTTCATTTGAGGTGGAGGGGATGAAAGTAAGGTCAATGACAAAGTAGGAAGATTTGTGTTGGTTGGAGAAAAGAGAGTTCCAAGGGTTAGAAGGGGCGGTGGGGGTATGATGGACAAGGGAGGAGGGAAGGGGAGGAGGGGGAGCCTCAAGGGGGTCAACGGAGATAACAGGGGTGGCCATGATCACAAGGGGGGACGCTGGAGGGAGCAGGGGAGGACATTCCCGAAGGTATATGTTGATGATATAGTTGTGACAAGTAATGATGGTGAAGAAATACTAAGATTAATAAAATCCCTGAGTCATGAGTTTATAATAAAAGACCTAGGAAAACTAAGGTATTTTCTAGGGATTGAAGTTGCTCATTCAGCTAAGGGCATATTTCTATCCTAAGAAATATGTCTTAGACTTGTTAGAAACAAGCCTACTAGGCTGTCATTTAAGTGAAATTCCTTTGGAAGTTACTATCCAACTTAACGACAAAGAAGGAGAACCTATTGATGAAGGCCATTATCTGCACTTGGTGGAAAAGCTACTTACATATTTGTTGGAAGAGTTTGAGAAATCCTAACTTGTGTCTGAAGGACATAGGAGGAGCTTTATTTATACTAAGAACTCACCAAATACAAAACAAATTAAATCTTTCTAGTGTGGGATTCTTACAAGAAAAATAAGATCCTAGCAGATCTACTCCCAATAAGGAAAGAACAGAAAAAGGAAGGTAAACTAATTGAATCTACCCAAATCAACCAAATCACACGGATCTCCATAATCGATTCTGTCTTTTACACTCCTCCTCAAGTTAGAGCTTAGATGTTTATCATGCCCAACTTGCCAATGTTATTAGTACTATTGAATATCCTTGGTACACAAGCTCTTTGTAAGCACATCAGCCTATTGATTGTCTGAGGTAACAAAAGTGATACAAATCAACCCAGCCTCAAGTTTCTCGTTGATGAAATGCCTATCAATCTCCACCTGCTTGGTCTTGTCATGTTGTACTGGATTGTGAGCTAGACTAATTGTTGACTTACTATCTGAGCACCACTGTATAAGGACTCTAAATTTAACCAAATTCCTAAAGCAGCCTTTCAACCATAGTACCTCACAAATGCCCTAAGCAATCGCCCTAAACTTGGCCGCAGCTCTAGACCTCATAACCATAGCATGTTTCATGAAGTTACCTCCTACATACACAAAATAACCAGAAGTAGATCTATCATCTGGGCACCTTGCCTTGTCTACATCTGTACATGTCTCAATTTCCAAGCATGCATGAGCTGAAATTAAAATCCCTTCTCCTAGAGTGGCCTTTAAGTACCTCAAGATATGATACATTGCATCCAAGTGTGAGGATTAGGGATCATGCAAATACTGGCTAACAAGACTGACTGCAAATGTAATGTCTGGTCTGATATGAGATAAATTGATCAACTTATGCACCAACTTTTTGATACCTCGTCTTGCCAATCGGTTCTCCTTTTGCCTTTAAGTGTAGGTTAGGCTCAATAGGAGTATCAGCAGGCTTACATCCTAACATCTCAATTTCCTCTAGTAGATCTAATGTATACTTTCTTTGAGAGAAAGACACACCATTGGCCGAATATGCCAACTCCAACCGTAGAAAATATCTGAGCTTTCCCATACCTTTGATCTCAAATTTAGTTCCCAAAAAAGGTTTTCAAAGCTGAAATTTCACCCTCGTTGCTGGTGATCACAATGTCATCTACATGTACGAGAAGTACAATAGGGTGGGCACCATTCCTTTTAATGAATAAAGTATGGTATGTATTGCTTTGTTTGTTTTATTGCCATTAAAGACCATGGCCTTATAGAAACTTCCAAACCATGCTCTCAGAGATTGCTTCAACTTATACAATGCCCTCTTCAACTTGCATACTTTCCCATGAGTCTTGGCAATGAAATACCCAAGTGGCACATCTATGTACACCTCCTCTTTGAGTCTTCATGTAGAAAAGCATTCTTGACATCTAACTATTATAGGCTCCACCAATTATTCATTGCATATGAAAGCATAGCTCGAACTGTGTTCATTTTGGCTACAGGGGCAAATTTCTCCTAGTAATCAATCCCATAAGTCTAATTCAAGCCTTTGGCCACCAATCCTGCCTTGTACCTCTCAACTGTCCCATCTACCTTGTGCTTGATCATAAATGCCCATTTACCCTCAATAGTTCTTTTCCTTGAGGGCAAAGTCACCAATTTCCATGTTTTGTTTTTCTCTAAAGCTCGCCTTTCCTCATCCATTGTTCCTTATAGTTTGAGTGAGACAATACTTCTTGCCAAGTGTTAGGAATAGAAGTAGGGGACAATAAGAAAATAAAACTATGAAACACTAGGAATAGGGGCTAATATAAGACATAATGCGAAAAAAGGTTCGAGGTTTCTGTTTCAAGGCCAGTTTTGACCTATCCAAAAACCAAAATCTTGAGGTTTCGACCAAAATTACTTTTTGACCCTATGTTTCAGGGCTTATATGGCCTCCATTTCATCTTATTTCTTGCCCCCTATTAATTTAAAGCATAATAATCACAACAAAACTAGTAGTTCGCCAAAAAAACCACTGAAAAGTTATCATTCTAGTATATTAACAAATGATTAGTTCCGACAAGTCCAAACTGTATTGTATCCAGTCATAGAATCATCAACATACATGAATTGTTTGATATAATGGTTACATATACATTAAGTCAATAAAATACAATGACCAACTAGATCAACTGATGGTGTCTCACATATATTAAGTTCAAGCCCATACATCCTGTGTACATGTGTATATTTATCAAAATACATAATCAGAAAATAATTTTTAAATTCAGGAAATTAAAATAATTATAGCAATAATAAAAAAAAAAGTTTAACAAGACAATCATATATCATAATCCTAGACTGAACATATATTAATTTCAAAGCAATACAAGATCATTTATAGCATAAACAACACAAAAATAAAAATAAAATGTGTAGTTTAGAACTGTTGGGTACTTGGGTTTGGCTCATGCTTCACATTCTATTGCCGACAGACATGGGGATCCAGGGGGCCCGCCTCGGAGGGGGTGTGGGGACAATGCCCCCTGGCTTATAAAGGTGTTATATCACTTTAGGCCTCAAAGATCCCATTGTAGTTTGGGCTTGGGCCAATTAATAACTTTTGTGGCTTAAGAGGTGTTTGAAGGCAAAAGAGGAGCAAAAGAAGTGTTTGAAGGCAAATGAGTGGTGGAAATTTGGTGAAAATGGGATAGAAATCAACAAAAACTAAGGAAAAACAAGTTGGAGTGTCGAAACCTAGCTGGGAAATAGAGGTGGAAATGCAAGAAAGCGTGAGTTTTATAAAACAAATGGATCGAAACTAGTTGAAACCAGTTTCAGTAGAAAATTTGGTATGTTTTGGTCGAAACATGGTGCCGAAACAAAATCTGTGCAATTTCGTTTCGATTTCAACAAATGCAGGCATTTCAATTGAAATTTATTCCATTATTGGAAATAGGGTGTTTGGTGCAAGTTCGTAGTTGCTTTCCTCAATACAATTGGTAGGTCCAAATTAGGATCAAAAGAGGGGTCAAAGATAGGTTCAACTTCAGCGATAGGCTCATCTAGAGAGTAGAGACCCTTGTACTTTAGAACTTGGAGATGAAGCTTCCAATTAGCTTGGCATAGAATCGGCTTCTCACTACTTTCTTTGGTAGGTCTTCAAATGTCTTGGCTCCCCTTGCACACCATCCACCAGCTATTCTTGTACAGTCATTCCATCTTTCAAAGGAGAATCATATGCAAGAGTCTCCGGAGAAATATCCAAAGGGAGAATCAAGATTAGATCTCTTCCCTAAGATTCTCTCCCTAAAGAGGTGTAAGGGAAAGGAAATGTACTTGTTCCTAGACAACATCCATATAGACCAAAAAAAGACTAGAAGTCTAGAACCAAGATGAAAACACTTATAACCCTTCTATGTAGGACGATAATACAAGAGAATGCATCGTAACCCATAAGGATCCAACTTACCATTAACATGGTGGTTTTGGGTAAAAGCAACATAGTCAAAAACCTTAGGTGGTACTGTAAGGTTATTGTCCCCAAAAGAACCTTAAGGAGACAATGTAGGTGTCAGACCTGGGAAGACATTTGGTTAATTAGATAAGCTACGGTAAGAACCGCATCATACCAAAATCGAGGAGGCACATGCATAGTAAACATTAGGGAATGTCACCTTATATAGATGTCTCTTTTCTATGTTTAGCAACCCCATTTTAAGGTGGAGTGTCGACGCAACTGGTCTGGCGTATGATGCCATGGTCAGTTAGGTAAGAAGGGAATGCACCTCCTAAGTCTCAGTCCCATTATTGGTATAAAGGATTTTAACAGTAGCCCCAAAATATATCCTAACCATATTATGAAAATTTTGAAACACTAGAAAACATCACTCTTTTGGAGAAGTAAACCCATGTGGTCCTAGTGCAATAATCAATAAATGTGACAAACCACCTATGGCCAGACAAAGACACGGTCCGAGAAGGACCCCACACATCAGAGTGAATAACTGAAAAAGGAACATTACTATGGTGGTCTGAAATAGGGTTAACATGCCTAGTCGGCTTGGCTAAAATGCAACCCTCATGATAAAATTCATATAATTTACATCTCTTAACAAATCTGAGAATAACTTTAACAAAACAGGTAAAGGAATGTGACCAAGAAAACAATGCCATTGCAATAAAGTAAAAAGTGCAGGAAAAATGGAACTAGAGGCTGTAAAAAGAACTGATGAAGATCCATCTTACAAGTAGAGCCCAACTTTCTATCTACCATTGCCAATTTCGAGGTCCTGAAACACAGTGAGAAGAGAAAAAAAAATTATTTTGCAGTTCATATCACAAGTAAGGTTGCTAATAGATAAAAAGTTTGCTGAAAACTTAGGAACATGAAAAACAAAAGATAGAGTAAGAGAAGGCGAATAGATAATAGATCCCTTCCCAGGGATAGGGAAAAGAGATCCATCAGCCATTTGAACAGCCTAAGTCAACGGAATAAACGAATAAGTATAAACCGAGGAAGATGAGTCAATCATATGGTCGGTTGCTCTAAAGAAGATTATCTAGGAGAGATAGGTTGAATTCACACTGTGAGAACCAAAAATGCCTGTGGACGATTATGGATCAGTAAAGGTAACAATGGCAAAGGCTACACTCGCATTGAAAGTCATTGTTGAAGAAGTCAAGTCTAGACATCAACTAGCGAAGGGGTTGGAGCTCATTTGAAGAAGAGGTGTTGGGGTAATCAAGGTGTCAGAATTAGCTTGGTGTCCAAATGCTTGATTGTTGGCCCTGTATTCATTCCTACCTCCTTCACTGGAATTTGCTAGTCATACGTGCAACTTCCAACACTTGTCTTTTGTATGGCGCTCTTTTCCACTATATTTGCACTTCATTGGAGGGAGAGAATCACCAGAACCAAGGTTATTATTGCTAGAACCAACCACTAATGCAAACCTGTCAGATGTCTGAGTATGTACCATAGCTGTCGTATGACTGTCCTCAATGTTAACAGTATATGCCTGCTCTAGAGAAGGAAAAGGCTCTGGGGAAAGACTATGTGCTCAAATATAATCATACTCAATATTCAGCCCCGTTGGAAAATCATACGCTTTGAGCTTGTGTTCCCACTTTTGATAGGCAACATCATCCGCAACACATGATGCAATAAAATGGTCGTAGAAGTCAAGGGTTTGATAATAGCCTCGCAGTGTGTTGTAATATTGAGACAGGGTAAGCTCCTTATGTTGTAACTGATGAATCTTCCTTCGAATCTCAAAGCATTGTGCATCATTACCAACTTTAGAGTATGTTTCCTTTGCAACTTTCCAAATTGTCATAGCATCGGGAAGAAGAAAGTAACTCTCCATAATGCTTGGTTTAATGGAATTAAGGAAAAATTCCATAACCAGGCACTCATCCATTTCCCAGTTATCTTAGATTGTACCAAATGAAGAAGGCTTGACAGAAGTTCTATGGAGATGGCTAGTCAGACCATGAGCACCAACCGCAGGAGAAACAACAAAGATAATTGGTTCCATTAAGCTTAACAGGGGTTATCAAAAAAAAATGGAAAAATCATAATCCCGAGAAACTGAAGAAAGGGGAGGATCCTCCATACCAAATGCACCAGAAGAGGTAGAGGAGACTGTACAGCCATAGCAGGAACACAAAAGAGGTTTACGTACTACGAAAAAAATAAAATAAAATTTGGTAGTAGAAAAGTGCTCACCTCAAAAAGTAAATCATAAAGGATGTCTTAGGATAAGAAGATCGATAAGAAGATACTTTTTAAACGGCCATGAAAGGGAGGCAATGGTCCTAGGAAGAATCGCAAAGCATGGTGATCAGCCTAGGATCAAATGTTCGATTGTCTTACGATGGTGGTGGAAAATAGAGGTCGATCCCCAAAAGACAGGATGGGTTGAAGCTTGCGATGCAGGAAGAAGGGTAGCAGCAGCTCTTGCAGGTAGTTTCTGAATTCCAGGTTTCTTGCTGTGGAGAAAAACAGGGAAAACAAAAGAAGGGTTCAATGGTTCTGGTTGCAGCTTTATGGTGGTGGAAGGTTTTTGGTTGCAGATTTTATGGTGGAATGGGATGCAGGTGTGATGGTCCCTATTAGAAGAAATTGTAGGTTGTACGATGGGTTGGTGGTTAGATGGGTTCAAGTTGCAAACGCTACTTGGCGGAAGAGAATAGGAAGAAGAAGGTACCACAGGGGGTCAAAAGTATTGCAGGCGATGGTTTAAGTTGCATACGATACTTTTAAGGTAGTAGAGGTGGTTGAAAGTATCGATTAAGAAAAAGGTGGTGAAGGTTTAGCACAGAAAAATAAGAAGCAGAGGTGAGTTCTTTGTGATAAGTTTCTTTTTTTTCTTTTCCTAGCTCTGCGATTGAGAGAGAAGATGGCTAAGATGCGTCGGTGGTCATGGTGATTAGTGATGGATCAAAGTTGGCTATGATACCATGTTGGAAGCATTGGAGAAATCTTGACTTTTGTCTATAGGACACAACAGAAGCTTTATTTATACTCAAAACTTACCAAATATAGAACAGATTAAGTCTTCCCAGTGTGGGAATCTTGTAAGAAAAATAAGATCCTGGCAAATCTACTCCCATTAAGGAAAGTACAGAAAAAGTAAACTAACTAAATCACCCAGATTTCCCATAAACAATTTTGTCTTTCAACACTATTTCATACTGGTGGGAAAGCTAATTTGCCTATTTCATACACAACCTGACATTGCTGTTGCTGTTATATTGTGAATCAGTTCATGCACGAATCACATACTAGGCATATGCCTGTTGTCTTCTGAATTTTTCATCATCTCAAATGAGCTCCAGGCAAGGTGTTCTCTTATCCCCATATGATCATCTTTGGATTGAAGCTTATACTAATGCAGATTGGGGAGCTCACATGATCAGAAGTCCACCTTAGGATACCGTACTTTTGTTGGCAGGAATTTGGCTACTTGGCGAAGCAAGAAGCAAAATGTTGTTGTAAGCACTAGTGCTAAGCAGAATTTCAAGCGATGGCTTAAGGAGTTTGTGGATTGTTATGGCTGTATAGTTTACTAGAAGATCTGGGTTTGCCAATGCCCCTTCCCTTAATGTTCCATTGTGACAACAAAGCCACTATTAGTACTGCCATAATCTAGTGCAATATGACGGGACAGCATGTGGAGATTGATTAGCATTTTATAAAAGAAAAGTTGGAAAGCAGCATAATCTTTATGCCATTTATGAAGTTTGAAGATCAAGTGGCAAATATCTTTGCCAAAGGTTTACCTGGATGGATTTTTCATTATATTTTGACCTTTTAAGTTGGGTATGTGTGATATCTATGCCCAAACTTGAGGGGGAGTGTTGTGAGAAGGAAATATCCCTCTCAATATGATGCTATCGAGGGGTTTCCTAATTGGAGTAGGACTCAAAGAAGCCTTCAGATCTCAGCTCAAGATTTAGCGCCAGGCGATAGATCTCAAGCCCATTCCTTGTTTCCCAAAATGCCCTCCAACGCTCCTAATTTAATTATGTTTTTATTTTCTTATCTTTTCTATCTTAGTTTCCTATTCTGTGATACACTAATTTTCTAATCAATCTAAGATTAGTTTTTCTATTCGTACTTGTTTTTCTACTTCTTATCCTACTCAGAGTAGGACTTGCTCAGATTGTAAACTATGAATACCCCCATTCCAGCGTATGGATAAAACATAATTCTCTGAGTAATCACTTCTTATACATTCAAAAAGTTGGTATTATGAAAATCATAGGTTGCTAATTATATCTCTGATTCAAAATATGCGAATTATGTTCAAGAATGAGGCTTCTTCTATGCTAGGAACACTGCTTATTGTGGAAGTCTCATGCTTTCTACTTGACATTTTTCACTTGAGGAGGGAGTTATGCAGCCTTACAGCTAGGACTTCAGCTTGTAGTGGTTGGCAGCATCTTTTACAACTTACATAACTAATCCAACCCATAAGCTATTAGGTGGGGAGGTTCAGCTGGTATATGAATTCATCCTAGATCCCAGAGTTAGTAGATACAAAATTATTCCCCTCACGGGTTACCACTCTTTTGGCTGGAAGTACACACGGCATGTGTGGCCGCTTTCTCAGCCAACCAAAATATAGTGGGTTCGGTTGCTCTAATACTATATCCAGTGCTTTTCGATCGGATCATTGATCTATCTGCTGGGCTTATAGTCCTTGCTGCTCAATGCAATCTCAATTGATAAGCCTCACTCAACTGCTTGAATCTTCTAAAAACAGATACTGCTGCACTATTCCATACCGCGTAATTTTGCATACTAGTCTCCAGCTTTTGCTTTTGGCATCCTCAAACTGAATGCCGTTGAGTTGTATGATACCTTGTACTCTATACTATATGGTAGCTCAAATGTCAAAAAGTATCACAGGGTTGGTGCTTTATTGGACAGAATAAAATTCCTGCTGGATCTGGTAAAGCTGAAATATTGGCACTACGAAGTCTGAAGTTTAGTAGACTCTTAGGTCCTGTCTAGTTGACAAAAATGTCAGAGTAATGCTTGATTAAGACAAAACTAAAAATGGGAAGCTTTTCTAACCATTACCAGTGATAATTGTTTGACTAACTCAACACTTGAATAGTGTAAGTAAATATTTTCCTTTCCAAATCAATATATTGGATTTTAGTAGAAATTTATCTGATGTTTCAACCACTGTTAAGTGTTACTTATTTCTCTCTTCTTCTTAAAATATCTAATATTTTCTTTTTGATTATTAACAGTTTATTCAATGGGGGTGGGTGAAGGCTTTGTTACATGGGTTCTCCCATGGTCCTGGACTGTGTTAGAATTTATTCTGAACAGAAAAAGGGAAGGAAAAAAGTAACCTTGTTTTGCACTCTCTTTTATTTGTTTCGTTTCATATTGGGACTGTTATACCTACAGGGCCTCTTTGAGAAAAGATGAGTCGTTGGAGAGCCTCACAATCTAACGTGAGGCCTCCTTGGCTGATTAGAGGTTTCTGCTTCTCTTCTCTGCTTTCAATCTCTGTTTTCCTTTAATTGACAGATTGTAAACCAAAGCAAGTGCAAGGATTTCCTCATTAGTGGAATTTTTTTATTCATGTTACAAAAGTAAATAAGAATACATGACAATACATAGTTACAATTTACAATCCATCCTAGAGTATCAGATCTCATTGAGCCTTGAGGCAGAGTTCCTGTGTCTTCCTTCAGTTCATGTGTATTGTCATTGTTATGATGATGATAGAGAAAAAATGATAACATGCAGCTTTTATATATTCCATAATCACTCTTGATATGAGCCAACAGCTGGCAGTTCCACTTCTGATTACATGGATCGGACTCAGTTATTTCTGTTTAGTTTTACATGAGGTCCTGCTTAGTTCAGTATATTGTCCTTGATGACTTGATAGCAACACTAGTTCCAGTCTATCTCACTGCTTCCACTATGCTCTTTTCCCAAAGTCTAATAGTCTTATGTTTTATGAAGATGAATAATACACTTAATATGATATATGCAGAGAAGCTTGAGGCTGAAAGAAACACAGAGCGTAAAAAATGGGAGCTGACTGAACCTATTCCATTGGATGAGGGAAGTAGTAGCTCAGTCGGTACAGCCCTTAGAGATAATGCTGACGTCCATTATATTTATGTCTGCACAAAGGTTTGTGGAAGCTTCTCCAGTTTCCTTATAGCCAATCATTGGTTTCTTTCAATTAGAATTACTGTTTCTTTTCTGATTGTGTTTTGAGACTCAAAATTTTATGACTCCCTTGAGCAAATCCTGCCTAAGGGGATCTGCAATTTGAGTCTAAAAGAATGAAACTAGTTCAGCATGATGATACAGCTGATGCTTATGTACATATTTAAACTTGTTATATTTTCAGGATGAGTCTGTAAAACAGAGGTCAATCACGGGACAAACCTTTGAGGAAGATGGACTAGCTTGAGCTGAGAAATTTTGAATTGAAATTTGTATCCACTACACTTGTATTTGCATTCCATTGTTGGAAGGGAGATGCACTGTCAGATAATTCTATCCTCTGAATGCATTTTTATTGGAGAGAGATCTTCACCATTCACCATTTACAACTATGTCATGTTTTCAGCTTGATACAATTCCTGAAGTACTTTTCATTCACACCTTCCAGGACCTAATCAAATCCCAACCAAAATGGGCTTCTGTTTTTTTTTTATACCCTATTATTTCAAACTCCCCATCCTAAACCAGAGAGGGAGACGAAGGTGTTGCAGAAGAAGATTGATGCAGAGATGGGGTTGGATACACCTAGCTAGAGTATCAAGACTCGCACACGTGGGAGGTTCGACTCGACCCCAGTTCCAAATTTCATCTTGTTTCTTCTTGAATGAGTTCCTTCTTCCTTATTTATCATTTAATGTCACGAGATAAGATATAACAACTAACAGTTCTAAGAAAAACGCAGACAACTGCCAATTTAACATAATTTTGAGGCATATTGTTTATGTTCTTCCATCAATTATCTTGAGGTGTTCATGAAATTTTTCTTAATGATTATTATTATCATTATCTATATGTACACCTCTATTCAAGATCGAATTTTTCTTTCTATTCAAAATTAATTTGGACCGGCCCACATCCCTATTCTTGTACTCTATGGTAGTTCATAGCAGGGGTAGATAGGTGTGCTCTGATTACTATTTATTGTAGCACATTAAAAGGGAAAAATTTAATAGTGATCTTTTCTTGAGGTTGAAAAGATTGGGATTCCGCTCAGATTTGGTCGGTTCTGATTCACTCCATTCCAGCCAAGCATGAAGCATCTCCATCTTTTATTACTATTGAGATTTCTCCTGGGTTCCTGTAAAATATTTTCTTTCGTCAGAATGTGACCTGTAAAATCAGTGAGGAAGGAAAGAAGAAGATTCCTGAACATTTGCGAAAAACAAAAACAGAAAAAGCTTCAGGCGTGTCGGAGAAAGTACAGATTCCCCCTTTTGTGTATATCCACTTGGCTGAAACTGAGAACCCTTTTACCGGCTGTCTTTTGTTTTGGTCATTGTAAGTAAGACTGACTTGACCAAGTCAACTAATCGTCTCTTTTTCCTTTTGGTTAGTGAAAGCTAATTATCCTTACACACGTTTGTTTGCAAAGACTAAGGTGGAAAAAGAAAAAAATGAGAATAATAGACATGTACAATCTCTATATATAATGGGGATCGAAAAATATGAAAGGAAAAAAATTACATGAGGGACTTACTTTATTGTTTTTTATAATTTTTTACAAAATTTTACCCATATTATGAGATTTAAAAAAAATATATTGAAAAAGTTAGTATATCATCTCAACGAACAAACTTCTTTTAAATTAAGAAAATTTGTCTATCAACTTACACACTCCAGTGAACTAAGGGCTTGTTTGGTTACATGAATCTAGAGATTTCGGATTCATAAATAGAAAATTTATATCCGTTTGGTTATGTGAATTCCTGAATTTATTAAATCTAGAGATTTACCTTTTTATATTAAAAACGTGAATCTGTAGATTTATGAGTATGATGTGAAATTTAGAGATTTCACTCATAATATAAAATCGTTAAACATTTGCACATTCACAAAATCACCTTGACGGAACTCTCCGAACCATAGATTTCAAATTAACCAAACAGTTAATTTTATGAACCACGACTCCATAGATTTGAAATCTTTATATATTTGAAATCTCTGGATTCAAGTAACCAAACAGGACCTAAACAAGTCACACTTTGAGATTTTATAAAAAAAATTATTTATTCAAATTTTTTCTTACCCTTTTTTCCCACCCCACTTCAGATCCAACAAAAAAATGGCATAGAAGTTTCTAAGTGACTATCAATTATGATTTCCTACTTAAAAAATTAAAAAATAAAAAAGAAATTATGGGACTTTTGCTTCTTTTGAGGTTTGAATTGTGTAGAAACAATTGAAAGGAAGGAAGCTGAATGAAATAATTACAAATGCGTCTAACAAATGTTGGATACATTATAGGGATAACTTTCCGATAACCCAAGTCTTACGAAGGTGATGTGCTTCTAGCAAAGCGGTAACCTCTTATATAAAGACAATAAAACCATCAATGTTTTCCAACGTTCTATCCCTCTACACATTCACTCTCCTCTTTCTATCCCTTGGACTATAAGCCCCAGTCCTTGTGACTTGTTTGATAAATAACAAACATACGCACACATCTCACAAAGGATGTCAACTTCTACTTCTAAAAGAAATGGTAAGACATACTAAAGACCTAAGTCACTTCCATTTATACTTAAATCTAAATAAAAGTACGGTGGATTGTGTATAAATCAAATAAAATTAGATTGATCTTTTTGGCAATATTTAGAATTTTTTTTTTGGCAAAATAATTATAATTTATTAATATTACCATGTGAAAACACCTATCAAACAAAATACCCAACAATGAGGGAGTGGAATGTAGCCAAACAACCATACACTGAATAGATCGGGCCCTTTAAGACGAGGATTTTGCCATGCAGTTAAACACTTTTAATACATGATTAAAGTGATATAACAGTTCAATCATATAATGTACATCAGCCAATACGTGTTGCACATATGTTGGAAGATAACCCTAAGTAACCATTTCCAATTTATCTCTCATCAAAAACTGTTGCAAAATATTGAGAAGTTATAACCACCTCAATTAATTCCAATTGTTGGGAATTATGGAATGACCAACCATTTATCCACATGAATCTGCCACGTCAGCACCATCGTTGACTAAGCGAGTCGTCAAAGATGCCGTGTTGCATGCGATGGTGTTTGAGGGAAGTGTTCTGTCAAAACTAAGATGCATGGAAGTGAGGTCTCATGCCACTTATACTTTTCCCAATCCTTCATACCAATGTGTTTTTTTTTGGTATGAATCATACCAATCTTTAGATGATGGAGATTGTGAGGAAAATGTAGATGTAACGAAAGAAGCGTAAAAACACGAGTTGAAGCAAACTTGAAAACACAAAGGCAGACAATTAAATTGAGTAAAACCTTCATTAAATTCTATGGTGAATCCACCATGTGAATCTTGCCCCATTTGATATTTGACATCATTGGAGTTGGAATTGGGACAGGAAAAATGAAAAGAAAAATAAAAAACAAAAGCAAAGGAATCGAAGAAAACGACAAATACAGGGGGCCAAGCACCGAATCCGGATCATCACCCCCGACGGGGGGAGCACTCTGTGCTCCCCGTCGGGATTTCCACCACAAAAAAGGTGGGCCCCACCACTGAAAATATGAAAGAAGAAAAAAAACCCCTCCCATCACCACCCTGGCCCCCCTCTTTTTGTGGTGGTAAGCCGTCTTGGTGCTCCCCCGACAGGTCGCAGATCCGGACTCCCAAGCACCTCCATCTGCTTACATCATGTACTCTAGAACTCGCGTGAGTGAATTCTATATGGATTTCACCAAAAAAAAAATTTAATTCTATATGGATGGCCATGACAAGCATAGATAAACAATACTTCTATAATAATGCAAACTATGGTCTATGTTATAGAAGGAAGCCACCCAAATAAGTGCCAAAATGTGCAAAAAGCTTTACCAACAAAAATCTGCAGAAAAGGAGTCATGTCGTTAACGCGTTTGGTAACGTTCTTAAAAGAACATTTTTAATGCTCTTCTTTTCTTTGGGAATGGAATAACGGATTATAGGCATTTGTTAAAATGAATTGTTCTTTAAGAATAGACCAATCAAAAAAGTAGTCTGAAGAACTATTTCTGCAAAATATCAAAAAGATGTTTTCACCAAATAATAGAAATGGAAATGATAAAATTGGTTCTAACTATAAAACCTTAGAATGAGTTTATCAAACACAAACTTATTCTAATAGTGTTTTATAAAATATTTTTAGAATGAAACTATCAAACGTCCATTTCTAAGCAAAGAACGGTCTTTTAGTACATATACATTAAAAAATGGTTTTGCATAAGAATTGGTCTTTCAGTGCGGAAATATTACCAAACACATATTAATGACTAGAAAGATCTATAAAAGATAATATGTGAGAGGATGTTTCTGTTGGCCCCACCGGACCCACTAAAGGGCCAGGGGGCCATGGCCCCGGATTTAATTTTTTTATATTTTATAATTCCCTTAATTTTCACTTTTTATATTAATTTCTTCATTTTTTCATTTTTTTTTCTCTTCACATGTGAAATATCAATATTTTGGCCCTCAATATTAATAACAAATTTTAAATATAAAATAATATGTATAAATGTCATCCCTAGTTAAAAACTAACTCCTCAATCCCTATTTATTCTCTTCTCTTTCTATAACGTGGATTAAGAAAAAAATTTGAAAAAAATCTTATTAAATATTCAAAATGTCATTTCTAAGTAGAAACTAACTCATCAATCCCTAATTATTCTGTCATATCTCATATCTCATCTCTCTTCTTTTCTTCCTATTTATTCTCTCCTGTTTCTTTATTTCTATTTATTCTTCCCTTTTTATAAGCATGAGTTAAGAAAAATTTGAAAAAAATCTTTTACCTGCGGTTCTTGCCCTACAAGGGCACGCTACAGCTTGACATATTTGTTGAGTTTGGGACTTGGTTTCACCTTCGTAGAGTTTGGTGGGGAATTCCGCCTTTTTTTTCGTTGTAAACACTTCCGTTATTTTTTTTCGGATCTCTTGATTTGAGTTCTTTTTTCATTTAATACAATTTTAATTTTTCTAACTTCTTGACAAAAAAAAAAAAAGAAGAGAAGATCTACATGTGATTTTTTATTATTTTTTCCTTTGGTGGAAGAGAGTGGAGGCTTAGAAGTTAGAGCTAGTCTTGTACGGTTGTTACGTATTACGTACTTCCCACCTGCTACTAAGACTGCACAAATGCGACGCCGGCATATGCGAAACTTCTTGACTGCCACGTCGGACCAGATCTTCGCTTTTCATCAATCCCCACGTCGATTTGTATAACCTGAAATTCTGAGAAAGGATTTTTATGAAAAAAAGTTGATAGCTGGGTTAACTTAACGTGTGAAGTGTGAACAGATTCAACAGAAGATGGATATAAAACGATACAGAGCTTGACTTACACGTCACATCCCCCTCCCTCTTTCTCTTCTCCGAAATATTTTTAGTGGTCTCGAAACATTTCATATGAGGGCGGGTTTTCCTCTCTGTTACGACCCTAATGTCTTTTTGCCCTTTTCTTCCTCCCTTCCTTCGCCATCTCTTAGGGCCACACATTCATAAAAGACTGCTTGGTAGGGTTTAAAAATATCGAATCTATCTGTTTGATCTTCGTTTTCCCTTCACGCGCTCACCCCTTTTCGTTTTATCTATCGTCGTGGATTTTTGTGTTTATTGGTCTTTTCTGATCCTTGATCGACTGGATTGAATTGACTGTAGCTCTTTCTTCCAAATGATCGACTTAAATTCGATTCTCCTCGTTTACATTCCCAGTGTGAGATTTTGCTGATAAAAAAGTGGGTTCTTTTGGTCGAACTACTCCTTGCGAATGGCTGAGGGCAGCAGGAGATACGCCTTGAATCAACAACCTTTAGGTAAGCTTTTTTATCTTTTTTTGTTAATTTTTTTTTATTTTTTATTGATATTTGGATTGGATGGACATGCATAGCTTTAAATCCAACTATCCAAGTATGTTTTTTTTATAGGGGTGGTTTGGTTGTGGTGGAGGTAGAAGGGGTTTGGGGCTGGGGCTGGGTCTGGGTCTGGGGTAGCGGTTTGTTGTTGGACAAGAGGATTTCTGAGGCTTGACGTCCAGAAGTGTTTCGTGTGTGAATGATCAAAAATAATATTTTCACTGCACCTGTTCATCAGTAATTCAGTATTGTTACTCGTTTGCTATTGGAATATTGGGCCCTTGATAGTGTTTATTCTTTCTGCTACTAAACTTATTTCTTTCTGATTTTTTCCCCTTGATTGAGTTTTCTGTTTTCTCACCTGTCACTTTTTGGAAATATGTTTTCCTTATTCTGAAAGTCACAGTTCTGTATGAATTGACTGTATTTGAGCGCTGCCTTCTTAATTGAGCATAAGTTCCAAGGCTCATTTTGCAATTTGGCTCATTTGTACGAGTATAAATTCCTCCCAGCCTCAGTGTTCACTCTGCAGATAATGAAAGATCTGCCCATAAAATTTCTAACTCGAGAACGTAAATCAGTATAAGGTTATGTTTTTTGTTGTTTCTTGACTCCGCAAAAATTGTTAAAACAGCTCCATTTGATCAATCGGTAATCACTTGATGAATCTTGTGGTGTTTGCTTGTGTTGAATTGGCAGAAATTTCGCAGATTCTCTTGGAAGCGCAGCATCGTTGGCTTCGTCCAAGTGAAGTTTGTGAAATCCTACGCAACTACCAAAATTTTCAGTTAACACCTGATCCACCTCACAAGCCTCCGGGTATGTCATTATTAACTTTCCGTTAGCTACTCATTTCAATTAATGCACACCAATCATATCTGATTTTATTTTCTCTTCAATTGTAGCCGCTTGTCTCTAATCCCTTAACAATATAGGGATATTATCCCCCAAGTTTGATTGGGTTTGGATAGCTGAATTAGAAGATGTTATGGTGATGCAGCCCCAATTGGATGAGTGCCATGATGTAGTAAAGAGTGTCCAGAAGGGTCAATTGGGCTTTGAAATATTTTACTTTGGCCCATTGGGTGTGTTTTGTCGATATTAAGCCTGTTACTTTTGGGTTTATTTATGTAGTGGGCCTAATTTGTATTGATGATACGTGAAATGAAGTATTAAATTCAATATTTTATTTAGTGATAAGAGCTAGATTAGGATACTTAGTTCTTATGTAGAATTCTATTTTGATGTTATTTACCTTTTTAAGTCTTCTAAAGTGTTTAGGAGTCGTTTTTATGAGTCAAATCTAGAATTTTAGAAGGTCTATACATATGTAATGCATCTTCCACCAATTAGATGATGACTTGAATTTTATGGGCTGTTTATTGCTGTTGGGGAGGTTTGCATCTCCCATCTCTCCCTCTCTCTTACTTATTTTCTCTGTTCTTCTTCCAAGAATATATTTCTTTATTCAACCTGATGTTCAAGAATATCTTCACAGAAGTAAGTAGAATTTCCCAACCCCAATTCTTCTTTTTCTAATCTTCTAACCTTCTAAATGCCCTAATCCTAAATTGTTTTTCTTTCTATTTTCATGCTCCTCAAAAATCCCAAAATTCAAACATAAATTGACACCAATTTGACCATTAGGACTATCTCAGACTTTACGGATCATCCCAATATATCATCACTTAACTTCTTTCCAAGTTTAACCCCTTCCCAATAACTTTTCATCTCATATCTCAAGAACCTAGCACATCCATCTATACATCATATTACTTTAAATCTCTCCAAAACTATCCAACCACCATAATTGATGTTTTTATGTATCCCAATCGATTATCCCAAAATCTTAAAACCCTAAAGCCTTACTATTTGATTTGAGATCCTGGAAAGCGAGCCCTTAGTCCTACTCAATCTAGGGCTGCATTAAGCCCTGTGTTCTATGATCTTGTAAGGGTACCAACTCATATCGGCCTGATAGGTTTGCTTCTATTAGGGGAAGAGGGTTAAATTAGGGCTCTTTGGTTAAGTCATATGCTCTTAAATGATATTTAGGATACCAAGGAGATACTTAGCGCATCTAGTAGGAGATATGAGATAAATTTCTTGAAATGGGAAATTGGGGTCTATAGGTGTCTCAATGGGTTGAAACTTAGCTGGAATGTAGGTAATAATCTAGGCATATGATCATCCAGATTGTTGGGTTTGGATGGCTTAACTAAAAGAACATGATGGTTTTCTTTTCTTCTTCTTCTTCTTCTTCTTCTTCTTCTTCTTTTTTTTTTTTTTTTTTTTTTTTTTTTTTTTGGGTTGGGGGGTTTGGGGAGTATAAGAACCCAAGGAAATATCTGTATCCTGAAGGGTAGCCAATTTGAATAAGCCAGGTGGGCTAGCTAGAAGGTCCCCTTGCTCCACTTGCTCCATAAATTTTGACCAGTCAACTTGGACTGCTACAATAGGACAAATCATTAAGAAAGGTAGCCAAAATACTGTTTGCGTGAAAAGTGCCACAGCCCATCATTTGGCGTATTAGAAATACTTAAAAAGCATTTGTGGGCCACAAGATCAAATTATATGGAGATTTTATTCATAAGAGATTTAGGAGCTTATTTTGATTTCTATTTTGGTGGTTTCTATTTTAGTTATTTATCCATGTGGCTTGTCTTAAAGCTTAGTAGTTTCTAATTTTTGTTAGTTTCTATTTTCTATAAAATTCTATCATCACTAGTTGCTAGGTTATTTGTTTCTATTTTTAGTTTAAAGTGTTTTTATTTCCTATAAAGCTCTAGCCAAGCTATAAATAAGCATTTACATTGCAATAGAAAATCAGACTTTAGAGAAATCAAATTTGTAGGCCATGTTGCGATTGCTTATGGAGAAATCCTTGTTCAACAGTGGAAATAGCTGTGGGTGAGAGACTTAAGGCTGATATAGCTTATCCCCTACCCCCTTTCTTCTTTTGTATCTTCTTATCCCCTTCTATCCTTCTTTATATCCTTGTCTTGTTCTTATACTTTCATGTTCTTCTTTCATATGTATAACAACAATAACAGCAACAAGAAGCAGCCTTATCCCAACAAAATGGGGTCGGCTACATGGATCCTTGCCTTCCAATCTGCTCTAGTTGAGGCTATACTAGACAGAAGACCCAAACCATGCATATCCATTCTCACCACTTCTTCGAAGGTTATCTTAGCTTGCTCCTAGCTTTTCTAGTTCCTTTAAACTAGATTAAATCACTATAAGATTAGAGGCTTTTAAAGGCTTTCACCGAATGTGTTCGTGCCACCTCAATTGACTTTCTTGTACCTTATCGTTTATCTGAGCTACTCCAAGACCAGCTCTCATATGATCATTCTTTACCTTATCCTTCCTATTTTTGCCAGTGATCCATCATAGTATCCTACTTTTTGCTATGTTGAGTATATCTATATGATGCTTCTTATTAGCCCAACACTCTCCACCCTACGTTATAGCTGGGCATACGATAGTCCTATAGAATGTTTCTACGAGCTTTGAAGGAATTTGTCAATCACATAAGACCCCAAACACAGCTCTCTACTTCATCAACCCTATTTTAATTGTTTGGGAAACATCATCCTTTATATGACCTTCTTTATTTATGATTAAGCCAAGGTATCTAAAAATGATCTCTCTTTGGGATCCCTTTTTCTTCAAGTTTTACCACCTCATCATGCATTCCATCACGACCAAAATTACATAGTAGATATTCTGTTATACTAAGCTTAAAGCTTTTTGTATTCCAAAGTTGCTCTCCATGATTCTAACTTTGTATTAATTTCTATTTGTGTCTCATCTACCAGAACAACATCATCAACAAAAAACATACACCAAGGAACCTCATCTTGAATGTCTTTGTTAAAATCTAATTCATATGTAAAAAGCAAGGTTCAAGATCTCGCCCTTGATAAAAAGCGAGATCTTGCTCGAGATCTGATATTTTTTTCTTGGGCAACTCAAGTGAACTCACGGGCTCATCTGAGGGGGTTTTAGGGGTTAAGTTGGGCTCAAAGTTGATATTTAGACTTTAGCCTATTTAGGCCTTCTAAACATACTGGTGGCCTTCGATCTATGAGAAAACAACCCTAATTATGAGTTCTAATTCGATCCTAAGTTTGAAACCGAAATGCTGCCGGAACGAACATGCAAGGTTATAAAACATGAAATATAGAACCGTCAAGACCTATAAATGAAAAGCAAGTAACATACATCAAATAACTTAAATACCAACATAATTCCATCCATATGAGTACAGTAGAATATCACATTCTCAATTCTCAAGAATACAATAATACAACCATCATAAGTTTAATATAGATGATAAGTTCCTATAAGAAGTGTTGGATATGGCTTATGCTTCACATTTTCGCTCAAAACTTGGGTTTTAAAAGAACGGGTAGACCAAGATTTCGGTCGAGGTTTTGCATTTCGTGAGACTTGCCTTAAATCTTGTCTTGAAACCTCACAAAAGCGAGATCTCGCGAGATTTATTATTATTATTAATTTATTATTATCATTTTTCCTTGTTTGGATGATTAATCTCGTGAGATCTTGAACCATGGAGGGAAAAAAAACCTCCCCAAGAGAAAGAAAAAGAAAAAAAATTCTAGTTGTTATTTTGTCTTGACCCTGATTGCTATCAACCTCTTGCTGGTTACTTTGAGCTGACACTTCCATTATTGGGTACTAGAGCTATGGCTGGACTAGGCTTCACTTAGCTGTCTGGTGATACTAGTTAAGCACAACTTATCCTAGTAGTCCCAATGCCCGATAAAATAATTTATCAGCTTGTTCATGGATAAGGATGGTAGAGAAATGAAGGAAACACAAGCAGCCAGTCAACAAACTACAGTGAACATATGCCGCTTGGATTGTCTATGACCACCTTGTCGAGTTTTACTACCTGCCAATCGAGAAGAGGATGAATATGGAGATGAGTTTGACCTTGATAATTGCCCATGTGATGATAAGCACAACGTGATCCTGGGCCTCAAAGAATACAATGAAAAGCTTGAACCTATTGTCCTTTTGGATTGGGTGAATGCCTTGGATGATTACTTCAATTGGTCAGACAAGATGCAATTGTCCTGCACTTTCTATTTGCGGCTGCACAGTATGCTGCCGCGTAGGCAGCAGATTGAGACACATGTCAAGTGTCATAGCTAACAATCAGGAATTGTCTTAAATATTTTCTAAATATAAAATTTTTAGATTTTACATTTACTCACCCTAAATTAAATTTATAAAACTAGCCCAAATTTCTTCCGATCAACAAATCCTTTCTTTGTTAACTCTTGTTTCCTTTTGGCAGCAAGAGGATCCATGGCTTAAGATCTCGGTCTTGAACTAGATCTCGACTAGCCAAAAAAATCGAGATCTTGGCCAAGATTTGGTAAAAGTTCCTACTCAACTCGAGTGAATTCGAGGGCCCACCTCAGTGGGTTTTAGGACTCATATTGAGCTGAAATTTGTTATTCAGCCTAATTTCGGCCTTCTAATCATAGTGGTGGCCTTAGATTTTTGAGAGAAAAATGTGTTTGTATGAGTTCCGACTCAACCCTAACTTTGAAATTGAAATGTTGAAGGAATGAACATGTAGACTTATAAAACATTAAATGCACATCCATTGTTTGATATAAATGAAAACGCAAAGCTTCAAAGCAAAACAATACATCAAGTATATTCAATTGTTCACAATTCCATATCATGACATTACAATATCTTGTACTTATGTTACACCACGAGAGTACAAGTGTGAAATGAAATCAATGACTATTTTAATTTTAATTTCTACAAAATTTATTTTTAATTAAAATATAAATTAATTAACCGAAAATATTTTGGTTCCTTGATTTTGTAGATCGGGTGAAGATATTCACATACATTTAATTCACATACAAACACTTAATGTAGAATATATTCGAGATAAATGATTTTAGGGGGGAGAAAACTCATCTTCCTTGAAGAATGGCTTCAAAATCAGTTGATCCTTGTTGATTATTTGTTCTAGATGACCTAAATGGAGTATTGATGCAATGTAGGAGAAGACTTGAGCAATTTTTGGCGAAAAGTACGGCAAAAAATGGAAGAACAACAAACAGAGGTTGAGAGGACGGGAGATCTTGTTTTGACTCAACAAGAGGGGGTTATTCAAATCCCAATTGACCAAGACCTCGACTCTACCAAGATTTAGAACTTCCTGGGTTTTGCAGGCCATCTTGTCTTGGCCTTTCAAAATATCAAGATCTCGGCTACATCTCGCGTGACCTCAAACCATGAATTGATTGTCTGTCAGTATCGGCCAAGATGCTTGATGACGTGTTCTTACACTCTTCTTCCGCCATCTCTTGGTTTTCTTTGAATCCTGTAGTTTTGACACCTCCATTGGAAGAAGATAATCAAAGTCCCCATAAAACCCTGGTGTTTCTAGTTAAAATCCAATTGCTGAAATGCGAAGAGGAACAAAGTGCCATCGATTTGTGAGTGACCACAGAGTCTCCCCTAATGAGGTTGACATCAAATGATTTATTCAATAAATAGAGCCATTGAAAAAATCAATCCCTTTGTTAAGGTGTCCTGTTCCAATTACAGGTTCAACAGTTGTTGTCATTGAAGATCTGCTAAAATTGATCTTTAAGGATCTAGCCCCAATCCTAGTTTTCCCCTTAAACCCTTAACCTTCCTCAAACAGCATAGCCTTTCCCTTCCCCCTTCTCTCTCATGCGGCTCTAAGAGAGGCATAGCAATAGGTTTGGATATGGGCTAACTTTGTAAAGTGAAGAAATCCTAAGGCAGCTAATATAGTATTCAAAACTTTTTTAACTCAAAAATCAATTGAAATATCTGAACTGTTTATTTCTTACAAGGATATGTATTGGATTCTGGTTGCCTGTGCAGCAGCAAATACAAATCCCAAAGTTCAGTTAAGGAGCTGGGGAATGATGGCGTACTCAGGAGGTAAGGTTAATTCGTCGATGAGTAGAATCATTGGGAAGGCATGAAAGGAGTCCTCATGGAGAAATACCTTCCTTCCACCTATCATCAATTCTTGTACACCCAGCTCAACTCCCTACACCATGGTAATATGACAGTTGAAGAGTGTTTTGATCAATTTAAAGAATATCTTTCTAGTACTGGTTTGGATGTGATGAACAACTCTCATCCTGCTTTAAATTGGGATTGAGACTCTAAGAGGTGACATAAGGGATATGATGGATGTTGAGATGAGTGCATTGAGAAGGCCATGTAGACCCAAATTTTATCAAGGCAGCCCCAGAACAATTCAATAATTCAGCTAGTGAAATCAAGAAGACCTATACACCTAATCGATCTAGTCCTGCCCCTATTGAAGCTCAACAAACCACTTATGGTAAGGGTAAGCCCATCGAGGTTAACATTCGTTGTTACTTGTTAGTATTGTTACGATTTGAAATATAGTTGGCCATGTTGCTAGATTTTGCCCCCAACTTGGCAAGTCCAACTGCATTATTACAGCTACTGAATCCAACCCTGAAGTACTTACTGTTGAACCATGGATGGGGGCTGTTAATGCTGGCCTTGAGAGTGAAGACATAATACGAACATTTAGGTTTGAAAGTCAAAAATTTTAGTCATTTCTTATCATTTGTTTCTATGATTTGGGTTTTGGAAGTATAATATTCTTTAGACAACATACGTGCACCTTGACTTCATCTTCAGGGGGTACTTTTTACATAGAATTTAAATACAATGCGGGGCGTCGCCTTCACCCCAAGAGGTGTTGAAACTATCGATTATGGTAGAATGGCTTGAATTGATCAATATGATCTAAAGCCCTCTATTTATAATAAAGTGAAAAGAACAATATTACATAAATACCCTTACTTGGGTAACAAGAAATAGAAAATTAGATGAACAAAAACTCTAATAGAGTTGAACTCCTAGTAGAACTCAACCAACCCTCCCCCTCAAGTTGAGGCATAGACATTAGTTATGCCCAACTTGTCTACAATAGGAAGGAAATCTCCTTCCTTCAAACCCTTAGTGAAAATATCTGCCACTTGGTCTCTAGACCTCACAAAAGGCATGCAAATGAGCCCTTGTTTTAGCTTTTCTTTGACTAAAAACTTGTCAATTTCAATATGTTTAGTTTGTTCATGTTGCACAGGATTATTGACAATACTAATGGCAGCCTTGTTGTCACAATATAACATCATAGGGTTTGGAACTTGGACTCTAATATCTTCTAGCAAGCCTTTCAACCATAGTATCTCACAAACTCTACGAACTATAGCTCTATATTCAGCTTTGGTATTGGATAAAGCTACCACATTCTGTTTCTTACTTCTCCAAGTAACTAGATTACCTCCAACAAAGGTACAATAAGTTGAAATTGACTTCCTGTCAAGAGATCCAGCATAATTTGCGTCAGTGTATGTTTCTACTCTTAGATTATCAATGGGTGACAAAAGAATTCCTTTTCCAGGAGTTCCCTTCAAATATTGCAGTATTCTAGTAACAACCTTCATATGAGCTAAATATGGATCATGCATGAACTGGCTCACTATCCCTATGGCATAAGCAATGTCTGGCTTGGTGTGGGACAAGTAAATAAATTTCCCTACCAGCCTTAGGTATCTTCCTTTATCCACTGGTTCTCCCTATTTTTCCTTAAGTTTAGCTCCAGCTTCAATAGGGGTATCAACTGCTTTACACCCCAACATTCCCACTTCTTATAATCAATATAGGACAAACTTTCTTTGGGATAAGTATATACCCTTCTTTGATAGTGCCACCTCAATCCCTAAGTAAATATTGTAACTTCCCTAGATTTTTAATCTCGAACTCTCTTTCAAAAAAGTCCTTCAACCTTTGAATTTCCTCACCATCATTCCCTGTGATGACAATATCGTCCACATAAACATTGAGAAGTGTGATATTAATACCTAACATCTTGACAAATACTGTATAATCAACATTGCTTTGTTTGTACCTAATAGAAGTCATTTCCTTTAGGAGGCGTCCAAACCAGCATGTAGGAGACTATTTTAACCCGTAAATTGACCTCTTCAACCAACAAAATTTTCCTGCAGTATTGTCATCCGAGAAACCATGTGGAATTTTCATATAGACTTCTTCCTCTAACTCCCCATGTTAGAAGGCATTCTTTACATCAAGTTGGTGCAAGTTCCAGTCTTTGTTCACAGCTACAGACGACAAAACTCTGATAGTGTTTAGTTTCGCAACAGGAGCAAAAATCTCATGATAATCAATCTCATAGGTTTGGGTAAACCCCTTTGCAACTAGTCTAGCCTTCAACCTGTTGACTGATCCATCCATATTTTGTTTAACCACAAACAACCATTTGCAACCCATGGATTTTTTTCCTAAAGGAAGTGTAACCAGCTCTCAAGTATCATTTTTCTTCATTTTTTGCATTTCCTCTACCATAGTTGCCTTCCATCTCTTATTAGCATAGGCTTCCCGCCAACTTTTAGGAACAAATATAGATGATTGAGAGGATATAAAAGCACGGTAAGAGTCAAACAAAGAGTCATAAGAAACATATTTAACTATGGGATGCTGAGTGCAAGATCTGACTCCTTTTCTAACAGCAATAGGAAGATCAGAAGAATATACCTCAGGGGGAATAGTAGAATCTGATTCTAGAGAAGGAGACTGAAGTGGTAATGTGTCTCCTTTCTCCACTTGCTTTGGCTGGTTGTAATTCTTCCTCTGATAAGTCTGCACCTCCTTATTTTGGTCAATCTTGTTTTGAAAGACCTTAATAGTGTACCTCAAAGGAATGGTCTCCCCCTGACCAGGTTCTTCACATGGTTAAGAAAACGGAGGGGGAGAATTAGAGACCTCAAGTATACTGTCCGAAGTCTCCCCTAGTTAGAAAACTCTTCTTGAACTCTTAAGTTGTGTTGTGGTGTTGTGTGGGAGCCTTTGTGTGTGATAGGAAGGTCTAGAGTTGGAAGAACACCTCTCCTCTAGGACTCTCCCCCTGGATAGGTGTGTAGTAAGGGCAATACTCATTAAAAATTACATCCATGGATATAATGGTTTTCCTAGAAGGAGGATGATAACATTTGTGCCCTTTCTGAATAGTAAATACCCCATAAATATGCTCCGTAGGCCGTGGGGAGCCAACTTACTTTGGTGGGTGGTGATTATGGCATAACGCAAACATTTAAAAACCTTTAGGGGAATAACAAAAGAAGAGGCTCCCTAGATAATCGCATTAAGACATTTAAAGTCAAGTATCCTACTGGGCATCCTATTCATAAGGTAAAAGGCAATGAGTATAGCATCACTCCAGTATTGGTTAAGGACATTTATAGCAATCATAATTGAATGGGCTATCTCTAAAAGATGCCGATTCTTCATTTCGTCAACCCCATTTTAGGCAGTTGTATCAACACAACTAGTCTGGTGTATTAGGCTAGAGTCAGAAAGATATCTCTGAAATTCACCATCAATAAACTTTATACCATTGTCACTTCGAAGGATCTTCACAATGGCATTGAACTGAGTTTTAATCATATTATAAAAATCACGAAAACATCGAAAAACTTCATTTTTTTTGTTTTAAAAGATAAATCCATGTAGAACGAGAGTAACAATCAATAAAAGTAACAAAGTACATATGGCCAGTAATAGACACATTGTCAGGGGCTCCACACATTAGTATGAATTAGAATAAAATGAATAGATTTTCTATTATGAAGAGACGATAAATAAGTAGAATGAGTCTGCTTCGCAAAAATGCAGGCTACACAAAAAATTCATCCTTTTTACAAGAAGAAACTAAATAAGGAAATAGTTTCTTGATAGTTTTTAGAGGGGGTGACCTAACCTACGGTGACATTGATGAAGGTCTGATATTATCGAATGGACCTTAATTGAAGATGTAGTCAGAGCATAAGTAGATCCTTCAATTGGCTCCAACATATAAAGTCCATTGTCTAATTTACCATGTCCAATCTCCTTCCCCGTTACCAGGTCCTGGAAGATACAGTATGATGGGAAAAAAGTCACTTTACAATTCAAGTATGTGTAAGACTATTGATAGAGAACAAGCTAGTAGAGAAAGAGGGAACATGTAAAACTATAGACAAAGAAAGTGATGGAGAATGCTGAATGGTCCCTCTTTTAGCAATAGAAGAATAGGAGCCATTTGCAATTTGAACTTTATCTTTTTTGGAAGTTGGAGAATAATGTAAGAAAAAGGAGGATGGACCTGTCATATGATCTGTGGCTCCTGTATCAATGATTCAATGAGTAGAAATTGAAGAAATATAGAAGCCTGTAAAAGTTTTATGTGAATTAGCAAGGTAGGAGTTGGTATGGGTAGTGGAGGAAGTAGTAGTAAAGGCTGTATCGGCAATAGAAGACTGCAGCATACGTTGTAGAGTAGCTAACTCCTATGAAAAACCAACGTCTACAAAGGGTGTTGTGGAAACCATCTTAGAAATATTAGACTTCGGTTTTCCCCTTCTTTATGCCCTTTTTTTGCTCAAAATCAATAGGTTTCCTATGGAGCTTCCAACAATTGGCCTTGGTATGATATGTTTTATGACAATGCTACACTTGACAATATCCTTAGCCAAATCAGATTAATGCTAACAAACTTTAAGGCTGATTTCTCCACAATAGGAGCATGAAACATGTCTAATTTGACGGCTTTCCTCACACTAAACAAGGGCATAAGACTGTTCCAGTGTAGGAAAGGGAGAACGACTCAATACTTGCACTCTGATCTGATCATACTCCACATTCAAACCCACCAAGAAGTCATATACTCGAATCTTATCAATATGCTTCCTATAAGTGACCACGTCATCCGGATTAGTGGGGTGATAATCCCCATAATGATCCAATTCCTGCCAAAGAGATCGCAACTTGGCATAATATTGGGCCACAGTTAAGTCCTTTTGGGTAGTCTCATGAAGCTTCTTCTGTAGCTTATAAACTTGTGCATTTTCCTCCAACTGTCCATATGTTTCGGTAGTAGCCTTCTAGATTTGGGTTGCAATATCAAGTAATAGGTATCCACGGGCAATATTTGGATTTATGAAATTCAAAAGGAATGACATAATAAAAGAGTCATTCGAGATCCATTTATCCCTTGAAACACTTGTGGCGGTAGGTTTGATAGTGGCGTCTGTAATGTGTCCATATGTTTCCCGGATCAAGGGCCAAGTTCCATAGACGTAGGCAGCGGTATGGCTTGTCCTACGACATTGTGATGAAAGCCTGGCTTATGGATTCTTTTGAGTTGGGAAGGGAGGTGTCCTTTGGAATTCAATGTTGCCATTCGAGGGAAGGGAAGGCATTGCTCAGTAACTCCAGCCACGTTTTGCATATCTGAACCATGATAGCCTAAAAGAAAAGGATCGTCCGGCTGTTGTTGAGAAGCTTTTGTCGCCATCCAGCTGCGCTGTATTGGTTCAGAGCATTTGTGTTGGGTGAGAGAAACCAGTGGAACCAGGAGTCATAGCTGTGTAGAAAAACCAAAGCATCCTTGTTGCTGCATATACATTTCTATTTTTATAAGATTTTGGTGCTGCATTTACGTTTCTATTTATATAGGATTTTGGTGCTGCATTTACGTTTCTATTTATATAGGATTTTGGTGCTTGTAACTTGAGATACTCTGTGTTTTGATTCGACGTATATTATGGAACAGGGTGGGTATGAGGTGGTGGGAAGTTTGAGTGGTAGGTATTGAGGGGTGTGTTCCTTGGAATGGAGATTATGTTGAGAGAGAAAGATTCTTTGGAGTCTTGAGGGATGCTTTGTTTTGAAAGAGTGCAATCCATGGCGGAAGGGTATGTAGCTTTAGAGGAAGGGTATTTTGGCCAACAAAAGATTGTCCATAATTATTTGAAAGGGTGTGTTCCATGCTGGGGGAATGTTTCTTTGGAGGAAGGATATTTTGGTCCAACAAAAGATTTGACATAACTGAATTGGGTTTTGACTTTTATATAGTAGTATGATTTGAATTAGCCTCATCTTCTCCTTCAACCTTTTAACAATCTTGGTTTAGAATTGGAAGTAAATTTAGTTTCACCTATTTCCTATAAGTTTTGATTGTAAGCTGGTTAGTGTGTTGTAGGTTTGTCGCTATAAATCCTTAATAGGTTAAGCTTTCATTGCTGTTCCTTTGTTGTTTTTATGTTAGGTGGTTCTTTGTTCTTATTTGATCGAAAAGCACTTCGGTATTTTCGCAAAGATGGACACCAATGGAGAAAAAAGAAAGATGGAAAAACCGTTCGCGAGGCCCATGAAAAACTGAAGGTTTGTCCTACTGTCTCTATTATTGTTTGATCAAATATACTTTTTGTAGGTTGTCAGTTAACACTCATACTTGATTATGTGCTGTGCTGCATATCTGATGAGCTGGTGATGTTTATATCTTTATTGCTTTAAGATGACAAAGGTAAAAACACTGGCCATGTTCATTTCCTTTATGTTTGTATTGATTAAATTTTCATCTAGTTTTGCAGGCAGGCAGTGTAGATGTTCTTCATTGTTACTATGCCCATGGTGAGGACAACGAGAATTTTCAGAGACGGAGTTATTGGATGCTTGATGGGTGAGTCCTGCTTGCGTTTGTGTTGGTCTGTAATCTCTCTTAAACATAGTTGTCATGGCGCCTAGGTGAACCAAGGTGTTGGAGAGCTAAATTACAAGGCGGCACCAATTAGGCACCCAGGTCGACCAAAGCGTCTCGACTCCGAGGCACTGCCTTGATAAGATAAGGGGAAAAGCCAAGAATGATGTAGCTTGCAGTGAGAGAGGACATGAGAGTATATGATTCTATGCAAGATGCAATCTTTGAGAGAGTGGAAGAGATGGAGGATTTATTTAGTCAGCTTAAAGCAGTTTGAAACTTAGGATGAGGCTTTGTTGAATTTGGTTTCACTAGACTTCAGTTGAACTTGGATTGAAGGCCTTCTGCTGTGAACTTTAATTGGCTGCTCATCACCAATACTCCATATTTAGTAGTGAGAGAGTTTAAGGATTGAGGGTATTCATTACCATTGATTTTCTTCCATTGTGTCTTTGTTGCTTGAATGACATGCTGTTACTGCAGATTGATGAGTTTCTGTCATATATGTTGAGGGTTTTTTGAGGCAACTGGGTGAATTTTTTATTTTGCTGGATGCATTTATATATTTTATGCTTCAGCTAAATTTTTATTAGGCCTTTGCCTTCCTATCTTGCTGCCTTAATTTTAGAGCTGGATGGGAGGTGATGAGTTGCATCCTGACTAGTCAGCGTCTTCATGTTGGTTATCCTCTGGTCAACTGCTGTTCAATTGAAAAGCTCTCTCAAACTCGTGAAGTATGAATCTGAACTGGTATTCAGATCCATAATTAAGAATGCTGTCAAATGTCAATTAGGAGGTTTTATACCAGTTATGCCGCTTTTCCCTTAAAACTTCTGAATGATGTTTAGGTTGAACTAGTGTAAACCAGACAACATGAGGTTATGTTATTGTATCAGGTGCTATTAAACCAAATAAATTCTTTCAAAAGTACGTGTTATTATCTTCCAACACCTTCTAATGATTTTGGTATATTTCGGATCTCGTTCTTGTCTCTTCTTTTTTTCCCCTTTTGGGAAGGGGGAGGGGTGTTCTGCATTCCTTAATATAATGTAGCTCTGGGTCCTTCATGTGATATCTTATTGCTTGAACTGCTTTTCAACCTTTTCTTTTCTGCTTTCAATTCTCATCCTTTTTTATCCCTTTCCATGTCTTCAGGCAATTAGAGCACATTGTTCTTGTACATTACAGAGAAGTGAAAGAGGTGATTATCTGGACTATTCTGCATCTGTGGCTTCATTCCCTTGGGTTTTTTTTAATGTTAATTTCAGTATTTTGAAATGGGTGATTAACATATGCTTTCTTGATGTAAAGAAAAGGAAGTTCCTTGTACTATGGTGATATTCGCTGTATCAAGGGATTAAAAAATCTTTGAAAATATTCTCTCGTATGTTGAGTGTTGGAGACTGGCTTATCTGCAGGGGAACAGGTCTGGCATCCCGCGTTTATCAAATGCAAATTCGGCAGCACAAACTGTGAGTTTTCAAAATGGTTCAGCACATTGCCCAGTGCAGGACAATCGTTCCACCCTTACAGTTCAGGCAGCGTATGCTTCAAGCCCAAGTACAGCTAATTGGAGTGGACAGACACCATCATCTGAAGTTGAGGATGTTGATTCTGGGGATGATCTGGGAACCTCTTCTTTTGCTGAAGCTGTCTCCTGTTCTGGACCTCAGAATGTTTCTTTGCAAGCACATGATACCCCAGGTAAAAGTTAAAAACTATGGTGCAGCAGACAGACATGTCAACCTTAATTGCCAATGCCTTGTCTTGTCCTTTTAGCATTTCCTTGAATCTTGCATCAAGTGAGAGTGGGCCATCAAGGATAAATAAATTCCTTCTATGGGTTCTGGGGAATTATCTGTTGTTTTGCTTCTATGGCTGCTTTTCTAACTGAAAGTACAAAAAGTCTCTTTTCCGTCTCTGGTAGGGATGCTTGTTTTATGTGCCTTTATTTTAGAGTGTGCAACCCTGTAACTTTACTTTATGACCATCCCCAAACCCTGTAGTGGTAGGAGCCTTGAACAGTCTATACGCCCTGTTTGTGATCTTGTAGGTTTTTGTTTTTCAGGATTGTCTGAACTACCTGTGAATTATCTTACTTCTGGATTGTCTGATGCTCGTGTTGGTCATGAGGGTATCTCTTCCATGTGGACTGGCTTTCAGAGCTCAGGCAGAACAGTTAGTAGCATGCAGGAGCAGTGCATCAACTTTGACCAGCTCAATGGTAGTGCAATTGTGACTAGGAAACCTACGGATGCTAAGTTGGATACATATGGCTTGATCAAGGATAACCTCACTGGTGTTGACAGTGTATTCCCTGATGGAAACTTTCCAATTTTGAACAGGGAAAGTCGAAGAACTGCTCAGGTTCGTGGTTTACATAAACTCCTGTTCGCATTATTGACTTTGCCTTTTGATGGTTGGTACATTGCTCATGGCATTAGCAAAAAAACCCATACATGTTAAATTGCTGCACACTGGTGTTCAAAGTGTTGCTCAGAATTGCTTGAAATATTTCTGTTTTGGATGATAACAAAATGAAACTCTATGAAAAATATAAAAGGTGGAAGGTACTCGTTGAAATTTCATCATTTTGGAAAAAAATTTACAGTATGTGGGTTGTCTTTATCATTTTGACCAAAACGCTACAAAACCATTGTCTCTTTTTGAGGTGAATTGGTTTAGTCATTTCGACTCTTAAGGTTTGTCTGCAAACTTGGTTTTTAGTGATTTTTGGCTAAAGTACTCTCAAAGAAACATGGAGCAAATTATCGGGGAGTAGTGGAGTGCATTGAAAGCGAGAATCTGCTGCATTTTTGGAAGCTCTGAGCAAGTTTCAAAGTTCTGTAGTCTTTATTCATATTAGAAAAATGTATAGAGCATTGCACAATGTATACTACTAATCATAATCCAAATGTCTATCGAAACCACCGGAATTTCAGATTTTGCCAAACTGAGACGAAGCCTGGATGGTGAATTATTCTTCCAATGTTTCAACCCATCTCAGTTGAAATTTTGACCAATTCTCGGCCATCTCAACTGTTTCGAGCATTTTGGATCATTTTGGTGCATGTCTTTCTTTAAATTACCTAGTTTCAACAAGATTTGTATATTTTGCAGCTGTTGTCTCGGTATACCTCTCTAGTTTTGCAAATTTCAACCTAAGATCCAACTTTTTGGCTTCAAATCCTTATTTATCCCTCAAACCCATGCATTGCTTTAGTCCTCTATCAACAAACATCCACTTTGTTGTATTGTTGGGGAGTAAGCACACCTTGAAGTTAGGTATGTGTATGCTTCCCAAAATTTTGCTTTGTTGATAGTTGATACATCCAAAAAGGTTTGTTTCTTTCCAAATCAATATGTGTTTAGTTTAGGAGCATGATTTATGAATTTATGTTGTTAAACTTTTTCTTCTTGTTCTTGTTCTCTCTTGCGGAGTCTAGTATCTTTTTTTATTTTTTGTTTTAAAAATTAATTCCATGTAATGTATTTGGGGAAAAAATATTATTTATACATGATGGATGTAATTGAATCTAATACATGCGAGACACCATGACTCGATCTACGTTTTGATGGTGTCAAATTTATTTTTCTGCATTTAATTATTTATATTAATTATTTGAAAATGATTAAATATTTGCTGTAATTGTGTTAAAAAGATTTTAAAAAATACCAAATTTTTTTCTGTTTTGTACTTAAAAATTGGTGGAATACTAGTAAAAATATGTATGTATTTATTGGTGTGGTTTATGATGATAATGTTTATGTTTTTCAATTAAGTACTTTTGTTACAATTTACAACTCTTTGTAGTTGTCGAAACGGACACACATTTCTCAACTAGTAGGATATGAATGAGTACTTTTTGTTGGTTCTTTTTATGTAAACTACCTTTTTCATTGTGTTATTTCTGCTTTAAATAGGGTTTGTGCAAAAACCCAATCAAAACAGGACTGAAACCACCCATCGATATGTCTCCAACTCAGTTTGGAGCTGGTCAAAACCGGCCTTGAAACTGAAATTTTGAACCTTGCTAGGAACCCAAGGTCTGAAGTCAAATCACCATATTGGTGTGTGTTTTTAAAATTTAAGGGTTATATTTTTTATGTTGAAAAGCCTAAAGTAGGGTTACAACAAGGAATTGTTCGTACATTGTTGCATAGAAATCAAAATAAGGAGTGCCAGTCTTTGATAATTTTGTCATCATTGAATTGTTCTCAAATGGGTCCCTTCAATTGTTTGAAATATCACAATGTGAAAAAGAATCAATTAGAAGGGATCCCCTAATTTCAATTAGAAATTCATTGGGTCCTTTAGAGACTGTCTCTATATAGAAGTTTTGTGATTTCATTTGGCCATCTAGGCATTTGAAACTGTATATCAGAGAATATGCAATGAAGAGAAGAGTTGAGAGCATTGGAGGTCTTCGTGAATTGTAAGCCTCCAATAAACAATCCTTTATTTATGAAGAGCAATTTAGTTTAGTCCTTACAAGGAAACTTCAAAAACAGAATAAGAGATCAACATAATATGGGAAATTAGGCTTCTAGGCACTATCTCAAGATTCCCTCTTTCCTTTTTTTCATTTTCCCTTTACCCGTCTTCTAATGCTCCACCTCAAACTGGAGTGTATAGGTTAAACATCCCCAGGTTGTTACAAATATAATTAACCTTGCAGCCTCTGGAGAAATCCTAAAGATTTTGTGAACAAATCAGCCAGCTACTCTCCTTTATGAACATGTTAACCCTTGCTACAGCTTCTCACGCATATAGTGGCTATCAAATTCAATGTGGATAGACGCTTGATTATCGAACCATATTGTTCTACATGAATCATCACTAAAGCTAAACTCTCTCAACACTTGTCTAATCCACTTCAACTCACAAGTGACCTGTGCCATAGATACTCAAGATGCTGCACTCAACCTAGCCACAACTATCTGCTTCTTACTCTTCTAGGATACTAGGTTACCACCAATCAAGGTGTAGTAGCCCGTGTGGTTGACCTTCTATCAATTGGTGATCCAGCCCAATCTGCATCAGGATAACATTTCTCTTCTATGATGATTATCTTAGTAAAGTTGACCACAACCTAGGGCCTTCTTAAGGTACATCAATATCCGTTAGAACTATATTCCAATGAGATGTTCGAGGAGCAAATGGAAACTGACTCACCACATTGACTAGAACAACAATTTTAGGTCAAGTCAAATTGAGATAATTCAATTTCCCAATAAGCCTTCGGTATCTCTCTAGAATCTGGATCATGAAGAACATATCAATCTTCTGGGATAAGTTTCTCATTTGGATCAATAGGAGTATCTGAAGGTTTAGAATCAAGTGTCCCCATTCTTGTCAACAGGTCAATCACTTACTTTTTTTGTGACAAGAAGATCCCTTTTTAAATTGAGCAACTTCTATACCCAAAAAGTACTCCAATCTTTTTAAGTTAGTTTCAAATTGTTGTTGCAAATATAATTTCAGTTTATCAATTGCTGTAGAATCATCTCTAGTAATAATATTGTCATCAACATACACAATAAGGAACAAACTTTTAGTACTAGAGTGGTGTACAAATACTGAATGGTCATTGTTAGAACAATTAGTTGAACTTAGTTGGCAAATCAGGGTTCCTCAAAACCCTGCAGTTGGTGTTGTACGGACTGTCTAGGGCTTTAGGAAGAAAAGGGATTTTGGAATTTTAGGGTTTTAGGTGGTAATCAGGGTGGAAGTAGGGATTGAAGGTTAGGGAGGGGGAGGGGGTTAGGAATCCAAAATCGTTGGGTTTAGATTAGGGGATGGAGAGATCTGGGGTTTAGAGGTTTTGGGGGAGAAGGGATGCCACAAGAGAGAGAGAGTGTGGGAATTGAAAGGTGCAAAGGGGTAGGAGTTGTGATGTAACCCTGGAATACAGGACCAGTAGTAGGATCTTTTTTAAGTAAGCAGCAAGTGATCTAAGGCTCAATGCCTTGCTGTTTGGGTTAAAATCTCAGAGGACAGCAGCAATTAAGGGCTTGTAACTCTGCTTTTGAGGAATCGAATTTAAGGACAGCAACTAAACTTTATTCTGTGCTTACAGTAGGTCCATTAGGTCTTAGCTCCTTGCCCTCCAAGTCTGAATCTTGATGAACAGTTGCTAAATCACACCCAAAGCACTCTGAGACCCTGCAGCCAGGGTTGGGGTTGACTTCCAAACCTTGGGTATTGAAAGGAGGGGTTTGAGGTTATGGTTAGAGTTCAGCCAGGGGAAAACTAATGAAGTTAATTCTTTTTTTTTTTTTTCTTTTTTCTTTTTTCATTTTGGGGATTTTGGAATTTCAGCATTGATCCTGAAAGGTTAGGATTTGGAGTCCTAATTGAGTTCCTAGTTGGATCAGGGCTCTGGAAGTGTTGGCTAGGGTTAGGATTTGAAGGGGTGGTAGCAGAAGTGTTGGAGAAGGTAATCCTAAGAGGGTTTAGGGTTTGGTTGAGAGGTTAGCAAGTTATGAGTGTTTTAGTGAAACTAGGTTTAACGTTTCTAGAGGAAGAAGATGAATTGCAGAAATATACTAAACTATTGATGAAGATGTAATTCGAGAGAAGACTGGGGTTTGTGATCCTAATTGTGTTGTAAGAGAGTGAGAGGGATTAAGAAATAGGGTTTTAATGGAGGGGAGGGATACTGCTGTGCCATAAGGATGATGGAGGGCTGGGGGTGTTCTGCGCAAGAGTAATAGGGTAGGGTAACGGGCAGGGGTTTCAGTTACTTGATGGGAGAGTGAACTGGTTCGCTCAAGGTTGCTTTAGGGGCTGTCTCCAAGCTGCCACAGGCAAAGAAGAAGAAGAAGAATAAGAGAAATTGCAGAAACTCAAAAGTACTCAATGGGGATGCTCCTTGGAACCCACAACTCCACTGTTTCAATAGTAGGGTCTATTGCATCAGACATTTTGGTCAAATGTTCTTGTTATCCTCTTCCAGTAATTACTACCCTTACAATTTTCCTCCACTGATGGAAGTTAGTGGTCCCTTTGAGAGGAAAAAAAGGCAAAATCTCCATCATAGTATTTTTGGTTTTAGTCGTAGCTTCAGCCATTCAATAATTACAAACTGCTGTCCACAGCTTTTCATCAGGAAAACAGTTCAAACACCAATCCAACAAAGAATAAAGTGACTTAAATAAGGTCTGCTCTTGCATAAGCAATCACTAATCTTAAAATTTCTGACTTTATACCTTCCACAGAATATTCTTCTAGTCAATAAATCTCTTCAAATCAGTTGGGCAGAACCAGAAATAATATCAAAATCAAGAGGCAGATGTCACATAATAAAACCACCCAAAGTAGGATCAAACCCGGACAAAACCATAGTCAATGCAGTGTGCACTATTCAGGACCAGATTAAGATCCAGAAATAAGATGCAGTTTCGAACCAGACAATCCACAGAATAATCAGCACAACTTCTTAGTCAAAAATAGCTTCAAAAAGCAAGGGAAAAATATCAGCAGAACTGACGCACAATTCTCTCCAAAAAAAAGAACTTCTGTAAGAGATAATAGGGTACTAACCTCACTAGAAATTCACACCAGAAGTTGCGCAAGAGTCTATTCAATGAAAGTAGAAGTTTAGGGTCTTCTTATTGCATCAAATCTTCAACTAACATGACCACAGCATAGGGTGCTGGGCCCCCTTCAATGAAACCCAGAAAACCCTTCAAACCAACTGCAACAGCTTCTCCAAATTGCAAGTACTCTCTGAACCAATAATGCTTTAAATAAAAGGAGATTAGAGGACCTACAACTCTGATGCCATGTAAATCAGAGAATAGGCAGAGAAGAGTAGAGGTGAGAGGCAAGAGAGAAAGGAGAAGAAGAGTTGGAGCCTTGGAGGCCCTGCGTGAATTTCAAGCCTCCAATAAAGAACCCTTTATTTGTAGAGAGCAATATAGGTACAGTCCCAATAAGGAAACTTCAAAAACAGAAGAATAGATCAAACATAATTTAGGAAATTAAGCTTCTAGAGTTAGCGCCTGGCACTAACTCCCTCTTTGCCTTTTTCCTTATCAGTATTTACCCCTGACTTCTAACAGAAACCTTGGAACCTTGCAGTTATATGAATTATTTCAGTTTCAAGGCTGAGTGCCGGGCTTGAAAGCAAATCGTGGAACCTTGGTTTGTGTGTTCTTTCTGGTTATGCCTAGGCCATGACCATTCTTTTGAACACTTCCTATTTGCTTTTTCTCAACTTTGAAGCAGTTTGGTAACTTAGATGTGGAAATGGTAACTACTGTAGCCTTTGACATTTAATTAATGATTCTTGACCTTCAGTTTCCCAACCATATGTTGAACTTTAGGCATAGTAAATTTCATCTATGATCATTCATTTTGTTAGTCCTCACTCCAATGTCCAAAACGGTTTGACAAGTTTCACTTTTCTAATAACCATATTTTCACTTCTCAGATTTGAAAAGGCATAATATATTCAATAGATGTGGAAAACGATAATTTGTTTAATAGACCTGAAAAGGCATAATTTTTTGCCGACGGCAGCCAGCATTGGGTTCCATATCTGATTAGAAATGCTGTGATATACTCTATATACTCTTTCCCATAACTTCTAATACTGGACCAACCCACTGAAATGCAAATAGGGATCAGAAATGTGGTCAATGTCACAAAGAATAAAGAGATACCGTCTGTAGCCATATTACAACACATTTATGTTTGCATAAGGAAGACATCAAAGGCTTTCCACAAATTGAGATTTGGCTGTAGAAGGATCGAATTGTATCTGAGGAATGGGGGGATACAAAAACGTAGTAAAGGAGGCGCACAGACCAATCAATAACATCAGTTGTATTCTTGAATTTGGAATGAAAAGAGGAGTAAATAATTGTCCATTCTGTGAATTGACGAAGGGAAGAGAAGAGACTATTCTCTTTAGATTTTGTATGGTGTAACTATTAAATCTGAATGGCAGTAAGGCATTCTCTTTAATGTAAACAGAACTATGCCTTCAAATTGATTTGAAGTTTGAATTACATTGCTGAGGATAAACCATGACTCCCCACCTTTCAAATTCCTGTCAACTCAATCCTTCTTGAATCTCATTTGAGCTTCAACTTGCTGCTAGTGAAGAGTAATATGAGCAATCATGTTTTAATTTGGAAGAAACGAAACTGACTTTTTGATGAACTTTTGGGTTCAACAGCTTACTTCCTTTGAAACTTCAACTCACTGTGGGATCCAACAGAAACCTAATGAAAAAGTAGATTCTTTGTTATTTCAATTTAATATATTTCTAATTTTAGTCCAGTAATAGCAGGATTTTCTGTAAATAGTAAATATTTGATTGCTATAACTAATAAAATTAGAACAGGAGATTGTAAGACCAAAATTAACAATGTTTACAGTAAATTTTTTTCGTGCATCACCATTTTAACTGGTTGCCTTTTTGGTTGCTGAAGGTCAATCGTGTTGTTGGACTTGGAAGCCCATAATCTTTGTGCAATTTTTGTATCTTTTATTAATGGTACTGCTAATGTTGCCCTTGGGTGTGTTTTTTGCTAATGAAACTAAATTATTTTGTTCCAGTCAGTAGGTGGAGGTAGATGAACTAGTCAATCTTTGGTGATTGCTAGGACATCTAGCCAGCTGGTGCATTTATTGGTCTCGGCATCCAATGTATTAAAGTATCAAATGCTCAGATCTGATAAATGCTAGACCTACTGAATATGGATCTTTTGTTAGTTCTTGGCATCTTGTATCACATCTGTTGAATAGCTCTGCTTATTTCTATTCCTCCATTTTTTAATTTTTTTATTTGGGGAAAAAATCATCGCAAGTGCAACATAGTACGGGCATTTATTCTTCTGCTTTGCTTGAGCAAGATTATCAAGATTTGGTTTATTTCTTGCAGGGACTCCAGAAAAATGGGAATCCTGGGTATGTAGATTATCTTCCATCTGATAAGGGTGCTTTAACTGATGTGAGTATGTTCCAAGTCCCACATGAGCATGATTTGCATCTAGCGCAGAATGAGAATGACCCTGGGTCTTCTACAACAGTTTCAGCCAATGAGAAGTCCTTAGTATTTGGTAACATTGCCCCCCTAGGTGGTTCTTGCAATGATCAATCAGAAGAGTTGAAGAAACTAGACAGTTTTGGGAGATGGATGAATAAAGAAATTGGTGGGGATTGTGATGACGCTTTGATGGCATCAGACTCTGGTAACTATTGGAATTCTCTTGATGCTCAGAATGATGACAAAGAAGTTTCTAGTCTGTCGCTCCACTTGTTGGATGTTGATTCACTGGGCCCATCCCTATCCCGGGATCAGCTATTTAGCATTTGTGATTATTCTCCAGATTGGGCTTTATCTGGAGTTGAAACAAAGGTATGTGTTTTCTGGTGCTCTTCTCCCCTTCTTCATGGTTCTTCTTGGAATCAATATATTTGCAGGTGTTGTTTT
Organism: Hakea prostrata; assembly: GCF_041222555.1. NCBI lineage: Eukaryota > Viridiplantae > Streptophyta > Magnoliopsida > Proteales > Proteaceae > Hakea > Hakea prostrata. The sequence continues at coordinate 50,499,700 of NC_142603.1, read as the reverse complement.
CATTATGTAAATGACTGTTGGGAAGCAAGATTAAAGGCTTTTTAATCCTTTCTCAATGAGTCTAATGGCTTTCTTTCAGGTTCTGATCACAGGAAAATTTCTGGAAAATGTTAAGCTTCCTGATAGCACCAAATGGTGCTGCATGTTTGGCGAAGTTGAGGTTTCAGCTGAAGTGTTGTCGCAAAATGTTCTTCGATGTCAAGTTCCTTCACATGCTCCTGGACGTGTTCCATTTTATATCACCTGTAGTAATAGGTTGGCCTGCAGTGAGGTACGGGAGTTTGAATTTCTTAAAAATCCACCTGGAGTCCCATTCTCTATAGCTGTAAAAAATGAACTGGAGGATGAAATGCGTCTTCAAATACGCTTTGCGAAAATGTTGTATTTAGGATCACAGAAGAAGAGGCTGGATTGCTCTGTGGAGAAATGTGAGAAATGCAGTGTAAAGAATGATATATTTTCAATGGGAACTGATGATGAAAAAGAGTGGGGACAGATTGTGAGGATTTCCATGGCTTTGGAAGGAACTCATGGAAATCCTCAAGAAGCATTGATTCAGAAGCTGTTGAAAGACAGACTGTATGAGTGGCTAGTTTGTAAAGTTCATGAAGAGGGTAAAGGACCGAATGTATTTGATGATGGTGGACAAGGTCTAATTCACCTGGCAGCTGCTCTTGGCTATGAGTGGGCCATTGGACCCATGGTTGCTGCTGGCATCAAACCTAATTTCAGAGATGCACGTGGAAGGACAGCCCTTCATTGGGCAGCTTATTTTGGGAGGTCAGATAGGAACTTTCCACCTTTATAAATTCAAAATTTTCTTTTGCTTTAGATATGTCTAGCTTCGTTGCACCCTTTTATTTCCCCTTTTTTGGCCATGGCTAAAATGTTATTACACTAAATCTTCTATCTTACTATTGAAAGTATGATTGAGGTTTCCTAATTGGAATAGACTCCTCTTTTAGTTATATTTTTTGTTTTCTTATATTCTTTATATTGGTTTCACATTTTGTAGGCTAGGTTTCTAATATTCGGGATTGGCTTTCCTATTCTATTTGCTTTGTATTTCCTTATTTACTCAGATTGTAACTATAAATACCCCATTGAGGCCTTTAAATGAAATATACCTTTTAAGCAATAATTTCTTCAAATTCCAATCAAGGAAAAAATTTCGACCGAAATTGGATACTTTCTATCTGACTCTTGAAAAGTCAATTTCGAGCCTCAAATGCACTCAAATTGATTTGGATTTTTGCATACTATCTATTTCAAGCATAATAAACACTATAGAACTACTAGTTTACTAAAAAACTACTGAAAATGTAACATCTAAGTATCCAACATTCCAAGTATATAGTACATGAATCAGAGAAGAAGCGGGAATGTTATTACTTACAAGTTAGTGAGTTACAAGTCTATTCTATTCAAGCCTCAAGGTCTCCCTCTTCCGTCTGCACCCTATACAAATGACAATACAACTCCCATGATGTTGCCCCATATAGTTTTGGACATAGTCAACAACTGCATCTCTGTATGTGGTCTCATCCACATGCATAAGATTTTCTGACGGTGGGAAGTTGTGAATCTCCAAAGGAACTGGTGGCGGTGGGCCTTGTGACTGTGGAATAGTGTGGAAGATCTGCTCAACAAATGAAAGAGCACCTTGACTCTCAGGATTAGGAGAAGGATAAGGATACTGATAAGGTCCCAGTGGCTGACTCCGATAATCGACAAGTGGGTGGGACACCATAAATAGTAGGAAGAATCAAAAAATAATTTTGACACTACAAATTCATTGATCAACTCTCTAAAGTAAACATATACATAAATTTGGAAGCAATCTAACATGATTTAAGGCACAAATAAAACAAAACTAAAAAAATGAGGAAGTTGGTTACTCACCTTGCAAGATTTGAGAAAATGCACAAATGGATGAGCAAATCAAGTGTTTGAAGGAAATGGAATACTAGAAATTAGGTGTAGAAGGGGATGAAAGCAAGAGAAATCAGCAAAAATTTCCAAAGGAGGTCGAAATGCAGAGGGCGATATCGCTCGATAGGTTGAAATAGCGTCGATAGGTCGAAAAGTGGCTCGGTTTGGATACTTTTTGTTCCTACTACTACATTTCATTTTGAATTCAAAAAATGCAGACATATCAATCGATATTTCGACCATATCGATCAATTTTTGTTCCATGATTCCAATATGGTATCAGAGCCAAAAATCAATTAGGGAAGCAAAGGAAAAAAAAAAGGAGGAAAGACAAATCGTTTCTCTCTCTTTCTCGATTCTGCAACTACAGTCCATGCCTGGCGCTGCAACAACACCACTACTATCCTCATCGCTTGGCTGACCTGCAACATCCATCGATCATCTGACCTACCAATCCCTTTTTTAACCATTGTATGACCTGCAACTACCATCACAACACCCTGCAACCTTTTTTTTAACCCATCGCCAGCTTCCTTTCCCATCAATAATCTGCAAAACATCCATTCCAACAGACATTGAACCAGAGTTTCACCATTCCAGCAGTAATTGCACCCATTCCAACAGCCATCAAACCAATCCAGCTACCCATCCTTCCGCCTCTTTTGAAACTTTGCAACAACCTCTTATTTTTTATACAGTAGGGTAGACTGAACACCAACCCAATCTTACTTAAAAAGCAAGAAAGAAGCAGTTGACTCACCATAGAAAAGATCGAAGGAGATTCGAACGCCCTTAAAACATAATGCTTAAGTCCGTTTCTTTTTCCTTTTTTCTTTTTTGTTTTATAAATCCCTCTTTTAATCTCTAATTACACATTGGCCCCTTAAATTCTATTTTTTTGCCTTCCAGGTAGTCATTTGTAAATTCAAATATCTCTAGGGGCTTTATTGAGAATTTGAATATTTGCAAGGAGTTCATTGTGAATTACCATATTTTCTAGGGTCTAAGTGTGAATTCCCATATTTTTCAAGGGCTAATTGTGATTTTCTATATTTCTAGGGGTCTTTTTGTGAATTTCAATATATGTCTGTGTTTCTCATATATCTAGGGGTCTCTTTCGTAAATTAAAAAAATGAATGTTAGTTGGACCTTTCAGATTTTGTCCTTTTCTCTAGATTTGTTCCAAGAATTTTCATACTACTTTCATCTTACCATTGCAATTTTTTCCTTTCCAAGTTTACCCATTGCCTTGAATTTTGCCTTCTAAGAATTCTCCTAATTACATTCGGGCCATTATCTTACCTTGGTGGACCATGACCTATATCATTTAGGGATTTCCATTGTCATTGTTTTACCCACATGTAAAGATACACGTGAGGGGGAGATTGAAGATGTCTACAATTCAATGTTTACTTCAAGAGCATTGTCTACATTTTTCAGGTCATTTTTCGAATGCCTTTCTTTCAGACTTCCTTGTATAGAATTTGATCTTTGTTGCTTTTAGACTTCTTTGTGCAGAATTTGATGTTTTTTACCTTCGAAAAGTTATCCTTTACCTTGGCAATCTTCTACTTTGGAGATCTAACATTGTTATAGATCTAATTTCTTGACTGTGCAGGAACCCAATCCCTATTACCCCTGGATATTTTCCCCTTACCTTGGCATCTTCCACTTTGGAGATCTAATCTTGCTGAAGATTTGGCATTTGACCATTGCAGAACTTGATCTCTATTACCTTTGGAGATTCTCATTTATCGTGACAATTTTCCCCTTACCTTTAGAGATTGTCCATTTACTTGGCAAAATTTTCCTTTAGAGATCTAACATTGCTACAAATCTACAATTTCACTTCCTATTGTACCCTAGCAATTGTTATCCCAAAAATATATTTTCCCTCAGATTTGAGCAGAAATTTGGTCTTCTCAACATTTGAAGATTCTAACTTTTTCTTGGGCCTTCTTCCTCGGAGACCTGAAGTTGTGGTAGAGATGAGAACAAAGCAAGTGGAAGTCTATAAGGCAGACGTACTTTATAAGATATTAATGAAGTTTGGAGATCAAGTTGTAGATGTTCACCTGGACAGATGTTTTACAATATTTTGGCCAAGTTGGGCATGTGTGATATCCATGCCTCAACTTAAGGGGAGTGTTGGAAGTATGATTAAGGTTTCCTAATTGGAGTAGACTCCTTTTTTAGTTATATTTTCTATTTTCTTATATTCTTTATATTGGTTTCATATTTTGTGTTAGACTAGGTTTCCTAATATCTAGGATTGGTTTTTCTATTCAATTTCCTTATCCAACTCAAAGTAGGATTCATTGAACAAAATTCGGTCCAAACTAGAATTTCAATCGAAATTTCCCATTTTGGGAACCTCAAAACAAAAAACTAGGGGACCGAAAAAAAATCCCAAGCTTCGATCGAAACCGTCGAAATTTCGTCAAAACTTGTCGAAACCTGGTTCATGAGAAAAAAATTCCCAAATTTCGTTGGAAACATGAGAAATTTCGTGAAAACTTGGGAAATTTCGTGGAAACCTGAGACTTTTTCCTGCTAGTTTCGTAGCTTTTCGAGAAAAAAATTTATTTTATTTCTTTCATGTTTCCCCAAATACTATGACAAATACCCCCTCCATGAAGACTTCCTTATCCAAATTATGTATTCACTCAGACTGGTTATCTTAGGCATGTTGATGACCAAACTTATAAAGTTGCATTTGTTGATTACCTTGACAACCATAGGCATAAATGTAGGGGTGTCAACGGTGGGGTTTGGGGCGGTTTTGGGCTGAAAAACACCTAGCCCAAACACGGCCCATTAGCAAAATAACGGTTTCGGGCCGGTTTCGGTTTGGTGCAGTTTGGGTTCGGGCTAACGGTTTAGATTCGGGTTGACTAACGGTTTATGGTGTGTAAGAAAAAGAACAAGAAGAAACAATTGAGCATCCCACAACAAAAGCGGAAATTATATGGAAAGCAAAGTTGCTATTGATTAATTTCCATTAAAAAAAAACCCACCCATTCTATAAAAATCAAGAATCTAGATATTAAGTAGTAAAATGACTATTTTATCTTTGAATTCATGCTTAATTTTTTTAATTGTCTATACCAACTACCTAATGGTAATATAATGATTCAAATACTATTTAATGTAAAATTACAAAACAGATTATAACGGTTGCGGTTCGGTTTCAACCCTTAGCCCAATTACGGCCCATTAAGGTTCGGCGGGTTCGGTTTTAACGGTTCGGCTATAATGCCCCCCAAAAGTAGGATGTCATGTCGTTGGTTAGAGGAGAGGATGTTACAGGCATAGTAGCACCGGCCCGGTTTTAATGGTTCGGGCTATAAATTGACACCCCTACATAAATGTTATAGGATGTCTATGTTCGTTGGTTAGAGGAGAGGATGTTATAGGCATAGTACCACTCAGCTCACAGGATGGATCCACAAAGGCACTCCTTTTGGCATTGAGTTGTACTTTCCTTTTATTGTCAGTTACTTTTTAATTTGATGTTTTAAAGTTAGAGATTATATATTTTATGTACTTAAGTAGTTAAGTTTATAGTGTACTTCTCGGACAACTCTACATTGATGTTATGTACATTGAATGACATATCTACATTGATTTTTTTAGCAAAATGCAGCTAATGTGTTCTTTATACTCAAATTAGCTTAAATGCATAATCCTAACCTAAAATGCTCCCTAAAACTTGGCGAAACTTGATGGCAAAACTTGAATAAAAAAGTCCTAAGTTTCCTTGAAATTTCCCAGTTTCCCACCTAGGTTTCTCATTTTCACCTGGTTGAAACTTGAGTTTCCCTTGAATTTTTTTCTATGGTAGGATTTACTCAAATTGTAATTATAAATACCCCATTGGGGCCTATGAATAAAATATACCTTTTGAGCAATAATTTCTTCAAATTCCAACACTTATCTTTTATGAAAATATTACTTTAGTTTTGTTTTGTTAATACATTGCTCATTTGTCAGGTATATTAGTCCTATATGTTTTATCTACTTCCTCGAGGAATATGCTATCATATTTGTTTTCTTTCTTTTTTCAATGATCCTAGGCATGCAGCATTGATGAACATATCCTATCCTGTATAGTGAATGTATGCACTCCTGTATGTAGAAAGATAACATAGTGAAGGTAAAGTACAAGAGGGAGAAGGATGTAGCTTCTTTTTTTTAATCATAATACGGCCATTGAATTTATTTTTTATTTTTTTACTTTTTCAAATAGCAATCCATTATTGAGCTATCTAATGCTATTTAAATTACTTAACTGTTTTTCTATTTATTTTATAGTTTTGGATTTGTTACCCTGGTTAGGTTTTGTTTACACCTGCGGTTTTGGTAATCCAGGTCTGATAGGTAGAAGTGAAAATCTGCATCCACTGCTTTCTTATATATGCCAGTTTTCCCTTCTATTTTTAGTTACATTGAGAGTGGGGCTCTTTGTTTCTTTTTTCTTTCCTCCCAGAGAAGAAACTGTTGTTGCACTTGTTAGACTGGGTGCTACCCCTGGGTCTGTGGAGGACCCAACACCGCAATTTCCGGGGGGACGAACAGCTGCTGATTTGGCATCAAGTAGAGGACATAAAGGAATTGCTGGATATCTGGCTGAAGCCGATTTGACTAGTTACCTGGCTTCATTGACTATCAAGGAAAATGTGATGGACGGTGTTGCAGCAACTCCTGCCGCAGATGAGGCCATTGAGACAGAAGAGGAGCAACATGTTGTCTCTCCAGATGGAAGAATGGAGGAACAGCTTTCCTTGAGAGGGATTCTGGCTGCTGCCAGGAAATCAGCTCAAGCTGCTGCTTTAATTCAAGCTGCCTTGCGTGCTCGTTCATTCCAGCTGCGACAATCACAAACTACAAGTGATGAAAATCTTGAAGCTTCGACAAATGTAGTTGCTCTTGTATCATTGAAGAAGGCCCCAAAGATGAGCCACTTCAGTGACTATTTGCATTCTGCGGCTGCTGTAAGAATCCAACAAAAGTTTCGTGGCTGGAAGGGGAGAAAAGAATTTTTGAAGATTCGCAACCGTATTGTTAAGATTCAGGTACACAATTTTATTCTTTATTTTAACGCTGATTGTTTACTAGAACTGCATTTTTTTTGCTGGTACTGAATTGGATAAAGCTTCATGTTGGAGTAAAATACAAAATACATTGCCTGCAGCTGAGTTCATCTTGACTTTATTACTTAAACTACTAACTGCTAAATTAAATTCCTTTATGATGCCAGATTGCATAATCATGGTAGTCTTTTATGTGGAGCAACATTATGAACTGTTTGCTCCCTTGGTGCTCATTATTTCTACTCCAAGCATTTATGATTGAGAAACCAAGTACAGTTTACTCAACCAAATTTGTTTGTTAGATCATGAAATATCATAAGTCTTTAATTTCTGGTTGTTTTAGGTCATCAGTGATCCTACTTTTAAGTTGGTTTTTTAAAATCTGTTGACCAGGGTTTCAACTCCATCAAGGATATTTCTAGAACAGAATTAATGTGGTATTGAAGAAGAGCAGACTAATGCTGACCTAAGAATAAGTCTGCTATGGTGAGCTTAATAGTGATGAAAGTAAGGGAAGAAGGGTCCCAAGCTCACTTCCAAGTGGTTTGGTAAACCTCATGTCCCAGGTTCGAATACCCTCTGCTCCTTTGTTTTTGCATTGGACAGTTGTGTGCTCTTTGGCCTCGGCATGGGCACTACCGACTTCTGTGGACTATACTAGGCCTCCGGTGGGGCTCCGCTAAGGGGGCCAGTACGCTGGTAGTGCACAAAGCTAATGTTGCATAGGTCACACTTGATAAAAAGTTTGAACATTGCGTAGCGGGGAGGTGCTAGGTCGCTACTACTGCATCCCCTCTTTTTATTACCAAAAGAAAGTAAGGGAAGAAGGGGGAAGGAAATTGCATAATAGAAAGGTTAGGGGGTTGGAAAAGTGCTCACATAGTCACACTAGCCTCCTAAGCTCTCACAAGTGTAACTCAATTCATTCTATTCAATATGTTTTTAATGATGAGGATTTCAACAAGCCTTTTCCCAACTAAAGGGTTAGGCTACATGGATCCTTGCCTTCCATTCATTTCTATTTAAGGCTATACTAGATACAAGGCCTAAGCTATGTGTATCCTTTCTCACCTCTTCTCATGAGGTTATCTTAGGTCTGGCCCTAATTCTTCTAATTCCTTCAGCTTGGATTAAATCACTTCTCCACATTGGGGCATTTAAAGGACTCTGTTGAACATGGCTGATGCTTGAGGGCTTGTAGGATATGATCTTCAGGTTTTGTTTTGATTTGGATGGATAAATTGGGTGATTAGGAGTTTCGTGCTTTTGGGGTTTTATAGAGTCTAGAAATTCGGCTTTTTTTTGGGGGGGGGGGTGGATGTGGGGTTTGGCTTGTAGATGCTTGCAGAGGGGTTGGAATGGACTCTTCAAGACCTTATGTTCAGCCACAGCAGGAATTGTCTTGACTTCACTAAGAACCCTAGGAAAAGAACTATGAGGGATTTCTTATGCAATGGAGGCCCTATACCTATATAGCCCAACCCTAGGCCTATTGCTAGGAAAAGACCCTAAGTTTATGCTGGATTTGTATCAATTGTTGGCATGGATAATTGACCTAGTGGATTGGGTGGCACCTAATGTCTAGGTATTGCCTTGATGTACTCCCTTCCTCTCGGAAACATTACTCATCTAGATATCATGAGAACTATGGTTGGAGTGGTTGAAGTGTTTTTATGATGCAAATCAGACAAAATATTACAGTGAAAAAAGAGCATTATCATTTTTATGCCTACTTTCTTCCAACTATTTCTTCATAGTCTGTTCTGGCAGTTTTCTGGCGCTTTTTGTGTCCTTTGTGTTCCATCAGTAAATTATGGCATGGCATGGCTTTTGTACCTATTCTTTATATTAACAGCTGTTACATTTATTCTGCTTGTCTTCTTCTTTCAGGCACATGTAAGAGGGCATCAAGTTCGTAAGATATATAGAAAAGTAGTGTGGTCTGTTGGCATTGTAGAGAAAGCCATTTTACGTTGGCGGCGGAAGAGAATTGGATTACGAGGCTTTCGTGCGGAAATAGCTGTTGGAAATGTAGAAAATGAATCTAGGAAAATGGATGAGTACGATCATCTGAGGGATGGTCGAAAGCAGAAAGTTGCTGGTGTGGAGAACGCTTTAGCTAGAGTTCATTCCATGGTTCGTAATCCAGAAGCTCGTGATCAGTACATGCGCCTAGTCACTAAGTTCCAGAAATTTAAGGTTGCTGCATTTCCTCAAACCATAATCAGACACTTGTTGTGTATGTGTGGATTTTCTAAGTATAAGTTGGTACATAGTTGCATTCAGCAGTTGTTGACTATGTGTTCACTTGATGTGTGTTCTTAATTTCTAAAATATTCCTTTTTCCTACCACTGGCTCATTCAAGTGTCCTTCTATATCCAAAACAGATGGAAGATGAAAAGAGCAGCTCGCAGCAACCACTTCCAGATAATCTGGAAAATGACATCAAGGAGGAAGATCTACTTCCACTCATGACCACCTAAATAATGACAATAAAAGCAGGAACCTACATTTCTGTGCAGTTCAGCATTCAGATTTTTCAGTTGTAAGTATCGTCGTACATGTCCTGTTTTCAATTGGGAAGTTTTTTATCACTAGTGGAAGAATGGAAATTGGGGGGGGGGGGGGGGGGAGGAGATTGTACATGTGTAGAAAGGAATTCTCTATGGTAGACAGTTTCAGTGACCCTGGAGATGAGTATTCAGGATGGGACAGCTATTTAACTAGTGACTGGAGTTGTAGAATTGCTTTACTAAGACCTGATGGTATGTTAACTTCCAAGACCTCTTGATTGTCATCGTAACTATAGATAGCAAGGTTAAAGGCTAAAGCTGGGAGCATCCAACCATGTATCCTCTATTTTCTCTGCAATAGTTCCAGAAGTGTCTTTCACTGCCCAGAGGTACCAAAGCGACACAAAATGGAAGAATAATTTGTAGTTCATTAGATATGTGAATTATGGTGATGAGGTGACGAGCTTCTTAAATGTTGGTTTCTCTATTTAACAAGCAGTGATGCAGTTCAGGACACCAATATTCGTTCACTGATTAATGATGGAAGCTCACATCCTTCTATGTAAATTGTGTCTTTTCATCACAGAGTACATAGTTACCTTTTAAAGTTTTTCATGGCCCTCCACACTGGTGGACAGACCTCAGAGGATTTACTGTAACCCAAATTTTTGAATTATGTAAGCTTTATAAAGTACTAGAAATTACAAGGATAGGACTAATTTGCCGTTTTAACTTCATGATGATTTTATACATATTATATGTTTGCTGTTGCTAGAAGTAGAAGTGGTCATTGTTCTTCGTTCTATGTGAAGTTAGTATTTTGGAGATATTTTTGGTTAATTCTTGCGTGTAGAAAGGTAATGCAAAATTACTCTATTTTGGAACTCCTCTCACCCTATTTGCAATCTGCACCACCTCTTGTTACTGTGATGTTTTCCAGTTATTTATTCAAAATCATTTTCGATTCGTGGAATCTATTTGCACTCTTAACTGGAGAACGATTTACGCTTGAGGCTCATCAGGTTCTTACATTTCTTACCAGTTATTTTATGTGATATGATTCTCTATTTATGAATCATGTGGAATAATTAATGATGCTACTCATCTCTTTCACTATGCATCAGAGTAGGTTCAGATCATTTTTTTCAAAGAAATCCCACTCTTTAATGTATAGGAATCATGGGAGGGGGAGCCAACCTTGGCCGAACTGAATTTCTGAGCTTCCTCTTGTTGTCTGCAATTTGCATTGCCCCTCTCTCTCTCCTGTTACACTCTTAACGAGATTGAGAGAGGAAGAACCATCATCTGGGGAATGTTCAAACACTTCAGGCTTATCAGGTTTCTACATTTCTTACTGTTTTATGCGATATGATTCTCCTTAAGAACCATGTGGAATAATTAATAGTACTACTCAAATCTCTTCACTGTGCATTAGGGTTTTTAAGATATGATTGATCTCTTCTCATGGAGTATAACAGATAACCTTGTTACAAGTATGAATTTCATCTACCACTTCCTGGGTTGAAAGAGATACCCAAATTTTAACCATGTATCAAACTCTGAAGTCTAATTCAGTCACGTACACTTCCATGCATTAGAATGCATTCATGCAAGTCCTTGTACGTTGTGGTTCTCGCAATGCTGGCTCTGTTGGTCCCAATACAGAGAACCCTAATGGTAAAAAAAATTGTGCTCCTCATGGGTCTTTGACGTTCAAATCTATTTTTCTCTAGGCTTACCCAAAAAAGGGACCTCGGCTAAAGGACTGAAATTGTTCTCATGAGCAAGGTTTAAAGTATCGGTATCAAATATCGTATCAGTCAGGTGATTTTAAGAGATGTATCGTCCTGTATCGAGTATTGTATCGCTCTAGCTAATGTATTTTAGTGTAATTCAATAGAGAGACGTATGGGTCAAATATGGATACATATCGGCTAGTATCATATGGTATCGTGGGATACTTTAAACCTTGCCCATGAGAAGTTGTTTGATGCTTGATGCATACATTCTCATGTAGAGAATACTTGCCCTTCTTCCAATTTCTGCTGTTATTTCTTTCCTTTGTCCCATTGATATATTAACCAAAAAAGGACCATGGTGATATTAATTTCATTTATTCCCGAGGAATGCCCTAGCATGGTCATGTAAAGTTGTACAATCCATGTAAAAGGGTTTGACTAGGTTTTTTTCTGATGTCAGCTGTAAATCTAATGCATCAACCCTCCTCCTTTACCCAAGTTTAGGATTGACAACAAACACTACCGAATAGGGTTGTAACAGGGACATGTTGGTCAGGCTTTACAAAACTAATCTCATTCTTGAATTCCATTAGCTAAGTCCATTCTTGTCTTAACTCTAATCATGGCCAAGCCAAGCCCAATCCCACCTTTATTGTCCATAATAAGGGTGGGTCATGACAAGTTGACTCTGTCACTTCCTGATTGGTCTTGTTCTTGTCTGTAATGGATTGTATCTATTCCTAACATTGGCCTTGTCTCTCTCCTTGACGCTAATCCTATTCTACAGAAAAGAAAAACCTCGATCCTGGCAAATTAAAGTGAAAAATTATCTCAACTAAATTGAAAATGAGATGTGCAATCGGACAATGAAACCTTCAACTCCAAATTGTTATGAAACTTAAAATAAAATATTAAGTTGTCAATATGTTAAGTCTAATATAACAAATCTTATCCATATATACGACAACAAAATAAAACTTTCATAAGCTACCCTATTCAAACTTATACAAATTTGAGTTAACCTTGCTTTCTGTTTTGCATTATTAACAAAAAAAAAAATTAAGCAAAATTCAATTGAAATATTGATCCTAAAAGACCTAGCTTAAAGGTAATGATTTATGACCTTCAACTTTGGTCCTTTAAAATGTACCTTAACTCAATTAGAATTTTGATTCTATGACTCCTACTCTTATGTGTTTTAGATTCTATTTACAACAACAATAGAAGCAAGGCAACAATTATTTATATAAAATTTCTAATAGAAATATAAGATATATAGCCCATCACTTTCCTTTTGTAAACAAAACTTCATTGAGAAAAACCAACAGAAGTCACTGGGCCCATCAAACAGCAGCTGACATTGTCTAGGCCCATCAAAGCATTATGAAGGCCCAAACAATCTGTTCAAAGCATTTTGCCAAGTTCAAAAGTTCCCGTTGTAACGCTTCTGCAAGCTATTCCAAGTTTCAGAGACGCATCGACTTCAAAAGTTGCAGAAAAGTGTTAGCCTCCGGAACTAGATAGCTATGGATTTTATTGCTAAGCAAATCTTGGCAAGACCAATCGAGAAAGTTGTCGTTCACCCGCTTGTTCTTCTCAGTGTAGTTGATAATTACGGCAGAGTCGTTAAGTATGATAAGGAGCGTGTTCTTGGTGTTCTACTGGGTAGCTCCTCGAAGGGGATTGTTGATGTCACCAACAGCTTCGCAGGTTCATTTCTCAAACTTTGGTTCTATATTCTCATTGTTTTTCTCTTTTCTTGATCTTCTTGTTTTGGGTTCTTTCATGCTTGATATTCTCTGCTTCGTTTGCCCTTTATACTAGTCTATTTTATATATTGTCAGTTTCTTTTTCTCTTTTCTTCTTTTCCCTCTGGAAAACTCGCTGGAAAACTAATCCTGAATGGTGTTCTTATAGAATGGTGGAAACCGTTGCATTCGAGGTTTTTGTCGATGCTTCCATTTGCATGAGAAAATTAGCGTTTGAGATTGTCGCGGTAGAAGGATTACTTGTACCCTTTTTTTTTCTAATTTTTTTAGAAATGATTTTATTACTCGTATAACTGGCAGTCATCACTTGTAAAGCTATGTAAAGTCATGCTTGAGATGGCTTTACCTAATTATAGAAGTTGTGGGACAGTCTTTGAAACTTACTTCTTTGTTCGCATGTGCATGGCGGGGTTTAATTACTATTTTTTTCTAAATGGTTAAATCTCGAATTTGCAGTTCCTTTTGAAGAAGATTATGAGGACCCAAGCTACTGGTTTCTTGATCTTTTAGTCCTTGAAAAGATGATCTCCATGTTCAAGAAAATAAATGGTATCCTTGTTATGATCCATCCTGTATGATTATTATAGATCACATCTGATAGAATCTGCTGGCTGTTTTCATTGTATAACCCAATCTTCAAATATGTTTGCCAGCAAAGGAGCACGTTGTTGGTTGGTACAGTACAGGTCCAGAACTGCGGGGAAATGACTTGGATATCCATTTACGTTTCCAAGAGTAAGAAAAGAAAATCTTTGCTTCCAGTGAACATAATGATACAGATGTATGATATATTGACATCTTCTGTTGGCATCTTACAATTGATGACTTAAAAAACCCTCCCCCCATCCCCCCCCCCCCCCAATCCAAACCCACTGTCCCTGTTTTTAGTTTTTTTTTTTTTTTTTTTTAATGATTGGACTTCTTTGTAGTTGCTCATTGTTACATGATTACGCTTACAAGCTTTGCTGTGTTGGTGTCACTTTATTGAACGCAAACTTGGAAATCTTGGGATCGTGGGTCTTAGTTCAATAGTAAAGTTGCTCCAGTCTGATTGGTTCAAGATTAGAATCGTCTTCACTGTGGAATCAGGGGTTATTCTGCATACATTATGACCATTCCAGACTCACAGTTTCTGTTCTGGCACTGAATGCTTCCTTACTCATAGATTTTTTGGCTTACCTATGTAGCAAAGCTTGAAATTTCAAAAAAATTCCCTCCCTTTTCGCCTTCTGCCATTGTTGAAATTTTTGGTAATATCAGACAAAAACTCAGCTTTAAACAATGCTATACCTGGCCATGTTTGTCTGAATTGGATATCCTTGTTATGTTAGAACATGTCCTACCTCCTCCTATAGTTTTGTTAGAATAGCCGGTGCACAAGGTTCCACCACTACTGTGTCTGGAAGTTCAAAACGTATGCAGCCTTACCCTGCTTTTCTTAGAGAGGCTGTTTCCAAACTTCTGATTACTTCGTCACATTGGAGCACCCTTTTCAATTGAACCAAGGCTCTTCCTTAGTATCCCGGCTGTGTATACCACAGTATTAGTTAGCACCAACAAGGAAGTTTTGTGCATGACATACATCTTATTTGATTTTACATACTGGAAGAAAAAACCTCTCCTTTTCCCTTGAGTGACTGAGCTACAGCCCAATTCTCAGTTGACTGAATGTCACTGTCTAAACTGATTACTTGGTTTGAGCTCATAGATTGTCCTTTTCTGTTCCAGTCTAATTAGGGCCATATTAAATCGTAAGAGCTCACGGTTTTCCTAGTTCTTCAACATAGTCATGTTCTGCTTTCCTTTGTGCGTTTAAAATCTTCAACTTTTACTGTATTTTTAGTTGAGTCCTTACAACTGGTCTTCATGCATGGTCATGTGTTTCCACCTGTTTGTGATATTCTTTGAGTTTATTTTTAAGTTCAAATGCATTTATATCTTGAAATATCCTTCCTAACAATCTTTACATGGTAAAAAAATGGAATGGAACTTATAAAATTTGAGGAGAAAAGGTCTATATTGGGGTTTGTCATGTTTTACTATGATTTTTTTTTTGAAGGGGGGGGGGGGGGGGAGTGTACTCTGCTTTGGAGTGAGTCGAGTGACTCACGCCTTTAGATACAAGTCCTGAGAAAAGCCCACTGTAAAAAGGCCACTGAACCTTCAGTGAAAGGTGGAAATTTGCCTCCATTGATTCTTCTGCATGTGCTCCCAAGTCCCAATGGCTTCTTCCTGTGGAGAGAATTCTTCCTTTATTATTATATAATTATTGTTGTAATTGTTATTGTTATAGTTTCTGGAAGAGCTAGGACGTTTGTTATGAATGGATTGATTATTTAATAACCCAGCAAGAAGAAGTGGCTTCTGTTGTATGCATGGGATTTTCTAGTATTCTTGTGTATCCAACTGTTGTCTTCTTGGTCCTTCCTTATGCATCATAATATCATTATAGTGGGAATGTCCTTCATGTGGCATTTGTTATAAGTCTGTTGACACTGTGAATTGGTGACATTGGTAATTCAGTTCTCTTATTGTGGTCTTCATTGTGATATTGTAGCTATGTTCCAAATCCTGTGTTGGTTATTATTGATGTCAAACCGGAGGAACTAGGAATACCCACCAACGCTTACTGTGCTGTTGAAGAGGTTAAAGAGATGAGCTTCAATCATATTTCCTTCCTTGATAGTAATACCGTTCCCCCCTTATGTTATACTGTGGTTTAAAACTTAATATAGCTGTTTTTCAACTGATTTCAAGATGATGAATAAAATTACCAGTTGACTGGTGCAATATTTTCCAGGGGGGGGGGGATGTATCCTGCCTCAATATACTGCTTATTGCAAGTTTCTGCTTGGTTATTCAGGATGCAACTCAGGAAGGCCAGAAAGTGTTTGCGCATGTGCCTTCTGAAATTGCTGCTCATGAAGTAAATGAAATTGGTATGCCACGAGTCTACACTTCCTTGCTTCATTTTACTTCCTACCCTCTCCCTTCTCTCTCCCCCTCCCCCCTTTCTCTCTTTCTAAATATTTGAAAATTTCCTGATATCTTTTTTTGTTGATTCACATAATGTTAACTGAATTCATTTGTTGCTATTAATTAGAGCATTTGCTCAGGGATGTGAAGAATACGACAAGTAGTACCCTTGCAGCAGAGGTTATTTTCTTTGCCCCAATCACACAGTTGACATACTTGTTACCTTTCCATGTATGCATTTTTGAATGCTTTTCTTTCATCAATTGGGCAAGGAAAAGAAGGAACATGAGGCATTAGTTTCTATAGATTTCAACATATTTTAACAAATTAATGATCCAGTACTGGTTTACTACAGGTGACAGGGAAACTTGCAGCTTTAAGTGGCCTGGATGCACGGCTCGCAGAGATAATATATTTCAACATATTTTAACAAATTAATGATCCAGTACTGGTTTACTACAGGTGACAGGGAAACTTACAGCTTTAAGGGGCCTGGATGCACGGCTTGGAGAGATATATTCCTATCTTGAATGCGTTATTGATGGAGAACTCCCCCTAAATCATGAAATTCTGTATCTTATTCAGGTACATGTTTTCTTTTATTATATTTGATTTGATTTGAATGCATCTTAATGATTGGAGCATTTATCACCTAGGTTTACTTTGTTTAATATTTTCTCTCTCATGCACACACTTACATTGATTATAGGCTTTTTGTTATGAGCTGAGCTGGTCAATTGCTTATTGATTTCTCTTGATTTGATCAATTCGGTAAAGTAGTAAGGAAGCTAGGTGTCATATTTTTAAGCTTGTCAGCTTAGTGGTGAAATCTGAAGGTATATTTTTTTATTTCTTGGTTTTATGTGATGTTACAATACTCCAAACATTATGTAAAATCAATCAACCCATGCCGAGTGATCATGGTATACCCTGTCTTCGAAACACTAACGAGTACATTGTTCATTTGTTTAAGACTTAGATGGTCACTTTGACCGCTTTTTGAGACATTGAAGGCCAAAAACAGGGAGGATCAGAAGTGAAGGGAACCATTTTCCAGCAGTGAGAATAGCAGGATGAGTACAATAAATATTACCAAGGGATGATTAAATAACTTACTTAAAGACATGAACTATTTGATTGAGAACATAAAGACCATTTTCTTAATCAACCTTCAAATCATGGCATAGTTTTGTTATACAGATGTTTAGAATATGCTTGTTTACTATGTAGTTCTCTAATGGGAAGCCTGGGAGGTAAATCACCTTTGGTCCACCATATATATGCTGTACATGCTACAAAAAACATCTGATAGTGAACTTCCTTGAAAGCAACATCATATTAGCCTGCTACTGCTCAAAGGTTTTTGATAAATGTTCTTTTTGGTCTTATAATTCTAGTATTACCTTGGTTGTTTTTCTTATTAGGATGTATTCAACCTTCTGCCAAATCTCAATGTGGCTGAGTTGATCAAGTCTTTAGCAGGTAAGGAAACACGCACATATATTTTACCCTTTTTTGAGGCCGCGTGGGGGGGGGGGGGGGGGGAGGGGGTTTAGAATAGAATGCTACCTGGTCATACACCTGCATCCAGACTGAGCAGGGTGTGTACTTACTGTCCTGCACCCCATTAAAAGGCATCATAATTACCCACCTAGCTATGTTTGGGTACAACACATGACTTGGTGGCTCCTTTCTCCTGGGAGAATCTAGGTGTTTAACTTTGTCTGGTCTGGCTGGTAATTTTGGAGCTTACATATTTACTTTGTTTTTGCAGTGAAGACAAATGATATGATGTTGGTTATTTATCTATCTTCCATAATCCGGTGTGTAATTGTTCTCCATAACCTGATAAACAATAAGGTAATACGCTTGCTTCTTTTTCTAAAATTTACAGTTCAGCGTTACCGACCACATGACATGAACTTTTAAGCGAAATTTAGATGTAGAGGTCAATATCCTAGCTTCTATATATACATAAAGATTCAGAGGGTGTGGTTTATGATGTGCCCTTCCTTATTTGGTATGCTTGGAGTATCATGATTTTTTATCTGGGGATTTGATTTCAGATTCTTAACAAAGAGCAAGAGGAAGCTGAAGATGGAAAGCCAGCAACTATACCACCCACAACTGCGAGCTGAAAACAGGGTCTCCCACCATAGAGCTCATTCTTCAGGTGCACAGGGTACCTATTATTTTCCAGTGGATTCGCTGCCATAACTGCTGGAGTAGAGGGAGCATGAATATGAATCCATTTAATAGTTGTATGATTGTATCACACCCCCAGCACACGAAAGGCCCACCCCTTGGGGGGGGGGGGGGGGGGGGGGGGGGGGGGGGTTGGAGGGTTTGTTGGTATGGTTCAAGGCTGTCTAAAGACCCAAAATGTAGGTTTGAAAGTTGGAAGGATATTTCCCCTCCATTTTACTGAGTACTGTGGAAGTTGATAGGTGTGTTGCTGGGAATTTTATAGTACATGTTTCCTTTTTTAACCAATTTTTTTTCTCCCTTTTTATCATTGAGCCCTGTGTGAGTGATATTGTTTCCCTCACGGGCGCAGTGGGAGAGGTTCTTCCCACATTGGCAGCGTGGGAGAACCCTCTCCTGTATTAATTTGGCTCTTTTTTGTATCAATTTTTATTCTCTATTATACTTATTTAAAAGAAATGAATGTAAGAATTCATTATTGGTCAAGAATGAAAAATGGTTTGGTGACATTTGTCAAGAATAAATTATAAAATAAAAAATAAGTTTGGTATGTAAAAATAAAAAATTGTTAGAAAATGATAATAAAATTGAATAAAAAATCCTATTAATCTAAATATTAATAATTAATTAATTATCAAAAAATATTAGTTTAATAGGATTCATATAAACTATGAGTCTTCCAAGAAAACAATAATATGCATTACAATATCAATGTAGTCTACTAAAATTAAAACTATACCAAACACTTAAGGAAAATAAGAATATACATCAACCAACAAGCAGAGAAACGAAACCGCGAAGCAACCAAGACAAGTCCAAGAACACACATCACTACCAAACATCATCAAACCGTCAACCCAAAAAGGGAAGCACGCAAAAAGAAAAAAGACACAAAAAAACAACAAAACAGGGAACTAAGGAGAAAATAGGAAAGACAACACCCGAAGACCAAAGGCCAAGAAGAAGGAAACAAAGGACGCGAGGTACAAGCAACGGATGAAAAACAAAGAGCCAAAAGGGGGGGCGAGGGGAGAAAGAGGGAGCCAAGTATCCGATTACAGCAGCCCAACCAACCCAAAGAAAAGGAAACATATCATTGTCAGCGATTACTGCCATGCTAAAGCTCATATTGATCCAAGGCTACACGACACAATGATATCCATCCAAGGCCACACAACACTAGGATATCATAACACGCTACCATTCTTAAAATAGAAAAGTTAACTGTTGGCTACAGACACAACAGCTATCAACTGTACAAGAGTAAATATGATTTAAAGGGATTTACAAGGTAGGAGAAAAATACTACATCATGTACAAAACACAACAGCTAATATAGAGAACAGTTGAATACTGTTGAGCTAATCTAAAGAACTGCCCTGTGGAAAAGCCCTAAGAAAGACATCAATATAACCTAAAGACTAGAAGAGAAGTAAAATCCTACTTACAAGCTGTAGTAGGTCCCTATTTCTGTTTCAGCATAATCAGGTGCTACTAATCCCAGTGAAACACTGAAACCAAAGGACAAAGGAAGTACTGTCAATCATGCACGTGCTCATATGATTCACACACATTACATCATCTTCCCAACATCTAGAGGACATGAGCTAGGTGCACTTGCACTTCAAAAATATGCCTCAGAGCATATGCTCTTGAGGCATGCCTTAAGTTGAGGAACACACACAAAATGCTTTTGACCCATAACCAGTTCAGTTCAACTTTGAGAAAGTACATCACTCCTAATGGAAAAGCGAATTCATGTTCTACATCTGTAGACTTTTTACCTACATTAACATCTAACCTCAATTGGGCAGCATGTACATGTAGTTAACAGTTACAATCATCCATGAAATGGTATGAGTGAGAACACCATTTCACAATTATCTAAACATGAGAGCAAGTGTAAAATACCCTTTCCACTAAATGGCCAAACATAATTGGAGTATCGTGAAACAATTATTCTTGTTTCAGAGAGTAGGGCTTGGAAAAGGTCCAATGTATTAGAATCAAGTAAATAAAAGAACCTTCTGACAGCTACTAAAATGATGATGCTTCAGAACTTACTCGGTTGGATACTGGAAAAGATTTATAAAAAAATGTTTGACTTCATCTGTGAATTCAGGAATTGCATCAGTTGTAAAATTTGCGACTTCGTAACTAACCTGAGGAATCAGAAAATATAAAAAATAAGCCATGAAAAATAACAAAGTTCACTTAATTAATCAAGGAAACTTACACAGATCAAGTGTTCCAAAACAGTACAATCATGTTCTTTGCAAAAAGCACTCATTAGGTAAAACAATGACGAGAAGACATTTCATCCAAAGGACTTCAGAGACAATGTGCTTCTTAAAGAGGAAATCGACAAGTGGGTTGTTAAAATAATTAAATCTGAAACACAGCAAGTGGGTTGTTAAAGAAGACATCAGATTAACGGAGAAGATACAATAGGAAGAAGGAAGTAACCAGAACAGAGAAACGCACGCGACTCACAGGTCCCTGTAAGCAGCTTGAGGATGAAATGGTGTGCAGTGGATCTTCTGGGTTGGACCATTTGTGGGAGCACTGGCTGCAGCAGCTAACCACCAGTGCATATTGAGAGCGGCAGCCATTAAAGTTTTCAGATCATTCACAAGCAACTCCAGTAACTAAAAGAAAAAAAGACACAGAAAGCTAAAACGCTGAACAGAGACGGATGAAAACAAACCTTGGAGCGTATGATTCCTCGACGAATTTGTTGCAGAGTTCCCGCGAGAGAAAAGTGAGAAAAGAGCGCTCGCAAAGAGGGATTGCAGAGTTGAGAGTTGAGAAGCACGTTAGAGTTTGAGATCTGGTTTGAGAGTAGATTTTATAAAATAATGTGCATTTACTATTATACCCCCACCTTAACTTTAAATTTTCAAGTAAACTTGTGCATAAATGGGAGAATAAATTCTCACCCATAATCCATAATAAATTAAAAGTCTATAATGGATTTTGAAGATTTTTGTTTTATTTTAAATAAAAATAAAAATAATATACGAACACTTAAATAATTTAAAATAATAAAAAAATTTAAAAAAAGAAAAAAAAAAAAAAAACAAAAAAAAAAAGGGTAGTAAAAAACCAATAATAATGACATGACATGTGAGTTCACCGAAAATAAAACAAAGGCATGACTTTTCTATGGCCATGCACGTTCATCGTACCCATGGCAATGACATGCATACTTATAGTTCTTGGTACTTTGAAGTATTAATTTTCAGTTAGCAAACTATTTTCTTTTGAAAAATATCAAGACTTAGTTTCTCTCCAGATTTGTGCCCCCCACTAAATCTTTCTTGGGAGGATCTGGGTTATTTAAGGATTTTATGCGGCGCCAGCCCGCCGCCCATACCCACGCGCAATAAAAACCAACGGTGAGGGCAATCGGTGAGGTTAAATATGAAATATTAAAAATTTACATAAAGGATATCAACAAATACAAAACCACCCCTAACCACCCGACACAACCCCACCCAAACCCCGGCCCCGCCCACCCCGCCCGGCGGCGAAACGGCGGGGACCAGCCGAAGATGATGACCGAGGAAACACAAAAGAAAGAGGAAGGACCGCCGGGGATGATTGCGGCCCGCAATAGTGCACGAACCGGAGGAAAAGGGCACCCCCCCCCCCCCCCATCCTCCCGCCCCCCGGACCCACACCCAAGACCAAGACCCCCCCATAACAACCCCCTCGATCCAACAACCAACCCGCCACCCACGCCCACGCGGAGAGCGACGGAGCGAGCCACCCGGGAAAAACCCCACACCGCGACCGAGCGAGAAAGAGGACCACCGGTGATAGAAAGCAAAGAGGCCTCGGAAAGGGGGCCCTCCCCGACGCCCCCGAGAGGGGATCACGGAAACGCGAAAGGGACACCGGAGCGGCGAACCGCCCCAAACGCACGGGACACCGGGGGCCAGCCCGAAACCCGCCCCAAAGGCGGGCGGGCAAAATGAGAGAGTTTTGGAGGTCGGGACCGAGGGATTTGAAGTGTAAATTGATAAGATTTAAGTATTTAAAATGTAAAATAAAATTCATATTTACTGTAAACCCTCACATCGAATCTTAACCGTGGATCAAAATTTGTTGTGTGGCCATCTACCGGGCGGGCCGCAATAAAATCCGTTATTTAAACGGGGAGCTACTCCAATGAGAGGAGGATTTCCGGCCTTAATGTATGACAAAGTAAATTATAGGGAGAGAAATCCCTACAAGCAAGAGTGTTGGCCACAATGTCTCACTGGAAAAAAAAATAAGGTGAAAGTTGAGCACACGGTGTATTGTGCGGTGTGCCGTGTGGAAGTGTAGGAGATAGTCTAGGAGCCAATCTTGGGTGGGTGAGTCTGGTGACATAGGTTTATGTGCGATGATATATGGCAATTTATTTTTATTTTTTTTTGGTAAACAGTACTTCATTCATTAAAGAAAGAAAAATACAGACACACAGCTGCATGAAAGCACAAGGTTCACACCGAATCAAGGAGCGGAAAGCGACCAAACTGTCATACACGCAATAGACAGCGTCATCCTGAGTAAGGGGATGGGTCAAGCCCAATATACCCTTAGAAATAATGCTGCAACAAATACAGCACCAAATAAACACCGGCACCCACATAGGGGAACAAAATACACGCCTCAAGGGCGGACACGTACACACAACACGCCTCAAAGGCGAACACAAAAGTCGTTCGGTTGTCACAGTGGTAACATCAAAAGTGCGGAGGAGGGTCAGACCTGCCATTCGACGCTGCCGTAAAGGCGTTCAAGCTTGCCGCAGAGAGACTTGTATCCAGATTTGGAGTTTCTCGGCGGTGTTCACCAACGATCGCTGCAACCAAAGAAAATTTTCTTTATTTAAAACTAACCGAAAGGGAAAAAAGAAGTATTGCAAACAGGGAGAGATGAAAGAACGGCCGGAAAAACAAAACAGATCGAAGTCAAAAACTACATATCTAGGTGTTCGAGCAAAAAGCAAGAGGCTTTTTTTTTTTTTTTTGGTCCTCAAAGCCGTTCACGGGAGAGAGTCAGAGAGGGAAGTGGGGGGAGTAGAACAAGGGTGGGGTGGAGATGGACAAAACAAATAGAGAGGCGGAGGGAGATGTGCAGACGGGGGTGTTCCACCGATTAGTGTTCTTCTTCTCTAAAACCGGTCACTGGAGGGAGGCGGAGAGAGGGAGGTGAGGCAGCAGAATAGGAATGGGGTGGAGATGGAGAAGATAAACAGAGAGGCGGAGAGAGCAGACAAGGAAGAAGAGAGATATCGGCAATGAGAGAGGTCGGAAAACAAATCGAAGTGAAACCAGATGGATGAAGATCTAATCTCATTTTCGAAACCAGAGAAAAAGGAAGAAAAAAGAAAAGAAAGCCGATCAGATGTGCCAGAGGAGGGAGGGGAAAACAGTGGGAAGAGGAGGAGAGGAGGAGAAAAGAGAAACAGAGGCGGAGAGACTCAGCGGAGAGACTGCAAAGGCTGAGTCTCTCCGCCTCAACCGGTAGGATGGTGGAGGGCATTTAGCGTCGACAACGGCTAGGGTTTCTTGAGTTCCTTCAAAGGCGCCGCTCTTTAATCGAAGTGAAATCATGGCAATTCATTTTGCAAGCATATGAAAGTGAGGGAGAAGGCTATGCCAACATCAATAGAGATACTACATTCATCATGGGTATTACCATTCAATGTTATGGGTTGTCAAGCTAGAGAAATGAGATGGTATAGCCTGCAGAGGCTTGAAGTCTAGTGGTTATAGATATTTGCATTATTTTTTCTTTTTGAGCCAAAGATATTTGCATTGAATGTATAGTTTTATTCTCGGGTTTTACACTTTTACCCACCCAAAAAAAAAAAAAACTCTAGGGTTTATTAACTCCTTCATGAAACAAGAGAAGTATACTCTCCGTGAAAAACCAGTAAACTATTGGAAGTAAACTACTCAGGATGTGAGGTTTGAAGTTGTATCTCTTGCAACATTTTTTCCTCGCTCGATTAACCTAACTCAAACCGATAATAAACTCCATTGCAAAATGAGTGATGAATAATTTCAAGCAATACAGAGGGAAATAATATTCTGAGCACGTTAATTCACACCAGATAGACATTCATCAAGTTTTTCATGTTAACAAGTGCTCCGAACACCAAAATTAGCAGCTAGAATAACGTTAATGGAGTTTGTTTCAGACCGCAACTTGCAGATCCGCCAAAGTTCGCTCCTTTCACTGATAAAACGAATAGAAACCAATTAATTAGTATGCAAAAAAAAGCTTCAGTGTTGCATCTTCGTGAAAATGGAAATTGTTGGTGAAGGAACTTACCGAAGTTACCACAATCTCTAGTGGCGTTGGAAGATGTAGAGGAAATGCTAAGCATCCCTAATAATTTAATATTATTAATATTAGGGGGTAACTTAGAGTGGCTCTAATAATCTCTCAAACATCTAACAATTCTAAGCTATTAGCTATTAAGAAACTATGCTCCAAAATACAAATCTAATCCTATATTTAGTAGCTTCTTTACCATACTCGTCCATGGTGTGGGAACCCTAGACTTCCTATCACCATACCTAAGTACTGATGCAACATCACTTACGAGGGATGCTTTAATTAAACCCTTGTCCCCTTATCACTACAATTGGGCTATAGTTCAGTGCGTCATTTATTTCTGGGGAATGCCTAGGATGGTCAGTACAATCCATGTAAAAGGGTTTGACTAGTTTGTTTGAGATCCTTCACAAAGCACGAACTTGGATGAAATTTCATATAAACATCATTATCACGAATAAATTTATTCACATAGAGCAAATTTTTAGTAATAGAAAAGAACATATTTAGCACTTTAGATATAGTAAGAATTTTGGAAAGTGTTCAAGAGAAGCACTTCCAATATTTTTTATATGCAAACCTGAGCCATTACCAATGTGAAGTTGATCAATACCATGGTAAGGCATTGTTGTATCCATATGGGTTACATTGGATGTAACATGATGAGTGGCACTTGAGTCGGGTACCAAGAATTCAGCTTAGAGGCATTGTCATCTAGTGCATAGCGAAAATAACATTACTCCGCTGTATGATTATTTTTGTTGCATGTCAACCACGATTGTAGTAACTTCGAGCTCGTCCTCTACCATAGATGTGAAAAGGGGCCATGATTTTAGTTAGTGGGTGGGGGTTGAGCTAGTGGATAGATTAACTTCTAATGAAGGCAAGTCAAGTTGTTGTCTTGTTTGATCTTTGAAGATTCTTGATTTAATAAAAAACCTATGAAATCATCAAGGGGAAGAGGGTCAAGACAGAAGGTAATTGAAGTAGCAAATGATTCATATTCATGACCTAGGCCACGAAGCATTTTGAAGATAATATCAGTAGCGGCAAGATGATCAACAATAGATTTAATCTTCCGAACATATTCAGCCATAGAAGAGTGGCCTTTGGGAATTTGCAAAAGTTGGTATTTCAATTACATTATGCGGGTTAGGAATGGAGGTTGATGTGGTGGAGGGATTGAATATGGTTTGAGGAATAGCTGGATTGGTTCCATTGACATAACCATAAAAGTTATGTGCATGAAGTAGAAGGAGAAATTTGTTGGTAGGTGAAAGAAGAAGCCATGGCAATGGTGGAGTTGGTTTGAAGTTGGTCCTGAAGTTAGAATTTCGTTTGAGAGAGAATTCTTCTACACTCAGATTAGTGAAAGGAAAATAAATATTAATATTATATGAATTACAATTCAA
This sequence comes from Hakea prostrata, assembly GCF_041222555.1. Classification (NCBI taxonomy): domain Eukaryota; kingdom Viridiplantae; phylum Streptophyta; class Magnoliopsida; order Proteales; family Proteaceae; genus Hakea; species Hakea prostrata. Next base: position 50,473,724 of record NC_142603.1, on the reverse strand, counting down.
ATATTTGATTGAACGAGAACTTATTCTACAATCAAACTCTACAGGTTGATGATGGTGGAGGGATAACTGAATATGGTCTTGATCGGAATTGGAGATTGGTTCCATTGACATAACCATGAATGTTATGTGAATTTGAAATAGAAGGAGAAATCTTGTTGGTAGGTAATGAATAAATAACAATCCATGGCAATGGTGGAAACTTGGTCTGAAGATTGATAATATTAACTGGAAAATAAAAAACACAAACAATGGTAGGAGTTGGTCCAATGGTGGGATTACCAAATAAAAAAGCGATACCAAGTTAGAATTTTTTGAAAATGAGTTTTCTTCTTTACTCTCTTTCGTGAGTGGAAAATGAATATTAATATTAGTATGAATTACAATTCAAATATTTGAATTTGAACTACATCCGATTTACAATCAAACTCTACAACTTGTAGGTACTTTAACTATAACTCAAACTCTTCTTGATCGGTTGGAGATAAGATCAATCGATGATAGAGCTAGTTACGATGAATTTTAATTTAAATTTGAAATTTAGAAACTTATCCTTTACATAAGAAAATAAATAAATAACAACCTATTCAAAGTAGAAACTTCTTAAATTGATAATATTAACTAGAAAATAAAAAACACAAAAAATTAGAAATTATTAATTTTTTTATTACCATATAAAAAAATACGTATATAAATTTGAAAATGAGTTTTCATGATTTTCTCTCTTTCTTTCATGATTTAGTCGGGGGCGATGATCCGGATTCTAATATTATAGGGTTATTACGGCGCTGAGCCCCTGAATCCCTGATTGCCAAGTTCAAAAGTCCCCGTTGTACCCTTCTGCAAGCTGCTATTCCAAGTTTCACAGACGCATCGGCTTCAAAATTCAGTTGCAGAAAAGTGAGCCTCCGGAACTAGATCGCTATGGATGTAATCAAGACACAGCAAATCTCGGCAAGACTGATCGATAAAGTTATCGTTCACCCGCTTGTTCTTCTCAGTATAGTTGATCATTACAACAGAGTCGCTAGGGATACTAAGAAGCGCGTTATTGGTGTTCTACTAGGTAGCTCCTCGAAGGGAATTGTTGATGTCACCAACAGCTATGCAGGTTCAGTACTCAAACTTTGGTTCTATATTCTCATTGTTTTCCTCTTCTATTGATCTTCTTTTTTTGGAGTCTTACATGTTTGATATCTCTACTTCGTTTGCCCTTTATACTGGTCAATTTTATATATCGTCAGTTTCTTTTTTCTCTTATCTTCTTTTCCCTCTGGAAAACTCGCTGGAAAACTAATCCTGAATGGTGTTCTTATAGAATTGTGGAAACCGTTGCATTCGAGGTTTTTGTCGATGCTTTCATTTGCATGAGAAAATTAGGGTTTGACATCGTCGCGGTAGAAGCATTCCTTGTAGCCTTTTTTTTTTCCCAATTTTTGTTAGAAATTATTTTATTACTCGTATAACTGGCAGTCATCACTTGTAAAGCTATGTAAATTCATGCTTGAGATGGTTTTTACCTAATTATAGAAGTTGTGGGACAGTAATTTGAATTTACTTCTTTGTTCTCATGTGCATGGCGGGGTTTAATTATTATTTTTTTCTAAATGTTTAAATCTCAAATTTGCAGTTCCTTTTGAAGAAGATGATAAGGACCCAAGCATCTGGTTTCTTGATCACAACTACCATGAAGCAATGTTCTCCATGTTCAAGAGAATAAATGGTATTCTTGTTATGATCCATCCTGTATGATTATTATGGATCACATCTGATAGATAGAATCTGCTGGCTGTTTTCATTGTATAACCTAATCTTCAAATATGTTTGCCAGCAAAGGAGCACGTTGTTGGTTGGTACAGTACAGGTCCAAAACTGCGGGAAAATGACTTGGATATTCATGTACTTTTCCATGAGTAAGAAAAGAAAATCTTTGCTTCCAGTGAACATAATAATACAGATGTATGATATATTGACATCTTCTGTTGGCATCTTACAATTGATGACATAACCCCCCCCCCCCATCCAAACCCACTGTCCCTGTTTTTAGTTTTATTTTTATGATTGACTTATTTGTAGTTGCTCATTGTTACATGATTACGCTTATAAGCTTTGCTGTGTTGTTGTCACTTTATTGAACACAAACTTGGAAATCTTGGGATCGTGGGTCTTAGTTCAATAGTAAAGTTGCTCCAGTCTGATTGGTTCAAGTCTAGAATCGTCTTCGCTGTGGAAGCAGGGGTTATTCTGCTTACATTATGACCATTCCATACTCACAGTTTCTGTTCTAGCACTGAATGCTTCCTTACTCATAGATTTTTTGGCTTACCTGTGTAGCAAAGCTTCAAATTTCAAATTTCTCCCCCTTTTGCCTTCTGCCAATGCTGAAATTTTTGGGTAATATCAGACAAAAACTCAGCTTTAAACAATGCTACCTGGCCATGTTTGTCTGATTTGGATATCCTTGTTATGTTAGAACATGTCCTACCTCCTCCTATAGTTGTGTTAGAATAGCCGGTGCACAAGGTTCCGCCACTACTGTGTCTAGAAGTTCAAAACGTATGCAGCCTTACCCTGCTATTCTTAGAGAGGCTGTTCCCAAACTTCTGATTTCTTTGTCACATTGGGGCATCCTTTTCAATTGAACCAAGGCTCACCCTTAGTATTCCGTATGCGTATACCACAGTATTAGTTAGCAGCAACAAGGAAGTTTTGTGCATGACATACATCTTATTTGATTTTACATACTGGAAGAAAAAACCTCTCCTTTTCCCTTGAGTGACTGAGCTACCACCCAATTCTCAGTTGACTGAATGTCACTGTCTAAACTGATTACTTGGTTTGAGCTCATAGATTGTCCTTTTCTGTTCCAGTCTAATTAGGGCCATATTAAATCGTAAGAGCTCACGGTTTTCCTAGTTCTTCAACATAATCATGTTCTGCTTTCCTTTGGGCGTTTAAAATCTTCAACTTGTACTGTATTTTTAGTTGAGTCTTTACAACTGGTCTTCATGCATGGTCATGTGTTTCCAGCTGTTTGTGATATTCTTTGAGTTTATTTTTAAGTTCAAATGCATTTATATCTTGATTGATATATCCTTCCTAACAATCTTTACATGGTAAAAAAATGGAATGGAACTTATAAAATTTGAGGAGAAAAGGTCTATATTGGGGTTTGTCATGTTTTACTATGATTTTTTTTTGGAGGGGGGGGGAGTGTACTCTGCTTTGGAGTGAGTCGAGTGACTCACGCCTTTAGATACAAGTCCTGAGAAAAGCCCACTGTAAAAAGGCCACTGCACCTTCAATGAAAGGTGGAAATTCACCTCCATTGAGTCTTCTGCATGTGCTCCCAATGGCTCCTTCCTATGGAGAAAATTCTTCCTTTATTATTATTTAATTATTGTAATTGTTATTGTTATATTTTCTGGAAGAGCTAGGACGTTTGTTATGAATGGATTGATTATTTAATAACCCAGCGGAAAGAAGTGGCTTCTTTTGTATGCATGGGATTTTCTAGTATTATTGTGTATCCAACTGTTGTCTTCTTGGTCCTTCCTCATGCATCATAATATCATTATAGTTGGAATGTCCTTCATGTGACATTTGTTATAAGTCTGTTGACACTGTGAATTGGTGACATTGGTAATTCAGTTCTCTTATTGTGGTCTTCATTATGATATTGTAGCTATGTTCCAAATCCTGTGTTGGTTATTATTGATGTCCAACCGGAGGAACTAGGAATACCCACCAAAGCTTACTATGCTGTTGAAGAGGTTAAAGAGGTGAGTTAAATCATATTTCCTTCCTTGATAGTAATACCTTTCCCCCTTATGTTATACCGTGGTTTAAAACTTAATATATCTGTTTTTTAACTGATTTCAAGATGATGAATAAAATTACCAGTTGACTGGTGCAATTTTTTTCTTTGGGGGGGGGGGGGGGGGATGTATCCTGCCTCAATATACTGCTTATTGCGAGTTTCTGCTTGGTTATTCAGAATGCAACTCAGAAAAGCCAGAAAGTGTTTGTGCATGCGCCTTCTGAAATTGCTGCTCATGAAGTAGAGGAAATTGGTATGCCACGACTCTACACTTCATTTTACTTCCAACCCTCTCCCTTCTATCTCTCCCTCCTCTCCTTCTCTCCTTCTAAATATTTGAAAATTTCCTGATATCTTTTTTTGTTGATTCACATAATGTTAACTGAATCCATTTGTCGCTATTAAATAGGAGTAGAGCATTTGCTCAGGGATGTGAAGGATACGACAATTAGTACCCTTGCAACAGAGGTTATTTTCTTTGCCCCAATCATACAGTTGACATACTTGTTACCCTTCTATGTATACATTTTTGGATGCTTTTCTTTCATGAAATTGGGCAAGGAAAAGGAGGAACATGAGGCATTAATTTCTATAGATTTCAACATATTTTAACAAATTAATGATCCAGTACTGGTATACTACAGGTGTCAGGGAAACTTGCAGCTTTAAGGGGCCTGGATGCACGGCTCGCAGAGATATATTCCTATCTTGATTGCGTTATTGATGGAAAACTCCCCCTAAATCATGAAATTCTGTATCATCTGCAGGTACATGTTTTCTTTTATTATATTTGATTTGATTTGGTTGCATCTTAATGATTGGAGCATATATCACCTAGGTTTACTTTGTTTAATATTTTCTCTCTCATGCACACACTTACATTGATTATAGGCTTTTTGTTATGAGCTGAGCTGGTCAATTGCTTATTGATTTCTCTTGATTTTATCAATTCTGGGAAGTAGTAAGGAAGCTAGGTGTCATATTTTTAAGCTTGTCAGCTTAGTGGTGAAATCTGAAGGTATATTTTTTTATTTCTTGGTGTTATGGGATGTTACAATACTCCAAACATTATGTAAAATCAATCAATCCATGCCGAGTGATCAGGGTATACCCTGTCTTCGAAACACTAATGAGTACATTGTTCATTTGTTTAAGACTTAGATGGTCACTTTGACTGCTTTTTGAGTCATTGAAGGCCAAAAACAGGGGGGAATCAGAAGTGAAGGGAACCATTTTCTGGCAGTGAGAATAGCAGGATGAGTACAATAAATATTACCAAGGGAAAATTGAATAACTTATTTAAAGACATGAGCTATTTGATTGAGAACATAAAGACCATTTTCTTAATCAACCTTCAAATCATGGCATAGTTTTGTTAACAGATGTTTAGAATATGCTTGTTTACTATGTTGTTCTCTAATGGGAAGCCTGGGAGGTAAATCACCTTTGGTCCACCATATATATGCTGTACATGCTACAAAAAACATCTGATAGTGAACTTCCTTGAAAGCAACATCATATTAGCCTGCTACTGTTCAAAGGTTTTTGATAAATGTTCTTTTTGGTCTTATAATTCTAGTATACCTTGGTTGTTTTTCTTATTAGGATGTATTCAACCTTCTGCCAAATCTCAATGTGGCTGAGTTGATCAAGTCTTTTGCAGGTAAGGAAACACACGCATATAGTTTTACCCTTTTTTGGGGCCGTGGGGGGGGGGGGGGGGTTTAGAATAGAATGCTACCTGGTCTTACACCTGCATCCAGACTGAGCAGGGGGTGTACTTACTGTCCTGCACCCCATTAGAAGGCATCATAATTACCCACCTAGCTATGTTTGGGTACAACACATGACTGGGTAGCTCCTTTCTCCTGGGAGAATGTAGGTGTTTAACTTTGTCTGGTCTGGGCTGGTTATTTTGGAGCTTACATATTTACTTTGTATTTGCAGGGGGGGAGAATAGAATGCACCGGCCACCGCCCGCAGTGAAGACAGGGGGGGCCGCCCCCAAGAAGGGAAAACCCCCGGGGGGGGGGGGGGGGCGGGGGAATGATATGTTAACTTGTTGGGGGCGGGGGCACAATACGAGGAGAGGAGACAAAAGATAAGATGGGGTTATTTATCTATCTTCCCTAATCCGGAGTGTAATTGCCCTCCATAACCTGATAAACAACAAGGTAATATGCTTGCTTCTTTTTCTAAAATTTACAGTTCAGCGTTACCGATCACATGACATGAACTTTTAGGCGAAATTTAGATGTAGAGGTCAATATCCTGGCTCTATATATACATAAAGATTAAGAGGGTGTGGTTTATGATGTGCCCTTCCTTCTTTGGTATGCTGGGAGTATCATGATTTTTTATCTGGGGATTTGATTTCAGATGCTTAACAAAGAGCATGAGAAAGCTGAAGATGCAAAGCCAGCAACTATACCACCCACAACTGCGAGCTGAAAACAGGGTCTCCCACAATGGAGCTCATTCTTCAGGTGCATAGGGTACCTCTTATTTTCCAGTGGATTCCCTGCCATAACTGCTGGAGTAGAGAAAGCATGAATCTGAATCCGTTTAGTAGTTGTAGTATCACACCCACTTTCATTGTCATTTCATTCTTAGCAATCATTTTTGTCCCTACTTTTTTCTTCTTTTTTTTTTTTGGGTGGGGGGGGGGGGTGTTGGGAGGGTTTGTTGGTATGGATCAAGGCTGTCTTTTTTTTTTTTTTTTTTTTTGGTAATCATGAAAATGTAGCTTTGAAAGTTGGAAGGATATTTCCCGTCCATTTTAAGTTGATAGGTGTGTTTCTGGGAATTATATAGTACATATTTTTCCTTTTTTAACCATTTTTTTTTCCTCCCGTTTTACCATTGAGCCCTGTGTGAGTGATATTGTTTCCCTCACTAGTGCAGTAGGAGAGGTTCTTCCCAAAGTGGCAGCGTGGGAGAACCCTTTCCTGTTAAGTCATATCCCATAATAATGACATGACATGTGAGTTCACCAAAAATAATATAAAGGCAATAAGCCGCCCATTCGGACCGCTGGGTTTGTATCAGACCGAACCAAACTGAGAAACACGCTTTATGAGGTTGGGTTTGCTTTAATTTGATTTTTTTTAATGAGAGGTTAATGCCAGCCTCTAATCGGACGGCTGGCTGCACGGTCAAGCGCATTAATGAGGCACTACTGAAACAAAATTGAATACGACCTGATCTTTGTACGGCCGTGCATTTTCATCATCGTAAGGCAATGACATAGTTCCTGGTACTCTGAAGTATTAATTTTCAGTTAGCAAACTATTTTTGCCCCTCACTGAATCTTCTTTGGAGGATCTGGATTATTTAAACAGGGAGCTACTCTAGTGAGAGGAGATTTTTGGGTCTTAATGTATGACAAAGCTAATTATAGGGAGAGTCCCTATGCAAGGAGAGTGTTGGGCACAATGTCTCAGCGAAAAAAAGTTATAATGCGAAAGTTGAGCACATAGTGCATTGTGCCGTGTGGAAGTGTAGGAGATAATCGGGGAGCCAGTCTTGGGTGGTGAGTCTGATGACAGGCTTCTGTGCGGTGGTATATAGCAATTCATTTTGCAAGCATATGCAAGTGTGGGTGGAAAGCCTTGCCAACATCAATAGAGATGCTACATTCATTATGGGCATTACATTCAATGTTATTGTTAAGCTAGAGAGATGAGATGGTATAGCCTGAGGCTTGAGGTCTGGTGGTAATAGGAAATTCTAGGGTTTTACCCCACCAAAATAAAAAAAAACTCTAGAGTTTATAAACTCCATGAAGCAAGAGAAGCTCTCCGTCGAAAACCAGTAAACTTTTGGAATCATACTGGATGTGAGGTATGATGTGTTAGCAACAGTTTTTCCTCGCTCGATTAACCTAACTTGAACCGATAATAAACTCCATTGCAAAATGAGTGATGAATAATTTCAAGCAATACAGAGAGGGAACTGATATTCTGAGCACGATAATTCATACCACATAGATATTCATCAAGTTTTTCATGTTAACAAGTGCTCCAAACACCAAAGTTAGCAGCTGGAGCAACGTTAATGGAGATTGTTTCAGACCCCAACTTGCAGATCCGCCAAAGTTCGCTCCTTTCACTGATAAAACGAATAGAAACCAATTAATTAGTATGCAAAAACCGCTTTAGTGTTCGTGAAAATGGAAATTGTTGGTGAAGGAACTTACCGAAGTTACCGCAATCTCTAGTAGCGTTGGAAGATGTAGAGCAAATGCAAAGCATCCCTTCCGTCTCTGTATCGAAGCCGCAAGTACCACCGGATCGCTGGCACCGGTCGCAGCCGACGTTGGGAACCGTGTAGGTGAGCTTCATCCCATAAGACCAGTCTAGCGGTACAACACCCTTGAGATTATCCGTGTCGTACACGGTCGTGTAATGCGTACAGTCAAGTATGTTCATGCTCATAAGCTTCACTGTATCGTAACCTGTGAAGCAACATGGAGGAGGAGGATTGAGAGAGATAGAAGGATGTGGAGGAGACGTTGTGTTAGACAAGAAAGGGTTGGGGTAGGGGTTGATAATAGCAGGCGGAGGAGGACTAAGAGTGTGGTACTGCTGAAAGATTTTGAAAGAAGTGCAGGCACCGTAGAGTTCATCGCATGAGTGGCCGGAGAAATTGAAACAGAGTGAACGGTAGTGGTTGAGAACAGGGGAGTCGATAGAGCAATTGAGAAGAGCAAAAACGGTATCAGAAGAGGGTGGCATCACAACCGATTGGATCTCCGACATTACGAAATCATGGTGGGGCTGAAGCATCGAACATGTGGACATTGCTGGATCGAATATCACCATTGTCTGCTTCTCGTAATCGATTGATCGGACCTTATAGGAGCCTGACGGAGTGAGTAGGAACAGATCGCCGCTGCAATTCATCATTTTCCGGTAATGTGGTGCACCACAGCCATCGTCTACTCCAAATGGGTAGTTTATGGCTATACCTCCACATAAGCTACGGCACAAGATAGGTGGGCTCAAGCTCTGCACGGCCGTAAACTCAAACACAAAGATGACTAACCACAACAGTCGAACACAAACCTGCATTTTTAATGGAGAACCGAGACTTTCTTACTGAGTGATGGTAGTTCTGAGTGGAGCTTCGGCTTTGGTTACTTGGTATGAATGAACCAGACGCATGATGCTCTCTTCTTCCGTGATTTCCTCCATAGGGATTAGAGCCATTCGAGCGCTCTGTTCTGTTTAGTGACTTTTTTGACTATCTTGTCCACTTTCGTCTATTATTATCACATGCTCTCTGGTTTTCCCCCCTCTGCACCATTTTCTCTTGCTGTGAAATATAATGTGAGACCCACAAGTTTGAAACAACGGTGGAGGCATTGGCTCCATAACCAAGGCAGTAAGCTGTACACCATTGAACTGGTTGATTAACACCTTTTTCCTTTTCTTACTCGGAAGTTCTAGTACATTTGTGCAGGAAATAAAAAAGATCGCTTTTTTTATCAATGTGAAAGGTCCAAAAGATGAGAAATGGTAGCATTTGTTAGGAGATTTCTTCACTGCCAAAGTTCGGCCAAGGAAGCGTATTTCATCGCAATACTTGACGAAATCTACGTACTTCAATTTAGAGAATCTCTTTCTCTTCCTGCAAAAGAAAAGTAATCACAATCACCAACACCCCATCATTTGTTATGGAACAGAAAGTTCGGCTTTTATGGAAAAAAGTGATCTTTATGAGGGCCCATCGATGCCACCACCTCCGGTTCTGTTTCACAACCTCGAAATTTTGAAACGGCAATCCCGTTTTTCTTCCCTGTTATCTTCTATACTTGCTTTCCAGAAGCTGTAGGATTTTGAGACTTCCAATCATATTGGTTGGTTTGCCATGTTAGGGTAGAGAAGATAATAGATTCCGGTTCGGTGTGGCTGTGGATAGGAGAGAGGGGAGAAAGTCATTTCTCTCCTTCTAGGCCGGCTACTATGCTCGTGTGGATTATTACGTATAATTTAAATATGCAGATAACGGGTAGATACACCCTTCACTCAAGAAGATTCGAACGGTCGATCTCATGTTGTGAAGCGTTGGTCTTTGGCAATTGAGGCAATCCCTTAAAGTTCTTCAAAACCAAGGTTTAGGAACTGAGTGTTATGACATTCAAAATTGGTGGATAACTAGCCCGAGTACTCAATGGTCGGGATGGCCTATACCCACTCGGGGAAAGGTATGAATAATCTCCTCCCTCAAGAAAAGGCATGGAGAAACCCACCCCTTGGGGAAAGGCATGGAGAACCTTCCCCCCCCCCCCTCCTAGGGAAATGTACGAAGAACCCCTAGCAAGGTAAGTATGAAGGATCCCTATCGGGGAAGCAAGCACTCCAAATCTGGAGAACCACGTTAGAAGAATTCTTCGAAGAAATACTAAGTCAAAGTAGCCAATTATGAAAGTAACCGCCCCATATATCCACCACGAAACATGGGGGAGTGACTTTTGGAGTAACGACTCCGTTAGAGTCCATCAAGGGAATCGCTAAGGAAAAGGAACATACTTCCTAAGGAAACTCGCTCCACTCTTCATTAAATGGACAAAATCTACAGAGAAACCGCCTCAAGGTAATCTCTATATAAACTTAACTCTAGAGACTCACAAGGGACGAAGAACTATCTACTACTATTTTTTACACTTTGAGAACCCCTTTCAAATCCTTTCATTGTGAGCGCAAGTCTATCACCTATTCGCGTAACGTTGAAGAAGCACCTAAGAGCATGGTAAAAAATTCGAGGAAAACTCAAGTTTCGACCGGGTGAAAATGGGAAACTAAGGTGGAAACTTGGAAAATTTTGAGGAAACCGAGGACTTTTCCGTACAAGTTTTGACAGGTTTTAGAGAGTATTTTGGGGTGGGATCCTGTATTTAAGCTAATTAGAGTATAAATAATACATTTGTTATATTTTGCTAAAAAAATCAATGTAGACATGTCATTCAATGTACATAACATTAATGTAGAGTTGTCCAAAAAGTACATTATAAAATTAACTACTTAAGTACATAACATTCAATTTACAATTTCTAACTTCAAAATAGTTGACAATAAAAGGAAAATACAACTTAGTGTTAAGAGGAGTGCCAATAGTGGATTCATCTTGTGAGCTGAGTAGTACTATGCTTGTAACATCCTCTCCTCCAACCAACGAACATAGACATCACTTGACATTTTATGCATATGGTTGTCAAGTTAATCGACAACTGTAACTTTATGAGTTTGGTTATCAATATGCTTAAGATAACCAACCTGAGGAATACGCACTTTGGATAGGGAAGTTCTGATGGAGGGGGTATTTATCGTGGGTTTTTGGGGAAACATGAAATAAACAAAAAAAAATTGAAAATTTGGAAAAAGTACAATATTTAAAGGAAAAAATCCAAAGTTTCCACAAAATTTTCTAGGTTTCCACGAAATTTCTTAGGTTTCAACTAAATTTTCCAAGTTTCCACGAAGTTTCCCATGAAATTTTCCAAGTTTCCCACGAAATTTGGGAAAAATTTTTCCTCATGAACCAGTTGGTCCAACTGGGTTGAACCAAGTTTCGACAAGTTTTAACGAAATTTCGACAATTTCCATCGAAACTGGGGACTTTTTTTCGGTCCTCATGAGTTTCGTTTCGCATTTTTTCAAAATGGAAAATTTCGGTGGAAATTTCGCAAGTTTCGATAGAATTTTGTTCTATGCCTAAGAGGTCATTCAACAAGTAGGGTGGGATGAGACCATTTTTTATTTTGGATCTCTTCACCTAAATAAATAAGACAAATATATAAAAAAATGTTTGTCGGGTAACTCATTAAATCCACAAAATATTGTTTAAAATAATGAAATATTAATTTCTAATGATTATATGATGTGTTTCTTCTTTACTATTAAACAATTTCAATATATTTTTGCACTTTGATATGTATTTGTTGCAATATTCTATGATAATGTTCCTTACGCTTTACATATCCTTATATAAAAATAGACTTGCTGCTTCATTATCGTCAACCAAACGAAAGGCTGTGATCAAAGGTTTTAAAATGAGTACTCATCCTTATTTGCCATAAACCATAAATTTTGTATTATTTTCGGGTGACCATTGCATCCAATCGAGATTAGCAATGTGTATTAACCCTCCATTTAATGATGCCATACCATTACTCATAGGTCATTCCCAAAATCAGAGATGGACTTCAAACGTCAAAAAGTTAGAGCAAATATTGGTTTGCATACTTTTTCAACTCCTTATTCAGCTTATGAAAAAATAACTAAGTAACTTAAAATTGATTGAATCACCCAATAAAGGTGATGATTTACGAAGAGCAAGTTGCAAGCATTGTGACTTATGAATGGAGAAGAACATGAAGAGAAAAAGGAAAACAGTGGAAATGAGGGTTTTGTGAATACAAGTAAAGATCAGAAATTTTCATGAAGCTTTTGACTTTTGTTTTAATAAAACATAAAATTAATTAATAAGGCAATTACTACACTATTGCCAGGGTTATCAAGTTAATAAATTTTAAAATAGATTGATGACTCGGCCGATTTGATTTGGAATCGGTTAGATCTAATGATTCAGGAACCGGCTGGGACCGATTCCGAGTGGAAATTCCCAGTTTTAGGCTCTTAGCTTTGGTTGTGGTCTTTTGATCAGGGGACGAGGGCAGAGAGCGCCACATATCAAAGACAAATTTCCCGCCCATTCTTCTCTTCGAGGCTTCTGCTCCGTCATTTTGCTTCGTCGACTTCGCTGCTACGGTGCTAGCATACTCTGGGATTTGTCAATTAGGGATTCTATCGAAGGATCGCATCGAGCCATGGAACCTCTAGTTCCTCGACTTGCTCAGCTATTCAATGATACCCTCAGCTCAGACGATTCTGTTGTCAGCTCTGCAGCCGAAGCCCTCGAGCATCTCTCTGTTCTTTCAGAATTCCCTTTCTCCCTCGTCTCCATTGCTACGGGTATAATTCTTAACTACTCAAATCAACTTGGCCATACTTCTGCAGTGCTTGATTACAACTTTTCATTTCGCTGCCTCGCATTTGTCTGTAACTTTTTCATCAGAAGCTCAGACTTGTGTGAAATTATTACTATTGATGGTTCGTATGGTGGATTTTTATATAGGAGGTGAAAATCACGGGCAAAGAATTGCTGCTGCTACGTATCTTAAAAATTTCGCTGGGCGTCGTCTTGGTGGGGAAAATCCATCTTCAAAAGTCAGTAACGAGTTTAGGACTTGTCTTCTAAGCGCTTTGCTTCAAGCCGAACCGACTGTTCTCAGAGTTTTAGTTGAAGCTGTAGGCATTCAATAGTATCTTCTCTTTATTATTCATTTTCATTACTTCGTCTAGTATTGAATCTAGAATTTGCATGGTTTTAATTATATTTTTGTTTCTTTTAAATGTGCAGTTTCGAATTATTGTCGTTGCTGAATTTGTAAAGGAGAACTCATGGCCTGAGCTCATCTCTGAATTGCGATCTGTTATTCAGAATAGTAATCTTATTAATGAATCTGCAAATTCTCGATGGAGCACTATTAATGGCCTCATTGTTCTTCAAGCAGTTGTTAGACCATTTCAGGTACGAATTCTGTGCAAGCAGCCTAGTACATTACCTTTACTGAGTAAGAATGCAATTATTGCATCTCTAACTTGGTAGATATTGAAATTTGATCGTCTTAAATTTGGCAGAACTGTGTGTAGGCAACTGGATGTGATTCTGCATCTGACATCCTCTCATTCAAAATGATTCTGGTTACAATTTTGATTTGTCCTCCTTTTTTTGATCCACCTGATGTAGTAGGCTGCATTACAATATCAAAGCTTCCAATATGACCATTTCTTGTAGGTGTTAGGTCATTCAAATTAAAACCAGAACTATTGTTTTGAGGTTTCTTTTATGTACTACAAAGCACTTCCAAAGGAATCTTAAACTTAAACCCCATGTCTTTTTGCAAACAAATATGTATTCACATTATTAAGATATGTGTGATTTACCACTTTTAGTGGTAACCACACTATGTGGGTCTCACCCAAGATTGGATTAGATCCGTTTTTATTATGTCCGGATTTTATTTTATTTTCTTAGCTCCTATTTATAGTGCTCTCTATTTTCTGTTCCTATACTTTATGTAGCTTGACTAGCAAACAATAGTTAGGGAGATTTGTTTCCTCTTCTTCTTGTTGCTTGGTTGTCAATTAGGTATATTTTAGGATAGTAATATCTAAAGATATTGTAGCAAGATTTTGAGGATATTTAAAGATTTCTCTAATCTGGAATCTTATCAATAGTAAATACATTGTTGAGGGGAGAGATGTATCTTGCACCACTCTCCATTCCCTCCTCCATCTCTTCTTCTTCTCCTCCACCAATTCATTTCTCTTCCTTCTGTTCCCCGTTCTTTATAGATATTTTAATTTCAATTTTGTTACATGGTATCAGAGCTATGATTACATATTAATGTAGGACTGTATCTGATTGATCAAAATAGTAGCCAAATAGGACCTTTCATAGGGAATCAGTTTCAGATTTGATGGACTTAAGGTGAAACAAAGTTTATATGGGAAAAGGGCTGAAATTAGAATGATATTATAAGGATAATAGCATATAATGAAACAGGCTGAATAGATCTTCAAATAGGGGCAGAATTATAATGAAGAAAGTGACAATAACAATGTAACATGTAACACCCGGGCTTCACACTGCAAGGTGGATCGATTGGATTGAACACCAACCTACCTTGATCAAACACAAGGGTTCTCCAAAGAGGAGGAATGCTAGCAAGCAATTTGATTTCAATTCATGAGTTGTCTTCACCTCTTACATAAGTCTTTTTATATAGCATTCTAAAGAGACATAAACATTAATGGTAACATCCAACCACTAGCTAACACCACCTACCTATTAATAATTCAACTACTACCTACCTCTTTGACAAAGGAAAACTCTTTTGACAATGAGTTATTTTATTTTCAAACCATAGCCCCTTTTATTATATTTTCAAAAACTAGACTTGGGTTTAGGTCTAGACTATGAAGTTCAACTTAAGTGGGCCAACTTTAATCCTTCTAAAACAGTCATAGCCTATGAAACCCATGGGCTGATTCAGGTGACAACTTTAGGCCTTTGATGGGCCTAACTCAATGGGCTTCTTCTTTCGTAAATATGTCTTCAATTCTGCATTAACTCTCCCGGCTTGAAAACATTCGTCTCCGATGAATGAATGAATGACATGTAACGTTCATACAAATTTGGATCGAGTTTCTTGAAATCATTAGCATGAATCCAAGTACTTATCATGCCGTGGACGATTCTTCCATTTGACGAGGAAAGCATGGTATCCAGTGCCACGACAAGTGGTTTTGTAAGAGTCATCCAAAACCTCCTCAATGATGTTAGTGATTGGTGGCTTGAGTTGGAGCAGCCTCAACATTTGTTCAGTGTCTCCATCATCAGAGTGGTGTCCTACATAAAGATGTAAGTCAGCCATGTTGAAGACATTGCTTATGTTCATTTCTTCTGGTAGCTCGAGTACATAAGCATTTGGTCCAATGCGTTTCAGCACCTTGTATGGACCCATCTTCTTTGGATGGAGTTTGTTGTTGACCCCATGTTGGAACCTTTCTGGGTTGACATGAACCATCACCATGTCTCCCGGTTGAACTCCACATATCGTCGATGACGATCTGCTGTAGCCATGTAGATATCATTGCTGAGAGCTATTCTTCGGTGAACATCAACATGTACCTTTGTGATATGGCGCAGAAACTTGTCAGCCTCAATACTCACGCGTGCTTGTGGTGGTAGTGGAATGAGGTCTATAGGCCGTCGGGGTTGAACTCCAAGTAGAATCTCAAAAGGAGTACAACCTGTCGTACGATTAACTGAGCTGTTGTAAGCAAATTTAGCTATGTCGAGTATGGATGGCCATGTCTTCTCATAGTCATGAACCAAACACCTTAATAAGTTTCCCAAGCTTCGATTCACCACCTCTGTCTGCCCTTCAGTTTGTGGATGGAATGCGGTTGAAAACTGTAACTTTGTGTTAGTTTTCAGCCACAATATCTTCCAAAAGTAGCTCGTGAACTTGACGTCACGATCTGAAACAATGCTACTTGGTAACCTATGTAGTCGTACAACCTCCTTAAAGAATATCTTTGCAATGTGAGATGCATTAAAGGTCTTGCAACATGGTATAAAGTGAGCCATCTTTGAGAAATGATCAACCACAACCATGATGAAGTCATATCGCTCTTTTGTTGAGGGTAGCCCAAGTACGAAATCCATACTAATATCAATCCAAGGTGCATGAGGAATTGGTAATGTGAGTACAGACCTGTATTTTACTTGGTTCCCTTGGCTAGCTGACAAACTCGGCATCTTTTGATTACATTATCAACATCCTTTGCAATATGAGGCCAATAATACCGATTGGTAACTTGTATGATAGTCTTATCCCTGCCGAAGTGACCTCCCAAACCTCCGCCATGCAGCTCCCGTATGATGTGATGTCGTAGGGAGGAATTTGAAATGCATAACCAAGTTTCCAAAAACAAATACTCATCGTGAAGTGAGTATTTATGATGCTGCCTACCTTGCTGTAACTCCTTGTATGGCATGCTGAAATCTTCGTTAGATGCGTACTCATCACGTATCTGATCAATCTTAATTGCATGTGCTGAGAATGTGCTAAGAGTAAGTACTTTTCGACTCAATGCATCAACCACTGTATTCTCCTTTCCTGCTTTGTACTTCATTGCAAACACAAACTCTTGTAGATAAGCAACCCATTTAGCATGCTTGTTGCTAATTGACTTTTGTGAATGTAAATACTTGAGGGCCTCATGATTGGTAATTTGGTATAGAGAATGAACTCTTTGCCGATGAGATAATGTCTCCAATGGCGTAACACCTGGACAACAACATAGAGCTCTAGATCATATGTCGAATAGTGTCGCTTGGCATCATTGATGTTCTCGCTGTAGAAAGCGATAGGGTGCCCTCCTTGCATCAATACACCTCCTAGACCAATATGTGAGGCATTAATTGCTACCTCAAATATACAATCAAAATCTGGCAGGTGAAGTATTGGAGCCTCTGTCATCTTTTGCTTGATAAGATGAAAGGCTTTGGTTGCTGCTGCTGTCCACTTGAACTCACCTTTGCCTTGTTTCAAATACTTGATAATAGGTGCCATGATTGCACTAAAGTTCCGAATGAATCTCCTGTAAAACGACGCAAGTCCATGAAAACTAAGAACCTCAGTGATTGTCTTTAGTGTAGCCCAATTTGTTATACTTGTTATCTTCTTTGGATCAGCTTCAACCCCCTGTGATGAGACAATAAAACCAAGGAACACAACCTTTGGCAGCATAAAGGAGCATTTATTGAGATTGATGTATAGCTTCTCATGGCGAAGCAATCTCAAGACTTGTCGTAGATGATTGATGTGATCATCTGGATGCTTGCTGTAGATCAATATACATCAAAGTATACAACCAAAAATTGACCAATAAGAGGATGGAGTACCTGTGTCATCACCCTCATGAATGTACTAGGTGCATTCGTCAGACCAAAATGCATGACTTTCCATTCAAATAGTCCATCCTTGGTCTTGAAGGCAATCTTCCACTCATCTCTAGGCCGAATACGAATATGATGATAGCCACTTTTAAGATCCAATTTAGAAAAGATCTTAGCCCCAGATAGCATGTCTAACATGTCATCAAGCCGCGGTATAGGAAACCTATACTTGACTATAATCTTGTTGATTGCTCTACTATCCACACACATGCACCATGAGCCATCCTTCTTTGGAGTCAGTAATGCTAGTACAACACATGGACTTAAGTTCTCCTGAATGAATCCTTTATGTAGCAACTCATTCACTTGTCTTTTGAGTTCATTGTGTTGTGTTGGGCTAAGGCGATAAGCCAGTAGGTTTGGTAACACCGAACCCGGTACCAAATCAATGGCATGTTGAATATCGCGCATAGGAGGTAGCTCATTAGGCAACTCATCAGGAACCACATTAGAAAAATCAGAAAGTAACTCTTTGATGGGTGGAGGAAATGTCACCTCAGGTGGAGGTGTGACTACCCTTGTAACAAGAGTCAATACCAGCCTTGTATCATGGCTAGTGTGAATGAACTCCTGTGAGGAACAACCAGCAGCTTCTTTTGCGGTATGGACAACAACTTTTGTGCTTCATATTGGTCCCCTTTTGGTTGGTCCTCGAAGACCTCCGTTGACGCATTTCAGCTGGGACATTGATTGGGTGGAGGACAGTGTGAAGTCCTTTGAACTTGAATACACACTGGTTTTTTTCCCCCGACCATAACATCATTATCATACATCCATGGTCGACCAAACAGAACATCCAGTAAGATGCATAGGGATTACATCACACCATACCTCTTCCTCATATCGATGGATCTTCAGTGGTATGGAACACCGTTGATTTACCTCTAGAATATTCCCATTCAGCAAGGATACCCGATATGGTTGAGGGTGCTTCTCCACCTTCAAGTTTGCTTTCTTCGCAAAGGTGTTTGAAGTAATGTTGACACAACTCCCACTGTCAACTATCACCAAAGCGGTATTATCTCCGGACTTCATACGGCTGTAGAAGATACAATTGCGCCGCCAGTCCTCTCCTTTGGTTTCAGCCACCAAGATGCGGCTTACTATATGAATGCCATAAGCATCACCTCTATTAGCATCATCTTCATCATATGCAGCTCCGTCATAGTTGCCATCATCGAGCGGGTATGGGAATAGATCAGGATCTTCTTCCTCTGCTGACTTTTCTATCTCAGCAACAACATTAATCTTTTGACGGTGTGGGCAATATTTAGCATAATGTCCAACCTCTTGATAGTGAAAACATTGTGCTTGGCTGCCACTAGTCATAGGAGCCTTGCCCTTATATTGTTGGGTAAGAAATGTGGGTTGAGTAGGGGTTGTTGTTGTAGGTTTTGGTGCTGGAAATTTTCGCCTAGCCTCCCCGGCTTGGTATCCAAACCTTTTGTTGTTGGATGCCAATAATTCTTCCGCATGTAGGGCCTTTTCAAAACAATCCCGCACGTTCTCTACATCCACAACGCCAATAGCCTTATTGATTTTAGGTCGTAAACCCAATCTGAAACGTGACAAGATTTGGATCTCCCTCTCTCGAATTCCTGTACGAGAAGAAAGATAGTCAAATTGTTCCATATATTCTGCAACTGACAAGTGAAGTTCCCTTGACGAAGAGAATTTAACTTGTCTTGTAGTCGCAATCAAAGAGTATATGACAAATACTTTTCTCTCAGTTCTTCCTTTATTTCCTCCCACGTAGTAGGAGCTCTACCACGATCTTCCAATTCATATTCGCGAGTTCTCCACCATTTACGTGCAGCTCCAATTAGCTTGGTACGTGCTAACTTCATCTTTCGTACCTCCGATAGTTCATATCAATCTAAATAGTCATCCAATGCTGCCAACCAATCAAAAAGACTTGAGGATCATGCTTACCCTAGTATTCTTTGAGTTCAAGCTTAACCCTGTGAGAGTCACCAACATGCCTATTGAATGTAGGTTGTTCTCCAGTGAAATAACTTCGTAGGTGCTCCTCAAAAGTTGGTTACACAATTGGAATCCTTTGGGGTCCTCTCCCCATATTTCTCCGAGCAAGAAAATTGGCTACAGAATGAGCTGGATGGAATTCTTCACCAAGTGGAGGGTGAAGAAACATGAGTAGAAGCAGCAACTCTGGCCTCCATTTTTGAGAACCTCTCGTCCATTTGCTTTTGATTCACCGTGATTTGGTTGCTCAGTTGTTGAACCATCTCCATCATTGCCACCATAGGATTAGTTGGATTGGATGGTTCAGAATTTTCACTCCTTGTCATGGCTCTGATACCAAATAATGTAGGACTGTATCTGATTGATCAAAACAGTAGCCAAATAGGACCTTTCACAGGGAATCAGTTTCAGATAAAGCATATAACGAAACGGGCTGAATAGATCTTCAAATAGGGGCAGAACTATAATGAAGAAAGTGACAATAACTATGTAACATGTAACACCCGGGCTTCACATTGCAAAGGTGGATCGATTGGATTGAACACCAACCTACCTTGATCAAACACAAGGGTTCTCCAAAGAGGAGGAATGCTAGCAAGCAATTTGAATTCAATTCATGAGTTGTCTTCACCTCTTACATAAGTCTCTTTATACAGCATTCTAAAGAAACATAAACATTAATGGTAACATCCAACCACTAGCTAACACCACCTACCTATTAATAATTCAACTACTACCTACCTCTTTGACAAAGGAAAACTCCTTTGACAATGAGTTCTTTTATTTTCAAACCATAGCCCCTTTTATTGACTTTTCAAAAACTAGACTTGGGTTATGAAGTTCAACTTAAGTGGGCCAACTTTAACCTACTAAAACAGTCATAGCCCATGAAAGCCATGGGCTGATTTAGGTGATAGCTTTAGGCCTTTGATGGGCCTGACTCAATGGGCTTCTTCTTTCATAAATATGTCTTCAATTCTACATCACATATCCTGTTCTGAAATTTAAGAAGTTGTTGGTTTGAGAGTCATCTTTGAGCATATTCAGATTCTACCTTTACTGCCTATTTGCTGCTATTCTAAGAGAGTATTGTTATCAGCCATGACTTAGAGCTTCTTATCACCAAAGCAAGGACTACGAAGAATTAATTGTTCTACTATCCCTTCCTATAGAAAATCTGCCTACAATTGTTGAGTACTTGAAGATTATGCCTAGGGTTCTTACTTTTGGGTTTTTTTCTTTCTTCCAGATATTTTTGGTAGTCCCTCTTTGAGTTACTATATGTTGGTTATCCACAAAAATCCATATTGCTTTTTCACCTACCTACTTGGTCTATAGTAACCATATTTACCTACCTATTTGGTTCACAATAACCTATATTTAACTTATAGAGACCTTTGTTTGAGGCCTTATTTTTGTCTTTGGTTGAACAAAATTACTATCTACTACCTACCTTATTGTGAAAAGTTTTTGCATGGACATTAGAACAACACTTTTATCTACTTATGTGGATATTAGGGTTGCACTTTTATCTTCTCTTGTGGAGAATTCTTGCCTACTACCTATCTCTAGTGATGTAGCCATTGGAGATGTGATAGTTTTGAGGCTATTGCTACTTACAACTGACATTGTTTAGATGGTGCCTTTGATATTATTGTTTTTGCTTTGCTTGTGCATGTGGTTCATGCTTGTTAATGCCTATTGTTCTCATTGTTTGATACTTTGATGGTTCATTCGAAAAATTATATGAGTTGTTGACTGTCTCTTGGGTGAATTTCTCTTAGCATTTATCAACTTTTTCTATTGTTATTTGTGCTCAAGGTTATAAAGTTTTTAATATATTTTTTTGTTATTCCAAGTTGGAGTCTTTGATATGTATATTCTAGCTTGAGGGAGAGTTTTAAGATTTGTGTAATTTACCCCTTCAGTGGTAGCCCCCATAGCATAGTTAGAGCTCTCATGAGATTTTGTATCTTTGAGACTTTAAGACAAGATCTCGTGTGAGTCGAGACAATACCAAAAAAATACAATATCTCGGATTCTTGGTCAGCTTGAGATTTTAGTTCATGATCTCGAATCAACCCAGTCTTTATTAATACCCCATCTCGGTCAAGACGAGTTGAGATATCTCGATCTTGTTTTGTCTTAACACTCCTTTCTCCTTTGCTAGTTTTGGTGTTTTAGCTGGATTTTTTGCGATAAAGTTGGTTGGGTTTCTACCTAGGCTGCATTAACAAACTGTTTGGCTTATTTTCAACAAAGATCTTCTAATCTTGAAACCAATCTTGAAGCAAGGTGAGTGTTCTTCCTGAACTTAATTTTTTTTCTTCGAAAAATTATGTTTTGAACTAGTGGAGGTGGTGCTTGTGGAGCCAAAGTTGGAGGAGCCGCTTAGTCATTGATTTTACTCTTGTGCTCTCATGGTGTAACTTTTAAAGTACACCAATGTTGTAATGTGAAATTTTGAATCATGTTTGATGTATTTTTTGACTTTAAACCTATATGTTTTCATTTATATCAAGTAATAGTTGTGTTTCATGTTTTATGAGTTAACATGTTTATTCCTTCTGTTTATCGATCTTACAGATAGGATTGAGTTGGTACTTATATATGCACTTGTTTTCTCATAAATTTAAGACCACTGTTATGTTTAGAAGGCTTAAAATAGGTTAAATACCAAATTCTAGCCCAAACTTTGAGCTGGTACCCACCAAGATGGGCCCCTGAGTTGTGTTGAGTTGACTGTGGATTTTTACCAGATCTTGGTTGAGGCACTGAGATCCTTGTTGAGATTGAGATCTCAAACCATGCACCCTTGATTAGATTAGATTTGATTTTATTCTGCCCATATCTTATTTTGTATTAGTAGCCTATTTATTAGATTAGGGTAGTACTTTCTATTTTTATGGAGCTTCACTAGCAAGCTAATACTTAGGGAGATTTGTTTCCTTTCCTTCTTGCTGCTTAGGAGTCAAGCAAGTCTTTTAAGATACTAACATTTGGAGATATTTGAAAATCTTGCAACCAAATTTGAGGATATTTGAACATTACTCTAATCTAGAGACTTTTCAATAATAAATACATTGCTGAGGGCAAAAGCTGTATCTTGTACCACTTTCCATTTACTCCTCCTCCACCACTTCTGTTGAGACACCATCACTTGATCTACGCTTTGATGGTGTCAAACTTATTTTTTGTTGTTAATTAATTATTTAAGTTATTTGAAAATTATTAAATACCTACCATAATTATTTAAAATTTGATAAAATATACCAATTATTTTTCTGCTTTATACTTAAAAATAGTGGAATATTAGTACAAGTATGTATGTAGTTATTAAGGGGAGATCTTGGATTCTTTGTTCGAGTTTCTTTTTGCTTATTTAATTTGTGGTTATCATGTTGTTTATCATTCCATTTGATTTTATGAAACGTTTAAAGTACTTTTGTTACAATTTACAACTTCTTGAATTTGCTGGAACAAACAAACATGTCTTTCTATTAGTAGGTTACGAGTCAGTTTTTTTCATTGATTTTTATTCAAAATATCTCTTCAATTGTGTTTAATTATGCTTAAAGTAGGGTGTATGCAATAACTCAGATAAAAAGACCATCACAATAGGGCTGAAACTTCTTGGCAAAAGTACCAGGTTTCAGCAGAGATGGCCTAAATTTCAGGCGAGATTTCAAGGCTAGCTGAACTGGTTTCGAAACTGAGATTTCAAACCTTGCATGCAAGAAATAAGTGGGTTTATATTATTGAATCGCATTCTAAAAATATAAAATGTGGCAACTAAATGAAAAACAACACCAACAACAATAATAACAACAACAAGAAGCCTTGTCCCAACTAAATGGGGTCGACTAATGGGGGACAACTGAATGAACAAATTGCCCAATTCTCTCCCTTTTTGCAATCACTACAGGGCATATAATCTTGGGACACATAAGTATTCAGTGGTACAAATTAATTTCACTCAAGCACACTATAAATTGCATATGATTGACACATATATCCAACGCCTGATAGTACCTATTATTAGTGTGCAAGGATGAAGTTGTTCCTTGTGCTACTTGTTCGGAACTTGACCATCTCTAGTGGTTCTGTTAAGTGGGTTGGCCTGGGATGAGATTCTATTGGAGACATTAATTTATGTAAAGTTTTGCTAAGAGTGTGGGATCCTAGGATGAGCTTCTATTGGAGACAAAAGCTTATTTAAAATTATGCTGGGTTCACTTAGACTTCCTTTTGTTTCCCTGTTTGATGAGCTTTCATATATAAAATTTTCAAAATACCAAATTTGTCAAATGGTTTCATATGTTTCATTTCATAAATCCTTTTTTTTTTTTGCTTTATTTTATTAGTTCCCTACTTCCATTGCTTTAGTAGCACATCTTTTGTTTTAATTAACATGCTTTAATACTTTGATTCCTCTCCAATTCATATGTTTCCTGGGTAGTAGGCCCAAGGAGACTTGAACCCATGGCATCTTAATTGAGGTGCTGGTCTTTGCCAACTGAACAACCATGTTGGTTGGTTATAGCAATTTAAGTTTGTATAAGACTCTTAACAGTGGATACAGGTCAAATTGAATGTTGGGAAACCTCTTTTTCAGGTCAATTTAAAGGAATAGGTCCTTTGTCTGATTGTGTTTTGTGAGCTCTTGGTTTAAAAACAATTCTTGTATGTGATAGAGCCCTGGAAAAACCAATTATTCCTTGTACTTTATTTTAAGTAATTTAATTTTGAATACCTTTTTTAATGGACTTGGCTGGTGATTTATCTTTACATATGCAGTACTTCTTGGATCCAAAACTAGTGAAAGAGCCAGTTCCCCCACAACTGGAGCTAATAGCTAAAGAAATTCTTTTACCTTTGATAGCTATATTCCATCATTCAGTTGACCAGGTTGGATGGGCTAGTTTTTGTCATTGATGATTTTCCAATTTATTCTTCTCTGTTTGAATAAGTTTGGAGGAAGCAGAGTTATGAGCTTCAAGATACATGTGGCAGGTTTTATCTATTAAAGAAGAAGCAGCAACGGAAACTGAGCGAATTCTTCTTATTATATGCAAGTGCATATACTTTGCTGTAAGTTTTAAATCTTTCGTGCCCTCTTCTTAGTGGTTATTCTTTTTCTTCTTCCTTCTTGATGATAATTTTCCAAATCAGGATTGATGATACCCTTTTTATTGAACTGATTTCCTTGTATAAGCAATTGTTATATTAAGATGCGACCACTTGCAGGAAAAAAAATGGTTGTTAGATGAGTTTGTTAGTTTAACTGTCCTATTCACTAAGGAAAAATTACATATAGACCCCCTGGATCTACAATCAATTACATCTGCTACACTTGAAAAGAAATCAATTACAAATACCCCCTTACTGTTAACTAGTAAAGCTGAATGATGATAATAACAGTAGGGGGTATTTGTAATTGATTTCCTTCTAGGGGTAGTAGATGTAATTGATTGCAAATCCAGTGGTTCTATATGTTTTGCCCATTCACTAATGATTATCTTCATATTTCTCAATGATTCCGTGTCAAACTACCCTAAACATCACTTAGCCATCTGAATTCCTTAGTAATATTTTATGCATTTAATGATTAAAGTGTATAATTATGGTTGTGTTTGAATTTTATTGCTGTGTCCATATGCACGAAATTTGTTCTTAGTTGGCTTATGCCCTATGCATTCCTCACGGGTTTTGATAGAATCATCCTATATGATGGGGAATTTGCCAATAACTCATTTTTTTCCTTTATATTATCACTTACACTAATCTACCTCCTTTTTGGTGGTTCTTTTTTCTTCATTGGGAATTCACAATTAGTTAGTTTTATAGGTGAGATCACATATGCCATCTGCTTTAGTACCACTTCTGCCTTCATTCTGTCACGATCTATTCCGGGTTTTGGATTCTTTGGTTTTTGATGGTACCACAACTTCATCAGAAGGGTGGTTGTTGAGGCTGAAGACAGGAAAGAGGAGTTTGCTTATCTTCTTAGCTTTGGTCACCAGACACCGAAAGCATTCTGACAAGTAATTCTCTGGAGTGGATATGGTTGTGCTTTGTTTGATCTCATTAGAATCTTCTATAGCCTTCTGATTTCTTATGTTACACTTCAGGTTGTTGCCTGACATGATAAGTTCTGTTTTCAGAATTGTAAAGCAAAGCTGTTATACACCTGTAAGTGTTAAAACTATTTTCTGCTGCTTATTTTATTACTTTGGAGGTAGGTATGATGATTTCCCCCCCCTTACAAGTAGGTTTTGTATTAATGAGAACATTACAAAAGATGCAGTCCCAAAGAATCCCCACAGGTGGGGGGAGGAAACTCCTAAACTGAAGGACATCCCCTTCTAACTAATCCCAAATGAATCCCGACATCCACTTTCGGTCTATAATAAATACGTAGCTCTGCATCCTTTCTTATGAGGTCCATCAATTCACTAGGGAATTCTGTTGGATCCCATATTAGCTCTCCTTCGCTGCCTTGGGATTCCGTCATGTAGTCTGCTGGTTGGTTTTGTTCACACCACACATACATTACCTCCTTGATCATTAGAGGAGAGATAAACCGCTGAATTTTAATTTTGATCTCTTGTAACTTCCAAGGCCCCTGAACCTCCAATTGATTATGTCTTCAACCAGCTTTGAGTCTGACTGATTAGAGACACTCAACAACATTCTCTCAATGCCATTATTGGCCTCCCTCAACCCTTCCTGTATATGCCATTATTGGCTTCCTTTCTGCCTCTCTTATCAGCACTCCCAGCCTCCTAGGCTGCACTTGAGTTTGCAGGGCCCCATCACAATGAAGGGCAACCATATACTGCATGGGAATTACCAAGAACAAGCTTTTGGGAATTGGGAGTTTGGTACACCATATAATTGGTATTTCCACTTTTCGTGTAAGAGTTCTGCTCATTTTCATCTCCTGTAATTTTTATTGCCCTGCATGTTGCTCTCACATCATCCTTGATGGCTGTGACTAATTGTTCTTTAGTTCTTTGGGAATTGGGAGTTTGGTATGCTAGATAATTGGTATTTCCCACTTTTTGTGTAAGAGATCTGCTCATTTTCATCTCCTGTAATTTTTATTGCCCTGCATGTTGCTCTCACATCATCCTTGATGGCTGTGACTAATTGTTCTTTAGTTCTTAACTGTATTTCTGAATATTCTAAAGCATCTTTCTGTCCACAAACTGTTGGATGGTTGCACAATAGGCTAGCTTGATAATAATGCTTGTATTCTCCACCTCCCATGAAGTGCATCTGATCCAAAAGGGCAGTATCTAAGCTTTAGTTGGTGCACTTCTAGGTCTGCATAGGCACCCCGCCAAACCATCAATCTGAATCTGCAGTGATAGAACAGATGATCATGACTCCCTAGACCTGCCCAACAGAGACAGCAGCTTGGTTGCACTTGAATCTTTCTTTTCATAATCAGATCTCTTGTTGGCAATTCAGTTCAAGGGCACCTGCATGCCTTCAAACCAACCAAGTAGTTCCCACCAGTCCACCTCAACTGATCTCCTGCAAATTGACTCCCAGGCTGATTTAATGGAGAAATCCCTGTTTGTGTTCCCCTTCAAGATTATTAGGTCCATGTTAGAGTGGTTGAGAGTCCCCTCTGGGCCCTGCAGGGTACATTCCCAATCCTCAGAAAGCATTCCACCATACTACCATAACAATTTGGTCTGTACCTAAACCATTCGTGCTTCTGTCTCCAAATTGCTTTAGCGGTACCCTTTATACCAGTTCTCAAGCACTCAAGCCACATTCTTGTAATTCTCTTACCAAGTTATCGATCATAGGTTCAGCCTTGTCCCTGTATTCCTCCACACGCGCAACCAAGTGTTGTGATGTTTGACGTCCTTATAATTTTTTCTTCCATTAAATGTGGATTGTACTGTACAGTTCTTTGCAGTCATTCATGTTTAATCTTTGTCTGTAAGTGTGCTGTGAAAGGATAGATATACTAACTAATTGTTTTTGAGCTATATAAGTATGTTGCAGTGATCTTTTGATAGTGACTACCAGTTTTGGTCACAGATGAACATTGGTCATGTTTGAGGGGCACGGCTGCTTTATTCTTCAATTCATCTTATTACCAATTAGTTTCTAATTTTTTAAAATTCTCGTGAGAATTAAGGTGTACCATTGATTGTGGTGGATGAGGGCAGGGCTGGTGCAATGATAATTGGTAAGGTTGCTCCATCTTGATCAAGTGGTCATGGGTTCTAGTCCGAAAATAGCCTCTGTGCAAAAACCAAGGGTAAGACTGCATACATTATGACCATCCTCTGACCCTACAATATCAGGAGCCTCTTGAACTGGAGACACCCTTTTTTGACTCTGGTGACATCCTATAACAAAAGCTTTCTGGTTAAGCTTTCAGGCTATTTGGTACAGCCTAGGAGCACTATCATGCTAGAACCAATTTTGGTAGAGAATGATATTTGGATGCTCTAGTATCAAAGCGTTGCCATGGCGTCGTTTCTCACTCCTAGGCAATGGGCTGCCTTTTGGACATGCAAAAAAACTCACACTTTATTGCCTAGGCAACATCAAGGCGACCAATCCCTAAATTGGTTGCTTGTTTGACTTTTAGTACATAGATTTTTTTTTGCTTTTTCGGAATTTTGTAAACCATCAGAATAGTGGTCACTTGCATTTTGTAACTCATTGGTAGATCCTGTATGTTGGAGAATAGAACAGAGAGGAAGAAGAAGAAATTTATAGAATAGGCTAGGAGGCCTTACTCATTGGATGAGCCCCCTACAACTAGTACCTTTATTTATAGAGCAGTTTAGCAACTACAACCAATACTGGAAATCAAACAAAAATTGAAACAATGATTCTTGAATGAGAGGCCAACTCAAGATTCTTAAACCTATCATTATTCTACCCATAAGAGATAAGAGCAGTTTAGCAACTACAACCAATACTGGAAATCAAACAAAAGAGGAAACTGAGATGCTTGAATGAGAGGCCAACTCAAGATTCCCAAACCTATCATTATTCTACCCATAAGAGATACCTTTTGAACAATCCCCTCAAGCTGGAGCATAGAGTTAAACATGCCTAGCTTGTTGCAAATATAGTCAACCCTGGCAGCCCCTGAGGATTTTGTAAGTTTGCTAGCTGTTCTGCTGTACAAACATGTTTTGGAGAAATCAATCCTTGTTGCAGCTTTTCACGAACAAAGTGACAGTCAACTTCAATATGTTGTATGTTCATGAAACATCAGATTAGTAGCAATGTGAATAGCAGCCTAATTATCACACCATATTATCATAGAGGAATCATCACCAAAGCCAACCTCTTTCAACATGTGTTTGGTCCATGTCAACTCACAAGTGACCTGTGCTATAGCTCTATAATCAGACTTTGCGCTCGATCTAGCCACAATATTCTATTTCTTTCTCTTCCAAGATACAAGATTACCACCAATTAGACATAAACCAAGAAAATTAACTGACTCTTAAAAATCTAAAAGACACTAAACATACCAAAATTCTTCTCCAGCATCTTGTACCAAAATGGACCAAGTGGACCAAAAATGAACCATATGAAATAAACTTGCCATGGCCACGTCCTGGTCAGCCTATCTGTGAGGTTTGGGCTTGGCTTGATGCTGGCATTGGTCCAATGTGTGGCCCAGGCTCTGGAAATGGACACTGTGAGACAAGTTCTCCCTGCA
This sequence comes from Hakea prostrata, assembly GCF_041222555.1. Lineage (NCBI taxonomy): Eukaryota > Viridiplantae > Streptophyta > Magnoliopsida > Proteales > Proteaceae > Hakea > Hakea prostrata. The sequence goes on along the minus strand of NC_142603.1, from coordinate 50,444,616 downwards.
TTACTTCCTCAACTAATTTCATTCTAATTGATTTGGGGCGCTGAAATCTTTAGCCAACCTGCTTTTATATTGTTTTGCCTGATTCTTTCCAGGTTTATCAACTATTCATGATTCATCTTTTTCTATAAATATAAAGTATTCTTGCATTATGCAGAAGCTGGATTTCTTGTCAGAGAGAATTATGTCATCAGCTTTTGATGTTATTTCACGCATTATGGAGACAGGAGCTGTAAGTTCTGATGCTCTTTTTATATTATGGTTCAGAACACATCCTTGGTTGGGTTGCTTAGCCACAGGATCTTGTTAATACTACACAAACCTTAACCAATTAAGTGGCTGCTATAATCAGCCTCTTCCCTTCCATCATTTGTCGGCAGAGCTTGTTCATCTCAGTTCAAATGTTTCAGTAATACCTAGTTTTTATTCTTTGATGATTTTTCTGTACCTGGCACGGCTTTGAGGCAAAGTGCATTTTGACACCTTTTACTGTGTCACATGTTTGAGCCTGTAGTCTTCTTTTAGGATCTTCACAAGCACTTGTATTTAGGAGTATCATTCTTTCTTTCTCTAAGGTCATGAGTCTCATCTGAAATCAGGGTTGGAGATTAGTTTCACCCCAGTTTTCATTGCTGCTGGAGTCTGCAATATTTCCTGCACTAGTAATGAATGAGAAGGTGAATTTTCTTATATTGTGATTAAAATAGAAATTGATCCATTCTGAATTTCATTGTGCACTATGTACTGAGAACTTATCTAATTGGTGGTGTTTTTTGTTATCAGGATGTTGCAGAGTGGGAAGAAGATGCTGATGAGTACATACGGAAGAATCTTCCCTCTGATCTTGTATGGCTGGGGCCTCAATTTTACAGTATCTTTTCAGTAACTCATACCATATTCCTATTCCTTAAAGACTGCTTGCTGCTTCACTTTGGGCTTTTCTCTGTTCCAGACTGATAGCCCCTTTCAAGACTTTCACAGTTATTTTTTAATTTTTTCTCGTTTATGGATAACTACATCAAGGCAATCTGGAATCTGCATTAAATTGAGGACAAACTTGGAAAACAATTTAGAAGTAGTGGGAGTTGGAGCATTAATATACTTTAATAAAATGTCTGCCTTTTTTTAAATTTTTTTGATCAAGGGCAATATGATTCCTCACTCTTACTGACTTATTTTACTTTACCTGTTCTTCTTCTTCTTCTCTCTCTCTCTCTCTCTTTTTTATTTTTTTTTTATGTTGACTTCAGGAAGAAATTTCTGGATGGAAGGATGATTTTTTCACTGCCAGGAAAAGTGCTATAAATTTGCTTGGTGTTCTTTCAATATCAAAGGTGTACATTTCATAAACTATGTGCCCACATGGGCAGAAAATTGTTTCCTTATTTTTGGAGTAGGTGTGTTGGGAGGGAAAGAGTTCCTTTGACATGTCTTTCGTGAATTGTCTCGCAATGCCTGCAGGGACCTCCAGTGGTTGCATCATCAGCAAAACGGAAAAAAGGTGACAAGAAGAAGGGGAAAGAATACAGCTCTATTGGAGAGTTGTTAGTGCTTCCATTTTTGTCAAAGTTCCCCATTCCTTATGGTGTCGGGTCAGGCCAATCGCAGATTTCAAATGAGTGAGTTCACCATTGACCAGTTGCAAATATATCCAATAGTTATATTACTTTGTATCAAGTTCACCACAGATAATCAAAAGAGATTTGTTTCCATGTCTTGTAATTCGACATTACTTTTTTGGATCCCACCATGAAAGGGTTCGGGCTTCTCCTTCTAGGTTTGACTTCGGCCCCAAAACTTGAGAGACTCAAACTCTCCTCTTCTCTTAAAAAAAAAGCACACCACAACACCGTGTGGTTGAGTTAGTGGATCGATCTCCTTTGGGAATAGCCTTAACTCTTTCGGCTTTAATTCCTTTTGGAGCCTCTTGATTATGAGCCCCATCTTTTGCTTTCTCCTTGGGCTTGCACCACAGAGTGGGACAGTGAAACTAGACCACCAAAGGTCTCCCCTTTAGGTCGCCAAACTACGACGAGAGTTTTGCCTTTTGAAATGCCAGTAGTGTAGGGCCATGTCGGACAATCCAAGAACTGTCCCATTACGGACAATCCCAATCCATCAATATGCTTGAAGGAGGGGATTTGAAGGATCCCTCAGTTTTTATCTAGCCAGTTGAAGGTGAGTTAGAAATACTAGAGTTAGAGTGGACTGCAGTCTTTACTGATATCTGGACTATGCTACTGACAATCGAGAAAAAAAATCCCTTACAGAATGCATTTTGATTAGTGATCGTAGAAAAGTGAATGCCATGGGGGTCCATATCATCTGAAAACTATTCCTGTTCCATCAGCACATTCTTCGATTCAAATGACTCAGCATCAGGAAAAGTAAACCCATCCTTTGCCTCGATTGAATTTGGCTTCGCTAGGCCCTGAATCAATAAAAAAGCAAGCTTAGAAGCCAGGATTGGGAGCTGCGCCGCTTCAAGAGGAAACCTGGGAAAAGCAAGACCTCAGCCGAGCTTGATTGCCCTTGGGCTTGGGCTTGCTTTGATGATGGGTAGGCTTGTTGTGCCAGTGCTTCACCCCTAGATGTCTAGTCAACTGCTGCGCCTCAACGCATTTCGGGGAGAACCTCACATGCTTTGTTTGCTTGAAGGTTTATATTCTCCTCGGTCCTTTTCTTGGCCATCTTGTCTATCTTGGCTATCCCAGATCTATTCCCATTCCATCATCTAATCTTCTTCTTTGATCTTATTCGTTCTATTAAGAAAAGATCAATAAATCACCCCCTATCAAGCAAAAAAGAATGGTTCTTCCCACAATGGAGTCACCATTGACTCTATTTATTATTATGGTAAATTAGTGTATCAAGATGTCAATCCGAGATCTTATTTCGGTTCGATACGTCCACCTACTTTATAAGAAACTGTGGATTTAGATTTTCCTTGGAATCAATCAAATAGGACATTCTTGGGAGATGGGCTTTTGGTGGACTCTTGTAGCGGGCTTATACTTGGACTCTCACTTAGACACAATCAGTGTAAGGCTGGCCTTTTGCCTACTGCTGATCAAGTGGTTCAATTCCTTCCGTATGGATCTTCTCCTTGAAGCTCTAAGTTTGTCGCTATTGAAGGTTCAAGCCTCAATCTAGCAGTTTGTTCATAGCTTACCTCAATTTCCTGAGACCCTGAAGATTTTGAAAATTTGAAGGCTTAGTAGATCCAACGTTGAAGGACACCAACATCGAAGACCCTAGCAAAGCACATTATGGTTTGAGCTCTCGGTAGGATCTTGCTTGAGATCTCGTTTTTCTGAAAAGGCGAGATGAGATCTCTTGTGAGATCTCAGAGTTCCCACAACTCACACGAGATCTTGCCACAATGGTTCAACCACCCCATTTTAACACCTAATCTAGAGCGAGGGAGGTCATTTCTCGACCTCTCTCCACTCTTTTGCTCTCTCGCCAAATCTCACCATATCTCGCTGGAACTTCCAATTTTTGCATCATTTTTTGAGGATTTCAGCTTGATTTTCACTTGCAACTATTTTTAGCACATTTGCAACACTAAAGAAATATATGGTAAACCATCTCATGGAGTTGGGGGGTCGACGTGAAGCCGCTAGCATACGACATGGTCGTAGTCGTGGTGCTGCTAGAGCTAGTGATGGAGCTGATGCTCGAGTTGTTGGTGGTGTTAGGGCTTGATTGAATTTTATCTCATTCTATGCTTGTCTTATGAACTTATAAGTTATGACTTATATAGAACTTTTAATGGTTGTATAATTTTGTTATTCTATTTTTGAGAGTTGAGATTTTAATACTCGTATGGATGATGATATTTAAGTTATTTGATGTATTTGATACACTTGCTTTTCATTTATATGTCTTAAAAGTTCTATATTTCATGTTGTATAAACCTGCTGTCCCTAAGGTGCAGCATTGTGGTTTCAAACTTAGGGTCGACTTAGAACTCATACTAAGGGTTGTTTTCTCACTAATCTTAGACCACTAGTGTGTTCAGAAGGTTTAAATTAGGCTAAGGCCACCAATGTGTTCAGAAGGTCTAAATTAGGTTACCTACCAAGTTTGAGCTCAACCTAGACGTTAAACCCCCCCAAGATGGGCCCTTGAGTTGGCCCATCAAAAATTCCCATATCTCGATCAGATCTTGCCATCTCGATGGAGATGTTGGTTTTCTAGCCTAGCGGGATTGGTGGTGAGAGCCAATTCTTCAACCATGGCATATAGATCATAGGCCCTCCAAAGCCCACTTTGTTACTGTTGGTAGCCTTCTCAAGGAATTGCAACCTACGATCACTGGCTTATTGCAAAGTTCCTTGCTGCCATGCTTGCTTAAAAGTGTCACATCGCTTCATACCGTGGGGATAGTGAGCCAGTTCATGCATGATCCATATTTAGCTCATATGAAGGTTGTTACCAGAATGCTACAATATTTGAGGGGAACTCTTGGAAAAGGAATACTTTTGTCACCCATTGATATTCTAAAGGTAAAAGCATACATTGATGCAGATTGGGCTGGATCTTCTGGCAGGAAGTCAATTAGGTTACTGTACCTTTGATGGAGCCATGGAGGTAATCTAGTTACTTGGAGGAGTAAGAAACAGAATGTGGTAGCTTTATCTAGTACTGAAGTTGAATATAGAGCTATGGTTCGTGGATTTTGTGAGCTACTATGGTTGAAAGGCTTGCTAGAAGATATTGGAGTCCAAGTTCCAAGTCTTATAATGCTATATTGTGACAACAAGGCTGCCATTAGTATTGCCAATAATCCTGTGTAACATGATCGAACTAAGCACATTGAAATTGACAGGTTTTTTGTCAAAGGAAAGCTAGAACAAAGGCTCATTTGCATGCCTTTTGTGAGGTCTGGAGACCAAGTGACAAATGTTTTCACTAAGGGTTTGAAGGAAGGAGATTTCCTACCTATTGTAAGCAAGTTGGGCATGACTAATATCTATACCTCAACTTGAGGGGGAGTGTTGGTTGAGTTCTATAGGTGTTCAATTCTTTAGAGTTTTCATTCATCTAATTTTCTATTTCTTGTTACCCAAGTAAGGGTATTTATGTAATAATGTTCTTTCCACTTTATTATAAATAGAGGGCTTGAGATCGCACTGATCATTCAAGCCGTTCTACCAAAATCGTGTTTCTCAACAGTAGGCCTGATAATGGGATGCATAAGATAGTCGTCAAGGCCATAATTAGCTATTGAAACAAAATAAAAGCGAGGCCAATGTATATAGTTGCTCTCATCGAATTGATTGAGTTAGCTGGAAATGTGAATTTCATTCTGATGATTGTAATCTGTTCGGTTGGTGTAATGTGTGGTACTACTTCTGTCATACATGGACTTAGGGTGAGGATGGGTGTAGATCTAGGAAAGAGGCTTCAAAGCAGAGAAAAAAGGGTGGTGGTGGGTGGGACACAAACATACTGATGAGGGATTGAAAGGAGAAAGAAAACCCTTAGTTGATCCGAATCTTAAAACTGAATACGAGCCCAAAAAACCCTGAAAATCTTGATTTCAAACCCTTTTCATGAATGGGTCTCTCATAACCTTAGTTGAAACGATTTGAGAGTCCAAAAGGGAAAGGTGGACCCCTTGGTGGTCTAAGAAGCTTTTACAAGACTAAAGGGAAGAATGAAAGGTCAGAGATGAAAAGAAGGTGGCAAGACCTTGGAAGGTAAGACGGAGAGGAGAGAGGTGGCGGCAGCTAGGTTTTAGGGTTAGGATAAGAGTCTCAAAGTGGTTCCACTCTGATGCCATGAAGAAAGAGATACAGTTGGCGGAAATGATGGTTTGTTTCGAGAGCACTGCATCTTATGCTGATAACAATAAAAGAAGTGAATTAATTACAAAGAGAGCCTATAACTGTAGAACTACAAACATTCTCAAAAGATCTTGAAAGCTCATATTACAACATCATTCAATTAACTACATTAAAACAATAAACAGGGCTCTGACTTGGAAACCAGGGCTGTCTTCTTATTGAATGAAAAAGGCAATAGTTTGCCTTCCTTAAAGAGACTGTCTCTTTGTCTTGTCTTTACTATGAAAGCATGGATACAGTTGTTTATGTGAGGACCATTCTGATAAAAACGTTCAAAATCTTGATGTTGATCTCATGGCTTAGACCCTTTTTCGTCTTGTGGTGAGTAGAATGTTGTGTGCTTGGAAGCAAGGGTGAAAATACATATGGCTGAATGTGGACATATTGCAGACCCTGAATTTAGCACTACTTATGGATAAATTTTATTATACTTCTGTATGTGTCACTAATGTTAATCACCTATTCAAGTTCCAAAAATGAGAAAAGTTCTTGATGACCCAGAAGAGTTGCATACAGTAAATATCTTTTTCTGATTCACTGATCATTGGTTTTAGTTTATATTTTCATTTCAAGGTTCTTTTCATCTTGTTATTGAGTTTCTATTTTATCCATGGCAGTTACTATGGTGTTCTGATGGCTTATGGCAGTCTCCAAGATGTAAGATTAACACCCACGGTTCCGTAATTGATTTCTATAGAGAAGTCTCACAAGAAAAGCTTACATTTCTACCATGCTTGTGCAGTTCCTAAGAGAGCGAAATCCTGGATACACAACATCTTTGGTTCAGACTCGGGTGCTACCACTGTACTCTTTGTCACCTTCTCTGCCTTATCTGGTAGCCACTGCAAACTGGGTACTTGGAGTCCTTGCTTCCTGTCTCTCCCAAGTGAGATTTCTTCAAACATTGTATCACATATAACTTGCATTTTGATGGTTTGTATTATTTCAGTATGTAGTTAACTGACAACACTTGAAATGATGTTGATACTGTGAATTAAATGCAAAACATGCTCCTGTATGCTCACTGAATAATTCAACCATGTTAATTCAGGAGATGAGTGCAGACATATATTCGTCATTGCTTAAAGCACTGACCATGCCTGATTTTGGGGATACTTCCTGTTATCCTGTCCGGGTATCTGCTGCTGGGGCTATTGCTGAACTTCTTGAAGTAAGAGCAACCAAAGAACCCTGTAATATTTATTTCTTCTCAATTTCTATTTTATATGTATTTTGAACTTTTGTTTGTTTGTGCAGAATGATTTCCCACCTCCTGAATGGTTGCCTCTATTGCAAGTTGTAGTTAGCAGGGTGGATAATGAGGATGAAAATGAATCCTCAATTCTATTTCAGCTTTTAAGTACTGTGGTAGAGGCTGGTAATGAAAATGTTGCACTTCACATTCCATCAATCGTGTCATCTGTGGTTGGTGCTGTTTTGAAATTCATACCTCCTAATCCAGAACCATGGCCTCAGGTCTGTAATGGATATTCTTGATTTCTTCAGTGGTTAGTAACTGTGTGTATGTGTATGTGTGCATGTTTAGTGCTTACTTTGAATCTTTTTTTTGTTAAACATGTTCTCTATGAATCTACATCCTGAATCGATAGTAGCACTGGAGTTCCTAGGGAATTAATAAAAAGGTTCAAATGTCTATCTAGGGAATCACCACCCATTCCTCCCCTCACCCCCTCCCAGTTAAAAGAAATAAATAAAAGATTTAAATGTTTCTAGCAACACTGTAGGTGACTTTGAAATGCTTTTCCTTATTCAATGATCAAGAGGATTCCTGAGTCGTGATCAACAAATCTTGCTGACATGATTCTGGCTGTTTTTGACTGAAACTTTTGCTTGCTTGCTTGCTATGTAACACAGTTCCAAGAGGCTGCCTTGTCAGGCTATTTCTTTCCATATATACTATGTAGGACACCAGCATTTTCTTTTTCTTCTAATAATAAGTTTTTATGTTGTACGATGATTGCCAGGTCCATGTTACTTAGCTTGCTTGGGATCTAAATATTTCTAGCATTATGATTTGTGTCCAACTATTTAGGGGGTTAAAGAAATATTGCAAAGGCACTAAGAAACAACAAGGAGCTTATGGTTTCTGTGCTCATACTATTTGGCTTTCTTTTATTATAAATTTGGTGTCTTTTACTTCTCTTGTTATAATTAGTTTAGACAAATATATTAGAACCTTGAATATTTATTCCCATTTATCTTTTATTAGGTGGTTGAGCGAGGCTTTGCTGCACTAGCAGTGATGGCCAAAACATGGGATGTTTATGTTGCTGAACAAATTGATCTGGATGAGTCGAGTAGCAACTGGCGATCTGGTTCTGCAAGCATTGCTAGGGCTTTTTCAGTTCTCCTGCAGCAGGCTTGGCTTGTATCTGTACAACCAAAGGTCTGTTCATGCACTTAGTGTCCTGATTATATGTTCTGGGACTCACTGTGATGAAATCTGAAGAAGAGTGAGGAATATAGACATGATAAAGCTCACAAATGTGAGCGAAGAAAGTAAATATATGGGAGAGAGCTAAGAATATTTATTTCATTTCATTTCGGCACCATCAGTCCATAACATCTCTTTTTTATCATTCTTCCATGCAGATCATAGTAGCCTTAAAATGTCATCGTGGTATGATCATGTATTTGTATATGCTGTTTAAACTCAATCTAAGATATGTAAAAATTCTTTTATTTATACATAAATGAGGGCGTTATGTACATACTGGATCATAATATTGGTAAACAGTATTGTAAAATTTCAAAAAGGCATAAAAACATAGAAATTTATAAATGCTGGAAAACTTTGTAATATGATAGAATTCCTCTCAGTTCCTATATTATCTAATAGAACCCTCTCTATTTCATTTCTTGGATGCTGTCTGCATCACCTATACATCAAACCTCAAATACTTAGAAGTACCATTTTTTATTACACTCTTTCTTATTTGAAATGGTCTCTTCATTATCTCCTCTGAGTTTTAAGTCTTCAATTTCTCATAGCCTGGATTTTTGCCCCAAAAATGAACTAATAATCCCATCTAGAAGTTACTCAATTATAGGGAAAAAATTTATCCAATGCTTACATACAGGAAAGAGTACTATTGGTTTTAAGTGGGTGTTTGTTATTAAGCACAAGGCTGATGGTACTTTTGGACAGGTATAAAGCTAGACTGGTGGCGAAGGGATTCACTAAGACCTACGGTATTGCTTACCAAGGAACAAATTTCGATCAAAACTGAAGTTTCGACCTAGGGAAAATATGAGATTTCTAGGTTTCGACCGAAAGTTTGGTCAAAACCAATGATTTGTTTCTTGAAATTTCTACCCTAGGTTTCGGGCCTTATATGACCTCCATTTCATCTAATTTCTTGTCTCCTACGTATTTAAAGCATAATAAACACAATGGAACTAGTATTTTACCAAAAAACCCACTGAAAATTTATCATTCAAGTATGCTAAATTGCTAACAAATGAATGGGTTTGACAAGTACAAACTGTATTGCATACACAAAATCATCAATATAAATGAATTGTTTGATAGAATATTAGAATGGTTACATATACAACAAGTCAACAAAATAAAATGACCAACTAGATCAAGTGATGGTGTCTCACATATATTAAGTTGAAGCCCATATATCATATATACATATGTATTTTGAAAAAATACATAATTTTAAAAATAGTTATTAAAATCAGAAAATAAAAAAAGGTAGCAAATAATAAATTTTTTTTTAACAACACACAAACATAGATCATAGACCTAGACTAAACATATATTAATTCCAAGGCAATCCAAGATAATTTAAGGCATGGACAAAACAAAAATAAAAAAATGGGAAGTTTGGAACTATTGGGTATGACTCATGCTTCACATTCTATTGTTGCCAGAGTTTCCTTTGTAGTTGTGTCTAAGAGGTGTTTGGAGGCAAAATATGAGAAAAAGATATGTTTGAAGGCAAAGGAGTCGTGGAAATTAGGTGAAAATGGGATAGAAATCAACAAAAGCCCAGGAAAAACAAGTTGGATGTCAAAACTTGCGAATTTTAGGTCGAAACTTACGAGCTTTCAGTCAAAACCTGAAATGGTCGAAATATGCGAAATTTTGGTCCAAACATATGATTTTGACGAAATATTTGAAGTTTTGTTTCGATTTGAAAAAATGCAGGCATTTTGTTTGAAATTTTGAACATTTCGATCGAAATTTAGTCCATATTGATTACTAGGTGACCTTTGCTCCAGTTGCAAAGATGAATAAAACACAAGTGGTGCTTTCATGTTGTTAGTGAACTAGGGATGGGATCTTCAACAACTTGATGTTAAGAATGCCTTCCTTCATGGAGAAACTCAAGAGGAAGTATATATGGATGTTCCACCAGGGTATACCACTATTGAGACTTATAGGAAGGAATGCAAACTTAAATGTGCTTTTTATAGGTTGAAGCATGGTTCAAGAACTCGCTCTTGACACCCATCTCACTAGGTCATAAAAGAGAGATCTCACTTGAGTTGGCGAGATCTCGCTCGAGATGAGGTATTTTCCCCCGCCAACTTTAGTAAACTTGAGGGCCGTCTTGGGGGGGGGGGTTTAAGGGTCAGATTGGGCTCAAAGTTGGTATTCAGCCTATTTTAGGCCTTTTGAACATACTAGTGGCCTTAGATTTGTGGGAAATCAACCCTAAGTATGAGTTCTAACTCGACCTTAAATTTGAAATCGAGATGTTGTAGGAATGAATATGCACAATTATAAAACATGAAATATAGAACCATTAGGGTATATAAATGAAAAGCAAGTGATGAGGTACATCAAATAACTTAAATAGCAATGTAAATCCATCCATGTTAGTACAATAGAACGTCACATTCTCGACTCTTGAGAATACAATAATACAACCATCATAAGTCAATATAAATCATAAGTTCATCAGCAAAAGTGTTGGGTATGGCTCATGCTTCACATTTTGTCGTCGATGACCTTCCCCCTGATATACATGGGATTTGGGCCTCAAGATTTCCTTTGCAGTTTGGGCTTAGGCCAATAAATAGTTGTTTTGGGGGAAAATGTCACCTTGGTTGAAGATCTACTTGAAATGGGCTTGATTGATCTTCCTTTAGTGTTTAGATGTGCTAAGAGTAGTTGAAATGAAGATCTAGCTGAAATCCACAAGAAATCCGGTAAAAATTGAGACTTTCAACAAGATTTGGTGAGGGAATTCGAGAGAGTGGTGAGAAAGGTCCTCTCTCGTTTGAGATAAGGATCTTAAAAGAGTGTGGTTGGACCAGATCTTGATCCTATTGAGATATCATGCGAGAACTTGAGATCTTGAGCAAGTTGTGAGAACTTTGAGATCTCGAGCAAAAGATCTCATCTCACCTTCTCAGAAAAATGAGATCTCGAGCAAGATCTCAAATTACAGTTGAAGTAGTCCCCAAGAGCATGGTTTGGTAGGTTCTATAAGGCTATGGTGTCCACTAGCTATAAAAAGAGCAATGCTGAGAATAGCCTATTTACCAAAAAGATAGACACCCACATGCAATGTTGGACATTATGGTGTATGAATTGTAAATTATATTAGATGATTTGTCTTGGGGATTACAATGGATTGTGGATTATTGGGAATTAGGATATGTTTTAAATGTTATAATTGGTTTGGATAATGAAGGCATGTTTTTCAAATAAAAACTCCTCAATTATGTGGGAGTAATTCCATTTTTTTGGTTTAATTTTTATGAAATATAAATGTGTAGACCCCATATTGTTGGTTTCCCTTTTCTTAACTGTGTTATGTGACTGCTAATTGTTTTTACTGTTTATGATTCATACTATAAAACTATGTTTTACTATTTATAATTCATACTATAAAACTATGTTTTTGTCCCCTTCCCCTTTTTGCTAATTCTGGTTGTAGCAATGTTTTCTTCTTCCTTTTTCTATATGTCTAGAATTTACTCAAGTTCATCTTGAAAACTTTCCTTTGTAAAATGTCTCAATGTCCAGGAAGGGGATTCTCATGCATTGGCTCCATCATGCATAGATGATGCGTCAACAATACTCTGTACCATTATGAGGTCTGCTACGGACTCCAGTTCGGTTTTGCAGCTGAAAATATCAGATTTGCTTGTAGCTTGGACTGATTTGGTTGCAGAGTGGCATGCCTGGAATGAATTAGAGGATTTGTCAATCTTTGAATCCATTCGGGAAGTGGTCAACCTACACAGAAAATTTGAGTTGAATAACTTCATTGTAAGAAGGTTCCCAACTCATCCAGCACCATCTGTTCCACAAAGATCCATTGTTGAAGGCATAGGTGTGTTTGTTAGCAAAGCCATTTCACAATATCCATCTGCAACTTGGAGGGCATGCTCATGTGTACATTTGCTATTACATGTTTTGAGCTTCTCATACGAAACTGAAGGAGTCAAGCAGTTACTGGTTATCACATTCAGTCATGCAGCATTTTCTCGTTTCAGAGAGATCCGTGGCAAGCCTGCTGCACTGTGGAAGCCTTTGTTGCTTGCTATCTCCTCTTGTTATTTATGTTACCCTGATATTGTTGAAAATATTTTGGAGAAGGATGAGGATAAAGGGTTCACAGTATGGGCATCTGCATTGAGTTACATCTCCACAAGCTCTTTTGAACCTGGGCTGTCATCTGAGTCTGAGATTAAGTTAATAGGTTAGTACTTTATATGATAGTTCTTTAGAAGCTGGAAAAACATTTTCTATTTATCTATTTATTTATATTTTAAATTTTGGGGAATTATAATCATTACTCAGAGGGAAGAGGAGACCCCCTGTGGGGAGGGAGTACAAGAGGCCAAAAGAAGGGGGTTGGGGAACCTCAAGAGTTGAGGCAGCAATAGTAAAGGCTTAGACCCCATGTAAGAACAGTATGCTTGTTCTTGGGGTACCTGAAAGAGTGGGGTGGGGGCAAATGACTTTCCGAATCAAGTCCATGATCTTGGAGTTGGAGGTCACTCTCCTAATATTGGATTCCCGTCAAATGTGCGAGATCAATAATTCTTGGAAAGGTGGTAGACCAATCAAATCCCCCCTCCCCCCCCCCCCCAAAAAAAAAAAAAAAACCCTTGAAAACCAAATAAATATATAAAAATCAGTAAGGGCAGCTGCTGGCTTTCCAATGAGTGCTGCAGAATTTTATAGAGTAATTTTCTGATTTGATTATTAGAATCTGCCTAGTAATATAGTTTGGGGAGTTGGATCAGGCAAAAGTTGACAGTTGTTGCTCACTTATTGGAGAATTAACTATTCTAAATGGTGTTATCATAAAAAATACAGGTGGTAGATCTCTTCACCCCAACATGTGCATGGGAATTATCTGTTTGATCCTTCTGAAAAATGATTTTCTAGACTTGCCTTTTTTTCCGGTCCAAAAAAGTTCTTATCCTTACTGTATGAAAAATTTAAGAATCACATAGTGATTGTTTCAAATAGTTAAAAGTATGAATTATTTACTTATTTTGGGTTTGACTTGGATCAGTATCTTTTTCACCAACTAATTCTTGTTTCATTAATGATGCTCTCTAATTTCTCGTTAACTATGATAGCGATGACATTAACCAAGGTGGTTGAACGTCTTCTGGGACAAGCTGGGGATTCTTGGAGTGGATTGTTACAAGATTGCTTTGTTTCCCTAGTGGAAGTAACCATACGTCTTAAAGAAGTTCAGGAAGAGGAGGCTGAAGACGATGAAGAAGATGAAGATGATGCGGATGTGCAAACTGATGATGATGATGATGATGATGATGAGGTATTTTACCAAAATTACCATTCCATATTTTGGTCTTCCCTGTTTCCTTTGGAACTCTCGATAGCTGGGTGCTAGATGAGAGTTCACTAGTGCATGCACAGTTCTGGGGTATTTACACCATTTGACAGGCTGTACTTGGAGAACTTTCTAAGCAATCCCCTTCCTGCTTCTGTTATCCTGAACCATCTATTCCTTTTTATTTTTCAATGTCAGCGAAAAGTTGCAAGTTATGTCTATTCACGTATCATTGCCAGCATTGTGTATATATTGCTTTCTGAAACAGAAGGGAACAATTCTTCTAAATCTTTTTACTAGGATTCTGAAGATGAGCGTGAAGAAACAGAGCAAGAATTTCTAGATCGGTATGCTGAGGAAGCTCTTGCCCTCGAAAATGGAATGATTGTGGAAGAGGGTGATGTGGAAGATCAAGATCAAGAGCTTGAATTGGGTAAGTCAGTTAATACTCTGATAGTTACTAGTTTCATGTTCTCTCTCAGGTTGGGAATTGGCTTGGCCTGCTTGGCTATTATTGAATCATTTTTATACCCTTGTGTGGTTTTAGATTGGAATCAGATTGTCAGCTGATATTATGGATTTTTGTAAAGTGTAAATTATTAATTGCTAAAAATTTCCAAGGATGGGCTATGCTTTTGAGGATGACTCAAGTTTCTGCCACCTGCCAGATTGAAGGAGCCTAAATTTTGTAGACAGGTTGGCCTTGAGGTTACCAACCTGTCTTGAGTTTCAGCTTAACATAGGTCGCCTGGGTGTTGTATGGTAATGTTCATTAATGCTTCTAGGTTTCTCTTTTTCTTTCTTTTTTTTTTTTCCTTCCCATTTTTGAAACAGAAACAGCCCAACTCATGTATGGGCGTTCTGGTTTGTTTTTGTGTTCTTTTTGCAGAAACCAGGCTTTTGGCACAGTTTTGAGCCCCACTGAGCTTCAATGTAGAAATGTTTTTTCTTTTCTACAAATTCGGTGAAAACACAGCCTTAAAGTCACTAAGGGTATATATGTCGTTCTGCGTAAAACATAGCAAACATAGAACCCTCCCTAAAGTTTCCCTCATCTTCTTTGAAGGATATGGAAAACCTGAACTTAGTCTGTTTTTCTTCTTGGAAGGAAGTAGAAGAACCAAAGTTATGCTAAGATGAAGGGCTGTTCCATTTTCCTCCTACGCTACTTGAACTCTTAAAGCCAAATTAGAACTATTTCTAGCGTCTATTGGAGAATCAATGAAAGCCCATGACAGTAGCATTTGCTGATTCAAAGTTTGAGCTTCCAAGTCCTTTAACCCACTAAAGCAGGCCTTTCTTTTCACCAGAAAAAAGAAAAACTAGTGAAGTGATGAAAAAGAGATCAGTTTCATCATTAACGCTATGATTCTGTTGGTTTGGTTGCTCTATCGAAGGAAAAGTTAATATATTTTAGAAATTCAGATTAAGATCCCAGTGTATAAGTTATAGAAATTGTGTACATGCCTTCAATTTCCACAACAACAGCACATTTTAGTTGATGATTGACAAAAATTGAGAAATCTGAGTATTAGAATGAGAAGGCCAAAAACCAAGAGTGATGCTGCTCTTACTGGAGCATATCTGATCAACTGTATGCCTTCCTGCATACTCAACATTAAAGCGCCAGGAGCTCTTCTTCAGGGTTCAAACACCTTTGTGGTCCCCCCCAAAGGTATTTGGCTGTATTTGCTATGTCCAAAATCATCACCCTCATGGCAAGCTAGATCTATGGAGTCTTAGGTGTCTATTTTTGGGCTTTTCTCTTACACAGAAGGGATATCCCTGCTCCACCATGATGAAAATTATTTGTTTCGTCATTTTTCATGAGTCCCTACCTTATTTTAGATGGCCACTTCTTCATGAGCACCTCGTGTGGTGAAGATGTGGTTCTAACTTGGATAATTGTTTCAACAATTACGAGTGAGGGGGAGAAGCCACTAACAGATACCAGCAGCACCTCCGGTTAAAGTTTCCTTGAAGACATATGTTTGCACACCACGAAATTGGCCACAAGAGATCACAACCAGTACAACACCCTTACCACTACAAGAGTCCTCTTCAGAGCCGGACTTTGTATCTCTGTCTGCCTCTCCATCTGGTAAGAATCCTTCCCCTGAATCACCAATAGCCCTTTGGAATGGTGTTAGGACAGGCACATAACCTATATCCCATGTTGTTTCCTTTGATTCTCTTTTTTCCTTCTTAATGTAGTTGTGTCTTTGCTTTCTTCTATGTCTATCCCATAAAAGTGGTTGGAGGCTTATGCAGATCTAAGTGAAAGGCAGCAGTGTTGGAAGAATGAAAGCAATAGACAACAATGGAACATGGGTGCTGCTTGTTCTACTCTCAGGTGAAAAAGCTGTTGGCTGTGAATGGGTGTTTCTGGTGAAATGGAATATGGATGGATCAATAGACCAGTACAAAGCCCAACTAGTGCCAAATGGATTCACTCAAACCGTTGCAATTGATTATCAAGAAACATTGCTCCTCTTGTGCTACAAACCTAGGATAGGACCTACAACAACTATATGTAAAAGAAAAGTGCTTGCTTACATGGAGAATTAGAAGTAGAAATCTTTATGGAGATTCCCCCAGGTTTTTCGGACAACAGAACTCAAGGGAAGGTACACAAACTTAAACACACATTATTTAGGTTGAAGCGGTCTCCTTCTGTGTGGTTTGAAAAATTATGGTCTCAATGGGATGCAATTAGAGTAATGTTGATAATTAACTCTTCATCAAAAGGATAGGGACCATAAAGCATTCAATTTTCTCTTCTGAGAATTCTATGAAGGGCAATACTTGTCTTGCAATAGTTCATCCAAGATTATGTTCCTTGGTGCATGCTTTTTTGCTGTTGACATTGTTTTGGTGGATGAGACAAAAAGCTGAAAACAATGCTAATTTGGAGCTTATGGAAATTAACCTTGAAATAAAATGTCTTAATATAAGTAAAACAAAGATGAAGTAATGGTATGTAACATTAGTAACCATAGGATAGATCATGCAAGGTGATGAGGTGTAGATCCCAGGGGTCGATCATTTTAAAATCAGGAAGGTGGTATAGAAGATTATGTCTCACTGAGAAGTAAACTTAGATGGATGAAATGAAGGGGTGCATCTGGAGTGTTATATCATTGCTGTATCATTTTGAAGCCTAAAGGAAATTTTACAAGATGGCCATAAGACCTGTTATGTTGTACTGTGAAATATTGGGCAGTTAAAGAGGCATCATATTGATAAGCTCAGTGTAGTGGAGATAGGATGCTAAGATGGAGTGATGAGTGACAAAACCATGACAGATAAATTAAGGAATGGTTTTATTAGAGCTGATAGGGAATAGCCTGATTCATGATGAGCTTCAGAAATGGCAATGTTCAACAGGTGTCGGCTGCCCCATTTCTTAAATGATCAGAGAAGGTACAAAAAACCAGGTGAGGCTGAATAAAGGTGGGTATGCATGGTATCGATCTTGTTTCTAGCATGTCATTGGGTAGAGCTGATTGGAGGGGAAGGATCTATATAGCTGACCGTAATTACTGTGTAAAATTATGCTGTAATTGTTGTTGTGCTCCTTTTCTTTTCACTTATGTTCTATTTTTTATTTTTTTTTTGGTGGAGGATCTTTGCTAGGATCCATATTGCTACCTACCATGTTGGGATAAGGCTGAGTTGTTGGAGAAAATGCAAATAACTAACTGACATTTCAAATTTTTTTTTTTTTTGGTTAGACACATAATTGAATTTTCATTGCTGTGAAATGATCTAAGGTAGAAAGTTTTGCAACACAACGTAATTAGCAGAAAGCTGTAACGATTTTAGAGAATGTTTTTTGTACAGTTTGACATAGGATTCGATTCATTGATTCAATCTAGGACTAGGAATGAATTGGTGGAACTTAATTTGATAAATTGAATAGAAAAAGTAGTACATGAATAGATGCAGATGGTTTTGTATAGTAAAATAAAGGGTTTGGTATTTTTACTTATTGCTAACTAAAATCCATCTGTAGAAAAGAATGAAATTCAAATAGGGTAGAATCAAAATATAGAATGTGACCCTAATCAGCACGAAAAAACTTCTACCGGAAACCCAACAATGCTCAGAAGGGTGATATTGAAGCTGGATGTTTCAGTGGTCATTCAGATGGCAATTTAGTTAGCAGGTTGGAACGTGTGTGTAACTTTTCAGCATGAAAAGCACAAATATAAAACTGTTAACTCATGACATAGTCTCTCATTACAGTAAGGGTTCATATTATTGTCACCAAATGGTGAAATGAGAAGTTGTACTTTCTCTTATTCTCCTGAGTTATTTATTATAAGTCAAGAGCTTTCGAAATAATTTTAAAGTGACTTATCATTATATCATCACATATTTTTCAATATGCATTTGAAGTAATAGGATTAAACCTCTTATTTTCACCCACCATGGTTACACTAAAATGTCTAAATAGATGGAGAAGATTTGTTTGTATGTCATCCTTAAATTATTTTTAGGATTGTGTCTCCTCATGAATATAGTAATACATTCATTGAGGTGTTTGACGATGAGTGAATTTAACACTTTAGATATTGGATATCGTGAGTTTAGAAAACAGAGACGAAGAGAGATCGAGAAGAAGAATAGAGGAAGGAAGATTGAAGAGAAGAGAAATCGAAACTAAGAAAGAATTTGGGAGCCTCACTATCATTATGTGAGTCTTCAATAAGCTGTGATTTATCTATAGGAAAACATGCGACTACATAACAAATTTAAACACTTGAAAAGGAGTCCTAAAAGGACTCAGAAAACCCAACAGCACCCCTTTTTTTCCCCTTTCCAAAATTACCCTTTAACAGATAATTTCTGAAAAATTTTCTTCTAGACATAAGTAAGCATTATCAGAGGCTCAGGTTCAGCTAGACACAATTATTGAATGACAACAACTGCATTCTTTTGATTACATGATATCAATGTCCCGTATGTCTTATGGAGTGTTTTTTTTTGGGCTGAACACTGCACAATAAAGACTGGAAAACTCACATCTCTTTCTGTGGTGAGCGATGCTGGTTCCAACTCACCTACTTGGTGATGGTCCATCAAGCTGCGTTCAGGCGCAGCAAATTCAACCAGGTCCAGCTGTCAAGCTTACCTCAGGCTGGGATATTGGTTTTAAATTGTTGCTTGGTTTGGCTTTTGATCATTGGGTTGGGAGGAGAACTTGGCCAGTTGGCAGCCTAGTACTAGTATGTGGTGTTTTCTAACTGTGGTTTGATGGTTTCTTGATTTCTCAGCCGTATCATGTTGGATTGCAGGTATGCTGGGCGAGATTGATCCACAGAGAGCTGTCCTTTCATTGATGGAGAAATATATACAAGTTTTAGGACAAAAAATGCCATCACAGCTTGTAACAGGTTTCTTGAACACCTTCCCTGAGTATGCTTCGTTTTTTCATCCCTCTTGTTGAAATCGTAGTTGTTAATGAAGCCTTTACCTAAATTATCTTTTCTTTTTCAAGCCTCCGGAATTTGTTTTTTAGTTTTTTTGGGTCCCCCCCCCTCCGGGGGTTCTTAAGTTCTGACATCATTTTTCATAACCTTGTAATTATTTCTTAGGTTAAAATTTTAAATTCCTTTTTTGGGTTAATGGGTAATTGTTACACTGTAATTGGCTTGCGATGGATACTTCAGAGAGTATTACTACATACCTATAACAGAAATGTTGCCAATTTTAAATATTTGGATATTGTTGGATGAGTATTGAGTGTAATTGGATTATTTGAGACACTATTTGTCCAATGCATTTGCAGGGTTTGCGTAGTCAGTAATGACCGACACCTCTTAGTGAAGAGGTTAAAGGCTCGACTCTTTCAGTGGTATATGTGATGGTACCCACACCTGAATATAAAGCTTACCAATTTCAATCTCATTTGGGTTAATGTTATCAATACAAAAATTGATGTTTTCTTAAGTTTCAGGTAACTCATCTTTCGTTAATATATATATATATATATATATATATATATATATATATATATATATATATATATATTCAAATATTTTGTGAAATATGTATAATTAACATTTTGAAAATTTTCCCACAAGGCTTACTATCTTTTTATTTTGGTTAAAATATATGATATAATGAAAAATTTAAACATGATAGATGTATTGTATGATGATAAAATAAATATATATTAAACATCATGGATTAATTTCTGATCTTTCCACTCTATAATTAACTCTTCTAATTTTAAAAATTAGAATAATTAATATAAAAATTATAAATTGGGTTAAAAAACATTATTTTGGATTTGAAAAGTATAAAAAAAAATGAAAAGACTTTTTACATGTTTTTGAAGTATTGCCCATGTCATTTAGATTAAGATAATGTTGTGGAGCTTCATTTTTCCAAGAGCAAAGAGGAAAATAGGAAACATGAGATTGTATTTGGCTCAATCCCCCCCCCTCTTTTGCTTTGAGCCTTTCAGCTTTGTTAGGCTCTGTGCTATTTCTTGTGCCCCCACTTTTTTTGGTTGATGTGTTTTTTTATCTTCTAAAAAATTATACTAATATGTTTTTAATTGAAAAATAACTATAATTTGAAAAAACACACGGGTTTGGAGATAGATGTTATATTAAATTTCACAATCCACTCATAAGTTTGAGTTATACCCTTTATCATCAAGCTTTCCAACTGAAATAATATTCAATTTCAGATCCAAAATATATCTCACATCCTTAGAAATCATCTGACAACTTAAATTTGTTTTGATGCTAATATCATTTATTGTAATAATTTTTGGCACAATTGTTTTCTATCTTTACCAAAACAAAGTCACATTATTTCAGATCCAAAATATATCTCACATCCTTAGAAATCATCTGACAACTTAAATTTGTTTTGATGCTAATATCATTTATTGTAATAATTTTTGGCACACAATTGTTTTCTATCTTTACCAAAACAAAGTCACCCTACTGATATCTGATAAATTAATCACTATATGAAGTAGCATTAAATGATGCTCTCGAGTCAAACACTCAATTTGAAATATCACTATTTGTATAATCGTAACAATCACCACACAATGAGACAAGTACAAATTCAGAGGTAGTAATTGCACTGGTTTTCTTCTTGTTCTTTATTTTTGCCACTACATTTTCCTTCCTTTTGTTTTGCACTCTCTCTTCATATGTTTAGGATTCTTACAATAAAAATAAACCAACCTCTTGCTCTAGCCATGATTTTCTTTATTATTTGTTCTCACCTTTCCTTCTATAGCCGAAGTTTTTGAACTGGAGGACTTAGAGGACTTTTTCTTTACTTCTTCATTTAGCTTACTGTTTGTAAAATGTTTTATAGCGATAATTCTATTAGATGTCAAATTTCTAAATGAGACAACCAAAGTTTTTCAACTGTTAGGTAATGAATTGAGCAGTAACAAACCCTGCAGCTCATCATTTAGCAACCTTTTTATTACTGTCAATTGGTTAACAATACTTTGCATTTCATTTAAATGCTCAGCAACAGAACCATTTTCTTTAAACTTCAAATTCAGAAGCTTCCTAATTAGAAAATTTTTTACTAGTCGTTTTCTTTTCATACAAATCATGAAATTTCTTTCAATGTGAGATTGCACTAGATTTAACTGAAATGTAATGAAACAACATTATTAACAAATTCCCTAATACATGCCATAGCCTTCCTATTCAATTTCTTCCAGTTATCACTCGACATGGATTCTGGTTTACTTTCTACACCATCAATAGGTAAATATAGATTGTTTGAATAAAGAAGATCTTCCACATTTTGGTTTTTCAAATCAACCAATTGATTCCATTTCAAACTTATCCATATTTGATTTAGACAAATGCACACAACCTTAGCTCTAATACCACGTGTTGGGAATCAAATCATTTATGTCTATATGTGAATCAAAAGATAATATATAAATAATTTGTAATATGAAACAAATAAATAGAAAATAAGCAAGCAAACACTACTAAAAGAACACCATAATCTTTAACATGAAAAACCCTTCAAAGTGAAGGTAAAAACCACGGGACTTAGCTCGGACAAATCTTCCACTCTATAATAAATAATGAGTTTACAAGCAACACTACTTTTAAACTTTCTATCAAATCTTGAGGATATCACAACCAAGGTCCGACATGTCGACCTGTGTCATCGTGTCGGTGCCTGGAGTCAAAGTTCGAGGACCCATGGGCGGGCCCCCAGAACACGGCGCATGGGCATTCGCGAAGCGCGGACTTTTGGTAGGGGTTCGATGAACCCCTGTTTCGGAGGGTATTTCAGGTCATTTTGACCTAAAATTTGACGTGTAACCTAATTTGAGGCCAATAAACACATTGGGAGTGTTATTTTGACCTAAAACATCACCTAACCTAAAGTTTATAATTGGCACATGTCCGGCTATATGGGGCAAAGGAAGTTTGAAAATTCATATAAACTAATGTAAATATGCAAAGAGAACACAAATACACTAACACAATTAGTAAAGAGATGTACTAAAGTTTACAATTCATTATACAATTATGTTGAGTATGGCTCATGCTTCACATATTGTTGTCGTGTTGTGGGGTGGGCCAGGAACAAGGGAACCTTGCTTGGAGTTACCACCGACACAGCGACACAGGCCGATATATCAAGCAATATTTTGATCGACAATTATCGAGAGAGAGAGAGAGAGAGAGAGAGAGAGAGAGAGAGAGAGAGAGAGAGAGAGAGAGAGAGAGAGAGAGAGAGAGAGAGAGAGAGAGAGAGAGAGAGAGAGAGAGAGAGAGAGAGAGAGAGAGAGAGAGAGAGAGAGAGAGAGAGAGAGAGAGAGAGAGAGAGAGAGAGAGAGAGAGAGAGAGAGAGAGAGAGAGAGAGAGAGAGAGAGAGAGAGAGAGAGAGAGAGAGAGAGAGAGAGGCTTACGGTTATTTTCACTTTGTCTTTTCTCCTCCTCTGTTCTTGTACTTCTTTCCACTCTTCTCTACTCTTCTCTTCTCTTATCTTCGCTCTCTAGAGAGAGAGAGAGAGAGAGAGAGAGAGAGAGAGAGAGAGAGAGAGAGAGAGAGAGAGAGAGAGAGAGAGAGGCTACTTATTTTCACTCTGTCTTTTCTCCTCCTCTGTTCTTGTACTTCTTTTCCACTCTTCTCTACTCTTCTCTTCTCTTATCTTCGCTCTCTAATGGGTGTTTCTTCAAATGAATCTGAAGGCAATAAGCCATTTAAGTTTTTGATCTATGGCCGCACCGGCTAGATTGGAGGTTTGCTAGGTAAGCTTTGTGATGCTCAGGGTATCGAGTTCTCATTATCGAAAGATTTGAAATCGGGAAAGTCATCTTCAGGTGGGGGAGTGTGAATCTCGTGAAGGAGAAGGAGAAGCCCAAGCTAGCACTTGACGCCCTACTGAGAGCGGTGCCACTGCTCACCTTGTTGGGCAACTCTACCTTCAGCTATGCACTCCTCGTCTTCCTCAAGTGCTGCTGCTTGTGGTGGTGGTGGTTGTTTCTGCTACCACCACTATTGTTCCTCAGTGATATCGTTGAGAATCTCTTCCCAAAACTCGGCTTCCTGGAGTGACTACCACCACTATTTTGATCTCCTACTACTACTTGATCACTTGCTTCAACCGACATAGATCTGCTCAATGACTTCTTCATCGTTGTTGGTAACTCCATCAATTGATCTGATTTTGTTCTACTTATTCCATTTTTCTACACTTTTTCTTTCTTCTCCAAGAACTCTCGAACGTTTTTAATGGCTTATTTTTTTTAATAGAACATTCCCAAAAGGTACATTTGAAAATCCCTTTCAAAAGTCACTTTGCTCTTTAAAGAAAATGAGTACTCAACAAGCTTTTACCCCTTGTTTGTTTGGTTCTCAAAAGGAAGAGTTACTTCACTTCTATTTTACAATAAACTAGTTTCAATTTCAAAAAAATTCCCCCTCATGTGGCTACCGAGGTGGATCAAATCAAACACACTGTATATCAGATTTTAGCAACATTTTTTTATCAAAATCTCAGTATCTTAATCACCTGGATGGGATAATAATCTTAATTTATGAGGCATTGCAGCTCACTGGAAAAAAGATTGGGATTCAATATTTGCATGCACAGTATACTTCCAATGGGGATGGCAAAATAAGGAAAATCATGAGGACCATTTTATCAAAGCTGGAAATGGAGCAGAACTAATTAAAGATTTCTATTCTCAGGTCATAGAAATCACATGAGGTAGTGGCGATAAGGCCACAGGCAACAAGTCACTCTTTAGTTTGGTCACGACTAGAGAGGGGTCGTTTTAAATGTAATGTTGATGCTTTCGCAATTGGAAGAGGTTACAATCAAGTGGGAGGCCTAATTCGAGACTCAGCTGGAGTTTATTTGGGAGGGTTCATGCAGCGCATAGCTGATTGTAATGTCGTGGAAGCGAAAATTGAAGCTATAGCTACAGGAATTTGTTATCTATCTCGATGGATCTACTACCCCTTGATGTGGAATTTGACTCTCAACAGGCGATTGATATTTTAAGTACAAGTCAGTGCATGTATGGGAATTTGTCTAGGGTAGTGGAAGAAATTAAACAAGCCGTTGGACCTTCTAGAACCATAAGATTCAACTACATTTATAGAAGTTCAAACATCGCTGCTGATGGAATGGCTAAGATGCCAATAACGTTGGAGAATCCATCGCTTTTCTATCCGAATCCCCCTTTAGAAATTGTGGAGATCCTAATGGCAGACAACCAGTAAGTTTAGTAGTTTAGCATTCAGGTTTATTATCCCCGCTTATGTAATAAGAATAAAAAAAAACTCTTAAAGTTTTTTAATTTTCGGGTAGAAATAAAAAAGTCTAAAGTACCATTAAGGGTTTATAGCATTAAAACACCGAGTCGGTCCTTGCTGATTTGGAATGGAATCGGTTGGATCGTTCTCATGAACGCTAGAGTCAGTTCGGTCGTAACTCGTAATTATAGGGCGTCTCTGTGAGACTGAGAAGGAAGCAAGCCTGCTCATCAGTGTAGGTTTCCGGTAAGCCGTCATTGATAATGGAGAAGGTACGTTGCAAATTCTGGTTACCGAAGAAGAATCGGTTTTGTTCAAACAAATCTCTTGGCGATTCCATGTAATTCCCTCACTGTTATGTATCATTTTTTTTTTTCAATTCAAATTCATTTTCCTCAATGCGTAATGTTTGTTTTTTTCTTTTAAATTTTCTCACTTTTGGATCAAACTGTGTAGATTCTGTGGAAACCACAACCCTAGGCCTGAAGAACAGAGGGTTACATGTCCACTAGACCCGTCTCAGTAAGTTGTCTTTTGGTTCTTCGATCTTAAGAGACCCTCCTTTCTTTTTTTTTTCCGAGTTTCTTATGTTTCCTGTGATTATTAACTTTTACTCCCAATTTCATCTGCTTAAGTTGTGTTCTGCAAGAAAATCTAGGTTCACATCTTCGAAGATGCCCGTATCTCAAACAACTCCAGTCCTTGAAACAACAACCTTTCTACAAAAAGGGCATCAATGCGGGGAGAGATTTAGACGTTGATGATGTGAAAGTCAATTCAGAAGAAGCCGTGTTTCCAAATAAAGAGATGTCTGAGCCCTCTGATGACACTACCTCAAACATGAAGAGGAATGCAGTGTATAACATGACGGTTTCAGAATTCTCCCAACTGTTGAGAAAGATAGAATCCATTCATGCTTCTATCACTTCGGAGATTCTCGAGTTGTATAAAATACCCGAAGTTTGTGGTATTTGGATTAACAAAGGAATAGATCGGTACGTGAATTTCCTTCATTCTTATGATTTTGGAAGCATTTTATGGTTAAATGATTACCCATTTACAGGAAGTTGCCGTTCCAAGAGAAGCATGTTCTGCAACAAGCGTCGATTGTTGGGAACTTGGCAGACTTTGGAATATTGGAAAATCATGTTGGGAACATAGTTTGTCCAGACATTGCAGAACCTTTGTGCTCCAATGAGTCGGCTAGGGACAAGGTCCCTGCAGTCGTTGAGTTTGGGGCAGGGAGAGGTTACCTAACACAAATGCTTGCTGACTGTTATGGAATCAATAAGGTGGTTTTAGTTGAACGGAAGGCTTACAAGCTCAAGGTTAGTGTTTCACAATTGTAATAATGCCACTGATAAGTGATGTAGTATTAGCACCAAATTACTATTTGGGAAAGTTTGGACTCCTCTTTGATGAGAGAAACATAGTCAGGCAGTAGACAAAGTATGAAGCACTTATTTGTGATTACCAGAACTTAGATTAATGTAAAATTTGGTTTTTCGTTTCTGATCTACTAATGCAACTTCTAGGCTGACCGAAGTCTACGACAAACAGAGAGCTTGAATCTAGAGCGTTTGAGAATTGACAGTAAGCCATTCAAAATTCTGGTTTGGATCTTTTGTATGACATTGATCATATAATGATTATCTGTGGAGCTTTGTTTTATGTATATCTCAAAGCTGTAAAGCTATAATAATACTGTAACATGGTTGAAAAGCTTATATAATATTCATGCCTAAGTTGGTTCTCTACTACACAAGTATGTTCAAATCTTAATATGTGTAATAGATATCAGCCATGTTTAGATGCTTCGCAGATGAAACTGCACCAGGTGCAGGCACCCTGTCAGTACTACATGTCATAGACGTCAAAACCATGTTTTAAGGTTTTGCAGATGCAACCAGACTAGGTTTGAGCACCCATCTGTTAATGTCATAGAAATTACTGCTACATCTAGAAGCTTGACACAAGCTAACTAGATTGAAGCATCCATGCGTTGCTGGTTTGTTTGTGCAAACATCAAGCATCTAATTAGTCAAGGATCTGTCAAAATCTAGGATTTGGGATAAATTGCAAGCTTGAGTAGGTCAAATAAGAGGGTTTTTTTTCCCCTTTTTTTTTTAAAGGTCAAAACTAGGGTTACTTTGGTAAGACCTAAGATTTGACGGTAGGGTTATGTCAGGTGAGTGTAAGGGAGTCTAACTGTGAAGGTTTAGGTTTTCACTTATGCTGGAACATTACTGAATTTGAAGAGAAGGCAAATTGGAGTTTTATCCTTGAGTTTCCAAAAAGGTACCGATGTAGATTCAAAGTATGGCCTCAAATTATGTATCTTTTTACTTTTGGTACAGCCCATACTTTTTTGCTGCTGTGGTATAATCTACTATGTGATAAGCCGTATACTATGACCAGGATTGCCTACCTCTGTTATTGTCTATTTGAGTTCTTGGTTCAATTATAGCTTCCAAAAAGAATTTGTCCCATGACTTCTGCATGCCAAAGTAGATTGCATGTCTTGAGTGAAAGACTCCTCTGTGCTCTCACATTCCTTTGATCTTCTTCTTATTCTTGTTTTGTAGTAAACCCACAGAAATTTTGGTATGACAGCTCCATTTTTTAAGATAGTTCTGTGGAAATGTTGTTATGATGCAAGTTTATTTTACTTAATTCATGCAATAAAAGTTTTATTTCACTCTCCAACATCGATCTTTGCAGTAGAGGATTTGAACTTGGATGCTGTTGAGTCTCTGAGAGGAGTTTCTTACGTGGCAATTGGGAAACATCTCTGTGGGCCTGCAACAGGTGCTTATGCTACTATAGTATTAACTTGATGTGAAAATGAACTTTATGACTGAGGACATTAGGACTATTGCTAATTTTCAGCATCTCGAGTATGGCTGCAGATTTGACTCTAAGGTGTTGCCTTCCTGAGGAAAGTCAAGAAGATAAAGCTACAGATTCAAGTGGTAGCCGTTATCTAAGAGGCCTTGCAATTGCAACATGTTGTCATCATTGTTGTCAGTGGAAGCACTACATAAGTAGTCTCTTGATCCTTTTACTTACCGAACTTATAATTATTGTTCCATATGATGTTTATCTTTTTTTTTTTTTTTTTTTTTTTTACTTTAGTTTGGGGTTTATTTGCAAGGTTGTTTGGCTGGTCAGTCCACTAATGTTATGTTGGTATGATTTGAGAAATTTGACTGCTTTGGCTGTCCTGCAGACAAAAGATATTTTCTAAATCTGGGGATTGGAAAGGATGATTTCCATGCAATCACTTGGTTTACGAGCTGGGCTGTAGATGCAGATCATGGCTTAGATCTTTCTAATTTATTCAACCATGGATTACCCCAACTTTCCATGTAATAATGCTTTTCCCTTTACATATGTGTTTATATTCATTATAGATTCAGGGGTGATTATAAGAAAACTTAGGACATTGATAGCATGGAATTTACCTGATAGATTTTACTCTCATGATCTATATGTAATGATGGTTTTTTGATCAGTGTATTTTGCATGCCATGTATCAGTGTGGAGAAATATTGTTCCGTTGGTGCTCAGGGAGTTGAAGAGATTGTAAAAAATATGGAGGTGATGGACAGGGCAGTGTTGGGTATGATGTGCAAGGAGATCATTGACATGGGCCGGATGATGTGGATCAAGGAACAGGGTCTTGCAACGAAGCTTACCAAGTATGTACCATCTGATATCTCGCCAGAAAACCATCTACTTATTGCCAAGAATGGATATTGCTTGTAAGATGTTTAGGTGAAATCTTCATTCTTTCTCTAGTTCTGTAAGTCATCTGTGTTGCCATGAAGCTGAATAACTACAGGGATTAGAATTCAAGCGGAAACTAATCATTCACTTTCCTGGAGAAGCAAATACAAGCGTTGAGCAGATTGATGGACTACTGTCCTGCTGCCATCTTTTCTAAAATTTGTTAGTAGAGTGCAGAAAATTCAGGAAAAAAAAATTCTGTCTGCTGTGCATAACAGTGCAGCATGAGAGAATGACACCTGAAAAATTCAAATTGGATGGTTAAGATTAAAACCTCTCTAAACGAAGGTTGAAATGGATCTAATCTTCTATCTGCCCTAAAATACCAGATTGAACATGAGACTAGCACAACCTGCCACCAGAGCCTTCCTAGACGACTCGACGTTGAGTAACTGACCAAGTGAACTTTCCACCATGGCGGATTCATCGGGTCACCTGAAATGGAGCTGCACCTTCTTAGGGTGACCTCTCTTTTCTGAAACAGAGCTACGGCTTGGCAATAACGACTTCCATTCGATCTATGCAACAAAACAAGAAATGCTTCTTCTTAATCTCATTAAGAAAGAGAAAAGGGATAGATGCAGAGCCACGTCGAGGTTGCCTTCTTCCATTGCTGCATCCAAGGGGAAAAAGAACACTATTACTGATTCTCAAAGATTCTGTACTGCAACTCTTTACTCAGCAAAAAATGAACAGGGAAAATCATGAAAACAGAAGTTAGAAGACAATGGGAGGAAAAAACAGAAAATGGGAGTGCCAGGCGTAAGCAAGATTTATATTCCTTTGTGAAAATTTGTTTAAAACAACATTAGGAACAGTCTTTGAAACGTAAAAAATAATTGTGTTATTCGAATTCAACACACTGTGGTCTTCCATTGCTTGGGCTCCATCTTCTTTAAAATCAAAGAGGCATCACCAACACCGCAAGGGCAAAAAGAAGAGAGAAGAGAACTGAGATTTGAAGAATGAAGAGAGAAGGGAATTGGGCCTTTTTTTAGGGTAAATTTTTTATCCAATTTCTCCACTGAATCAAGGGAAGGGTTGAAAGGCAATGAAATGAGAACATAACTACACTTTTAGTTTTGAAAATAGACAAAAAGCTCCTTAGGCTGGAGAATAAACTCTCCTCTGGGGACACGGTGCCACCCCGGATAAACCGGGGGCGCCACACCCGGGGGGGGGGAGCCCAGGATTTTTGCATCCAGAAGATCGAAACCGCAGGCGCGGTTTGCAAGGTGGGGTGGGAAAAAGGGGTGGGAAAAAAACAGTGGGCCCACATGAGTGGGGTGAGGGAGAAAGGAAAGGAAAGGGTGGGAAAAGTGACGGTGGGTCTACTTTACTTCCCAACTTTCCCACAAAATCCCACCAAATATGTGGGGTTTAAAATAGCATGGGGTGGGAAAGGAACGCCACAAGAGACAAGGTCGATTCAAGGAACCGTTCCACTCCCACCCCAAGAACCAAACACTCACCATTTAGGATTTAAAGGAAAAGAAGAAATTTACACATTTTTCAAAAATTTTCCCACCCCCCCACCTATCCAAGAACAAACGCGGAACCAAACGCTACCACGGACCAACCCCTATTGGTTGGAGACATCCTTAATTGCATGCGATGGGAATTTGCTGGAAAACTAATTTTTCTAAAAATTCAGGAAGGACTTGGTTTTTTTTTTTTTTTTTTGGGGTAAATAGATCCAGATTAGGGTAACCCGGGATAACCAGCCCAAATGAGAAGCCAAAAAGCATCAGTTTTTATCCAGATCATCTCCCCCGATGGAGAATAAAAACCCGGGATAACCAGCCCAAATGATGGATTGAACCTTGGGATTATCCTTCATAAACGAGATATCGATGCAACCAGCAGCAAAAATGATGACAATGACCGGTTTGGTGGCAGCTTCAGTGACTTGGTCAATGAGTTTTCTTTGAAAGCCACGCAAGTTGAGATCCTCTCGATCCAAGCCCTCAGCTTCCTTTGAGAGGTCGAGTCCTACAAAGATGAAGGTCGCTTCAGCTTGCTTTGATGCCTGTATTGCCTGTCCGATTTGATCACCATCTATGCAGTTCACACCATTGAATCCAGCTGCATAAATTACTTGTCCATACTGTGCTATCGCATCACTTGGTTTCGAAAAACGGCATGCCACTCCAGAATTAACTGGAGGATGAAGAGATCAATAATTCTTTCATTAGCAACACGGACACACGCACAACGTAAAGGATAATAATCAGAGTTCTACTCAAACTTCATCTTCAAACTCAAACTTACGAGGCACAACCTAATATGCAATCATGTAACCCTAGTTTTAATCCATCTTTCTTTTCTTGTTTCTCTTTCATGCACATAAAGTTGCAATAGCAATCTCAAATTTCAGACCAACCCAGGAAAGGAAATTAAAAACTCATTAACTTACGTGCATAGTTGCTCAACATTGCTACAGTGGCCTGTGCATGGGGTCCAATAACGGCATACTTAGGTTTTCCAGAACCAGGGTTCAATGGCAAAGTGTTCTTATCATTCTTGAGCAAGACGATGCTCTGCCTTGCAGCCTCGGCCAAGAGATCGAGATGCTGGGGTGAACATATATCTTTCTTTCCAAGCCCTGAGTATCCCCCAGGGCTACCATCAAACCACCCATGTCTCATTAGAACAACAAAAATGTTCTTCAAAGACACATCGATGTCAGTTTCGGTGACTTTTCCTTGTTTCACTGCTTGCGTTGCATAATTTGGATAGTATTTTCCACAATCCAAATCCAACCCTGGTAATGCATTTAAAGAATCAACACATATATAATCAAACAAGAACAAAGATTGATCCAAAAAAACAAATTGAGAACAAAAAAGAAAAAGGGCAGACAGCAGGGACGTGAGAGCAAACAACCAAGGAACACAACAGAAAGGACTGTAGCAAGAAAATAACAAACAAGAGTAGAGTACGGATTATACTGAAGGAACTACAGGAGTAAGTAAGAATGATCACCCATTGTGTCAGCTTGTTGTTGGGGGGGGTCAGCACAGGTTGGCACGCCATTGATGCGATTAAATGAACACATCACGCTTGCCACATCACCGTCCTTGACACACGCCATATTTATTTATTTTGTTGTTCTGCTCCTGTATCAAATAAGCATCTCTTCTTCCAATGTAATCTGGACATAATATGTAGCAAGCTCTTTCACTGCCTCCACGAGACTAGTCCATTGCACTATATATACACAACTTCAGACTTTGGTTACAGATTACCAAACTCACAAAGATGGCTTACAAATCCCATTCAAGAAACTCCTTAGTGTATGGCTAATATGGAAACTCTATATAGTTCTCATTGACAACCCAAATTCCCCCATGGTGTACCAGGTTTGTTTATTGGTGACGAAGTCCCATTCTGGCACATCTCTCTTTGATATGTACTTCTTCTGGAAATGCTAAGCTTTCCAAAGGTTTTTCTCTTAATGTACAGATGTTTTCCTCACCAATAAAACATAAAAGGAAAAGGGATTGAAATCATTAGTGACTCTCTTTCGCTTAGCAGGTTCTGTTCAGTTCTTCTGTGATGCAACTGATGATTATTTCGTCATAGAATATTGACGCTAAAACTAAAAGAGGCTAACAAAAAGTGAGTTTCTTGTTTTCTTTATTGTTAGTATCAGCACAAAATTACATTAGCATAACTGTAACACTGAAACAAGTTCTGAACACATGCCAAAAAGCCCATTGCTGTTAGAAGGCCTTGGTTCCAACAATGGAAGGAACAGGAAGGACCCAATTAAAGGAGTAAAGACAATTACAACTTAGGTTTATTGCCCCAAATTAATAGTAAGTTGAGCTGAAACCGCCTCAGCTCCGTTTCCCACAGTGATTGTGTGTTGTCCAGCCGGTAATAGCTGATATGCTTCTTCAGTGATAATGCTAAAATCATGACATGCATTCAAGTAAAAGGGCACTGCTTGGGATGTTCCTGCTGCTAGAAACAATCGCTTGAACGCAACAAGTCTTTTGAAGGGTGTTCCAGGTATGCCTGGTGGTGGGACTGAGTATAAGAAGACAACATTTGTTCCATCCATTTTTCCTGTGTTGGTCACCACTACTTTAACCGTCACCTTTTGTGTGCAATGTGTCTCATCTACTAAGATGGCTGGGCACTTGTCGGCCTTGCCAGCAAGTGGCTTGCACTGTTGAAACTTCCCCAAGTTCACTGAAATTGGATTTGTGACCATCTTAATGGCATATCTGAAGGTGGTATAGCTCAATCCATAACCAAAGGGATAGACGGTCGTCCCATTATAGAACTTGTATGTTCTTCCTGGGTACTTCGACTCAGGAACTGGTCTTAGAGACATTGATGTCATCGGCAATTGATCCACATAGCTCGCTGGGTACCATGTAATCGGAAGACGACCAGCTGCGAACAAGCACCATCCCCCATCCAGGTTAATCAAAATTTCATTAAACTATGGCTTGTATGATAACCCATTGAGAAACAGTTTTAGTATTTTTTTCAAGAAACAAAAATATCTATTGAAAACCATTTGATAAAGTTGTTGTTTGAGGTGATTCTCGAAACATAAATTAAAATTTATGAAACTTTCTACTTCAAGAAACAATTTCGATTGGTTGCGTCCGTTTCTCGAAACA
This sequence comes from Hakea prostrata, assembly GCF_041222555.1. Taxonomy (NCBI): domain Eukaryota; kingdom Viridiplantae; phylum Streptophyta; class Magnoliopsida; order Proteales; family Proteaceae; genus Hakea; species Hakea prostrata. The sequence continues at coordinate 50,411,754 of NC_142603.1, read as the reverse complement.
AAGGTTAGGTGCAAGATAGGTTTGAGTGAAAAATTTTCAAGAGAGGTACATATGAAATTTGACTTTCTAAACGTAAGAACTATGCTAGAACCTGCTAGTAATGTTTTTAATTCCATAATCAAGTTTTATTAAATGCCTAGAAAAGTGTTTCGGCCTCTAGAGCCAAGCAAAATTGTTTCAAGTGTTTTTTGAAGCAGAAACACTTGGTGGGTTATCAAATGGATCTTATGTTCTCTAGTCTAACAAGAAATGTGGTTGCTGATTAGATTCTTACCCGGGTTGACTTTGCCAAAAATTACATCAGCAATTGCACGACCACCCTCAGCTCCAGGGTAGCCGGCCCAGATGATGGCTTGAACCTTGGGGTCTTGTTGTAAGAAGGAGATGTCAATGCCTCCGGCAGAAAAAATGACGACGATGACTGGCTTGGTGGCAGCTGCACTGATTTGGGTGATGAGTGCCTTCTGATTGCCAGGGAAGTTGAGATCAATTCGATCCAAGCTCTCAGCCTCAATCGAAAGGTCCAGTCCTACAAAGATGAAGGTTGCATCGGCTTGCTTCACCATCTGTACTGCTTGACCAATTTGGTTAATAGTTGGGCATTTCACGCCCTCATCGCAACCGGGTGCATATAATACATTGCCAAACGCAGCGATTCCATCAAGTGGTGTCGAATAACGACATGTAATACCAGACTTTACTGCATGGCAAAGTGGTTTAGGATGATCCAAAATGAATTTTTTTAACTAAAATAGATTTGTAGTAAAAACTAGAAACGAAGAATCACTTACGTGCATAGTTACCAATCATGGCTACAGTGGCATTTGCATGGGGTCCAACAACGGCAAACTTGGGCTTTCCAGTTCCAATGGGCAATGGCAAAGTGTTCTTATCATTCTTGAGCAAGACAATTCCCTGTCTTGCGGCCTCAGCTGAGAGCTCAAGATGTGCTGGAGAACATATGTCCTTCTGCCCGAGTGCTGAGTACCCACCAGGGTTACCATCAAACCAGCCAAGTCTCATTAGAACAACGAAAAGGTTCTTCAGAGATGTATCGATGTCAGCCTCCGTCACCTTCCCTTGCTTCACTGCTGATGTCGCATAAGTTGGATAGAATTTCCCACAATCTAAATCCATCCCTAATATTACGATCAAAGCACAAACACACTCAATGTTGGTTCTTATCATAGAAATTAAGGGATTGATAGGATTGATCAATAAAGTTACCGGCTTTCACCGCTTGTGCAACAGCTTCTACTGGCGTATCGTTAAGATATTTATGGCCATTAACCATAACCTCAACGGAGTCACAATCAGCCACAATGTAACTATTGTGAAGATTTAGTTAGTTAGTTGTAGCTCATTTGAGAATTTGAAGCAACAACTAGTATTTATGGATGTACAAATAGAAGAGAACTCACCCATTAAGATGCCAATGTTGCCTAATTGTTTCTGACAAGAGCTTAGGATCAGCACAAACTGGAATGCCATTGACTCGATTATATGAACACATGACACTAGCTACATCTCCATCCTTGACGCACATCCTAAATGGTTCAATAAAGGTTTCCACCATATCCCTCTCCGTCACCTTGGCATCAAAATGGTAACGATCGATTCCCTTCCAATTGTCAACATCATAAGCTGCGTAGTGTTTGCAACATGCTGCCACTTTGAGAGGCCTTGACTCTGGAGTCCTAGTATTTACAAAACCTTTTACATCTTGGAGACCTCTTACATAATTGACAGCATAACGTCCAACCACAAAAGGATCTTCCCCAGGTGTTTCTGTGATTCTTCCCCACCTTGGATCTCTAACAACGTTAATGGTTGGGCTCCAAAACGTCAATCCAGCCAATCCTACATTGTACAAAGCTCTTGCTTCATCTGAAACGGCCTAGAAAAAAAATATTTCCCAGAGTCAGTTGGTAATGACCAACATCTCTTAATGAAGAGGTCATGGGTTCAACTCTTTTTGATGGTATATGTAATATTCCCAACCCTATATATAAAAAGTTGCCTTGTACCAAAAGAAAAACTTAAAGAGTTCCTCCCATACTGGTTTAGATTTGAAAAAGAAAAATTCACCATGAGTATTAATGACCAACCTCGCCTATGGTTTTCCATAAGGTCTCATTGAAAGAGGAGGTAGTGAGTATAACAGTTGGATAGCTAGTTGCAGCAGGTATGGTTTTAGTGAAACGAGTGCCAGGACCTATGTCAGAAACACCATGAAGTGCCTCGGACCACCACTCATATCCTGGTAGGTTAAGGCGTTGCACTCCCAAGGCTTTGTCTCCGAGCTGAGCCACTTTCTCTTCCAATGTCAATCGATCTACTAAGTCCTTGGCTCGGACTTCGAAAGGCACTTTCTTATCACAAAAAGGCAAAGTGCCCATGTCAAGTTTCAGCCTCTCAAATGCTGCACCGTCGCATACAAGGAATTCGGCTTCCACACCCAAGTAGTCATATGATGATACAAGAACAAGTATTGCAAATCCCACTTGAAGGGCCACCATGGTTTGCCTTTGTTGTGTAATTCTTGCAATCATCTTCAACTAGGCTAGCTGAGAGCTTTTTGGGTAGTGGAACGGAATGGAATGGATGATTTATAGAGATGAATCATTATATATGGCTTCTCCTCTCATTTTGCAGACGACTAACAACAGAGACAACATTGCCACATATTTTATCTTTATCTTTGGGTGTTGACCAAGTCTCTTTTCCAAAAATACTAGGTTTTGATCCATTCCAGAGTACCATAGATTATTTCCTCCATTACTTTTCTTCCATGTGTCGTTTTTTCTTTTTACGCTTACGGATCGATGACCTGCCTCCAATGTTGTGTCTATCTTTTCTACATCTTTCTCTTATTTTGGAAAAGAGTACTAACTAATACTTTCTTAATGTGGTAGTTGAGATTGCATGCCATTTCATAAGGTTGTTCAAGCTCTTCTCCTTGATCACGGTTTCTACTTTTTGTTTCTATCTTTCAAATTCAACACATCTTCAAATGACAACTTAGTATACAAGAATCTCCTCTTAACCTAAAAAAAAAAGTATATAATTCAATTAATTTTCTTATTATAAAAAGAATAGTTTTAAAAAAACTCATTACTTGTCAATTATAATTTTTTTCCTTTTGGTATTACAACTATAAAGATTAGAGTCTTAATCACATTGAGATTCCACAAAAGGAGGGTGCATAATTTCAAATGTACTAAACAACTTCAATTCAATCCTTCCGCTACCCAATTGAATCCCTTCAGTTCTATCCATTGCCAAGAGAGTATACAGAGAAACTATTGGGAGAAATTAACCTCGTAGATTCATTATTTTATTGTAAAGAAATCGGAAAATGACAAGCTTAAGCATGGATATAAAATCATCAGATAATAATTAATGATGGGCTTAGTTTCACACCTTCTTTCAGCAATGTCTTAAGAATATAACTGGCAAGACTTTACATTGGATTTTATTCTAATATTTTTATGAGTATACAAGATAACATTAATGTGATCTTTTAGGATAATCTATGTTTTCAACAGTCAAAATAAGTCTGAAAACTTTTACCCCAAAAGAAAATATGAAACTCATAGGATATTATCTAAATCCATTGGTATATAGTTAAACATAAATTTCTTTTAATGAATAAAAAATGCATTACCAAAGGCAGAAAGGGGGGGGGGGAATTACAAGCAATCAAAGGGCAGCGGGTTTAGACAAAGCCAAGAGGCCCAAGAAACAACTAGACAAGAGAACAAACACAAAAGTCGAGCCAGCAAACAAGCCAAAGAGAGGCAAAATTTAATTTTTCCTATTTTTTCTACCCTTCTTGGACATAATATATACAATATACTCTTCTCCAAGGAAGTGTGCTCCCTCGATAGGAACAAGAGCTTCTACGTAGGGGTGCAAGTTTGGCCCTGACGGCCCTGACCCGCCCTAAGCCCGCCCTGAGCCCGAATAGGGCTTGGGCTAAAGATTTTGGCCCTAAGGGCGGGTTAGGGCCAAAATATTCTAGCCCTGAACTAGGGCCAAGGGCGGGCCTGGGATTACTCTCTGGCCCGCCCAGCCCATCCCGGCCCGTCCCTGATTTTTAGCCCTGACCCAAGCCCTGATTTTGGCCCTGATCTTGGCCCTGATCTCGGCCTTGATTTTGGCCCTGATCCCGGCCCTGATTTTGGCCCTGATCCTAGCCCTGATTTTGGCCCTGATCTTGGCCCTGATTTTGGCCCTAATCCTGGCCCTGATCTTGGCCCTGATATTAGCCCTGACCCTGATCCTAGGCCCTGATTTGAGTCTAAAGACTCTGGACCCTCCACCCACATGGAGAGGAATTAAATACATATAGGTGGATACTTGACACGTGTCAAATTTTAAAAACATGATCATGTTTTGTAGAAAATTAATAAAAATAAACTATAACCTCATTACCTATGTAATAAGCATCTATTTGATTTTGGCCCTGATCCTGACCCTAATTTTGGCTCTAATCTTAATATTAATTTGACGATGATCATGTACTACAGTACTAGATTTTTACCCTGATCTTTATACTAACATTGATATGAGTCTTGATTTTGATATTTAGTCACTTTGATCATATTAGACTATAAATTCACTTTTTATATTATTTTTAAGGTAATTTTTATTTTTCCAACTAAGTCATTTTTAGTTCAATAAAATATGGATTTTGTTTTTTGACTAAGGCGAGATAATATATTATAAATAATAAAAACTATTACATAAAGAATTAATATCTAACAAATCTATACCCTAACTTCTCATCATGAATATCTTACAAGGTCTACTGTGATATTTCAAAAAAAAAATTATTAAAAACATATAGCTATGTTTGTAACTAAAACATCATTTTCTTTAACTATGAAAAAAATACTTTTTTTTTGTTGAATACTAAATTATTGTCGATTTACTTGTTAACAAGGTTTTGAATATGATTTTTTTTGTATTGAATAAAGATATCAATTTATTGAACAGTTGTGAATGAAAACATACCTACCTACGGCTTAAATTCTTGACTTTGAAGATAAAATTTTCATTTATCAGATTCCTTTTGAATTATGAATCTCTGATGTTTCTAAGTTTACAAAAAGAGTTTGTGTGACATTCTCTATAATTGACTTGACTTTCAAATATGCCTAAATTTAATTACAATTCTTCTCTCTACTTATTATATTTCATGAATAATTTTAACTCTTTGCTGTTGGAGAAAAACCAAAGGAAAAAACAGAATAAGAGAGAGAGAGAGAGAGAGCAAATTAAAAAACCCGAGCAAATTAAAAAACCCTAGAAATTTTGATTTCTCTATTTCTCTAAAATCTAAATGGGTATAAATAGTTAAATACATATTGAATCTAAGTTTTGGATTATTTGTTGACATCTTTAATATTTTATTTTCCAGAATTGAGTTTGGAATTTAAGTATTTAATTACTTTAATATGTATTTTAATTACTACCTGTCTTACATTTGATATTTATGACCAAAGATATGGCCAATTAAAGCTAGGGACAAGGCCAATTAGGGCCTAGGCCAATTAGGGCCTGGGCCAATCAGGGCCAGGGACAGGGCCAATCAAGGTCAGGGCCAATCAGGGCCAGGGACGGGCCAATTAGGGCCAAGGACAGGGACAGGGCCAATTAGAGCCAGGGACAGGGCCAATCAAGGCCAATCAGGGCTAATCAGGGCCAACCCATCCCGACCCGGCCCAATTAGGGCCAATTTGGGCGGGAATGGGCTTGGCTTGGCCCTGTAGGGCTTAGGGTCAGGGACAATAATTATTGGCCCTGAACTAGGGCCAGGGCGGGAATGGGCTCAAATTATATCATATAGGGCTGGGCTTGGGATTGCAAAAAGCCCGGCCCAGTTGCAGCCCTACTTCTACGATAGTGAAGAGGAGGGGAGGGCACTATGTGTAGAGGAGACAACATCATTGCCAGGAACCCAACCACGACCAACAGGGAGGGGAGAGAAGTGGGGGATCTGGGCAGAAGGAAAGGGGGGAAGGGCCAACAGAGGGGCTTGGGGCTGCAAGCAAAAGAGGGGGGAGAGGGGAGAAATGGGGGGGGGGGGGAGAGTTGGTTGGTCCAATGGAGTAAGGGAGACATGGGAGAGGGGACTAGGAATAGGAGGATTCAAAGGAGGAGGGAGGAGAGGGAGTTGAGAGGGAACTGGCCAAGTGGGGTCAGGATAAATAAGAGAGGAAAAATTGGTGGGCCAGTAGGAAGATGAATTTAGGAAGGATTGACTAGCAGCAAGGGGCAAGAGAGATTAGCCAGGCCCAACAAGAGCGTAAGAGGGAGAAAGAACACATGTGTTAGACACTTGTTGGGGGGGGGGTTGGGGTCAGGGATGGGTTGCCCTAAGGCCTCAACCGAGTGGACAATGAACCTGTCAGGGCTCACATCAACAGCCGAGGATGGGAGTAGAACATCCATCATCGGTGAAGAAATGACCAGCGAGGACTGCAGCGGGAGGAGAAGCAGCTAAAACCTCAATGGAAGGTCTAGGTTGCAAATTGCCACGGCGATAAAAGACTTACCCAGATTAGGCAAACAAGAGTTGATAGGGTCCTAGGGCAAAGGATGGAGGGAGGGTTGGGGTGAGGGGAAGAGGAAGGAACCTAGGCAATGGGAGGATATTGTGAAGGGCATTCTTGAGTGGAATGGCTGAAGACTTTGCAAGAGGAGCAAATCCAGGGGAGGTTCTTAAAATGAAGGGGTTGATGAAACCACTTCCATGTTCATCCAAGATAAGGATGGAGGATAGCAATGGGTTATCGGCGGTGATGTCGACACAAATGCAGGCACAAGACAACTTCTCCATGCTATCACTTTTTGTATCCATGTACAAAGGCTTTCCAATCACCAAACTGATGTGGCTTAGGCAGTCCATGTTCCAGAGATGAAATGGGAGGCTTGGCAAAGCTATCCAAGGGGGGACAATCTTATGATCAATGATTCTAAGCTTCAGTTATTGAGTCCATTATCTGAGTTAGAGAGATTTAGCGCCAACCGACCATGGAGCTCCTTCTAGAGCTTGAAGCTTGATGTGTTCACTAGAGAATTAGATGAAGACCCCATTGTCAAGGTGAAAGGTACGCAGTCCTTAGGCCTTCTATTGCTTGAGAAGGGAGTCTTGGACAACGTGGAAGGGAGGTCTCGCTGACTCTCTCCAAGAAAATTACCAACTAGGCAGAGCTTCGAGAAAACATTTTTTTTGGGGAGGAAAACATTTTTTGGAAGAACAAGAAAGAGCCAAGGCATCCTCTGGGTGAAAAAAGAGGATAGCCAAGCAAAAGAACAAATACCACCTACCCTCCTTGTACAGGTCGCCAGAGATGAGCACGGTATTGCATTTTCTTAGTGTAAAACTGAATTGAGAAATAAGCATAATAGCATGCAAACTGCTGGGAAAGGTTTAATTGATGATCACTGATGTTTGGTATTCTCAATTAACACTAATTCCAGTGTTTATTACTGATTAGCTAATCAAGAGGACTCTTGTTCTGGTGATTAACTGGAACGGTTCCGATTGAAGCCCCCTATCCTGTTTATCTGAGCATTCATAATAGCAGCTTGCTTTAAACTTGGCACTCAAAATCAGCATTTCACTATCAGCATTTTAAAGTAGTAATGCAAAACTTTCTCCTACCAGTAAGCCTGCTGTATTGTTAGAACCAACGAGGGTATGATGAAACTTTCATTGACAACCCATATATTACAGAGTTTCTAAAGGGGCATGCACTAGAACATAAAAAGCTTCTACCTACTCTCATGCACAAGTATAAGAATCCAACTCTAGTATAATATACCCCTTTTCCACATTATAAAAAATGGAGGGCTTAAAATGAAATTAGTTCGGCCTCACGTATGCATTGGGGAAGAACTTAGAGAAAATTGCAATTTTGGCTTTTACAATTAGTGCATATATGCCATAACAGGGAATGTGGATAACAGCCAAGCTTAAATACCTGTAAGATGAACAATACCCAGTTAGGCTTATCAAGTAGGGTAAAAAAGGAAAGAACATTGCAGTCTTGGCAGTCACTGCAATGGAATTACTCACAGATGAAAAGAAATATGCTACATTTAGTGATGATTTTTGAAAACAAACACCAGTTAGAATCAGGAAAACGCTTTGGGAAAACATGAATTTCAATGAAAAGAGGTGAGCTGGAGTTAATGATTTTACCATAGTGGTGCCCATGGAGTAGAGAGCTCAAGGAAAGGATAAGGCCACCTAGAAGGAAGCACATAAATCAGCAAATCATCATTCTTTTGACCATTCATCAAACAATGTTACATCACTTCTGATTGCATATATTATAGTATTTTGGAGGAAAATGGAAGAATTACCAAGTAAAGCCACAGGCATGAAGAACCCACTGAAAAATGATATAGAGACAGCTCCAGAACACAAAATATGCAAACCGGAACCAAGGGAAGGGCTGAAAACAACAAATAATTTCATCATATTTTCTTTAACGAGATGAGGAGAAAAGAGTAATTGGTTCAGGTATCCAGTGGGTGCAAGCATGGATTTGGTTCACAAATACATGTTGCATGATGCAAATGGCTGGCCTATAATTGGTTGGTTTGTGGTAGGTCTGACAGTTGAGTTTGCAAGCCAAAACCATTTGTTTTTCGGACTCCTGCACATTAATGCTTTTGTCATCCTTTTTTCCTTAAGAGGGTTTTGGAAGGTGAAAATAATACTTCCATTTGAGACAACGGTTACAAAAGAGAATCAAAAGAACACTATGTTCTACACAATATGTGCAACTTGTGCTAAATTAACACAATTCATAGAACCATTGACAGGTAGATACCTTACTTTCCATTAAATAAAATAAATTATTCGTCACTATGCTGATATACTTACAAGCCTGTTAAGAGCGTTGTCAAGGAGAAGAAAAACAACATTGACAGTATGCATGCACCCCATCAACTGTCAAAAGAAGTTAAGCAACTTTTAGCAGAAGTAATATGAAATAGAAGTTTCAAATTTTCAAACTTAACAATTCGTAAACTAACAAAAGTTCATTGTAGATAAGCTCTCATGTTTAGAAGGGTCTCAAGAAGTTCAAATGTACATAGCCTTACACATGTTTCCAGATAGGCTGTTTAAAGACTTGAACCATGACCAACCATTCAACAAGTGAGCACGTGACTAATGTGCCATGCAAAAGTAAAAGGAATATCCTTCCCTAATCACAGTGTGATTCAAAGCATTGGATAATGCTAATGGTTATTAATGTCCTCAGTAAAAAACTCAGATTGCAAATATCACTAAAGTCTGTCCTTCAAGGAACACGGAACTCATAAGTGGTAACATGCTGAGAGCATGAGAAAATTCGAAACATGGAAGCTTGAACGGAACATGGGGGTTTCTAGTCATTTCAGGGAGACAGAAAACTAAGCAAACTGCCCTTCTCATGAAGAGAACTTCACCAGCAACCAGACGTGAACTGTGAATGTGACTACTATGAACAGAACAGTGTGTTCTGCCACTTAACAGTGATCCTGTTTTGTATAAATATGAATGATGAGATACAAAGATGGTTGGTACGCAAGCGTGCAAAGAAACACTTCTGCCCAGGTGAGGCTGTGCATTTTCTCTGTCATTTAATGCTTTATTAGGTTCAACATCTTGTGTTATGACATTTTCTTTATGCAACAACTAACCTGGAAATAACCATATAAGAGTTTAGGGTTAAGAATAACTTTTTGGATGATTAGTTCCAAAACAGTGTTTCTTCCACAGAAAACCCAAATTCCAAGATTACTGTAAAGAAAAATGGATTACTAGATAATTCATATGACAAATTTTAATCATTTTCCATGTCCAGGGAAAGAATCTCACCAGGTCAAGTGTAAAATTATCCGATGACAAAAATGGAACTAGAATAAACCAAAAGACAATGTCTGTGAGCACTGCAGCACCTGCACAAGTCTGCACAAAAGAAAAAAACACTCAGGTTTAGCAAAAATCATAGTAAATAATCAGAAGAAATGAGGAGATATGATAAAGGGAAAAGAAACAGAAAAAAAGAAGATCCAGACAACAGCTTTGCACAATAATCATGGAAGACTTCTCCGGATTAACTAACCTGATAAATAGCTTGCATTAGATATCCCCAAAATCCAGCTTTTAGCTCAATCTCCTGCTCATGATGGCTCTGCGACTTTATGGTACCCTTGATTTTGTTTGTTCTGAATGATACTGTGGTTTTTGATTTGTCAGACTCTTCTGTATCTCTTTTCAGTAAATGATCACCTTCTTCATATTCCGATTTCTTCGAATACGTCCAGCATCCATAAGCAGAGACAAAAGTGCCAAGCTACAAAGGAAGAAAGGACAAGCATCTGGCTGAATTATTGCTCCAGATAGGCATTATTAGCTTTGCCTCTGAGAAATAACGGAAACATGAAATTCTCTGGTGTAACATTTAGGCTTTTAGAATAGACTAGTTTCATATACGCACTATCCAGAACATGCCACCATCTAGAGGAAAGAATCAGAAGTTAACATTCTAATTGTTGACCAAAATGGGGGAAGGGGGTGCGTAAACCAAGACATACCGCAAAATAGATAATGACCAGTGTAAAAGTCCACCTGTAAAACAGAGGTATCATGAAAATATTAGTTTAGCCACCAAATGTTATCAAAACTGTTTATCTAGAAACTGCAATTGCTACTAAGATTATATCCTGAATGAGAATACTTCCAGTTCGTGATCTAATGTGAAACAATACTTCTGAATACTTGTAAATTTAGATGGATGCATAAAACTTTGGGGGGTTCATTATTGGACAACAGAGTGGAAGTCATATTAAAAAATATTTGACATGATTGGGGAAAATTATATGCCCTTCTGATAAAGGAAATGCATCTCAAGGAAATCTTGTTGGATATGACAATATAAGACCATTCATAAACCAAAATGGATCATAAAACAAGGGAATTGGAACTTATGATATATTGAATCATAGGATCCTTAAGAAGTAGAACGGTGAATACTTGGACAGCATTAGCATGGCGAATCTCAAATAGCTTAATAGCACCTTGCAGAATAGACAAAGAACACAACACTTTAACCCATTTGCAGATCATAATTAGCAGATGAGTAGGATGCAAAATACCCATCAAAAGAATAAAACGGGATATAAGGGCCGGCCATCTTAACTTAACCTTATTTATTTCATGGATCTAGATATCTTGATAAGTTGTTGGAGCCCTTCTCATGCAGGAAAAAGGGCCACAATGCAAAAGCCTCACGAAGTAATTAAATTCATCAGAACATAAGGATATTAAATCACGTGATCAGGAAGAAAGAAAGCAAGCATAGTGGAGGATGAAACTTGTCATTTCACCTTCTTACTAGCTCAAATTGGGAGTAGCACTCACAAAGTGCAAACTCAACGAAAAAAAAAAACAATCAGGACATCATGTCATATATAGTATATTCCTAGCCATATATGCATCTTCAAGATGGAGGGATAAAATCTCAAGGATTCAGAGCCACAGCTACATAACTGTTAAGGAACCCAGAGGTGTTGAAAGAGAGCTGGATGCATAGGCATCCAGTGAGGAGTACTTCCACCCCGATGCAAAATTCAAGACAATAAATTGACTAATCTTTATCTAAAAAACCTTAATAAATTGACATGACATATCAGACTTTTTCATGAACTTTGTAAAAAGGTTTTGTCATTAGTTCCTGTACCTAGGGACCAACCCTTTTCAAATTCATTCAACTAAGTATGTAAAATATCGAGCAAATGCTGAAATCTGTACTCAATTTGAGAGCAGGTGAACAAATGGCAAAAGCAGGAACAGAATTCAAACTGGGACAGGCAAAAACTAAGAGCTGAAAAGTAGTGAACTTGTATGCAATATCCAGCATTCCTACTAACAAAATTGATAGAATATAAGTCCTTTGTAGATTATTGCGGAACTTCATTCTTATGCTCTGTCTTAAACAGAAGGAAAACAATTCAGGGTCATTTAATTGAGTCTAATTTTGTAATTCCAAGCACCATCGCATGATCTCGAAGATATAATATGTAATTGCATTTGCGGGTATTTCAATTTTGCAATTCGAAGGAACTTTTCTCGTTGCGTATCATCTCCCGCCCCCAATACTTGCCATATTTGTTAATTTCAGTTTATAAACAGCATATTTCTTCCCGCTCACCATTTCTCTCCCTTTGATAAAGAATTCTTTATTCATTCAAAAGAAAAACATAAAACAGTGGCTGCCCATCAGCAAAATCAAAGTTTGCAGGTGATCAATATCTTTAACAGAATCCAGCAATTAGAAGATAAGACAGTTTCAACTAAAGAATCTTTTCAAATCACGAGTGGATGATTTGAAACGAGTGAAGAGTAAATCTTACTGAGTATAGAAGTAAAAGGAAAAAGCTCCGTGCAAGGCAACTATCTGAGACAGTAACCAAGACATGAAAACACAAACGAAGGCTCTATAGGCCAAAAGCCAAACAGGACTGAGCCATCTCCAGCAAGGAAGCCATAGATCGTTGGCAGACAAAGGAGCCCTCTGTGTTCTGGAGATGATAACGAAAGCTATTGCCGTAGGACCCAAAAAGATCAGAGCACACACAGGCACTTGCCATCGAAGCCAGTACCCCAAGCCTTGCTCATCATCCAGGTCCGCCATATCGATAGTTACAAACTGGTGCCCTAGAGGAAGAAGAGCATCGAAGGACTCGAATGCTCGAAATCCAGACTCTGCAGAAATTTTTAGGTGGAGAGTCTCCGGAGGGAGGTCGAACGTAGATTGTGAAAAATCTGAAGATTCTGAACTACTGGACTTGCGAAATGACCAAAAAGGTCAGGAGTTGCCACTGCCATTATCTTGCTTTCTTTGAGCCACGAGGAAAGTAACTTCGTGTGGGATTAACTCGGTATAATAGAAAAAGATACTGGTGCAGGGATCATTGACAAACGTCTCACAGCAGACGAGCGACAACGACAGATTCGCAAAGCCAGAGTGAATGAAAAACCGTTAGCCCCAAAGCCGTAATTGTCCAATGAGCAACACTGGCAAATGAGAGGCTCGGACGCAGACGTCCGTGTTCCAAGAGGCAGATTTGAATGCTGCGTATTAAATGCACCGTCTCCGCTGCAAATAGTCGAGATCGAAATCTTATTCAAGATACAGTTCACAACACAATGCTGTACATTTAATGCACAACACTGAAGATAACAACTTTGGATGTATTAATTTTGATAGCCTCCTATAGAAAGACAATAACTTAAAAGAAGTCATGAATTTGAACATTTGTTCTTCTACATCTTCCCTTTCCCTAGGCCTATGAGCCTCAGTGACTCTTTTCCCTTGTTAAATTCGAGGAATGCTTAAAGGTGTCAATTGGGTGGTTGGCCTAAGGGTTTCAATTGGTTGGTAAGGGTGTCAATTGGTTGAACGCCCATTAGAGCTAACCCTTCACCACCTACTCTGGAGAATCTAAATTGAAGATGGCACATGCATCATTTACCAACTCTTGAAAAATCCTTAAAGGGAGCCACTAAATTTGTTTTCTTGTAATAATGCATGACTTTCCATTCAGTAGGACCAAGGTATGGCTGAAGATCACACCATCGTTACAACACAAACCATGGAGGTTCATTCGAGTCCGGATCAGCAACCCCAACGGCTTACCACCACAAAATACAGGGGGCCCCAGGGGTGGTGATGGGAGTGTTTTTTGTTTTTAATATTTTTTAGAGATGAGGCCCATCGTTTTTGTGGTGGAAAAACCATCGGAGGTGATGATCCGGATTCGGTTCATTCTTGGTCATTAGGTGAACTACAACCGTTGAATCAATCTCAAAAGCAAGTTCCTTTCCTATTTCCGTACCTCTAACACCTCTTCCATTTCAGCCTCAAAATTTGTCCTTTAATATAAAGCCAAAATACATATATAGTGTATTTGCCATTTCATCTCTATAGAGCCCACCTGAATGAGCAACTCCAAGGTTTGCTAACAAATATCCATCCTACAAGGTGACTTGGGTTGGGTCTTTATAACTTATATGCATGGAACCAAGCATTTTTTATGGGACACATTTGGAGTTTGACGGCAAATAGAAAGTCTTGTTGGATTGAGTTCATCAAGAAAAGAGGGTTAAAAATCATTCAATTTGGTCTTTTCCCTCACCTTCTAATTGCTCCTCTTTGCTTAAGGCCATTCTCAACCTTCAGCCCGTGGCAATTAATTGCATTCGTTACTTAATTCATGATGGATCTTCAACATTCTTATGGCATGATTCATGGTTGTCAGGTGGTATGCTAAAAGATGAGAACAATGTGCTTGCTTCAGCTGTTGGCAAAGACCTATTTATGAAAGTTCGTGACTTAATTGAGGAGGGCGGTGCATGGGAGAACCCCCTTAATGATAATCTGATTTTGTCGCAATGGGGAGATATTTCTCAAACTCGTTGTTTGTAGAGGATTATTAATAGTGACCGGGTTGTGTGGATTGCAAACCCGAGTGGAGAGTTCTCTTTGAAAACTGTGTTGCAAGCAGTGTATGGCTCTAAACCGACAGCTTCCTGGGCTCAAGTGGTGTGGGCAGCAAAGGGTCAAAATTATTTTTCTTTGATTTCATGGTTAGTTGTTCTCAAAAGATTCTCAACTAAATCAAAGTATTGTTCAATAGGTCTGGGTATTCAAGTGGACCCCACTTGTATCCTTTGCAAGGTTGGTAATGAGAGTTGTGATCACTTGTTCTTTGAATGTGGGTTCTCCAAAAAGGTTTGGTCAAATATATGATTTTAAATGGCTATCTTAATCATCATATTAGTTGGTGGAGTGAAGAATTAAAGTGGGTTACATCCCATTTTTCAGGTGACTTAGTTATGAAGCTTGTGAAATGTCTTAGTTTTATTGCCACTGTGTACTGCATTTGGAAGGGGGGAAATGGCCGTCTCCACAACTAGGGTGAGCAATCGGCAAAGCAGGTGACTAGTTGGATTGTGAGGCTAATTCAGTTACAATTCATGGAAGAGCAGCCCATAGTGAAGGACTCAGCTACCAACGAGGCATTCTTTGACAGATGGAATATTGGTTGTAGCTTTGTGTTGGCCACGGTCTCGGTGCATTATTGGTTGAGACATCCAGAGGGATGGTTGGTAGTTAACAATGACGATTTGGTGGCTGCGGTAAAGGCGCTTGCAAGGCGATTGGGAGAGCATGAAAGGAATGTCATATTTGCTATTGCTTCCATTTGAAGGATAATATTCTCATTCATGAGTTACTTGGCATCTGAGCTAGGCTTCAAGAAGCAATACGAAGCAGGTTACATAGAGTGAAGGTTTGATCTGACTCTCTCAATGATGTCAAGATTGTGAATGGTGAGCTCAAGCATCCGTGGTATTTAATGGGTATTGTTAAGGATATTTGGGAATTGAAGGGCTCATTGGTTAATTTTGCGTGATCCACCAAGTCCGTGAGACGAATAAGTGTACTGACTTTTTGGCGAGCTTGATTTCGGTGCTTATGGAGATTTAATTGGATACAAACGGTTTCCCTTACAAGCTTGGCAGATTGGTTTGTGAAGAGATGCAGTGTAGACGGTTCTTCTGCTACTAATATTGTAATTCCTTGATTATTATATTTATATTATTCTCGCCTTGGTCTAAAAAAAAACATCCATCAAGATTTAACTTCAGATACTCATCCAACAGTTAGACACCAAAACACCTCTTTCGGTGACTTTGCCACCTTAGCTTGCAACACCAGCCCTAACCTTCTTGCATTAAAGCAGATTTTGTTGAGTAATAATGCATCACCCCTTGGACTTAACTATACAGCCTTGGAGAGCCCCTTTTACCACTTGAACCACCCACTTGCGATGCCATCCTTTCTTTGCATATCTTCTAACATTTTTCTGATTAAAAATACAAAAAAAAATTATAACATTTTGTTTTAATCATATAAAATATACCACCAGGATAAAACCCCTCAACAGTATCATCCTCACAGCACTTCCATTCTCTTTACTTCTCAATCACAAGGAATTGAAACGGTCTCACTAAACTAAAACTTTGGAAAACATTAGTTGTCTAGATAATCGAAGACTTGAATGAACTTAAAATGAACAAATGCTGAAATTTATTGAAACAATCATGGGAAATAATGGTTAACTTTATAATGCAAAACTAAAATTTTAAGATAATAATAAATATTAAAAAATTAAAAATTGAAAGAGAACTTGAGAATGCAATATATATTGTTGGAAAATGTGAATGAAAATCATTGATTGATAGGAATTTTGTGGAAATGAGTGCATGAAATAATTATGATTGATTGGGTGTTTTAAATCGATCCCAAAGATGATTTATACATGAAAGTTAATGAATGTTTAGGCTTTACATTTCCCAAACAAAGTTCATGAATGGAGTTTTATGAGATTAATTTTTATTTCTCAAGAGACCTCTTATTTCCCATGCTTGGTTAATGACTGAAGCTTTTCATTTCCCAAAATTAATTCATTAATAATAAAAGCTCTTCCTTTCCCCAAGCTCGTTAATAAAACATTGATGGTAATATGGTATCTTCATTATATCAAAAAAAAAACCTCCACCATAAATTGGGATTCCTCTTTGATGAAGATAAGTAGTCTTTTCTTTTGGATTTTTTTTCTCTTTTAATTTAAGAGTTATATTAAGTTTGCTTTGAGAATCTTCTTAATTATTTGTTTAATGGTTTGAAAATCTTGTCGATTTGGATTTTACGGTGATAGAAGGAAGGCACATATCAAGTTCACTGTAGCGGTACTCTACTTTGTGTTAATTATATTGTTGTTCATCGTTTTATCCTGAGAGACGAATGCCTGCTGAATCCTCAAATACACTTTGGAGTTGATAAATCTTTTTCTTTATTGCCTATAGGGTTTTCATTTATTCATTTTTAATTGGTTTAAATTTTGTTTACATTCCTTTTTTAATTTTTGTTAATTTTTTATTTATTTTATGTATATCTACAATTTGGGCAATAATTATAAATTTTGAAACAGACCCAAAGACATTAAAATGGTAAACCTCGGGAGAGGGAAAGATTGGAAAGAGAGATTTAAAATAAAATTAAAGATAAAAGAATATTATCCTGTAACATGCCTCCCATGTCTAACGATTAAATTATATGACCATTTATAATTCTTTTACCAAAAAGAAAAAGAAAAAAAAGAAGTCAGTTTCAATTTCACTCCCATTAAAAGGAATCACCAAAACTATCTGATCATTTTTATAATTTCAAAAGACAAATATTTCTCAAATTATTAATTATTTCACTTATTCTAATCTCATCAAATCTGTCAGTGAAAGAAATTCCTCATCCATCATGGCTTGAGCAAACTCTAACCTTCAAAATTAAGATGGAGTCTCACTCTTTCACAGAACTAGAGGATTTGCCATGTTTGAATCTTACTCACTGTATATCCCTGCACTTGTTTTCTTAGAGATGAGATTATTATTATTTTTTCTTCTAAGATCTCTAGGGCGACAAAGAAGAGACAATAGGGTGTGATAGGCTCTCATGATAGGAAGCCTATGCATTGGTAAAGAGTTGGAGTGTTGGAGATCATAAGATCAAAGCCAGCAATGCTAGGGCTATATGGTCTCCCCTTGATCCCTTGACTTTATCAACCATTCTATTGTACTTAGCCCCTTTATATATAGTCCTGCAAACACTTCTGGGATCAACTACATGAGTTCATACTTAATTTATTTAAGCTATTAATTAACAAATCACCACCTCTCATGTTCCTACGTGAATCATGTGATGATCCGAGTTAATTATCTGAGTCTAATTTCTCAATGTTTTCAATTGATCTACAGAATTCGACCAAAAAGAAAGAAATCCATCTACAGAAAATGGTGAAAGCAGTGATGTGAGGCTTAATTTGAATCATTGCTATGAATGATTCATAGTTAAAAGACGTAGACTTGAAAGCAGACCCAACAACACTTTGTGTATAATTGATGTTCTTGTCACTAGAACCATAAAACAAGAAAACTATCAATGGCATGTGGGTATTAGTTTACCATTCTTACGATTCATAGTTAAAGTCATAGACTTGAAAGTAGACCCAACAACACTTTGTGTATAATTGACATGGTTGTCACTAAAACCATAAAACAAGAAAAAATATCAATCACATTTAGGTATCAGTTTACTATTCTTACGATTCATAGTTAAAGTCGTAGAGTTGAAAGCAGACCTAACAACACTTTCTGTATAATTGATGTGGTTGCCACTAAAACCATAAAACAAGAAAATTTTCAATCACATGTGGGTATTAGTTTACTATTCTTACGATTCATAGTTAATGACGTAGACTTGAAAGCAAACCCAAAAACACTTTGTATATAATTGATGTGCTTGTCACTAGAACCATAAAACAAGAAAGATATCAATCACGTGTGGGTATCAATTTACTATTCTTACGATTCATAGTTAAAGACGTAGACTTGAAAGTAGACCCAACAACACTTTGTGTATAATTGATGCGGTTGTCAACTAAACCATAAAACAAGAAAAATATCAATCACATGTGGGTATCGGTTTACCATTCTTACGATTCATAGTTAAAGTCGTAGACTTGAAAGCAGACCCAACAACACTTTGTGTATAATTGATGCGCTTGTCACTAAAACCATAAACAAGAAAATTTTCAATCAAATGTGGGTATCAGTTTACTATTCTTACGATTCATAGTTAAAGTCGTAGACTTGAAAGCAAACCCAAAAACACTTTGTGTATAATTGATGCGGTTGTCACTAAAACCATAAAACAAGAAAAATATCAATCACGTGTGGGTATCAGTTTACCATTCTTACGATTCATAGTTAAAGTCATAGACTTGAAAGCAGACTTAACAACACTTTGTGTATAATTGACGTGGTTGTCACTAAAACCATAAAACAAGAAAATATCAATGCCGTGTGGGTATCAGTTTACCATTCTTACATAGTTAGGTTATTTTCTTTTGTTTGGCAAGAAACAAATTTATTGAAATTCTGGGCTATTACAACCATTGACATCCAAATTACATAAATTCAAAAGTCAAGAATTGGTATTCTGCCAAACTTTTAGTAGTTCAACCGAAAAAAACTGTTTTAGATAAGAAGTCAGCCACACCATTGGAGTTCCTTGAAATAGAGTTGAAAGCAATAAATTCAAAAGAATTCTTTAGCTAAATGGTATCTGAAATCACAAGTTCTGAACATAGTTAGGTTTCAGTTCATAATGCATGTAGACATTAATTGTCAGTGAAGTGAAACCTAATTATATATGTACATATGATAAATTACAAGAAAATGACTACTAATTGAATTAGTCCCCATTGATCCACTGAGAGAATGCAGACATTGAGAATCTTTTGAATCTATTGCTTTCAAATACCATTTAGAATCTGTCCATTGAGAATAAGAAAGAAATAATATTTGCTCGATAAAAAAGCTCATATCCAAAAAAAAAAATTTTTGGTTGATAAAACTTGAGGTTCCAGCCGAAGTGAACTCCTCAAAATCTTTGATGGCCATCCTCAAGACTTCCATTGGTATCCAGTCAATATTTTCAAAGATAAATTCATTCCTTGATATTCAAATGCATGCATCACATATTTTACATGGCTAAAGAAACCTGTTCAACTACCTTTTTATGTTTTTTTTTTTCTTTTCTGGTAAACTTTTATGTCTGATGTGAAGAGATAGTCCAAGTTTTTCATCCATTGATGCAGAGAAACTGGTTCACTTTGAAGGAAGACTAAAAGCAATAGGAGAATTGAATCACATAGTTTTGCAAGTCAGATTCACTATAGAATTGCGATGTGCTAATTGCCTAGTTCCTTCCTGAAACAATCCCATTAGGAAATTAGCTCTTCCACATAAAAGTCTTAAGATCCATTTGACAAACTATCATGGGTTTCTGCTTTGAAGAACACTAGAAACAGTTTTCAAGTGTTTTTGGAAGCAAAAATAGTATCAGCAGGTTTTAGTAGGGTTCTCATGTTTAAAATGCAAATTTTCATGAATACTCTTCTCTAAAATTGTTTCATATAAACTTAGCACACACCTAACTTTTACTCTAAAAAACATACATAAGTTGTTGCATCAAAACTATTTCTTGAAGTAGAAATTTTCATAAATCTCAATTTATGTTTCATAAAACCACCTGAAATGAAATAATTTTATCAAGCGATTTTTAAAAGATCATTTTGTTTTTCCAAGCAAAATACCAAAAAAACGGTTGTTTTTTTGACCTGTCAAATAGATCCTAAATTTGGGCAACATTTATGTAAATGATAAGTCTCTGAATTCAAAATTAAATTCAAATCCACCATAACTAGGTCTATCTTTGACTAATCTTATCTCCAACTAACCGATTAAGAAAAGTTAAGAAGAGTTTGAATTATAGTTAAAGTATCAACAAAATTGTAGAATTTGATTGTAAACAAGTTGTAGTTTAAATTCAAATATTTGAATTGTAATTCATATAATATTAATATACATCTCCCACTCTGAGTGTTACCGAAAAATTAAGTATGGATCCTCCACCCAATTGGAGAATTTTTTTTTTCAAACTCACGTGTTAAACTCATACGAACGAGTCTAATCTGAAAATAAAATCCTCTTTTGAATAAGAGAAAAAATATTTTGATTTTTACATTTTTAAAATTTCCATAAAAAACATAATTTTGGTTTTAGATTGAACATTCATTAATCCAATCAGGTTGATAAGAAAATTTTCTCTATATTTGTGGCCTTGTGGATAGAGATTCTAGATTCTGAAAATTTTTGTTTTACTCCCACCCCCCACAAGGATATCCTCCCGATCTAATAGGCTCACTTGGATTTTCAAGATATTTTTTCCACGATTTTCTCGTGTCATCGATTAAATCTGAAATTTAAGAGTAGATAAATGATAAACCATGTGCATCTTAAATTTTGCAGCATTAGAGTTCAATTGTCAATTCAAATGGAGATCTGATGGTCATTTCCCACGATTCAACAGGTTTCAACTTCATTCTGTACAGAGAGGTAGAAAATTTATGAACCCAGATAATTTTTTTCTATTTTCTTTGGAGAAAGATTGCTTTATTTATTTATTTATTTATTTATTTATTTTAATAGAAGAGAAAGATTGCACTGTAACTACTTCTTTCCATTCACATCATTCCCAATAATTTCAGGATCTCCCAACGGTTTTTCTAGGTCATTTACTGAATGAAAAGAAACGAAACCCACTCGTGGATGAGCAATTTGCAGCCGTCATAACTATCGTCATCAAAAAATGGGTTATTTATTTAAAGCGACGCATTCTTGATTGATAGTCAATTTAAAAGCTGCAGATCCAAGAGCCTGGTGATTTATACTAGTTTGACCAAGCGATTCAGCTTTGAGAGCTGAGAGCTGAGAGCGGAGCAAAATCACCATCACAATCCAGTTACTAGCTTCGATGTCTAACCAAAGGTGAATCAATTCCTTGTCTTTAATTTGAATGAAATTCTTATCTCCTTCGCTTCTCTCTATAGTTGTTGTTGCTAATTGCACAGGTGGTGTTGTGTTGTATTCGTTCAGGCTAAAGGGTAAGGTGGCTGTAATCACTGGTGCAGCGAGTGGGATTGGGGAGGCGGCGGCGAGGTTATTTGCAGAACACGGAGCTCTTGTGGTTGTGGCTGATATCCAGGATGAGTTGGGTCATCAAGTTGTGGCTTCCATAGGTCATGATAGGGCTACATACGCACATTGTGACGTGCGACACGAGAAGCAAGTGGAGGAAACGGTGGCCTTGGCGTTGAGCAAGTATGGTAGCCTGGACGTGTTGTTCAGCAACGCCGGAGTCTTAGGCCCTTTGCAGCGGATCTTAGAGCTCGACTTGACAGCCTTGGACAACACTCTAGCCGTCAACGTGCGCGGCGTGATGGCCACGATAAAGCACGCGGCACGAGTTATGGTGGACAAGAAGATAAGGGGCTCTATCATTTGCACCGCGAGCGTGGCCTCCACGGCGGGAGGCTCTGGCCCTCATGCCTACACCGCGGCCAAGCATGCGGTGCTGGGTCTGGTCCGATCGGCGTGTAGTGAACTTGGGGAGCATGGGATCAGAGTCAACTGCGTCTCTCCCTTTGGAGTTGCGACACAAATGGTATGTGATAGTTTCAAAGTGGAGCCTTGTGTGTTGGAAGCTACCTGTACTGCCATATCCAATTTGAAGGGAGTTGTCTTGAAGACTACCCACATTGCAGAAGCTGCTCTGTTTCTTGCTTCCGATGAATCGGCTTGCATCAGCGGACAAAACTTGGTTGTCGATGGAGGGTTTACCAGCAATGCACGCAGTTATTCCCACGACCAAACCCATTAATTTAATTGCTATTTTGTA
The DNA here is from genome assembly GCF_041222555.1 of Hakea prostrata. NCBI lineage: Eukaryota > Viridiplantae > Streptophyta > Magnoliopsida > Proteales > Proteaceae > Hakea > Hakea prostrata. The sequence continues at coordinate 50,389,321 of NC_142603.1, read as the reverse complement.
GAGTTGAAAGTGGTGGCTCTGGTGGCAGCCGGCCGTCGGCGGTGGTGGTGTTTCTGTGAGAGAGGGGAGATTTCATTGATAAATAATTCAAGCAACGAACTGAAGATGCTCGATCCATTAATAATATCAAACAGCTATTCTCTATTTATTCTCTATTAACGAGGCCGGCCATGTGCCGTTGCCTTGGACGATGATCCTGGGTCAACTCCTCAGGTGAAAACCTTTTTATCCTCAGGTGAAAACCTACATAGAAGTCATTCTCACCATAATTTCAAATTTTAACAATTGGAAGATGTTGTGACATCTTTTTCAGTCTATAGTATATCTTTAATTAAGATGGTATTTTGGAATAATTTCGCCCTTTATAAACCATAGTTTCATACATACCGGTCTTTCTCTTGTATTTGTAACAATTCGTTCGGGTTTTGCTTGGGTTCGGTGCATTATTAGAATTTTGTTTGGGGTCCAACAAGATTTTAGGCTGTCGGACTCGGTCGGGAATTGAGATCTCAATCTAACGGCTCATGATGTCTCGCTGAATCATTCAGCTATTGGCATGCTTAGCACATGCAAGTCGGTCGGGTCAGTGGGAGACGGGTGAGTAAGGCATAAGAACTTGTCCTTGGGAGGGGAACAACAGCTGGAAAAAACCGGCTGCTAATATCGCATTTAATATATACACGACTAGATAGCGGTGGAAACTTGACCCAATTGCAGCCATACTCATGCGGCCCCCAAACACCAATACAAAACATTGAAATCTTAGAAGGAAACTTTTCAAAATATAACTTTAAGCAAAGTTAAAAGTATCCCACAATACCATATGACACTAGCCGATACGTATTCATCTTGACCCAACCAATACATTTAAGTATGTATGTATGTCAACCAATACATTTAAGTATGTATGTATGAAGGGGCGGACCTATGAAGGGGCCGGAGGGCTTTAAGATTAAAAAATTTATGATATCCTAATCTTAATTTCCAGTTCCTCCCCAGGAATGCCTTGCCCCAATTGGCTGTTAAGGTAAAATGATGGGCATAAAGCATCCGTAAAAACAACATCAACCTATATCTCTTTCCTAATTCATCAACTATTTATTCTCTCCTCCTCTCTCATCTTTTCTTCCTATTTATTCTCTTTGTTTCTATAAAGTGGGTTAAAGGAAATTGTTGAAAAAATTTATTAGGTATTTAAAATCAAAATGTTATTAATTAAAACAACTAATCATTTATTTATTCTCCTTCTCTCTTTTTTCCTATTTATCTCTTCCTTCATAAGCGTGGCTAAGCCAAGGCAATTTATTTATTTTTCTTTTTTGTTATTCTTTTAATTTGATTTGTCTATAGTTAGTAGGAACTAACACAAAAAGGAAAAGGGGGGTGTATGTATCAAATTAGGCTACAACGGGGTTGGGTTGAGTCAAGTATTTTAAATCCTTGATCTTAGATATTCTAGTCAAATCTTGACCCGAATTCTATAGGCTTTGGTTGGGCTTGGCTAAGCTAAGAGTCTAAGACACTTCATCCTGACCCTAGGGTTAACCTTAGCTCTAACCCTAACTATAAACAATTTGTAAAATAAATACAGAATTTTATAAGAGACAGTTGCTATAATATGGTTTAGTGCAAAAAGAAATGTGGTCCTGATACTAAGACTATAGTAGGTAGCATTAAGACAAGATGTAGAGGCCACGGACACCTTGCCTTTGGTATAAGTTGCTTTCAAGTTTCAACCAAGCTCTACTTGGATGTTGCGTGCACTGTGCAACCTCTGGTTCAAAATTTGTGATCAAAACAAAATCTCGACAACTTGTTTCAGAGTTAAAAAATCACTAATGCAAAATCAGGCTATCCGAATGGTTTAGATTTTTTCTCGATAACAAATTCCAATCTGGACCGTTGTGTTGCACAGTTAATGAGTGAAGCAATTTCTTTTCTTTTTTTCTGGTAAGGAACGAAGCAATTTCACTTCCAACTCAAAGAGACAACCTTGTAGATTTGTAAACCCAAAATCAAGGTTTATCCATATTTGACTCAACCGAAACAACACATCTCGATACGTCTCTCTATTGAATTACATTAAAATACATTAGCCAAAGCGATACAATACTTGACACAGAACGATAGTCATACTCATGCTGCCCCAAACACGAATACAAAATTTTGAAATCTTAGAAAGAAACTTTTCAAAATATAACAACTTTAAGCAAAGTTTAAAGTATTCCACAATATCATACTATACTAGTCGATACATATCCATCTTGACCCGACCGATACAATACATCTCGATACGTTTTTTCATTAAATTACACTAAAATATATTAGTCAAAGTGATACAATTCTCGATACAGGACAATACGTTTTTTAAAATCACCTGACCGATACGATACTAAATACCGATACTTTAAACCTTGACTTTAAGTATGTATGTATCAAATTAAGCTACAACGGGGTTGGGTTGAGTCAAGTATTTTAAATCCCCGATCTTAAATATTCTAGTCAAATCTTGACCCTAATTCTATAGGCTTTGGTTGGGCTTGGCTAACCTAAGACACTTAATCCTGACCCTAGGGTTAACCTTAGCTCTAACCCTAACTATGAACAATTTGTAAAATAAATACATAATTTTATGAGACAGTCGTTATAATATGGTTTAGGACAAAAAGAAATGTGGTCTGATACTAAGAATAGTAGGCAGCATTAAGAGAAGATGTAGAGGCCACGGACACCTTGCCTTTGGTATAAGTTGCTTTCAAGTTTCAACCAAGCTCTACTTGGATGTTGCGTGCACTGTACAACCTCTGGTCCAGATCGGAATTTGTGATCTACTTGGATGTTGCGTGCACTGTACAACCTCTACCTCTGGTCCAGATCAAAATTTGTGATCTACTTGGATGTTGCGTGCACTTTACAACCTCTGGTCCAGATCGAAATTTGTGATCGAAACAAAATTTCGACGACTCGTTTCATAGTTAAATTTTTCCAAAAAAATCACTATAATGCAAAATGAGTGTTTTAGATTTTTTCTCGATCACAAATTTCAATCTGGACCCTTGCGTTGCACAATTAATGAACAAAGCATTTTTACTTCCAATCCAAAGAGAAAACCTTGTAGATTTGTAAATCCAAATTGCAGCCTCTTGTAATCCTTGATATAAGGCCATCCTTAGTACTTCTAATATAATATTATCAAAAAAAAAGTAGTGAAGGTCGTAGTGCCATTAGAAAATTTGACACTAAGTGTGGTTGAAACCAACACCTCTTAGTGAAGAGATCGTGGGTTCAACTTTGCTGAAACATATTAATATCCCATACCCGGCCTAATAAAGCCCTAAAAGAACAAAAAAAAATTGACACTGAATAGTAACAGCTTTCTCCAGTTTCTATCACCAAAGTAGTTTTTATCAAAACTGACAAGGTGAAGATGAAAATAGATTGGATTTCGATCGACTTTCTGAACCGAATTCATTATTGGAGCAGATTTGGATTTATACTATCAGTGGCTGTAATCGAAGTCGTGTTCGATCTGCATTGGGGATTTTGTGGATTTAGTGTTCCAGTCTTCGAGATTTCCAGTCCGTCCGTCGTCTTTCACTTGCTCACTGTTGTCGCGGCTTTGGCTTTTAAGCTTCTATAGATTTCCAGTTATCTGCTCTCAGCCATGTCTGCTGCAACCATTGCTTCAAGATCGACTCCGAACTCATTGACTCAATTTAAAATAACAAGGAACGAGATTCTCGTGAACGCAGTTCCAAAGTTCAGAAGTTACTCGAGGAATTTCACAGAACTGTTTCTCAAAAGCTCGTGTAGATACAACAGAAATTCAAACTCCAAGACCAGCATTAGACGCTTATCCCCTGTTATGGAATGGCAGGATTGCACGTAAGGTTTTCTCTGCGTCCACTAAAGCAAAGTATGATTCAGTGAAGTCAATTCCTCTTTTTTATAAAATTGTATCTGGCTACCAGTGTTCTTTAGTTAGATGAAATGCTAGCTCGGTAACCTGCATCTTTAAAAAGAATTTGGCGTTTTACTACTGGTTCATTCGATTACTTTGTTGGATAAAATCCCCTTTTTTGTAGCTCCAATTTCGACAATAATCTATCTGAACAAACATTAGCTTTCGTACTCAAAACTGCCATTTTTTGTGGTCAAACTGCCATTGTATGTGCTGCATAATTAGTTTTAATCTCTCTGGACAAACATTAGACTTTGTACTGGAATTGCATGAGCAGTATCATAAGTTCATAATTTTTACATATTCGAACCTTACGTGAACAAGGCTACAGTGGAAATATTGAACACCTGTTCATTTTGTTGGCTCTGTTGTGTTGTTCATTTGATGCCCTTATTTGAACTTCTTCGAGATACAATGAGAAATGGTTACTGGGGACTTAGTTTTTGTGATCAAGTTTTGAGCATTTTGGTGTGAGGAATAAAGTGCTCTTGTGGATCTCTGAGAACCTGAATAAACTCCTTCATTTCTCATTGAAAAGACTATGTCTCTGCTCATTTATTGAGCAGTCATGTCTCCATGGTGAAGACAGGAAGCTTCAACGCTGTCATAAGATTTGGTATGGGACTTCTTGCTTCAAAAGTGAGCAATAGGATCTCTCAGTATCCTCTTTGGTCGCTACAGAATCTATTCTGGTGGTTATCTGTAGCGGAAATGGGTCTGTCTAGGTTGTGTTGTGCTTTTCAAGACAGCAAGTGAGACCTCATTTTGGTCTGAAGGAGCCAAGGCCTTTCACTGAAATCTTTGACCTTCTGATTAGTCACCGAAGGGGACCACTGAATCACTCTTGAGAGTGTGAGATGGAGGTTTTCCAGTTCACTCATAGAAATCAGTTGTTTTTGTTAATGACCTAAAATGTTTGTCTGGATACCAACTGGTGAAGGTTGGCAAAGTTATATTGCTGGCTCAAGACTTCTTTGTAAACATTTTGCTTTGATTGCTTTAGACTTGTTTTTTCTTTTCTTTTTCCTCCTATTCTCTTCATCTGTCCATGGTGCTTTGTGGTACCAACTTTTACTTTTATAGATCCAAGAACCTTTTATCGGTGGCTCAAGATTCCTTTGTAAAAATTGTTCATAGATTATTTCAACAATGTTTCTCTGTAGTTCTATTCTTTTATCAATATAGCTTTATTGATTCAATACTTCACCTTTTGGTTTCAATAAGAACAGGTTCGAGGATTTCATGTATCTATTATGAATTTTTTTGCCTCAAATTGCATCCATCCTATAGGTTATCAATTTATCATCCATTTATGGTTCCATGCTTTTCTACTTACCATTTATCAACTATAAAAATATGAATGCAGGGCAAAGCTGGAAATTGATGTCCCCGTTTCGGTTGCTTATAATTGTTACTCCGATCGTGAATCCATTCCCCGTTGGATGCCTTTTATATCGTCTGTGAAGGTCTGTACAGGTGTAAACTGCGAGCATAACCTATCACATTAGCAATATGGTTCAAAGTTCTTCTTTTGTATTTCCAAGACTGATGCTTTGACTCCAAAACACGACATCAATGTTAAATTTTCTTATAGTTACAGTATAAATCTTAACACTATTCTTGTATTTGACATTATAATTACCCCACTCTTTGTTTAACTACTGGGTAATTGAGTAGAGAAAAAGAGAATTGGGGATCGATATCATGGTTTTTATGGTATAAAAGGCTCAACATTGCATTGTGACTAATTTGTATCTGTTGATCTCTCTTGGATGTAAAGATCTAAAGAGAGCAGGCAATCAAGGTTCAAAGAGAGACTGAGAGAAGATAGTGTATTTTATTTCCTACCATCAGAACCCAAAAACTTTTGAAGGATTAACATGTAGAGGGTTCCAAAACAGGGTCATTTATTTTATGAGTATAAAATGAAGTTTTAGGAGGTATGGTCTTAGGCATTGAGCACAAAGTGAACTATAAAAGAACCTCAATCATTCTGCAAGCTCTAATATATGTAATATTTCAGAGGATGATCCAATGGTAACACGAAGATTGAAAAATCTGGGTTTTTTTTTCTGGTAGATGTAAGTTAGTAAGATGACCTAACCAAGATTGTCCTAGATGAGGTTCCATCATGTATATTCTTTGCCTATGATACTGTTTGGTTGGATGAGACAAAGGCAGGGATCAACACTTAGTTAGATATATGGAAATCAACCTTGAAAACGAAGAGGCTTTAAGACTAGTAAAACACAGATGGAATACATGGTCTGTAATTCTGATGACATTATGATTAGAACTAATGTGGTACAAATTGGGGAAAGAGAGATATCACAAAGTGACTATTTTAGATATCTGGAGTCAGTCATAAATAAAGAAGGCAACAAGGAGGATTCACTGAAAATTAAAGTGGGATGAATGAAATGGAGAGATGCATCCATGGTGCTGTGTGACCTGACTTACTCCTTTAAAGCCTAAAGGAAAGTTCTATCTGACTGTTCTAGACCAACTAATGTGTATGGGGTAGAATTTTGGGCAGCTAAAAAGGGTCATATTGAGTAGCTATGTGCAGCAGAGGTAAGGATGTTAAGACGGATGTGCCACAAAACTAGATGGATAAAGTAAAGAATGGGCGTATTAGAGTTCACTTGACCAATGGCAAGGTCAGAGAGAGTTACTCGAGGTGTTATTGTCACATTCAAGAAATACCTAGGGATGCCCTAGAAAGGATGACTAATTAGTCCTGGTTGATGGTGCGTTAAGAGCTGGGGCTGGTCTAATTGACTATAGGTGAAGCTGCGAGGAATGACATGCATAGTATAGGTCTTATACCAAGTATTACCTCACATTGGGCCAATCAAAGTGCAAGAATCCATGTAACAGACCTTACTTAGCTGAGATTCTCCTAGCTTATTGGGTTATGCTTCTTTCCTTTTTTTCATCATTTAGTTTTCCTACTATTTTATTTCCGTCTTTCATCTGTCTATTCCAATTTTCATTTCAGTTTCTCAACTTACAAGTATTGTACAAATGTGTTGCCTTTGGTGTGAGTTACCATTTGCCTCCTTTTTACAATTAAGCCAGGGATTTAAAAAATTAAAGAAGTCCTTGCCATAACCATGCCTCAAGCACACCGAGAGTTGCATTTTCTTTCTCCTTCTGACAGAAACTTGGAATGTTCTGATTTTGAGATGTTTAAATGCATGTGGAACATAAAAAACTATCAAAGAATACTGTGGGGTATTGGGGTTTTCTGTGTTGATGCCCATGTAATGTGGGATATTGAAGCTTTCTGTCTTGAACACTCATTGCCCATGTCCACAGGTCATAGGTTTTCTGTTTGTTTTACTCTCCATATTTGACTTGGAGGCTATCATTTTACCAAATAGGGAATTCATTGGTATTCATGTTTGCTACATTAGGCTTCCTAGGATTGTAATTTTTCCATTCAATACTTGCCATCTAAATTCTAGGGAAGCATTCTAATTTTATGTTCTTTTATTTGCTTAGGATTTAGAATACTTATCATGATTTAGCAATTTTAGGGAAATCTTCTTTCTTCTTTCTTCTTTTTTCTCTGAACAGATTTAGGGAACTCTGATGCCTAGTGGTTAACAGATCTTGGAGGATAAGCCTAATATATCACGCTGGTCACTAAAGTACAAAGCATTTGGTCGTGATGTTGAATTTGCATGGCTTGCCCAAAATCTCCAGGTGAGCACCATGCAATCTATCTCCTACTCTTTCTTCCTATGGCTTCGAATCTTTTCTGCTTGTTTTGGCAACTTGTGTGTTTCAAGTCATGCTTTTTCACCATCATTGCAGCCTATCCCTAATCAGAAAATCCACTGGCGTTCTCTAGAAGGTCTTCCTAACAGGTATTTGAGAAGCATTTCTGATGTTTTCTTAAGGCAAGGGCAAAACAACAAACCAATGGCACCTTTTTATCCTTTTCTTTTGCTTCTCGTTCGTTACTTAACCTGTTACTTCTTCCTTCTTTGTTTATGTTAATAATTGAACAAAAGTAGAGGACAAGAAAGTTGTTTCAGCACCCAGGATGCCTCGTGAAACTTGTGAAGGCCTCAAAAACATACTTATTATTTATGCAATAGGCTGTGCAATGCCATCCAGGGCCCTCAGGATTTAGTCCCAGGTGCTAATCCTAAGATCCCTGGAATCCCCCTTTTTGCCTCTTTGAAATACATTCTTGAAGTTTTTTTTTCTTTAAATATCACTATAATTATTTGAGGACCATAATAAATACAATTTAAACAATTTTACAGTTAATGGCAGAGGAATCTATTTAACTTATCTTCTTTCCACAGATTGTGACTAAAATCCGTAAAAAAAATTGCATCCCGTAAGTATACAAGTATGCTCTCACAATTGATAGTGGAAACATGTTTATTCTGTAATGGATTTATTAATTTCTCGTCTATGTTGGTTCTAACTATTAGCCTGTGAACTGATTTTATGTTATGTTTGTTCTTTTGTACTATTGTAAACTGTCATCGAGCTGGGTAATAACTGCAACCGATATTGTAAGGTGTGAGGGCCCATTATACATTAGTTAAAGTTCAAAATAACAAGAGAAAAGTTGGAGGTAAATGTGTGATCCTTCTCTTTCCCCCTTTTTGTTTTGGGAGGGAGGGTATGAATATTTTGAAGTTCTTGTAGCCATCTTTCCAGGACCCGACTTGCCAGAAGATAAGAAACAGGAGTATCCTATGCGCTGCTGTAGTATGCTATAGAAAAAACAGAAAATTAAGTATATTGTCTATGTACTACTTCATTATGAAAGTATTTCTGTCTACCAATAGCATCTGTTGAACTGGCTGATTTGGTAGCATTCTTTTTATATTTACTTTCATTATGGACATATTTCCTTTCGCTTCTGTGTATTTGTGCTGCTGCTGCTGAAACCCCTTTTTCTAACATGTAGTGATAAAGAATGAAGTCTAGTTCTAACACATCATCATAATTAAACTTCCTGTTCCAGTTGGTAAGAGTCTAGTGCAGTAAAGCCCATCCTGCCAGGAGGTCTCACCTCCCCCCAACCCCACAATTAGAGTAGGTACTGATTCTAAAAATTGATAAAGAAATGAAAGATGCAACTGTATGTACATTGCTGTACTTGAGAGCTACATTCTTTTGTCTGCTCAAAAATAAAAATGTCCACCTAAATGCTGGCATTGAATGTGAATGCAACCTAAATCCTCAGGTGCTGAGAATGGGTAGGTTTTGAAGGTTCTACTATAACTGTTTTCATCTTCTTCTTCTTTTTGGTGGCATCTATTTTTCATGTCTATGTAAGAAATGCCTGCATGAACTCTGTAGTGTGGTTTATTAGATTTTATCATGTTTCTTGACCTGCCTTTGTATTTGATCTACTTGACATGCAGGGGAGCTGTCAGATTTTATCCAAAAGGTCCTTCATCATGCATTATAGATGTGAGTATTTTATGAATATTGGTTTATACAATTATACTTCTTTCTCCCTCAGTTACTATATTAGGCCAGGCTGGTCCAATTCATTTCCCATGCAGGAGATCAACCATAATCAGTTGTATAGTAAGTTATGGCTTGACCCCTCTTTTCCCAGAGGGAAAAAAATCACTAGTGCATTCAGATCAGCAAAACACGACAATCTTCCCATTCGATTATATCCTTGGGCTCATCCACTGGATCTGAACATGTGAACTTTGTTCTAGCAAGGGCCAGTTATAAGGAAAAAAGAGTGAACTACCTTTCACGTGAATTTTATTTCCTATTTGCTTGGGTTTAAATTTCAAAGAGAGGCCCTTATTCTTGTGCTTCTCTACTCAGCTTACTGTCTCGTACGAGGTTCCTCAAATTTTGGTTCCAGTGGCATCAGTAAGTATGCTTTATACATCACATTAAACTTGGCACTCTATTTCTCAGATGTTTGAAATTGCATTTTGTTGAGCAGCTTACTTCGTGCTTGAGCCAGGATAGGTTGACAATTCTCTATATTTCCATTTGTGGTTTTTCTGTAGGCACTGCAACCATTTCTTGAACAATTGCTCTTACGTGGTTTGGAGAATTTTGCCAATGTGGCTAAGACCTACTAAGCTAACATGACATTAGAAGTTATCACGGCAATAAAACAGGGTTCTTGATTTGCAGAGCAAACATTGTTTCATTGCTTTGCCACCCTTCAAATTCTATCCACCTGATTTTACGTATATTATATTAAGCGGCAATGCAGTCAGGGGGGACCTGAAGATTGAATAAGTGGGGCCACGCCCCGGATTTTTCTAAATTTTATCCATAAATTCTCCTAATTCCTTTAATTTTTCCGGTTTTTTTTCTTTCTATGTGAAATTTCACTATTTGGCCCCCCAATATTGAGAACAATCCTTAAATGCCAAATGAGTTAGGGGTATAAATGTCATTCCTACATAAAATTGCACTAATCCATCAATCCCTATTTATTCTTAGGGCTCATCACTATTGTCCCCCTTGTATTCCTATTTATTCACTTATGTTTCTATAAACGCCGGTTAAAGGAAATTTTTGAAAAAAAAAACTAATTAGGCATTCAAAAATCAAAATATTATTTGTAATTAAAAACTTTGTTAGTTAACTCATGATCCCTATGTTATACTCTTATTTATTTAAAAATCCCAAATTAACCCTATGGTCTTATCTTATTTATTTTACCCTTCTATAAGGGGGGCAAAAAATTGGAAAAAAATCTACAAAATCTACTCGAGCAATTAAGGAAAACTTAAACTTTCTCAATTTAATCATTGTTTCTCTTTTTTCTTTTGTTAGTCTTAAATTTAATTTGAAAATCAAGGGATACTTATTTTCAAATTTTGTTATGTGCTTTTGAATTGTGGTAATAAAATGTCTATAGTAATAGGTAACTTCCTACCATTGTTTTGCACCTGTTTTTTATAAAAATTTTTTTTTATTTACTACCAATGAAAATTTAATGGTTAGCATTTAGAAATTTCTAGGGTTGACCATGTATAGATTATTATTTATATTATTGCTCTAATTTGACGTTATATTTTGTGGAAGAAATCCTACTACCAACATGGTACTTTATCATTTTTTAAATTTGTGTGGGCCCACAAAATATTCTTTAAGATGATAAAAATACACATGTAAAATTATTTCATATGATTTTTTTTCTAAATGAGGATAATATTTTATTTGACATTATTAATTATAAAAGGGTAAAATAGACATTAAACATTCAACCTTGACTTTCACATAACATTTATTTTTTAGAATTTGGGGGCTCTCTTGTGTAATTTCTCTTTCAGACATCCCTATCCAAATGAGTTAGGGGTTTCAATAGTTTTAGTACACAAAATTGGACTATTTCTTCATTATTATTATTATTATTATTGGTAATCACTATTTCTTCATTATGAAGATTGGTATACTATGTTGCATATGACTTTTTTTTAAAATCTGTAAGGATATTGTTGGCTGTGATATTTTTCTTTCTCTTCGGTAATGTAGGTGTCCAGGAAAGCTGTGAGCTTATGTGCATTTTGAATGATCCTTGGGTGGGTGAACTTTGTGTATATATTAAGGGCTGACTGTAGAGGTCCTAATTTCAACCAGATTTCAGCTATTAATCTCTTATGAGATAGTTTGTCAGGCAGCTATCATGTTGGATCCAATCCCTGGTAGCAATACTGGTTGCATTTCTCCAAAGGAAGGAACATTCACCTTTCTGGCAGATCCAAGAGACCCAGATCGAGCTTCAGTCATGTGCAATAAATGCGTAGGACACATTCAACGCAATTTGTGGTCGTCGGATCGAGATTTCGATCCCCACTTGTTTTTTAATGGTCAAGATCGAAAATCTCGATTGAGATCTCGAACCGATGACTACACTTTTCGGGTTGAATAGTCTTGTGTTTACTTAAGCAAAATTCGAAAGATCAAGGGTTGATTTGGTACTAGGTGTGAAGATGGCAAATTTTCAAGTGTGTATGACCGTGAAGCAGGAGTGGGTGGTAAACTATATAATGAGAAGGTTAAATTACTTCTCTACATAGTGGCATTTAAAAGCCTTTGTTGAATTTAGGTTGTGTTCTCTCAATTGACTGTCTCATAACTTATCATTTATTGGAGATATTCCCAATTCAGCTCTAATACGATCATTTCCAATTTTATCATTCATCATTCTATTTTTAGTTACACCAATAATGTTTATTTATATAATGTTTCTAAGCAGCACAATACTCTTCATCAATAATCTTTCTTCTGTTTTTTTGGTAACCCAAAACTTCATTCAACAAAGGGGTGGCAGCAAAACACAAGGTCTTCCTTTATGAGCTAAAGGCTCCAACACTCTTCACCAATAATCATAGCTAATCATATGACGAGCTTATAGAATTTTCCTTTGAACTTCAAAGGAAAACGACAATCATAGAAGACCCTAGATGCACATTGTTAATTCATCCATTTTATTTTAATTCTTTGGGAACATCATTATTTATATCATCTTTTTTATTTATAATCGAGTCAGGGTATTTAAACTAATCACTTTGTGGAATCTCTTTCTTATCAAGTCTCACCCCCTCATCATTTGTCATATCATCATTAAAGTGATATATTAGATATCCCAACCATGATTCCAAAGTTAATCTCCATGAGTTTAACTTGATATTTATCCCTACTCGAGTCTCATGACTCTCATCTATAGAAACAATATGGTTAACAAAAAATGCACAACGAAAAAACTTATCTTGAATGTTTTTTGTTGAACCATTTATTATAAGCGCAAATAAATATGAGCTTAAAGTTGATCATTGATGTAGACCAAGTGTAATGGGAAATTCATTACCTTGTTTCCCCACTATTATTACACTTGTTACTAAACTATCATATCTATCTTTGATCATGTCCACATATTTAATTGCAACATTTCTTTTCTCTATACTAGTCAAATTAACACTTTGGGAACTCTATTATAAGCTTTTTCTAGATCAATAAAGACAATATGAAAATCTTTTTAACTCTCTATATCTTTCCTTAAGTTTCTTAATAAGGTAAATAAATAGTTCCCATTCTAAATCTTCCCCGCATAAAACCCAATTGGTTCTTTGTAATAGTGGTTTTTTTTTTTTTTTTTTTTAGAACGGATGTTAATTACTCTCCCCCATTATTCGATAGCATAACTCATCAGTCAATCTTATGCTTCCATAGTTATTACAGTTTCAAATATCTCATTTACTTTTGTAAATTGGGACCATAGTACTTCTCCTTCATCTGGCATTTTCTTGTACTCGTAATTTGATTAAACAACTTGGCCAACTAAGTTAGCGCATAGGTTCTCAAAATCTTCCATACGTGCACCAAAATCTTCCATACGTGCACTGTTATTTCATGAGGACCTTGTGCTTTGCCTACTTTCATCTTCCTTCGAGCTTCTTTGACTTTGGATAACATAATAATTTTCCATATATAAATTTAATTAAAAAATTGGTGTTATGGTGAATGGTGTAACCATTCGAATTACCGCCCTAAAGTATGTTTTCAATAAACTAGAGAAATAAACTTTTCATCTTTTCTTTATGTCCTCATTATATACTAGTATCTTACCATCTTCAGTTTTAATGAATTTAATATGATTTAGATCTTTCATCTTCTTCTTTTCTTTTCTTTCTTTTTTTTCTTTTCTTTCTTTTTTTTTCTTTTCTTTTTTTTTTTTTTAAATTTTTTTTTTTTAGAGTTTAGCTCTCTACTCTTACTATCCCTTATTTTGGCTATCTTACAAATGGTTTTCTTTTTTTTTCCTCCTCATCTGTGCCTAACTTTCTTTTATGAGAAAAACAAAATTCATTCAAACTAGTGCATACAATTACACTAGAAAGCAAAGTTTGTCCTACCAGTACTATCCAAAGTAGTAGAGGGAATTAGATCTAACAACCATTGTTTGAGAATATGGGATTGAAATTCACATAGCTTAAGATTCTTAGTAATGCTAATAACTTTTATCAAAAGGGGTATCAACTTTATAGGCCATATGTTGTTAAAATGAACTCTAAACAGTTAGAGTATTAATTAATATACTAAACAATAAATAGAAATTCAAAAAAAAAAAAAAAAAATTCTTCACCAATATTTTTTTTTTCTTTATGGTGCGACAATCAAACTCGGATTCTCGGATTTTTCAAACATCAATCCGACTCGGAGTTCGGATTGGAATTTTGATTCAATTGAGGAGTAGGTCTATTCATTCCTGGTTCTTGGACTAGTGGTTCTAGGGGTTGACTCAGCTCTCTCAAATTATTTTTCATTATTAAGAATAGGTAATGAAGATAAAATACGAGCAAATTTTACAACAATAGTGATTAATCGTATCACACAAGAGAGAGAGTCAGAGGGTAGAGGAGATACAGGAGCAGTGGAGAAGAAGGCTCCCACACAGACAGAAGACAGAGGCCGAAAGACGAACCATCTATATTCTAGATCTCTCTTTTGTAAATTTTCATACTTCGTCTTCCTTATTTTTCCAATAATTTTATTAGCTTTATTTCTGACCAATTTATTCCTTTATAGATCTTCTATATCTGTACACTATCGCCACTAAAATTTGAAAACAATAACCGACTACATGGTAACCCCCAACAGGTGCATCAATGCCTGAGAGAACGTGAGGTCCAAAATAAACTCAGACCCTTATGACCATTGTAGTGCTTTTTTACTTTTTTCTATGAACGTTGGATGATTCTCATTCAACCAGTCTAGTCAACACAAACCACAACTCTGGAAGGACTGTTAATAGAACATCCCAAGCCACTGGAGTGATGGATTGGGTGTCTATCCCAGAATACCATGATAAACACGCGCCTTGAAATATTTGGAGACTATCATACAATGAAAGTTCAACTTTGAAGTGTTTTTGCTTTTCAAAATAAATTGAAGTGTGGTATTTAAAGGCCTCTATTTTGAAAAAGCCAGAGCAATATATCTATTTTATTAACATCTGATTATTAATATGGTTAACTTATATGCACATGAAGCTTGATTGCTCTGTTTGCACTCATGGAATTGATTCTGGGTTTACAAAAAATTCTGAACCCTGGTTCTTTATTTACGACAATTTTAAAATCTTAGGGCAAATAGAGCTTTACACACACCAAATTCCTCTTTCGCCTGCATCTCCTAATCGCAAAGAGCAGCATTACAATACAATGTCAAAAAAAGGACTACAATGACAAACATATCAGACACAAACCAGATAGGGAGAAAATAAAAACAAGAGGGCTCACGATATATGATTAATGATTTACATAAAGAATCATACTGAGGGTTATGAACATCACAGCAAACCAGTGTAAACAAGAAAAACCAACAGCACCCAATGGAACCACCAACATAATATTTGCATGTTTCTTCTGCACCTCGGTTCAACCAACATGATAGGAGGGAGGATGATTCTTCCGGTGAACCCAGCCGTGGAACAAGACTCTGAAACAGCCGCGGGGAATACGTGTAACGACTCTGAAACAACAAAACTAAAATCCCATTGGTTGCAGAGAGAGCAACTTCCTTGCTGGTGCTGGAGGAGCCAATCCAGGGATGTTGCTGATGTTTTTGTTGTTTGGATTCACAATCTAGAGAAATACAACCAACTTTTTGAGTACATAACCAAATTGATAGGATTAATCTACAAGTATGCATCACTTCAAATGCGTCAATCATTTCTAAGCACTCAAAGTTTCAAGAAAATTAAGCAAACATATACAACTGAAGCCTACAGGAAAGCTGCCATTGCACATGATGCGAACACCACAGGACTTAGTATCCTTTAAACATCTTCCACTTCATTAGCAACAAATATTCATTTGTAATTGGGAAGATATGCATGCAATCACATTTTTATCGTAGGGAAGATCTCATCCTCCCCATAAGACTCCTACATTTTGAATGTCCCAGTCCCCTCCTTTGAAACCAGTGTATCAAACATACCCCTGCCTCAAAAATCAATGTCAGCTGCTGAAATTGCATTAAAATAAACTAAAACCCCAAAACAGCCTTAAAGGTGAGTGAAGACATACTCCCCCCCCCCCAAAAAAAATTCTCTTTTCTCTTTCCATTTACCTTCTTCTTTAACCATGAACACCCCCCCCCCGGGGGCCCTTAGCTCCAAAATGCCCCATCACAGGCCCAACACCACTTCCCCTTGCCCTTGTGTCCAGACTTCAGGCCCAAAACAAACCTCATTCCCCACCCAAGACGTAGAACAAAAAGAAAATGCAACTGTCCCTTCCCCACTGAACCAGCACCCAGACCCTGCAGCCATTTAAGCCCCAATTGCACCCCCACTACAACCTATTCCTGAAAATCCCTGATCCAAACAGAGCTATCAAGTGATTTCCCAGCAAAATAAACCTAGATTAATGGCATTTACACCAAAGCATAGGAGCTCCTAAAAGTGAATTCCCACTAAAATAAGAACTCTAAGATTAAAACAGAGCTGCCAAGTGGCATCAATAAGATCTCAAACAAAATCATCAAATCCCAAAGAGACTTTCACCTCTTAAAATGTGCTCAATTCCAAACTGACAAATGAAAAAAAGACCATCAGAGTTTTAGACCAATCTTCAATCACACTAACGTTGTAACTTGTATTCAACTTAAAGTTTCTCTCACCCCTATCAGAAATTACTACTTATCAGAAAAAGACCAGCAGGTACAAGTGGAAGAAGAAGACACGGTCAAGAAAACAGGAGGCAGTGATAGAGGTGAGACAATATTCCACAGAATTCTGTCCTTCCCCATTTTCCAAATGACAAGAGTCACCCTACCCCAAAAGAGACAGACCCAATGTCAAATCTGAAATCCCTAAACCAAAAATGTCACTTCTCTGTCCTATACAAGTTGATTCTTGCACAAATCTAGGTTTCTGTCCCCACAAACCCATTATGCGTACATCACCCAGAGGTGGCAGTCCCTCCCAAAGCACTCTTCTCACTCCCTCCATCTCCTAATGGTCATGCTTTAGGGATCTGTGGAAACAATAGAGAATAGTCAGAGCATCCAAGATCAATAGAACTACATGTCTGGCCATTAAAATCTATATCCACAATCCACACTGCCTTCAAAAAGCAGGGAAGAACAGGAACCTGTGGACCATTGACCCACCTATACTCATTGCCCCTTTTTTCTCCTCCATTTCTTTCCTTTTTTGTCCTTCCACTTGTCATCACTGCTCTCATTTTCTCCTTCTCCCTTTTTTCCTCCTTAATCTATTTTGTTCCCACTGATCTCTATCTGATCATTAGTAAATTTGGGGAGAGACTTCAAGCTAAATACAAGCCACAAGTTCGAATGATTGAAGCCTGTTCTAAAACTGAAGTCTTTTGTGTGATATTTCTTGTTTTGGAATTGAAATCATCCAAGAGGTGATGTGAAACCCAATTTTAGGGTTAAGAGTTTTTTTATGAATTCCCTAAAATTTAGGGTTGTCCAACACCTTCCAGCAAAAAAACTCAATGACTGTATGGGATACCTAAGGGTTGCTCTAAAATAGATGGGAGTTGGATGGAAACACTAGGGAATGATAGATGGGCTCTTATGATGTAATGGAAAAAACCTAAATTGTTAACAAATCTAAATAGGTTGGGATCAATTGGAAAAAGGAGATGAATAGGGTTTCAAAATAGAATTGGGTTTGAGAAGGGATCTTATGATGGATATGGATTGGATGTTTGACAGGGAACCTAAATTCTTCTTCTTTTTTTCCTTCTTTTTTTTCCCCCTGATTCTGCTGCAAGGAAGACAAAAGGAGAGGGGAGAATGCAATGAAGAGAAGAGGGGGAAAGAAAGGGCAGCAGGGCAGGGGAGGGGCAGGGGAGGGGCGGGGGAGTGACCAGGAAGGATCACAGGGAGCTGGGGGAGGGAAGTAAGGGCTGTCAGGGTTGGGGAAGCTGCTGCCAGGGGTGCAATAGCAAGGGGTTGGGATTTAGGGTCTTGTGCAGGCAGGTAAGGTGCTGGGGAAGGGGTGCAATGGGTGGAGGAGGTGAGGGAGGGGCTAGGGAAGGCATGGGGGAGACATGCAATGGTAGGGAAGAAGGAAGGAAGGGGCTGTGGCTGCTGTACTTATCTGGAAAACAGCTGTGATAATTAACGGATGCTGGAGATTGGAAGATGAATGCTAGACTTGAAGAATGGTGCTGATCTTTGAAGAATAACCTAATTAAAATCCACAGTGGCCCCCTCAAACAGGAACCACGGTCCTCAATTCAACAACTCTTATTCAAATAATCAAACTTAAGGAATATAAAGAAAGAATAGGCTACTTATAGCCTACTAAAAGATCTTGACTCCTAAGGAGGATTCCTTTATAGATTAGGACCCCACCACATTAATCTCAAGGACCAAACACCAAAAGATTTAATGGACTCTAATGGACTCATGCTGAAATAAAATCCTAATTAACTAAAACTATCATTGACACATGTTAAATTCTATTTAATTAAAAACTTTAATTGACATGTTCTGGAATTAAAAGGAACTAAAGACTCAAGGACTCTTATTTAACTCAAACTAGACTTCCTAACTGACTGGAGCTCTTCAGAAAATAAAAGAGAACTCTGAAAATAAAAATCAGCAATCATTTAGGGTTGGTTGACCAAAATACCCTCTCTATATTCCTGGGCTTTATTTAGGGTTCAGACAAGGGGGGGTCAACCCTATTCACATCAAGAGGTCCCGTTGAGCATTTTATGAATTTGTCTAAGATCTTATTTATGTCACATGGGGGTTCTATTTTTATCTACGTTTAGTTTTATGATGGGAAATAAATTTTTGGAGCTTTGTGTTTTAGCATAAATGTCATCAGTCTAGGTGTAAATCAAGATTGACTTTATTTGCTGGGAAACCACTTGGACCTCTGTTTAACATAGAGCTTTGCAGGGGCAGATTATGGTGGGGCTGTGATTTGGGCATAGGTGGTTGTAATGGAGGGAGTTGGGCACTGGTTCAGTGGCAGATTATTAATATTTTTTGTTAACTTTTTAAAGGTATTTTAAAGGGAGATCCTCGATATTAAATCATAGTACAAGGGATGGGAAGACATTTCCCTCTATTTTAAATCATTGAGTAGAATAGGGTTTTTCAAACCCCCCCCCCCCCTTTTTTTGGTGGGGGGCGGGGGGGGGCGGCGGCAGGGGGGTTTGCTCTCAGATATTCAAAGCTAGCATCACATTTGCGAATCAATTCAAACAAAAATTATGAAAAACAAAAAAAAAAATTACTTTTCCTGGTCAAGATTTGTTTCGAAAGCACTCCATGGCAATAGTTGCTAAATCGAGAAGTGGGTTACCTTCACAATAATGATGGCTATTACACCACAGACAACAAGAAATAGAAAAAACATGATGCATTTGTCAGTCGCCACCTGAGACAAAGGATTCAGAAGTCAGTTATGATATAGCAATCTAATCAGTTAAGATATAACAATCTAATCAGTTAAGATATAACAATCTTAGCAGAGAAGAATATACACAGAAGAATAGTGACAAACATCTACCTGCCTACCAATCTCCTTCACCAGCTGAGTAGCCTTTTTGATTGAGAAGTGAATTGTGTCCAGGTCATTTACAATACGTCCCATTTGTTCAGTCTGCATAATTTCATAGCAGAAGACCCCATAAGAACTTAAGCCACAATTGAACAATCTTTGCAGCACAAAAAGATAGCCCAGAGGAGGACCGTACTTACTTGTCCTTTCAAGGTTACTGCAGTCTGAGAACCAACTTCAACTGTTTGGTGCACAACCTAGGGAACCATTTCAAGTTAAGGACAAGGAGAATTGACTTCCAAAAGACGTACTTCCTGTCTAGCAACTCAGGTACTTACCATTTTAGAGCGCTCAATAGCCTGATCAGTCTCATCCATTGTCTTTGTCCCAGCACTGATAAGCTCTTGATTAGTCATTGCTAATTATACAACCTCAGTCAGTGACAGAAAAGCATCATGGCTAAAAGCATTTGATATCTCAAAGCATTCACATTTCCACTCAGTTACATGATGTTAAAAATAGCATTTGGAATCTCAAAGCATTCACACTTGCAAAGTCAGTAACAGGTGTATCATGGCTAAAAGCGTCCGATATATCGAAATACTCATGTTCGTCGATAAGTAATCATGGTACGAAATTTGTGCATTTCCAGTCGAAATCTCGGTTTGTTAGAAAACGGAGACAAAACCAGTGGTGAATAGAAACCTACAAGATTTTGCAGGTTGCGACTAGTTTCACTTGGTTTCACGGCTTGCACCAAGGCTGTTTCAACCGGAACCCCTTCTTTGCTGATTTTTTTTGTGCTTTAAACACATTTTTCACCCAATTTCAGTCATTCTTCTGCCTTCCATCACACCATTTACTCCTCCTTTGGGGATTTTCAAAGATTTTTGCAAGTTTTGTTCCAAACTTCTAATTTTTTATTTTTGCTTTGTTAGTGGCTTAAATGGTCTTGTATGGCTATGAGATTAATATATGTTTAGTCTAGGACTATGACCTCTGATTTGTGTGTTGTTCAATTTTACAAAGTTTATATTTCTTCGAACCTCTGATGTGTTTATTATGCTTTAAATAGGCAGTAGGCAAGAAATCAAATTGAAAAGGGGGGGGGGGGGGCCAAAACTTGTGGTAGAAACTTGGAGGGAAAAGTTTCAAGTTTTGACCGAAATTCCAGTCGAAACTACCATATCTTGGTTTCAGGCGTGGTTGAAACCGGCCTCAAAACCGAGATTCTGATATTTGTAAGTAATAAAACTAAACATATACAAAAAGGTGAGATTGAATGTGAAACTATCACTAAAAACTGGCAGACGCAGTTAGACGATGGGTCAAATAAGGATTTGTAAATTTTTCCTTATTTTATTAATGTTAATAAAAACAGGTAAGAATCCAAAATTAGACAAATGTCTGTTTATTAGATTGATTTAAGAGTCTAGTTATCATTTCAGTTATATAATCGGATTATAAAGTTTACTAATATGGGTTAGTTGATGGCTGCTTTGAGTAGGAGTGTAGGACGTATCCCTCTCTTCCTCTCACCTCCTCTTCTAATCTTCTTTCCAACTCTATTCTTCAATTTTTTCTTATCTCTCTCTTCCCAACCTCAGTCCCATTCCCAGCTTTTCTATTTTCCCATCACAATATAGCTTCTGATTTTATTTCTATGGGCTATGCTTCCAGATTCAGCAAGCATCATTAGATCCTTAACACAGGTCGATTGGTCCAAGATTCAAGTCACAACACCCTTTCCTTGGGGCAAATCATAACTTGGATCCCTGCTCCAATAGATTTCCCTGCTGTAAGCTACACCTCAGGTTTAGATCTGGTTTTCCTTCCATCATCAAGTTCAGGTTGCAGAGACCAGCTTGCTGTTATGAATTCAAATCGTCCAGTGGTCAATCTTCAGAGGCTAGTGGGGTAGTATCTCCTCCTGGAATTTCCAGGCCAAATGGAGGCCTTGTGAGAAAGTTCTCCCAACTGCAACAAATCTGACTGGTGGGTTACCTTTTCCTACAAACTGAGAAGAAGGCAACTTTTCACATTTCCAATAAAGGTCAGTTACTTTAAATTGCACAAAACTCCGTGTCTTTTACTTCAGTTCCAAGAAAACCCTCTTCCCACACCAGCACACTAGAATTCTTTACTTTATAATTAACAAATTACAACACTTGCCACCCCCTCACAACTTCAAGTTATTCAGCCTTCTGCCACTTTCCTTCTAAACCTTACGATATTTACCCCTTTTGACTTATGCTTGTGAATTGAGTTATTATCTAGACTTGGGTAGGCCTTTAAGCAATCCAATAAAGTTTAGTCCACCCAGATTGCATGACTAGCAATAGAGTTTGAGGTGATTTAAATATAGGATAATGATGCCAGAATCAAATTTTGATATAAAATTAGGATGAACTACAGTTGTTAAGATAGCAGTAGTAGCTACGCAAGCATATTGGAGTTGGATCTGTGCCCACAGAAATTGGACAATAACTAAAGCTCCCATTTCTACGCTCTCCCATAAAAGCGAGTTAGAAGTCAGAACAGGAAATAAGGAACCCAGTTACATGTTTTACAGTTAAATTGAATAAAAATGGGTTCTGCTCATAATCAGCAAGAACTGGACAGAAAATCCCATGTGTGATTGACCAAGGGTGGCTCGTAAGGAATAGCAAGCTTCTATTATAAACAAATAGAACAAACAAAAAAGGGGATTGAATAGAAATTTGCTGATCCATGAGCGACCACAGTTGGTTACACCTGAGACAGCAACCAAACAGAATTGCTCCCCTTCTACATGCAGAAGGGGGATAGTTTTCTTTATACGGTAAGGAGCAGAAATGATATTACACATCATATGCACCGCACAATTTTTTTGTCTTATTATGTCCACATGACATGTTTGGTCTTAGCGCCTAGCTATGCCTGGTTAGCTTGGAATATTCTTAAGAAAAAATTTCGAAAGGTTGATCCACAAAATACCAACTAAGCAAGTGACATATAACTATTCACAGTGGACAAGATCATTTTGATCTTCAAGCTTATTTCTCCCTGGCTAATGATCTTCAGACTTCCCTTTATTTGGAACTTAATGTAAAGTATTTCACAACATACATAGAAGAGAAACAACATCACATTGACTGGACGCTAGCAAATGACAACAGGGAGAAGCATATCTAAGCTAACACATTGAAAATCCAAAAGCCCCAACCCATCCAAAAAGGCAGAAAATATGAAACTAAAGATTAGATCTCACATGATGCCATTTGAACATTGTCCTCAGCGACAGGTTCACTAGCTCCTGCTCCCATATCAAAGAGTTCCACCCTTTTATTACCAAGACTGCTCATATACCTGCATTGTCACCAAAACGGTTCAGACTTGCAACCAGGTCAATACAATAATGAAAGACAAAATTTACTAATTAGAACCCCTTCTTTTTGTTTTCACATAAGAAAGAAGAGAACATAAAAGGATAAGAAGAAGAACAGCTAGAAGAAGGGGGTATGGGATGGGCTATCTCAGCCCTGGGACCCTCACCCAGCTATCTCAGCAGTTGAACATGTATTTTATTCCATTACTGAGGCTACTTGGCCACAAATCAATATCTCCAACGCCTGATTTTCTATTGCAATATATGGACCAATTTATAGCTTGGCTAAAGCTTTACAAGAACTAGAAACTTAGTACACCGAAATAGAAACTAATAACCTAATAGCTAGTGACAAACTGACAATAGAATCTTTTAGAAAAATAATTATTGAAACTATTAGGCTTTGTGAATCAGCCACATGCATAAAAAACTAATATAGAAACTAAACTGAGGTCCTAAATCTCCCAAGAATAAAATCTTCATGTGATCTGATCTTCAGCATACAAATCCTCCATGGAATATTCCCAATATGCCAAATAATGCTGTGATACTGTTCATGGGAACAGTGTTTTGGCATCCTGTCCTCATGCAGCAGTCCAAGTTGACTGGTCAAAAGTTATGGACCAAAGGGACCTTCTTTGGACCAGTTGGCTGGTTTGACCTGGCCTCTAATTTTGGTTCGAATTGGTCCTTGCTAGTTGACTCCTGGCTGGTTCCAGTGTCCTGGTTCTAAATCACTTATTTGATATTTGAGAAGGCAATGAATTATAAGTACCACATGAATTACCCTATGGCAAGGAGGGGAGCAGGAAAATGAGGGAATAATATGCCGTATCCAAATACCCAAAATTGCTGGAACAAAAAACCAAAGCACAAATATCATAACCCCCCCCCCCCCTCTTTTTCTTAGGGGGTCTTTCAATCATAATAACCACTGATCTCAGGTTGTTTTTGGCTCTAGCAATTTACCCATTATTACCACCAGCCCAGGTTGACATGTTGAAGAAAATTGACAAGTTAAATAGAGGCATAGGCAATTCCTAATGCATTTTTTTTTAATGAATAAATAATTCATTAGCCATAAGCAAGAAGGGGCGTGGAATGGAGCAAGAGGCCACGGGCCAACAAAGCCAGCAAGGCACTAAACAAAAGCAACAAGAAGGCGGAACTTTTGAGAGAAAATAATTGTGCCTAGACTAGTTTTTGCCCCTATGCTTCTTCTTTCTCTGGGATTTGAAGTCCATAATAAAGTTTTCGTAAGCGTGGTGACAACCTTAGTAGAGTGATTGCTTCTTCTGCAACCGTCAAACCCTGAGGCATGCATGTGATTAAAAGAAACAATGTCAGGAGCATGCTCAAGAACTTGATCACAATCAGCAATAATCTCAATAACTTCTGGAGGACCAAGGGAGGAGGTAGGGGACCTATTTCACACAGCCTCAAAAGTGCAGGAATTAGCCCCCAAATCTCCACTAAAAGAACCAGGTAACGGGGATGAGGTGACAGGGACATAGTTGAGAGGAAAGGCTAGGCCAAAGACTTAAGGTAACTTGAGATCCCAAAAGAGGTTGGAGGAGGGAAGGTGGAGTCAAAGGTTAAGCCTAAAGGGCCCAGGGAGAGACAAAAGCAATGGGAAGAGAAGGCTTAAGTCAGTGGGAGAAAGAGAAAGGGAAGAGGTTTGAGGAAGTTGGCCCAAGGAAGAGGCGAAAGAGAGAGACGAAGGGGGTTGGTAGCGAAAAGTAGGGCATGAGGGAAAGTCAATGTTAAAAAGAAAGATGGGCAAGGAGTGATGCCAGAGGATTGGAAAAGGATGGGTGACAGGGGTGGCAGTGGGAGGTGGGCCTACAGAGGAGACTAAGTCAGAGGGAGAATCAATGGGCTGAAAGCAGGAAAGACAGAGGGAATATCGAGAACTGAATATAGGGAAGGAGATGAGAAAGGGAATGATGCATGCAACAGCAGAGAGTGTCAAGGAGGCAATCGACGAAGGTTGCAAGGGAGGGGTTCGCAGGGGGCAAAAAGCTGAGGGGCTAGGCCCTAAAATGAAAGTGACTATGTGATGTATCCCGGGTTGGACCCCCCCCCGGCCCCCCCAAAAAGGGCCCAAGCTCAACCACAAATTAAGGAGGCCGAATCCATCCCAAGGGTAGAATGGTCAATTCCTACCCCTAGATTGAGCTATAATGAAGACCGAAATACAGTACATTAGTTTATTTAGAAGTCTTGAGAGTCAAGTCAGTTGTTTTTGAAGTTTCAATTAGAAGGAGTCATAAGTTGTGTTAGTTCAAGAAAGAATTGTTTCTTTTTCAAGAAATTCTACTTTTAAGGATAACTTAAATTAGGAAGAATTGTTTCCTTTTTGGGTCCAATTTGTTTGTAATTTGGTTGCTTAGATCTTACGTTATCTAATTAGCATTAGGTGACTTAAGGTGTTTAAGTGAGATCTCAAATCCAAGGGCTTAGATCGCATGGTAATTAGATTCTTTTTTATAACTGTTTCGGAGTTCAAGCTAAGCTGTGATGGGACCCTAACAGTCAGGGTAACCCAGTATGAATCAGAGTCTCTTTGTTTCAAACTATAAATAGCCTTTCTAGTGTAGCCTTTCTAGTGTAAGTTATTTTCACTGTTGATTAATGAATTGATTTGAGTTTGAGAATTTGACTTGGGGAAAGTCGTGGGATTCCTCTTGGAACCCTGCGGCTGGGATAGAGTGCTCTTATTTCAGTTTTGAGATTCCTTCATCATCATCTTTAAGCTCATCTGCAGAATTCCAGCAAGCTTACCTCACTCAAGTAAGTCAAGACCCCCACCCAATCCCCATCAGCTGCAGCCATTCCCCAACCCAAACCCTAGCCACAGTAGCTCTTTTCCCCCTCTTCTTTTTCCCCACATATTCAGTCCTAACCCCACGAGGATTCCCTCAACACCAGCACCAAAACCACCCAAAATACCCCCATTAGGGTTGCCTAGGCCTTAGGAACCCATCCCTACCTTTAGTTTCTTCTAAACAGTCCATTAAACCTAAGATCTAAAATTCCTGAACTTCATCCTTTTCATTGAAGTTGCAGAAGTTTCCAGATACGCAGAAAATTAAAGTTCTATTAAGTTCTCTCATATAGAACTTATTATATTGAGGGAATAAGATAGGAAATATTTATGATTAGAAACCCAGCAACCCTACCCCTTTCCTCACCCAGCCGAACCCTAGACTGACCTAGAATCTGAATTCTGACTTTTAAATTTCTCTGAACTTCAGACCTCTTTCAGCATTCCGACAGCCCTATAGATCCCTTTAAACCCTAGCTAAAGCTTCAAGGAATCCTAATTAGCTGCTGCAACCTTATTAGAAGATCCTGGAAGTTAACCCCAAACTTGGGTTTACATCACTATGGGAGCAGAGCTCTGAAGAGCAGTGGGGGCAACAGTTGTTGCTGTGACATAGCAGGAGAGCACAGGGATGATAGCAAAGGTCATCCTTTTGAGTCTGAAGGGGCAGCACTAGCAATAGATAGAGTGGCAGAGACAGAGATAAGAAGGCTCCTGACAATGGGAACATCGACAGCAAGGGCTTTCACAGCATAGGAGCGTCAAGGTGAGCAAGGACAGCGACTGAGTCCAAGAGAGAGAATCTATTCCGATCGGAAGGATTTGACGAGGTTAGGGCAGGTAAGAAAGGGGGCTTTTCTAGTGGAAGGTCAAAGTCGATTTAGAGGGTGCAAAGGGTCTTCTTCAACCACCGGGGAGAGGGGCAAAGGCAGAGAGATGCCCTGTGAATCCTTCAAACAGGGACAATGACCAAAAGTGAAACAGGCCAAACAATAAGGCGGTCTCTAGTCATATTTGACCTCTTGCAAAAATGCAAATCCAAATTCCTCCATAGTAGAGATCAAAGAGGGAAGCAACGGACCTTGCAGATACCTTGATGCAAAATGTGCTCTGTCAAGTGGTCCATCATCTGGGTTCTAATGTCCGAGAAAAGTAGAGTGCCTAAGGCAAAAGCCACTAAGCTCAAGCCCTTTGTGCACCAATAATGCAGAGGAAGCCCTAGAAATGAGACCTGGAGAGGTAAGGAGGAGAAATCTTCCTTGGCAAGCTGCAATTTTATTCATGATGACATTCCCATAGGAAAAAGGGTCCTCTTCCCACCAACCAAGGCCCTCCTTTAAGAACCCTTCTCATATCTACTTCATCATGAAATTTGAACTGAACGAAATTGTGGTCGAGAAGGAAGGTGTCCATCGGTCCCAATGGTTTCCATTGCTTGGTCAAAGAAGTCTTGACAATGCAAAATGGGAGATGAGAGCCATTAAAATGACCCACAACACAGGAACTCTAGAGGGGAGCTTCGTCATCCAAATTGGGTGGACGAAAAATTGTGGTTTGGCCATCAACCAGAGAACATGGTATTAGGCAAAGCGGCAAGCTAGGTCGAGGGTGCTGGCCAGATGGAGCAAAGGCCAAGAGGAACTAGGGTGGAGGGGGTTAGTCGAAGAGATGGAGATGATCATGGGGGTCGGGTGGGGGACGGTCTGATGGGAGTGGGGGGAGACGAGGATCAGACATCACTTCCTATCCCTCTTAGAATTTGCCTAATGCATGTTGATATCCAATGGAAACTCAATTCAATTAAACCATAACTTATATCAACTAAACAGGGACGGCTACATGATCCTATTTCACCATTCAAAGAGAGAATGTCCAGGATTCATGAAAAAGGTTTGAATATGAGCTCTTATAATGCTGCGTGATAAAAATCCACCGCCAAATTAGGCTTGTTTTGCATGGAATAAGCCTACAGTTGGGTCGTACAGGTGTTGGGCCCTGAATTCCATGGGTTAACTGTGTAATGGGCCTTTCTTATGGGCCAAGAACAGGGATCCCAAGGGTGGGTGAGCATGAATTTAGTCCATCCTTGATATAATTAAGTCAACTAAATCAGCGTGGTTCAATACTGGTCCAGATGGGTTAACGTTGTAATGGGCCTTTCTTATGGGCCAAGAACAGGGATCCCAAGGGTGAGTATGAATTTAGTCTATCCTTGATATAATCAAGCCAACTAAACCAGAGTGGTTCAATACTGGTCCAAATGGAGTCACATGACCACTGAACATCAGAAATGAAATTTTGAACTCCTACAAACTCATGGATATGCTAGAGAGTTGTGTTTAGTAATAATCCCTCAGTCGTGTCCTAGTTTTAGGAACTAAATAACCAGCTGATAGGTTCTTAATTATCTGGAAGGAAATTAGCAAGGTTTTAGGAACTAGTTCCCTAGGTTTTAACAACTACTTTCCTATTTTATTTACATTCAGTTTTTCTTTTCTTTTCTTTTTCTTTTAATTTGGAATTGTACTGCTACATAACTGAAAGGGGGAAAAAGGGCATAAAAAGCCCTCTTCGGATCTAGCACTAGATCTTGAGAGGATCTGGGTTGCTATTTTGAGCCCATATTGAACTCCTCTTCTGCATCATTATATCCTCTTTCTTTTTCTTTTTCTTTTGGGGTGGGGGGGGGGGGGGGGAGGTTCTGTTTTCCCATAAATAAAGTAGTTTTAAGGAGGATTCTCATAAAGAGAGTGAAGCCTCTCAATCCCTTTCTCTCATTCTCAAGTTCTTCTATTTCTCTGCCGCAGCCTATACCTTTTTTGTTTTTGTATACCACGGGTGCCTTCTGCGATCAAATTTTGAGACTCTGCTACAAAGTTTTTCTGTGGTTTGAGGCAACATCCAATGCTGTGTATAAAAGAGAATGGTTCACATTACTATGCAAAGAAACCAGGCCTTTTGAGATGCATGTTTCAGACTTGATTTGACAATTTTAGGTTGAAGTTTGCCTAAAATTCTGCTGTTTGGAGGATAGTTGGGGTTACTTCTATTTGAATCAACCCTGGACAGTGGAATGAATCAGCCCTATTTACAGACCTGATTGATCAAATATTAGACTGTAATCCACTATGAACTGTTACCATTTTTGGTGGACCAGAAAAGGATTTTTTGGCTGCTATTGCTGTTCTGGTTTTGGGATTGGTTAAAATCTTGGAATGATTCTTGTTTTGGTGAAGCAATTCCTCTGATTTCAAACTGCTGTAAAATTATTATAAAGACTGCTGCTGAGGAGTTATTTATGGTCTGAAAGAGCTGTGATGATCAATTTTGTCTCAAGGAGGGCTCTATATCTTCTTCTGAAGAAACATTTTGTGCTGTCAATTATATTTCAAATTTAAATCTTCTGTGAAAATTTGTTTATTGGACACATTCTAGTCGCTGCAACCATGTCTCAGATTTGTTGATAGTGCAGTCGAACTTTTTCAGGTCTGGAAGTTAGAAGTATTGTTAATTGCTGCCTACTTGTTTCTAATTGAAGTAAGGTGTCTCTTCTCTAGACTAGAGGAAAATTAGGCCATTAAGTCTAGAGATGAATCTAAATCTGAACACAAAAGTCCTGTTACTGAAATCATGACATCCACATCCCATCGTATTTCTAATAAAAAATTGAAGGGGCGGTCAATTTCCATCAGTGGAAAACAATAGTCAAGGTTGTGTTGACTGGTCGTAGGCAGCAAGACCATCTTACTGTATCCACTGGGAATGATACATAAAAGACTAAAGAGGCCCAAATCTTAGAATAAATGTTGAACCCATAGAGAGAAATATTGCTAACTTAGTCACACATATTGACATGGTGAAGAAGTTAAAGGATTACCCAAATATCTTGCATTCTTGACAGAATAACCTTTCTTGTATCCATGAAGTTTCACGAGAGTTCTATAGGGTTGATAGGAAGCGTAGACCTTTAACCCAATATTTTGCATACTTTAAGAATATGTATGAAAATTTGAAAGCTATTGTACCCATTTCATGGGATGTAGTTGAGATGCAAAATCAGCAGGAACAGCTTGCACTTACGGGTCTTTTGGGAGGACTTGGGAAAGAATTTGACTCGATTAGAGCACAGACTTTAGGGGGAGATAAAGTGCCATCACTGTCTAAAACAGTTTCCCAAGTACTTCGTCTGTCCAAAGAAAACCCACATGAGTCCAATTCCACCAATAATTCTGCAGTCGCATCTTTTACCCCAAACGATGGTTCTGGAGGCAAGTCAGGTTATGGAGCTGCTCTTGGGTGTATGGATGTTGGATCAGGCAGAAACCTTAGTATTCAAGGATCCACTAACACGACTGGGAATATCAGGACTTGTCACCATTGTGGTCGTTCAAGACATATACAGAGATTTTCTTGGAAGCTTCATGGCAAGCCACCTCAAGCTGTTCGCACTACATCATCAAAGACATCTACAGATCTACTACTACCACTCCACAGCTAGAAGGGGAAACTGTGAAAGTGTTTGATGTAGAATATGTTTGATTCACCCAGTTCCAGGCATTTCAGTTTTCGCCTCCTACTACCACCTTCATTCAAACCATAGTTGTCACGGTGACGAGGCAATCGAGGCGGTTTAGGCCAGTTGAGGCGGTGAGGCGACGAAGCACCCGCTGAGGCGGTGAGGTGACAAAGCGCCCACTAAGGCGGTGAGGCAACGAAGCACCCGCTAAGACACTTCCAAGGCGGTCAAGGCATTTCAAATGGCATTTTTAGTGTACATCCCCTACACTCTGGATCATTATAAGTATATCATACATTGTATAACAAAAACACTAAAACAATCCACAATAACAAAGTTAAAATTATTAAAAGAAAAAGGTGTCAAGATTACCTTCACCGGAGCAAATGAGGAAGCCGGCTATTGTCTAAGAAGAAGAGGCATCGTGCCTCAGTGATAAGTAAGAATTATTAATAAAATAAATAAAAAAATAAAAAAAGAGGAAGAAGAAGTAGAAGAAACTAAAACCACCTTTGCCAAAGAAGATGACGATGTAGGTTGTCGTTTGAGTAGAAGAGAGGCTTGAGAATAAGAGGCACCAATCGCCTTGCTATCTTTTTGAGAAAAAAAACACTCGCAGGTGTCAACCAACTCAAGTGCCATGAAACCAAAGTCGTGATCTTCTCCGGCGAAGGTCAGTTGAAACCAAAGGTTTGACTAACTTACGAGAGCTAACTTTGGTGCCGTGAAACTAAAGGCGAAGGTCAGTGCCTTTTAATCCTTTGAGGTTTCTTGAAACCAAAGTCTTCATCTTCTTCCCACTTAGGTGCTGTGAAAGAAGCGAATTTTCTAGAAACCTCAACTAAGATAAGATAGCGTCTCCTTCAAAACCGACTTAGGTGCTGTGAAAGAAGCCAATTTTCTAGAAACCTCAAAATCTAAGCCGTCTACATTGCCGCTGCAACTCCAAACGTGAACTCAGAGTTTCAAACTTAAAAAAATAATAAAAAATAAAAAGAACTACTGGAGAAAAATAGGTTGGCACCGACCTTCACCTGAGGAGTGCGGGAAAGGGCTAGAGACTGCCACAATAGCCACTCCAAGTTGCCATTGTGAGAGGTTTCGACTTTTTGATTTGGTGATTCTTGCGAATAGTTTTAGGTTCATTTATTTTGTTTTTCCTTTTATAATATAATATTTTGATCCTTGATGCAAAGATAAGCATAGGTTCAGCCAATAGGATTTTTTAGATTAGAATCTAACAGCATGAACTCTAAAACTTTGTATCAGTATCGCCTTATGTATAAGGAGAGTCTCGCCTCACCATCTCCCTTGGCGCCTGGACGCCAAGGTGTCCTTAACAATTATGGTTCAGACTGGAAATGATATACGTTGTGTTTCAACCTCCCCTCCCTAGATCGTTGACCAGTGTCTCCAGTAACTTTTCATCTCTTCACCCATACTCTTCCATTGTGACCCCTTGCTAATGGTTCCCATGCCATTGTAAAAGGTACAAAAATTGTTAGTCTCCCACCACCTCATCCCTTCATGCTAACTCGATTTTTCTTTTAACTTATTATTATCTGTTCACAAACTAACCACCAGTTACAACTTTTATTTTACTTCCTTCATTGGATATAGTGTGAAGTCCTATTTGAAACCCTATCCCCCCAAGTCAAAAACCCAGATCCTATACCAGCCCCTACTCAAATGGTTACATAAGATCATAATTAACTATCCCAGATGATCTCCAATCAATCTAGGACTACATTCTTGGTATCTCTCTTTTTCTATTTACCGAGACAAGATGATATGTGAAATGAGACAATGTGCTTGGCACACAAGGATCTCAAGTCTCGACTCTCGAGTTGTTGATGTATGAGTAATGATTATGGTGGGAGATCTCGCAAGATCTCGGCGAGATCTCACGAGATATCTCGCTATTTTGAGATAGCGAGACGAGAGGAGAGACGAGATCTGAGAGATGGGAGATCTTGCCACATCTAGCCGAGATCTCGCCTCTCTCTCGCTGCAACCATCAAAACTTGCCAGAAACTTGATTTTTCGCCGGAATTTGTTGGGGATTCAACTTCTAAACATCTTTAAGACAGCTACA
The DNA here is from genome assembly GCF_041222555.1 of Hakea prostrata. Classification (NCBI taxonomy): domain Eukaryota; kingdom Viridiplantae; phylum Streptophyta; class Magnoliopsida; order Proteales; family Proteaceae; genus Hakea; species Hakea prostrata. The sequence continues at coordinate 50,357,035 of NC_142603.1, read as the reverse complement.
ACATTAGATTATCATCATTCAAGCCTATTTCAACTAAATCTTCAACAAAGGTAAGATTTTCCCCCAATTTTGAATTTTTTCAAATATAATGTTCTACAATGGGTGTGAGTCTAGTGTAAACATATGTTGATCCACAAGCTTTGATCTACACTTTCATGGAAACAAATTTAATGTGACATTTAAACCGATATGTGACATAATACAGTGATGAGTTGACTTGGGAGTCATATGTGGCCACCGTTTAGAATCAGTTGATGCAGAATGCTGAGTGATACTCTTGTTGTCTTGTAGTCTTGTAATCTTATTACTCACATACTCTTGTGATTGTGAACTTATGGATTATGATTTATGACTTACTAGAAGTCTAAAACTTCTTATGGTTGTAAAATTTTGAAGACATTTAAGTTCTTTGATAGTTTGATGTGTAATGTATTTGATACTTTATAGTTGATAACAAGAATTACTTGATATCTCTACATTACATGTTGTCTAACCTTGCATTTCACAGCATTTTTGTTTTACACATAGGGTCGACTTAGAAGACATACTTAGGGTTATTTTCTCACAAATCTAATGCCACCAATGTGTTCAAAAGGCCTAAATAGGCTAAATACCAAATTTCAGCCCAACCGGGGCCCTAAAACCCACCGAGATGGGCTACCGAGATTATGCCAAAATTTTGGTAGATCTTGACCAAGATCAAGCCATCTCGGTCGAGATCTCTCTATTTTGGAGTGGTGAGATCTCGCTCGAGAGCGAGATCTCCCACCATGCTCTACAACAGGCCATCTTAAGGTTTCACTTCAGCCTAGTCATTGATTTCTCACTTGGGGTCCAAAATGGAATTCACATTTACACTACTTTTTCAATAAATATGAGATCACCAGTGCATTCATAAGGGCTGAAATAAGCTAGACGACAAGTTTTAACCCCAAATGATCTTTGATACCTCTCAAGTTGGTGCCTTGAGTTAGGGAGAAAATTCCATCAACTCAGCGAGCCAGCTCTCTCTTCTGAGTTGGCAAAATGGGCCTCTAGACAGATACCTTGAACCATGTACTGACCATCATCTTGACACACTAACCCTACTTCTTTATCCAGGCAGCAGCACTAATACATGATCTTGCAATAAAATGCACATATAGAACTAGAAGTAGACAATACATTGAAAAATATGCCCTACTTTGTATAAGTAAACAACTTCGTCCAATATGAAAATTTCAAACAGATGTTCCATATATTTCTGACGTGCACCTCTCTCTCAATGCGATAATATGAGGATTTTATTACTGTATTCTTAAAACCTATACAAATCAGTAGCAGCAGCACCAGAAAAGCTTCAGATGGAAAGAATCAAACTTATGGAGTGCATGAGAGTGGAAATAGTATATTAGACTTTACGTTTTCCTCAAGGCCACGTATGAATTTAGCTCCTTGATCTGGGGGAGAAAAGATGACCAAAAAAAAAAAAAAAAAAGATAATTATTCAATTGCAAACCAAATACAGAGAAAGAGAGAAAATAGTAAAATAGTGGAGACATTCTAAACAACTAACCAAGGATTGTTTTCTCTCATTGAGTTGCTTATTAACCTCAGGAGGGTTTCCATTTTCTTCTTCCTTAAGTTCCCGATCAAACTCCTTAATTAACCTGAAAAGAAACAATTGGGGCATGTAACAGTAATCAAACCATAGATTTCCTTAAAACAAGATTTTACCAGAAACTGAGGTCAACTTCATTTGGCTAAAAAGCTACTCTAAGTAAATAAATCAACATTTGGCACCCAATATATGGTAAGAATTAGCATGAATGCTTTGGAGTTCCCAGAGGATGGACACAATCAGAATATGTTAGCGGAATAAAATGCAATAAGCACCCTGCAATTGATTAGAGATACCTTTTACACTCCCTCATCTTTCCTGTGAGATCCTCTAGTTGTTTACTTTGTCTATTAGGATCTTTGATCTTATCCAGTTTCTGGAAACCATTTCTGCAAAAAAAGAAGAGAAGTTATGTCCTTTTACAGTGATAACAAAACTAAAAACATCAGTTAAAATTAAAACAGAAATTGCTTTAATACTGAAGAATGTCAAATCATTAAAGAAGAAAAAATCTACTGAATCAAAACCTGCTATAAAACAAGAACATGTCTAGACCAAAACTTCAGTCTGAGATTCCATATCAGGTCAAAATGTTATATTCCACCCTATATAACTGCGAGAACTCGATTTTCCTTGGCCAACTTGTGACAATCCTCAATAATTGACTGGTCTCATCATCTTTTGTGGAACCCTCGCCTAAAATAATCTCCCATTTACAACATTACCCACATATAGCCCAGAACAAAAGTATTTTTTGCTCAACAACAACATTTGGAGGAGATTTATTGCCCAATAACCTACCTTCGAGGATATCTGAACTTCTGGCATAACACAACTGGAATAGATTTGCGGCCCAATAATTTTGGAGGATATCGTGGAATCCATATCAGTAATTCTGTATGTACACAGCATACACTGACAGCCTAGGTCCTGATCCTAGATTCATAAGAAATAAAATACGAGCAAATAAACCATGAACTACTACCAAACGGCAATTTGGATGGGCTAAAGGAGGGTTCACCGTCAACTTTAGGGTTAGGTTAGTCTTATGATTGGGGATTTCATTAGACAAATGTCTGGAAGGCTGTCGGCTAAGGTTTAGGTTCCCTTAATGGTGGAATATTGCTAGAATTGAAGTTCAGTAATTTATTATTCGATTTCGGTTTCTAGAAGGTGAAAGTTGATGGAATCTAGGTTTATGAAGGAAAATTGGGTAGAAGCTTCAAATCAAGCTTTCCTAAGGTTGAGAGTGAGATTACATCCATATATAGGAGTAAAATGACGGTCGATTTGGGATGAGCGAAATCTAGGGTTTCACTTTCTAAGACAAACCAGAGAGGAGATTTAGGGTTTGAGTGGGAGTTGGGGGCTGCAAGTAGGATCAAGTTTCCTACAAGGGGAAGGGGGGTATTCTTAAATATGGGTTGATTCTGACAGTGGGAATGGCCTCTGGTTTTTAGAGAATTAGAAGAGAATAGGGATTGGGGAATTATTTAACTTTCTGATTAGTCAGGAACAGCAGGTTGAATGCTTCAAGATATCAATTAGGGAAAAACATGGGGAAGCTTGAACAATTCAATGGAGGACTGGGAGGAAATTTTCTGCCTCAAAAGCTAAGCAACGGTCACAACTAAAAACTTTTACTAATCATAACAAGAACTCAACTAAACTATTACATTTAAAATCAACAGCCACAATAGTTGAAATAACTTTCAAACCTAAACTAGGCTCAAAATAGAAATTGGGACTCACAACATAGGTGAAATTTTCCCTAATTATTTTATTCCATCTGTAATTTTTTATTTTTATTTTTTTTAAGTTAGGTCAGGGGTGCAAGGTGGATGTGGGGTGTAGGAGGAATCTAGGAAGAAAATTAAAGTTAGATTTCTTCAGTGACTTTATGGCAATCAAGATTCTCCTATGTTTAGTTATGAAGCTTCACCTAAAAGACATAGAGGGAGGATTGTGTCACAAAAACATACGAGAAATAAATAAAAAATTACAGTTCAGGTTCCATTGGCAGAGATTCCAAAGTCCAAACTCCCCGGTTCTTCTTGAGGCTGCCGATTACGTAAAGGGCTATTCCCCACTGACTGTAATTGCAATTCTAGCATAAACTTTATGTTTTTTCATCAGTTCTTTCTTTCTTTTTCGTTTTGATTGAAAATTTGACTGTTAAGCTATATACCCTATTTCTCTCCACCATTTTATAACAAAACTAAGGGTACGGCCTCAATTGGTGCACCAATCACCAGAACTGCATCACTATCTCATATCACACCATTTTACAATTCACTACAGCGTACAAACTGTGATCGGTTTTAAACCATTTTACAAATCTCTTTGAAAATTCAACCCCTCAAAAGATATCAATTTCGTTGAGCTGTTGGTGCTTAATCATATGAATGTCAATAATTTTTAAAATACATAAACTATTTTATTGAATCTCAGTGTCCAAAACAATACCAACAGACTATGTAGAATAGAAATTTACCAGCAAATTTTCCAACTGCAATGAATGAAAAAATTTCTGATTCTTAACTTTTGTAGAGGCTGGATTGGATTTGAAGTTAAAAATAAGTGTCAGAGATATACACAGTTCATAAAGTCCTGATAGGTAACTTTGGATGCACATTGACATCAGATTTCTCACTTCAAAAACCAGACAGAAACTATGTTGAAGCCTTTTAGACGAGGCAAGTAATGTATTAGGAGAGAACGGTGGGGGTGCCAATACTTTTCTCAAAAGATGAGAAAAGAAAAGAAAAAAAATCTACCACAGCTTGAGGGAAGAAAGGAACTATATAGCCAAGAAAACTACTACGCTAGTAAGTGCAATTATTAATCCCCCGAGTTCCATTCTATCCTAGACAGACTAACATTTGTAGCTCTTTCAATCAAACGGAAATCCCCTAACACTTTGATCATTACTTCTCTTTTCTAATTTATTTTGGGGTTGAGGGCTTCAGGGAAGTCAGTCAGGTTTCATACCGGGATCTTAAGATACAAATGTATTCTGGATGTGAAAGGACCACGAAAGCACTGAAGTAAGAAAAGAAAGTAAATGAAATAAAATGAAACTTACGCGAGAGCCCGGAAATTGTCGTGAATTTCTCCATCAATCTGCTCCAGTTGGGGGCTCATCTGTAACTCCGACGCCATTGTGCCCAGAACACCGAATCAAGCAAACGAAGCAGCAAATGATTCAATTTCCACCTCAAACCATCACTTGGTTAAGCCCCATGGAAAAGAAAGTTACTCCGAACAGTGTGCTTCGAAGTAACTCTCAAACTCCATTGCCGGAACTTTCAAATGAGGAGGAGAAGTGTGAAACCCGAACCCAAACCCTAGAAAATGAAGAGGAAAAATGGGAGGAGAAAACAGGGGGAACAGTTGGTAAACAACAAGAATTAAATAAATGGGATTGTCTGTAAGAATAATGCAGATCGTTAATTTGTTACGGACTTCGAATTGAAGCTTTTGCTGCGGAATATCGATCAGAATATATCCGAAGCTTCGGTGTCCGAGAAAATCAAAACCAGCGGAAGAATGTTGAAAATGGAAATAATATAATATAGCAGAATAAATTAAATAATATAATGGGAAAAGTTTCAGCGTCACCCCTGAGTTACCTCTAAATTAATGCCACTCCCTGAACAAATTAATTAAGCAATTACACCCGTTATTCCGAATCCCCGTTTGTTTTGCTTAGTCTTTAATCATCTATTCTCAATATTTTTATTTTTATTTTTTTATTTTTTATTTTTTTTATTTTTTTATTTTTTATTTTTTGATAAACAGATTTTTTTTATTTTGGTAAACAGAGACCAAACCCAGTAAAACACAAGGAGTGAGAACAAATCTCAAAGATCCTTGTTTTTTGATTCTTGGCTATTCTTTCTTTCTTAAAGGCTTCATTTGTTTGCTTGAATAAAGATAAGATGGGAAAAAAGAAGTGGAAAAATTCTTGAAAAAAGTGTAGATTTCTTACTTTTCCCTTAAATCCCAAAATGGTAGATTGTTTGATTGCTTGGGGTGGGAAAGTGAGAGACAAATTTCCTCGATTTAAGGAAACTTGTCTAGTGATGTGGCAGCCCAACTTTTCCACCCCAAGTCAATTTTAAAATCCCACATATTTGGTGAGACTTTGTGGAAAAAGTTGAGAAAAGTAAAAAGTGGGACCCACCACTATCACTTTTCCACAAAACCCTTTCCTTCTTCCTCACCCCACTACACATGGGACCCACATTTTTTTTTTCTCACCCCACCTTTGCAAACAATCGCAGCCTAGCCTAGCAAGCGAGTGGGCCAAGAAATTCCCCTCCCTAGGAATATAACTCATACTACAACTCACAAATTCAGCAAAAAAGCATGGATATCATATCTAATTGTCTCCACATCAATCGAAATTATTGGATCAGCTTCCTCTAGAATCGAGACTAACCCCATTGACTTTGTATACACCATCACTTTAGGGAAGCCATTTTCTTTAACCCATAGTAGTGACTCTTTCACTACCATAGCCTCTCCATATAGTACCTCCCTAAAGTATGCTGCGGAAAACTAAGCATATATGACCCTGCCATGGTAATCTTGAACTGCAAAACCAATTCCTCCTTTTCATCTTCATAAGAGCAATCACAACAAATAAGGATCTCATCAAGTCTAAGTTTGACTTCCTAACTTGATTGGATTTCTTGATGTCTTTCCCACTGCTCCTCACTGCCAAACCCTTTTGCTTCCCAAAATTCATTGAACGTCCTTGAGCTCTTCTCAATCACATCAGCAGCTATTGGGTTCTTCTCATTAAACACAATGTCATTCCTAGATATCCATAGGGACCAACTAATAAAGGCCATTATTGCCAAGACTTCTCTTCCCCTAGCCTTAGATGGAAATTTTAGCTTGCTCTATCTATTTATGGTATCCTGCAGACGTTCATTTGGCCCTCTTCCAATGAAAAAATCAAGGTTGCTTCCAAACCAAACTGTCTTTGCAAAAGGACAATTAAAGAGGGTAATGCTTTATAGATTCTACCTCTTCATTGCACCATCTACACGAGAAATCAGCCTTGATCTACCTCTTCAGAAGTCCTTCACCAGTAGCAACTCCTTCAACACCTACTCTCCATAAGAAGTTGTGAACCTTTGGGAGTGTTCTACACGTCCAGATCTTCTTCCAAGTCCAATCAAAAATTTCTTCCCATTTGTGTCTTCTTGATGTACCTAGTTCAGGCGCTCATCCCTTACATTTACTTGTAGATGGTATGTAGATTTTATACTAAACTGAACATTCTTCAATCCTCCCCACACAAACCTATCCTCCCTTGGGACTAAGCTAATAGGAATTCTTCTTATAGCCTTTGCTTCCTCGATGTTGAGGTAATTGTATTCCAACTACAAAACACAAAAAAAAACAAATAATAATAATAATTAATTAATTAATTAAATTGCAATACAGTTGAAAGATGAAGATCCTTAACCAATTCGAAGAGCTTGATGTTGCAATCGAACGAACCACCGATCAATGAGGTTGAGTCACACCTTGAGTGTTGTCTTTAAGGTAATTGATGCACCCTACTACCAGGGTTCTTCGCACCACCACCTCCAAGATAAAACAACCTCCAACTAGAAAAGGAGGTGGTTCTTCTAGTCCCTTCAATGAGCCAAAAGCTACAACACAACATTTAGACCAACTCAAATAAATAAATTAACTTTGTAACACAAATTATGCAAGTGTGAGGAGTGTCTCTATTGCACACCACATGCAAGGAAGGGTTAGGTTTATATAGGCCCAAACATCACCTTACACCCCTTGAGATTCTCAAGGCAATGACTTGAATTTAATCCATTCAATAACCTTAACCCCACTCATGGTATTACCATGAATGGTCATGAAGTTGAAATGAGAATTGAAGGTCAAGAGTTAGAATTTAAGTAAATTCCACCCTTCAAGTAAGCCCACCACATCACCATGATCAAGACCTTTAAGACCCATGACCAATGTCATGAAGAGCCTCATGAAGGGCCTCCTTTACTTATGGGTGCCTCATTACCACCCTTACCTCATGGGTCCCACACACTAACAAAACAATTAAAATAAAAGAAATGCAAAAACTAATTTTGAAACTTAATATAGATTTTAATAAAAAAACCTAACAATCCCCCACAAGTTTCAAATAACAAAAAAGGACACGTGTTGTGACTGTATTAGACACTAAATGACACATCGTTGTAGGTGTTTTTCGGACTTGAACTGGCCATGTCCCTTATCTTGGATTCATGAATGTTTAGAGAACTTGCCTATAAGTTCTTATTGGCAGTGGCCAAACCCCCTACATCCACTTAGGTTAGTCTCTGACGTGCACCACAACTAACACCCCCCCCCCCACATTCCTTGGGGTTAGACTAAAATTATGTTTCTCTGCCTCCTTTGGATAGTCGAAGCATGAAAGAAAGTAGTATTGGAGTCATAATCCTTTAACCATTGAACTCGAGATTTTTGTTTCCATAATACTTCTTCTTTCCTTAGTTCCTCCTCAAGTGCAGCAAAAATTTCTCTTTTTTGGTCTAGTGACTCTTCTCCCCATAAGCCACTTTGAATCTCCTCCAAGTGGCTCTTTAACTTAAGGATATTCCACAGGATATATCCAAAATTTTCCTTATTCCACCTTTTGAGATCATTCTTGAATACTTCAAATTTTCCTTTAAAGAATAATTGGTTGTGTTCATTAGGCTTGCGTTTAGCTCTAACCATAATCCAATGGTGGCCTTTTTGGATTCTCCAATCTTCTTTGCCAAAATCCGAATCACTTCCTCATCTCTGAGTTATGAGGGGAAACAATGGAGTTGTACCCATAATTCACTGTGTGTTAAGTTCTATTCCTCTTTGGATTCCAATTTTCTAACATTAGTAGATTTCTTGCTACTTGCCATGGGCTCTCTTTGATAACATTGTTCATATCCATGATGTGCTGGAACTAAAATAGGAATCTTTGGTCCTTTATTGCATAGATTTCCACCTCGAAACGAGGGTTCCAAGCTTTATTTAGGCCTTCAAACACCGCTTGTTGTCTAAAGGGTTTTCCTTAGATAATCTGTCCAACCAAGGTAGTCGTCTTCTCATTTTTTGACTTTCTCCTATTAGTATCATCAAATGTGACGTCCTCATCTGAAAGATATTGTCTTCCTCAGAAAGGGACGGAGTCGATGAAGGTGCTGATGAATAGGGAGGTGATGGAGAAGGTGTAAATTGGTTTGGATGAGGGGTTAGGAGCAAAGGTCTAGGTCTCATTCTGCCTCTACTACCTCCTCCTCGCATGCAACCGCCTCTCAACCCTCTAGCTAGAAACATCGCCGGCAGAAAGAAAGATGAAAGAAGAAAATCAGTTCATTAGTTCATGCACACGATGGTAATAGAAACACACACACGGTGGAGAAAACAAAGTTCTTTTCCTTTGAAACAATAACACTTTCAAAGTTCAATTCATGGTTTGACATAGGGTATGTAAATTATTGTAATGATTTTTTTTTCATTAGATAGTAGGTATATTCTCAATATTAGTTTCAAAAAAAAAAAAAAAGTTTTTTCTACTTTTGGGTAAAGGACTTTTTCTTTGGGGGTAAGAGAGGACTATATATCAAATAGCTGAACAAGACATGAAGGTCCCTAATCAAAATACCTTTGTTCCTTTCAAACCATAAGAAACAAGTAGGGACATCTAGAAATTGACATGTCAAGAATACCAATATGTGAATTTTTTTCCCAAACCAACCCAGGCAAAGAAAGTGAATGAAGAATAAATAGGAAAAAGTAAGTCAGAAGAGAATAAATAGAAAAAAATACATAGAGATGAGAGAACCGACCCAACCACATAGGGTTGTGGAGGAGCTAGCCTCTACCTAGGAATGCTTTGAATATCTAGAAGGATTTGTGCCCAATGAGTGCTGAGAGGCTACCATATATAAAAAAATTGATCCAATGGTTAAGGTTGGACATTCATTTTTAGCTTATTTAAAGCCCAATCTAGTGGGGGGAAAAACCTGATTACCTACATAAAAACCTGATTTGGATTCCTTTCTCTCCCTTCTTTCAACTCTCATGCACATGTTCATCTTCCTTATACTACAACAATGTGTAGAAAAGAGATTCCAGAGATAGGTCTTAGAGAGGAGATTCTAGAGATAGGTCTTTCCTCTTATACTTGTCTCTTTTGCTTCCATTCTCATATTCCATATCTCTTGTGCCAACATTCATTTATTGAAATTTAAATATGAAACCCCTTGAGGTATTACAACCTAAATTGTTGACATGAAAATGTTAGAAACAGAAACGGTGGAGAAAAAAAGTTTTGGCCTTTGAAACATTAACACTTTCAAAGTTCAGTTCATGGTTTCATAGGGTTGTTTTTTAAGCCAAATGATCGGCCACATAATTCTCTTTGCGACAAACATGTTATAAAGAAATCTTCACAAAGGGGGGAGCAAGGAACTTTGATATCTGATCAATTACATGAGAGGTCCCTAGGGGTCAAAGTACAATTGTTCCTTTCAAGCCTACCAAGTGGGACTCTAGAAATACATGTCAAAATACCAATAGACCTTCTATTTAATAATCTATTAGGTTATGTGTTGTGCCATGTCAAACTATATTGGTCCCAAGCTGTAATCAAGCTACTTTAACTCTAGCTTAACCGAACTATCAATTTTGATTAATTTGACTATCACAGAAAATTTATGAAGTTATTAGGTACTCTCCAAAATTCTAAGTTCAAGATTAATCTTATATGACTGTTGCAAGATCTTGAGATGCTTCTAAAATTTAGGATTTGTTGATAATCTATTGAGCAATCTGCACGAATATTTGAAAGGTTGTTGTAATCACGATACTTCATCAAAGCTGAAGCGTACTAGAGGTACTTTCTTTAAGGTATTTAGACACCCCGATTTGTGCAATATGGGTACCAAATGTGTCTTCACCCCTAAGATCAGTCAGTTCAAACTTTTAAGGCTGCACCCAATAAATGTTACTTAAGGTGTAATCAGGTTATGTTCACTGCTTAACATAATAACAATAGGGGAGGGGGGAGAGAGAGAGAGGTGTAAAAAATGAGCTCAAAAATGGGTTTATATAGAGTCCCAAAGGTTGTGGGTGAAAGGGTAAGGTTGTCTCCTTTTGTGAGGGTACCTATTCAACTTAACTCTTACAGGAAGGTATCTATTCAATTGACCTCTCTTAGGGAAAGTACCTTTCTAATGGCATCATCACACTTTCACCCAGTAGTGGGCTTTCTGGATTAGGTCTCATGGCAAAATGGGCTTTCCGAATTAAGGCCTATGACCTAAGTCTCAAGCCATATAGAAATATTATTGTTAATTAATATAAAGTTAAATAAAAATGGTTGGGTCACACCAGGGTTTTGGCTTGGTTCGTGTCTCACATGGGTTCACATCATACTACGTAAATGTGATCATTAACCCCAAAGATATATTACATAGATCCTCACTCTATATAAATGAGATAATCAATTTCTTTCTACCCGATGTGGGACTAAAGTTTCCGTTATAGAAATCATAAGATAAAATACATAATTAAAAGATATATTTAAATAAATAATAATATACATAAAGTTTTAAACATATTTTCACCAGGCTTTGATATTCGTTTTGAATATTGCAAAAGTTTTAACATTTGAAGTTTCTAATCAAAATTTAAAATGTATAAGCTCTTCACATTTTCGATCAATTTCCAAATCTCAGTTGTAGAGGGCTACTTTTATATTCTAGTAGAACATAAAAGCCTAGTATCATGTACTAAGCTGCAACAAGTCCGATCAACTTAATGGAAGATAGATGAATGAACCATTGCATAATGTTACCAAGGTTTAAGGTTAATATTGTTTACATTTGCATTATCTTCTTGATTCAAATAAATCAAATCCTTAAGAGGCTGTTTGGTTGGATAAATCCAGGGATTTGCTTGGAAAATCTTATATTTTTCCTCTCCTCTCTTTGGTTTTTTTTGTGGTGCCCCGGTTTTTCGGGTTGACCCGCGCGGGGGTGGGTGAGTCTCCCCGGGGTTTTTTCACTACCGGAACCTGCGGCTTCCCCTTGACCAACGTTGCATCCTATCTAATCTTACTTGTTTCGTGTATTTGTTAAAATTATTATGAATTTAATTGTGAATATTTGTTTTAAGAAGAAGACAACTAAAGATTCAAGAAAATCCTCTTTGTTTCTTTCAACGTTGTGTGAATTTCCTACAGGGTGGCTGTTGATTGAAAGAATTTACTTCTGTCTGTAAATAAACTAAATAATTCCACAAAAAAAAAAAGAAAAAAAAAAAGCAAATTCAAAGGAGGATAAACAAGGGAACCACATAGCAGGATTCAAGTACATTGGGCTCAAAGATGTTTAAATTTCTATCGGATGCCGTTTCTTTCTGGGCACATAAATAACTTATCTTCCTGCTATAGTATAGAGGTGAGAATTATATAATAAGTTCTTGGAGACTTAAGTTCAGAGCTGTTTGCAGTAGGTTTATGATGGCTTGATTATTGCTTTCCATGATTAGATATTGTACTTGACTACTTGGAAGTTCCTAGCATAGATCAAAACCCATCTAATGGCTTGCTCCACTTGTATATATAGCAATATGATCTCCACACCTTTGAGAAAAACAAAACAGCATAGATTCCTGGATTGGAGGATGCCACTTGATATTTTTAAGTGGTGAGTTTCCAGCTTGTGAATCCGCTTTGGAATTATCATTTGTGATTGAGTTAGCCATCCACCACAATTGAGAGGGTTTCTTACCATTTCTTCCATGAGCTGAATTGTTGAAGTTGATCCAAATGAGCCAAAGGGTAACAAGATGGACTAGAATACTTCTCTGCCCTGATTTCTTTGAGATTTGTCCACTAATTCTGAAACCTGATCATGTAGGTCAAAAAAAGAAGATTACCACCAACAATCTGGAAATAGTTCACGAATGTAAGAAGCAATCTGAGTTCACAAGGAGAGATTGGGTTGAAGAAGTTCCAAAGCTTTCCAAGACAGTAGAGCAAGATTCATTAATTCCAAGTCTTGAAGATTCAAACCTCCTTTTCCTTTTGGTAAGCAAATGGTCTTCTAGCTTACTGTATGTACATGAGAAGTGTCACTGGAAGACCAATAGAGATTTCTGCAAAATGGTCTTGGGTAAGAAGAAATGACATATAGTGATTAGGCATGGCTTGGTCACTGAATCAACCCAGTAAGAACTTCAAAAGACATACATTACTCGCTCAACGGATCAGTAGGCCATGCTATTGTTGTCATGGCTATGCTCACCATCTTTAGACATCATGACTGGAATGATTGGGCATTCTGCTCTAGAATACTCGTTGAAATCACCTATTAAAGAAAAAAAATGCCAGGACAGAGAGCGAAATATTGAAGATTGTATTTCTTTGTAAGATCAAAGTGAATATGATAATGCTACTGTCTGAGAATTTGGGATCACCTCCCCTTGAGATCCTTACCTCCTTTTTCATTAACAACAGCCTATCTTTCCTGTATGTAAAAAACTGAGAAAAGAGAAAAGAAAGAACAGTAAAGCAACCTGCAGCTAATTTAAAAAAAAAAAAGTTTTAGTGGGGTTGAAAGTGTTAAACTGAAGGCAACCTTTTATTAAAGGTGAGCCATCACTAATTTTGGCACTTAAAAGGGGGACCTTTCACCTTTAGTTTCAACCCACTTAAAAAAACTGCCATTAAAAAACTTTCGAAAACATACGAGTTCCATTGTGTTGCAACCGAGTTTTCGATTTCGGCCGTCTGTTTCACAAAAGTGTGAAAATACACTTTTCGAAAATGGACAGTCAAAATCGAAATTCTGGTCAAGATCATCTTAACCATTCGCGGAAATGCACAGCAGTACAGCACCCAAGCAATTTCCAAAAAATACAGCTTCACCAATGGAGAATCAGAAACAAGGAATATGATTGGATATCTAAAACTGAGATAGAAGTGCCTCTCAAGAGGGGGTCTTGCTTGGGTCTTGCGCATTTAATGCACAGGACCATCAAGCCACACACTAAGTTCCATCGGATCAAAATTTTGACCTCAACTATTGAAATTCAATGGTGGATATTCAATTTCGACCGAGATTTTGGACCTGTTCGGCTTGACGGTCATGCGCATTGCCCAAGCAATTTCCGTCGAAAGGACTAGCAGTTGGATAGAGTAGAAAAGCTGCTGACGTGCTCACATGGCACACTGTATATGTGCCATGCCCCCTGACAATGGGTTCTGCCTGAAAGCAGCTTTTCATCCTCCAGATATCGCAGTTGCCCCCAGGGCGCTGCAAGGTTTGAAATTCCACTTCACTGATGCCGTGGAAATCCAGAAAGAAATAAAAAAGGACCAACGGCTTGCAATCTGAAAACACAGAATGTGTGTTGCAGATTCTAGTTTCTGACCATCCTAAGTGGGAAAACCGCAAAAGTCAAGGACGAAGTGGTCCTTCATCGTCTCTACTTTCTGTTGAGTGTTGGGTGGTCCTTTCCTCCACCACTTGTATGGTTAACTTTCCAAGCCCAAGCCCAAGCCCACATATTTGAAAATCCATATCCCTTTCAAAATCTATTATTAAACAAACTAGGGAAAATGTAGTATGGTCTTATCCACTACTTCCTCCATCACTCCTTTTCTATCGAAATCTCGGTCTTAAAAGCTTCAACTCCCCTTCTCAACCGGTGAAGGTGTCTGAGAGCCAACAACAGAAGGGCTGGGAAAACTTTATAGGTCGGAGACAATAGAAGAAGATCATTCATATAAAAATAAAAAAATGTGGCTTACGCGAAACCGTTGCGTCTGGTTTCCACCACAGAATCATCAGTGTTGGAGCCAAGCTGGCAATAGCAATTACCATAAGAAACCCACGTGTTTCTATCTCTCTCTTTGTGAATTACGTGCAGAGTATCTTCACCTGACCGAGGACAAGAAAAAGGCGGCCGGCTTTTAAACCATAAAACCCGGGAATTTTGTGGCAGAGGCTAACCCTAGTTAGCAGTTACCCTTGCAACGGTTTGTGAATTAACCACTCAATTCCCATTTCCCTAAAGTCTATATTCTCTTCTCCTTGATTTGCGTTCTGTATTTTCATGTTCGTTGTTGATCGCATTTTCGTGGTTTCCTGGTGGAAATTCGTCAGCCATGGCGGCCAAAAACCTGTACGAGAGTTTCTCTAAAGCTTTGATCGATGAGGTACTCAAGTGGGGTGCCATGAAACAGACTGGGGTGAGCTTGAGATACATGATGGAGTTTGGCTCCATACCCACTGCCAGGAATTTGCTTATCTCTGCTCAATTTCTTCATAAAGAGCTACCCATAAGAATTGCAAGAAGAGCCATTGAACTCGAAAGCTTGCCTTATGGTTTGTCTGATAAACCTGCTGTTTTGAAGGTACTTTACCATTTTTAATTTTTTTGGCTTCTCTGGGTTTTGTTTTTCGTTTCTCTTCTTGTTCAGAAGAATTGGATGTCTTTCGTTTATGTACTCCTTACGGTTTTTTAACAAGAAGAAGCTCGATGAATTGAATTCAGAAACTTCACGTGTAAGGTGTGGGAAGAATCTAATGGAAAAAAACAGAGGCACCAATCCTTTCCAGTTTACGCCAGGGTTAATGGCCTCTGTGTTTGCTTGAGGTTTTGTGCTTCCGATCTGGCCCTTTTTATAATCACTGACGATATTTTGCGTGATCTTTTATCTCACTATGGCTTCCTGTGGATTCTGGCTATTGACAGAAGGTTTCAAGGGGATGTTGGAGGTTTTGGCTCCTGTTAGGGCTTTATTTTGTGGCTATTAGAAATCGGCTGAACCTGTTCTGAAGGTTGTTTGATGGAGTGCAGATTTTCTGTCCTGCTAGGCAGATATGTGCCCTTGTTTTTGTGTACTTGCGAGAATTTTCTGAATTTGCTAGCAAATTGTGCAGGAATTTGCAAATTCCTAGTATGGATAAGTACACGTGGTTTTTTTGTTTTTTAAGATCTGTTTACCCCTGGCAAAATGTTTGTGGCCATCTTTTGAGGTATAGGTTGTTCAGAGATGATTATCAAACCGGGCAGTTGGCAACGGGAAATTTAGTCTACTACAATTCTAGAAACTAGGGGTTCCCCCATTCTACTATAATTTCAAATCTAAGTTTTCTTGAGTCCTTTTCAATATAATAGTGCAGGTAGAATTATAAATGTCTCTATCTCTTGGATATTTTTGAACATTTCTGCAGACAAATTTTCATACAACCTCAACAACAACAAATTCAGCCTTATCCTATCTTAATGGGGGTTGGCTACATGGATCCAAAGATATTCATGTGTGGGGGAAAATGGTGTTTGAACCAGGAATAGGAAAAATATGGGAAAAGAGGAACTCCAGTGCATAGTTCCTCCAGCGTTTCTTTCTAATTGTGTATGTGATTTTAGATCTCATGCTCCCAATAGCTTGAGTACAGGCTGTTGACATTATTCTATGACCTGGTGTGTGGAAACTTAGTCCAGTTGAGACCCAAGTATTTTGAATTCTCCAGTTGATTTTGTGAGTTGGCAAAGGTCTGTTATAAATAAAGGTTCTAATCTTATTTTGATAATTCTATTTTAGGTTCGAGATTGGTACTTGGATTCTTTCCGTGATCTTCGAAGCTTTCCGGCCATCAAAGATTCAAGTGATGAATTGACTTTTACAGAAATGATTAAAATGATTAAAGTACGACACAACAATGTGGTCCCTATGATGGCTTTGGGTGTTCATCAACTGAAGAAACACTTGAATCTGAAGGTCGTGACAGAAGGGCTTGATGAAATTCACCAGTTTCTTGATCGCTTTTACATGTCAAGAATTGGGATCCGCATGCTCATTGGTTAGCCCTTCTTTATTCTTAGCAATCTCATTTGGTTTCCCATTATACAAGCATCAGCATCTCTAGTTGCCTGGATCTTGTATCATGTTTGTGAGAGCTTTACTGACTAGAATTTGGACTGTGGTTGAAACTCAGGGCAGCATGTGGCATTACATGATCCCAATCCACAACCAGATCGTGTAGGTTACATACATACCAAAATGTCTCCTATGGAGGTAGCACAAAATGCAAGTGAAGATGCGCGTGCTATTTGTATGCGAGAGTATGGCTGTGCACCTGATGTTAACATCTATGGTGATCCCAACTTTACATTCATGTATGCTCTTCTGTGCTATTTGGTAGAATATTTATAATTTCTTTTGGTAGCAGCATATCACTCCTTTCCTGATTTTCTCATTCTTTCTCTGGTTTTAGGTTTCCTTTTCCTATTATTTTCTTTTTATTATTTACCTGGGTATATATAAGTTAACAAATTCAAATGGGTCATTTTTTGTAGCACAGAGGATACTAACAAAATCATTGCAGCATGCTACTTGATCTAATAATGAAAAGTTCTTGGAACACTGGTTGGCTGAAGACTTTTTTTGTCTGCAATAACTTAAACACATACCAATTTGGATACTGCACCATAATTTTATGACAATCCAATTAATAATAAAGTTAAAAGCTCGAAGTGGATAACTCAATCCACAAAGCAGGCTTGATGATCCTCCCAGTGCATGAGATGGCCCTTTCCTTTTTTAAATAGTTCCTTGGGAAGTTCCTGATGATCTTTGAATCCATGAACTATGATGCCAAGTATTTGGTGTTGTGCACAAAAACCATGCTTATGCTTCATTTAGGGTTGAATCTGCAAAGAATGTATACTGTTCTATGGTACATTTATTTTGTTTACTACTGTAACAGGTATGTCCCAACACACTTGCATCTTATGGTATTTGAGTTGGTTAAAAATTCCTTGCGTGCTGTCCAAGAGCGGCATATGGATTCAGAAAAAATTTCACCTCCTGTTCGGATAATAGTTGCCGATGGAATTGAGGATGTTACAATAAAGGTATCTATCTGTAATGTGGCAATTCCATTTCTGTTTTGTATTTGAGCTAGTGGTTAGGCTTGGTGCATGGAATAGTATTTTTTTTATTTGTATTAGATAATTAATTTGAGGCGTTGCTTTAATGTACTTGGTGAAAGTGTTCCTAGAACTGGTGTTATATAAGACCTACATTAACATTGTTGAGTTCTAAGATTTAGAAATTAACATCTTTTATATACTAGTAGTAACATGGGGAATGATGTACCCTAGATAATTGCATTAATCAGTTTTGGAGGCTAGCTAGTTCTCTGTTTTGATCAGCTAACTCTATAATATTTTATGAAGGACTAGGATCATCTGGTAATGACTTAAAAATATTCCAGAAAATCATTCTCTATAATTTACAGCACAACACAGGGAGCCTCCATGGACTTCTTTATGCTTGTTGACCCTTAAGAAGATTCTGGAGCAGCCAGCTAGCTGTGGATTTGAAGAATTGAGAATACTGTTGCTGGGTCAAAAGAGTTGATTAGTCAAACAAATAGAAATTGATTGCAAGGGGGTGATACTCTTTTGAGATCCAAAGACTAACAGTCTCACAGCCTTATTCAAATTCTGATCCGATTCATGGTCCCGACAAGCTATATTTGAGAAAAAGGGAACACTATATTTTAAACCTTTTCTAATCCTATGGTTAAGATTGAAACGCTTGAATGTTATTAATCCAAAGTAAATTAGCTACCAAGGCAGCCCTTAAACATATTGTGTTCCTTGGCACAAAAATAATACCCAAATAATCAAAGACCAAAGTAAGGCTTGTAGGGTGTCATTTGACCCGAATTCATCCTTAACTCCTCATCCCCTGAAAATTTCCTCCTCTCACTTCTCAAAAACAGCATAAGGGGGTGGAGCTTCATGAAATTTGTCCAAAAGTTGGCCTGTTCTGTGCAGCTTCTTTTTGATGTTCCAACTGATCGTCCACTGGTTCTAAAGTCTAGGGATTTGTAAGATAGGACATTCCAACTTGAGTGCTGTCCTAATGGGTCATTATTAAAAACTGCACAGGGGGATCAGAATACAAGGCAAGCTTGGTAAGTGTTTCTCCTTTGTATCAAACACTTTGTAGATGCAGTTCCAATAAAATATTTTGACCTCCAGAAGTGCAAATTTATATATCCTCATTATTTTCCAGATTTAAGGTTTTCAAATATAAACCTTTCCCATATAGCTCATCTCCAGCATGGTCCAAAACCTCAGTGAGGTCTTGAATATCTTGAGAATCTCAACTTTCTTAAGACGAAAAAGCATACAAAATAAAAAAATATTTTGTCTCAAAAGCTCAATCGAGATCTTGAATATTTCAAGAATCTCAGTGAAATCTCAAATATTTTGAGAATCGAACCTGCTTAATAGGCAGCTATGTAATCATAGTATTGTAGTGTTGGACTTGGGAGCTGAGATGTGGAAGACTAGGTAGTAATGTACTAAGGTGTCTAAGGTTAGATGTCTATGTAATTGCATTAAAAGCACTTGGTTGTCTCTAGTGGTTTGTAGTAGAAACTTAAGTCTTTAATTATTTCTTACATTATAAGTGTCTTCGTGTATTTTGTTAGGCTTTCGGAACCTGCAATCAGCCTAGGGACTGAAAGGAAATTCAGATAGAAAAAGAAGAATAGAAGAAGACTGAAGAAGAAGAAAAAGAAGAAAAGGGGGAGAGAGCTTGCATGTATGTGTTGGCTCTCCCCCGGTACTTTATTTATAATGTAAAATCAAATTTCAATTTAGGAAACTTTCCTAAAGGGAGTTATAGCAAAAAGGAAAATTACATATTATTTAGAATCTCCGAAATCTATGAAAAAGTAACTATCCTAGGGAGATGAATTGCCAACCAAGCAATAATAAAATTAGAAAGTAACTAAAATAGAAAGTAACTAAAATGGAAACTTGAGCTAAAATAGAAAGTGAAATATTAACATGTTTAAGCATAGTTATGTCTCATATCACTCAAACAAGGTCTTGGATGGGCAATTTTAGCTTTAGAGTTCGGCATTTAGTACAAAGGATACAAAAATAAAAACATTAAGTTAGGGTTTTCTAGTTTCGTTTTTCATCTTTTTTACTTTTTTTTAAAGATGAATATTATAATAGGTTTATGGGAAATTTTTAGCGCTACACCCTTAGTTACCCCTAATATTAGTAAGCCCCTACTCTTAGTCCATCATTAGTAACTAGTGATGTCACCATGTTATATTTTTTCAAAAGACAAAAATGCCCCTCATCAGAAGATCACTAGTCTTCCTAAACCATAACCACCAAGTGGGACCCATTGACTAGCAAGGAAGAAAATTTGACCGAAACAGGAATTTCGACTTTGCAAAAGGCTGAAATTAAACATCGAAATTTCGGTGGAAACTGGACACTTTTTTCTAGAAATTGGAACTTCAATTTCGGGCCTCATATGGACTCAAAATGATTTGGATTCTTGCATACTACCTATTTCAAGCATAATAAACACAATGGAACTAGCATTTTGCCCCCCCAAAAAAAAAACCATTGAAAATTTATCATTCAAGTATACAAACAAATGATTGGTTCTGACAAGTGCAAACTGTATTGCATACATGCATAGAATCATCAACATACATGAATTGTTTGGTAGAATGATTACATATACAACAAGTCAACAAAATAAAATGACCGGTTAGATCAAGTGATGGTGTCTCACATATATTAAGTTGAAGCCTATATATTATATATACATAAAATAAAAATACATAATTTTGGAAAATAATTATTAAAATCAAAAAATGAAAAAATGGTATCAAATAATAAAAAGATAAGTTTAACAAAACACAATCATTGATCATAGTCCTAGGTTAAACACATATTAATTTCAAGGCAATACAAGATCATTTAAGGCATGAACAAAACAAAAATAAAAAAAGGGGAAGTTTGGAACTGTTGGGTATGGCTCATGCTTCACATTCTATTGTTGCTGGAGTTTCTTTTGTAGCTGTTGTGGCTTAGGAGGTGTTTGAAGGCAAAAAATGAGGAAAAAAGGTGTTTGAGGTGCAAATGGGATAGAAATCAACATAAACTAAGGAAAAACAAGTTGGAATGTTGAAATGGTCGAAATTTGACCCTTTTCCGAAATAATTGGAATTTCATTTCATTTTTGAAAAATATAGACATTTCAACCGAAATTTTGACAATTTCGGTTGAATTTTCTTCTATGCCGACTAATATTATTTTTTCTCTTCTTTCTTTTCTCTATCTTTTCCTGCACCCTTCTCTGCAATCTCTTGCAAAATTTGTGATGTGTTTCATTATTATCTATTGCATCCAATTTGTCAAATCTCATCTTTGGTTTATTTATTTTTCATTTGATTCTAGACTCTACTTTTTGTGAGATCAAGTGCGACCTCCTGCCACCCTTTTTTCCCCCTCTTTGTCTCTCTACCCTCGATCTTGTCTTTATTATTTTTTCCTCTCATTTCTGCTCCGACTCTCTTTCTCATTTTTTTCCCCTTTGCCATGATGCCAAAGGCTTCCGCACAATCAGAGCCCCCGAGGGGGGGATTTTATGGAGCCTTGCCCCGGGAATTTTCACTGAGAGGCTGTTTCTATATGTAGACCACAGGGCTACAACTATGGTCCACCATCCATTGTGAAGGCCCACCTATCCATATATTCTCTCATTTCTGCTCTCAATTTGTCTGCTTTATTCCACTCTCTTCCCCCCCCCGGCGTTTCTGCTCCAAATCTCCATTTTGTTCTTTGTTTTTTCCTGTCCTGGTTTTTGCTTCCTATTGAGTTACTCGTTTGCATCTTCTAAAAAGGAGTCTTAAATAAGGCATATGTTGGCTCTGACGTGGTCCAGGTGTGCAATGTTTTGATATTTTTCTTCTTTTTTCATGCTTCTGTTGGGAGTGGAGCTGCCTTAAGTGATGATCCATTAAACCAACAATGACTAGTCACTTCATCAGACCAGGCTGCTTCTCACAGCACTCACATCCCATAACCTAACCAGGCTGGTTTTCGGGCTTGTTCCTATGGGTGCATATAAGGTTCTCATCACATCACAAGCACCAAGCCTAGATGAGGTCCCAACAAAAGTTTGGAAGGCCCTAGAAGTATGTGGGTTCAAGCTATTTAAGAGGATCATGATCACAAGAAAAATGCCAAATGATTGGAGGAGAAGTGTTGTCATTCGATGTACAAAAATAAAGGGTGATATCTAGAGTTGCATTAACTATAGAAGCATAGAGCTAATGAGTCATACTATAAAACTTTGAGATAAGGTTCTTATTTTTTTTGGAATAATAATTGCTTAACCAAAGCCCCCGGAGGAGGAAAGAGTATACAAGGGAAGGGAGGAGGGGGGGGGGGCGGGATTACAATCTACTGCTCATAGAAATCTGACTAAAGGACTCATGCCTCAAAGAATCATGTTGCTTTTATGCTAGGTAGATCTGCATTATATGCTATATAAATACTAGGAGGCTCATAGGAGGCTCATGGAAAGTTGCAACCCATATGGTAAAAGTGTCAAGTAAATACATAGAAGTAATTAAAGATGTGTATAAGGATGTGGTGACCGATGTGAGATCTGTGGGAGGCCATGGGGAATTCTCATCGATGGATGTATTATGTCATAGATCAGCCGAGATTTGGGGATCGACTGTGGAAGTGAGAAGCTTTAAGATTAGTGGTTTGAAGTATATGATGTGAAATTTTAGGCACACTATGAGGGATAATGAGATGGTGAATAATAAGGAGGGGAAGATACTACCAAGAGACTATTTCAGATATTTGGGGTCTATTATATATTTAATATATAAAAGGTAACCTAAATGGAATATAGATTTAAAGTGAGAAGTACAAAATGGAGAGGTGTGACTGACACATTCTATTAAAGCTTATAGGAGAAGTCAATAGTACTTACTTGATTGCTATGGTGTATGGGGTAGCATATTGGCAGTTCAGAAGTGCCGTAAAACAAACTGTGTTGCAAAGACGAGAATATTGAAATTGATGTGCGGCAAAAGTAGGAAGGATGAAGTGAGAATGAATGTATTAGAGCTGATGTAAGAGTTGCCTTTCCTCCTCTTCCCTTCCCATTCCGCTGATGAAATGGGGGATATCCAGCTATCTCAAGAGCTTGGCTCGCCCTTTCCTCACTTCTCACTCCTCTATTCCCCCTTCCTCCGGGCAGTCTGTCTCTTGTAAAATACTGATCCCCCTTTGTTGTGCAACATGGACCCCACTGAGGATGCTACTGTGACTGATATCTCTTCCCCTGCATACACCTCTGATCGTGATGACTATAGAAGAAGTATGTGTGCTAACGAGGGTTGTCTCCATTTCGACGAAGATTTCATTGTTGAATTTAAATCAATGAGAAAGAAGAAGAAAACGAATAGAATGAAAAAATAGGCTTGTCAGCCTAGTGATCTGATTTGTTTTTCTTTCAGTGCTCAACCTTTTTCTTGTTGTTAGGCTTAGTGCCTTTGGTTGAGCCTCTCTTGTTTGGCTCTTTGTTCGGCTCTGCCCTTAGTGCACTTAGTGCTCTCCTCCCAGCCTTTCTTTCTTTTGGTAATGAATTTATTTATTTATCCCCCCAAAAAAAAAAAGAGTTGCCCTGATCAGCAACAAGCTCCAACGATGGCATTTGAGGTTGGTTCAGTCATGTGCAACAGAGGCCTGATGCCCCAGTAGGAGGAGTGATCTGATTCTGATTAAGGAACTAAAAGAGACAAGGGCAGGCTAATATATAACCATAGGTGACGTTGTGAAGAATGATATGCATAGTCTGTCTTTTGCCAAGTATGATCTTAGATAGAGCTTACTGGAGAGCATTGATATTGTTGACGATACGCCTCAGTTCTTACGGTTGTTTCTGTTTTTCCATTTCTAACATTGCTTGTCTCTTTTTCATTTTTATTGTTCAATCCTCTTCATTTGTGTATATTTCTGTTTTTCCTACTTCGTTTTGAAAGGATCTATGCAGCTGACCCGTTAGTTGGGATTAGACTGAGTTATTGTTGCTTACTGTTGCATCCCAATAGCATGGAATCTATCCACACCTGCCTCTCCCACTTGCTTATGCAAATTATATTTGAGTTTAATTTCTGAATGTATTAAAGGACTAGAAATAAGACTCAAGTAGCCAACCCATCTGTTCGGATAAGTTTTAGATGAGTTAAATCAATAATCTTGTGTATGGCATTCCTAATTTATTTACAAAGAAAAAACAGTGCAGGAAAATGTACTTGACTTTTTGATATAGTTTAAAAATTGATTGATCTCCTTCATATTTAAGATTTCAGATGAGGGAGGTGGAATACCAAGAAGTGGCCTTCCGAAGATATTTACATATCTTTATACTACAGCAAACCACCCATTGGATGAGCAATCGGATCTTGGAACAACTGATGGAGTGACAATGGCTGGATATGGCTATGGCCTTCCAATAACTCGTTTGTATGCTCGATACTTTGGAGGCGATCTGCAAGTTATTTCAATGGAAGGATATGGTGAGTGCAATATCTTCCTGGTCAATCTCCTATAGTTCAACAAAAGGTCTATTCATCTTTAGTGATCTTTGCATTCCTTGCTTTCATGTTTGCACCCCCTTTCCTTTCATGGGGAGAGTTCTTCCACTATGTTCTAAAGAGTGAATTAGTTGTTCATTACAATTGTAGCTATTGATGTTGAAGATAAAGCTTGTGAACCTTCTTTAACTCTGTTTAATGTTTGCATTTGGTTCCCTAATTTGCTGTAGTCACTGAAGAATGTGTTTGAAATGTAGTTTCACATAACTCTGTGTGTAATGTAATTTTTTTTCTTTCCGGTGAAATGATATTTCCTTTTCTCTTTCGTTGTTTCAAGCATATCCATTTTGGTTGGTAAAAGCATCACATTGTTCTACTGCAAAAACAAAAATGTTTAATTGATTCTATTGCTTTGTGATAATGATATGCTAGTGATAGATAATAGGACCTCTATATTCGAGCTTGCCTAACCTATTTCAATTGAATTAGTTAGCCTGTTTGTTGCTTAAAACTTCCCACTTCCCCTTTACTTTGATAGAGCTCTTCTGCAGCAATGCTTGATAAGAATGCTGATGCAGAAGCACTTTCTTGGACCAGGCTGGAGCCATTTGAAAACCTAACAGGAACCTGACCTGGATTGGTATTTAGGTCTAGTAGGATAATTAGAGATTTATTTTCCATATTAGGATAATCCATAATGAGATGAAACAATGTCCAGTGATGTAACAATGAGATACAAAAGCTTGCCAACCAGCCACTGATAAGTTCTCTTCTTTTGCAATGGGGGAGGGAGGGTGCCATGAAGATGATGACACCTCAATAGGAGCGGAAGTAGGGTTTGTCCCAAGAGATCTATCTCATCTAGAAGGTCAAGAGCAAACTTCCTCTGACCAAAGAATACTTGATGTTGTCCAACAAGTTCATAAACTTGTTGGACAAAAAGTTATATGTTCGTGATGTGCTCAGGATTTCTCTAGTAAAAGATTTTGGCAACAATAAACCAAAAGCTCCCCTGAGGATGTAATCGTGGTGCGCGCAAGCTGGCCCTGATGAACCTCAGATCAAAAAAAAAAAAAAAAAAAAATAAACCAAAAGCACTGCAGTACTGATGCTGTCCTGACAAAAAAGACTGCATAACTAAGGCACTGCACTGAAAACCGAAGCTGAGACAAAACATCACTAAGCTTCTCAAGCCGTCCAGGGCAGATTGCTTGGGCCCATGAATTGCCTTACATAAACAATCACCATTGCCAGCTTGAACACCACTGCCATATCTTGGGAAAAGACCTGTATAAATCTTCTATGTAGATGACTGTGAAGTGAGGTACTCTTCCCATCTAACTGATATGACGGGCATGGCTCATGGACAACCAATACAAAAGGAACTCAGAATGAATCAAGCTATGGAATGTAGAATAGAGGGGTAGGGCAAGGAAAGAATGGAGAGTTTAAATACCTCATACTGGTTTGAGATTTTGTGTCCCTTCCATGACCCTTGAGGAGCACAATCGGGAAACGAGAAAGCAAAAGTTCACATTTTGCAGCCAAAACCAATAGAAAGTAAGAAGGGAGGGAGAGAAAGAGAGCAATAAAGAGAAAAGAGGGGTTTGAGGAAGATCACATGGATGAAATTCCTGGTTTTAGATATATTGATCCTGGTTTATCTAGGTGCAATCAGTGGTCTCTTCAAAGCATGATACAAAAGAAAAAAGTGATTCTAGAAAAAGACAAACAAAACAAACCAAAAAAAGGTGGAGGAAGGAAGAACAGATAGATGAAATACCCGGTGTTGAGATTTCATGATTCTAGTTTAGCTGCTTGTGAATCAGTGATTCCTGAGAAACGAGATTCAGAAAAACAAGCATAGTTGGGTTTTGGTATGTAACTGAAGACACTGGGAAGCCTGAAGTGATGCAGTGCTAGGCAAGAAAAATTCTGACAAAGAAAAACACTGAAGGAATTCATGACAGGACATGTCTGAGAATGGTTAAAAAAGACACACAGACTCATGACTAATTTGCAAGAGGGGAGGTCCCTACATATTGGTGCTGGTTCACAGGACAGCTCATGGTTTGGGGTATTGGGATTGGATTGCCTAATACCATCAATAGTGCACAGTTTTAAAGGTTTACCGATATCAATACCTGCCCTGTACCATATTGACAAACCAATGGTAAACTGCCAAACGTCTGTTTCAAGCAAAACTAGGGCAAACTTAGTTGCTACAGCCGATCCTATTGGCACCTTTTTTAGTTTTGAAGGTGACTGATACCCAATTCGGTATTGTACGCTGAAACCATGGGAGAGGTAAAGGATTTTGGTTGCTGAAGAGGAAGAAGGTTATTTTTATCTACTGAAAAAGTATACAAAAACAAAAGCGACTTTACATTTTTAAGGGTAATTATGACTTATAAATGTGATATGACGTGTGTGTGTGTCTATGTAATTTAACTAATAGAAATCTCCTGCATAGAAACACTTGTTGGGGGGGAAATTACATAGTTGTAAAAAAGTGAATCTCCCAATTTGAGAGATGTCAGTTTGAGTACTTGATATACCACCCAAAGTTCTATTGAGGCTTGCCTCCCTTGTGATTGCTTGGTATCTATCCCCATGTGAGACTAGACTGCTATGACCACTCTTATTCATAGGGGTTTCCTCCCTTCTATTGTTTAATGTTTATCTGATGTGTAATTAAACTCCTTTCTCAATTGTATGGGGAACACTTCATGAAGTTATGTAAGGGCATCCTGTATGCTGAAAGAGCACCCAATTTGCATAGATTATGCATCCTTCCAATCCTTTGATTTTGGTGATCCTACCGATGTGGATGTTCAAATGTTTTTCTGTATTTTTGTTCTTTTCCTTTATCTTATGCAATGAAGAGGTCATTGGTTCAAGTTTCTTAGAATCAACCTCTCTGTGGCAGGGGTAAGGCTGTGTACTGTATGACTCTTAGCAGACCCCACAGTGGCGGGAGTCTTGTGCAGTGTGTACACCCTCCCTTTCTTGGTTTTATGGAATTAATTGAAAGATTTTGTGAGCGAGATTCTCTAACTTAATGCACTTTAGAGTTGTACAGGTTGTAGCTATCAGTCTGTTTGGCCCATACCTAAAGTTGTTGCATGGATGATGGTATTAGTTAGCAGGTTAGGTTGAATGGTTTCTCACTCTTCTGTTATATTGCCATGGCTTTTGATTAGTGGAATTAATGTTACTCCAACTTTTATATCACTCATATTATGCACATATGGTAATTAGTTGATATTGTGAAATGTATGGTCCTAGTATTAACACAGAATGTATGAACAAATAATTCTTGAATCTGAGACTGAATTCTATTTTGCTGCTCTTTTTAATAATTTATACCAAGTTCTTAAAATAACAAAATCGTTTGTTCTGAGTTATTTTCTGGATCTAGATTTGCTTACTAGTTTTGCAGTTTGGTACATTTGGTGGGTATGCATGTTCTATGGTCCTTACCTCAAGTGGATGCGCTCATTAATGGATTATGTTCGTGCCAGAAATTCTTTCTTGGATTCACTGTTTCTATTGCAAAATGATTGCTTTGTCTTTTTAAAGGCTCAAAAAGACTTGTCAATTAAAAGTAACCCTCAAACACAAGTTGTTCATATTTCCAACATGAAGTACAAGTTTGTCGTGTTATATTTCTTGTTTCAGTGGTAACCTTTGTACATCCTCATATCAAGATCCATGACATTTTTCTACAGGAACTGATGCCTACCTTCATTTGAGTCGCCTTGGAGATTCACAAGAACCGCTGCCTTGATCCTAGGACCTGCTTGAACTTCCGAGCTTGTAATCACAGAAGAAGAAATGGGAAGAAGGTTTACCAACTTCTGATGCAAGCTGGAAATGGCTTGCAGATTATCCTGTAGTGTGTGGAGTGTACATTCTTTTCTCCATTCATGTATGCGGTTCTAACTTTTATAACTGGAAAGTAAAATTCAAAGTAATTGTTTCCCAATTGTCAATTTCGAATTTGCTTGGTTGTCTTTTTTTCCCATGTCAAATGTTGTCTCCAAGAGACGGGGTTTTTAGTGGAGTGGTCTGCTCATGAGTAAAGTGAATTTTCCTTTAGAAGGTGTAGCAGATCACAGCTGTGTTCTTCCCCATCCTTAAGCCTTGCACCTTTTCATTTGCTCCGAGTACTTTTAAAGTTCTTTCTTCGATCTTCTCAGAGATCTTATTAATAGGGCTGCAACAAGGTCAGGTTGGGCCGGGCTTTGACAATCCCAAACCCAGCCTTGTATATTATAATCTAAACTCATTTCTGTCTTGATCCTAATTTTGATCCTAATTTAGTGTCAAGGATTATTGTCTCTAACCCTAAGCCCTACAAGGCGAAGTTAAGCTCATTTTTGCTTTGATTGGCCCTGTTCCTCGCCATGATTGGCTTTATTTCTAGCCTTGGTATTGACTGCCCCTATACTTGGTCATGGGCTCATGGCCTTGATTGGCTCTATTGTTGTCCTTGTTTCTAATTCCTTGAGATCATGCATCAGCGACAAAATTAGAGTTAAGATTAGGGTTATAATAAGGGAAAAAAATCAGGGATGGATTGTGACAGTCCGGCGGGCTAAAGAGTAATTTCAGGCCTGCCCTTGGCTTTAGTCATGGCTATAATATTTTAGCCCTAATCTGCCTTCAGGGTCAAAATCTTGAGCTCAAGCCTTATTCGAGCTTAGAGTGGGTCAGGACCGTCAAAGAAAGAGAGAGAGAGCCGAACAAAACTTACAGAGAGAAGAAAGAGAAGAAGAATCCGAATCCTCACCCCGTCGGGATAGCACAGAGTGCTCTCCGACGGGTTCCCGACCACACAAATCAATGGGGCCCATGGATGAAATTTTAATTTTTTTTTTGTTTTTTCCAAATAGTGTTTTTCACCATGGGCCTCACTGTTTTATGTGGTCGGGAACCCGTCAGGGAGCACAAACGTCGGAGGAGCTGATCCGGACTCGAAGAAGAATTGAGTAGTATTTTTAGCTTTCCATTGCTTCTCAACTACCTCGTTCTTCCCCATCCTCTCAGTCCTGTTTGACCGTTTGGTTCATTATGAATCCTGAGTCAAATATAAAAACTGTTACCTCTCACTTGAATATTACATCATGCATCAACTTGGTCAATCTAAATTAATTGATGATAAATTTAAAATGATGCATCATATCTAAAGGATAAAATAAATAGAATCTCCTCTACCTAAAAAAAGAATGACGTAAAATGTCTTGTTAAAAACTATATTTAATGAATTTATTCAATTAAATATTGAAAATGACGAGTTAGAATATATTTTGCTTATCGTGTGAGAGTAGAAAAAGTAGAAAAGAAAAAGAGGGAGATAGAAAAAAGATTTCTCTTTCCCAATAACGCTTTTAATGAATTTGTTCAATTAAATATTGAAAATGACGAGTTAGAATATGGTTTGCTCATCATGTGAGAGTAGAAAAAGCAGAAAAAGAAAAAGAAGGTGAAAGAAAAAGAATTATTTTTTTTGTCAATGCAGGGTTGGTAAAGTGATAATATTCATACTTTTCAATGGAGAGGTCATGGGTTTGACTCTTGCAAACGAAAAAGCTCCATCTGAAGATATAATCAAGATGCGCGCAAGCTGGCCTGGATGAACCTCAGACCAAAAAAAAAAAAAAAAATCACTTTCCTAAAATGCTTCATAAGCATGAAAAATTAAAAAAAGTGGGAGAGATTAAGATTGAGAGGGAACACCTCTGACATTATATATATTTTATTGAAAAAACAACATAAAAAAAGAAAATACTTTAATCGAAAGCGAAGCGATTCCAAATTTGATTGTTTCCTTTTGACTTACCCCTCAGAACAGAATAGTGATCAAATGACTTTTCCCCTGAAAAACCAGAATAACCATCTTGTGACAGATTATATCCTTCCACAGAAAACTGTAAATTTATCATGATTTTGAAATTATATTACTATTATGAAAACATTGAATCAAGAAAAATGGCTTCATTTCTATTTTCTTAAAAGTCTTTAATCATTCAATTTGCATACAATAATAACAAAATAATACTCAAAACTGTAATTGTATTTCACAAAATAATAATAATCAATATTAATTGCAATCGCATTTTCAATTGTACATAGTTATTTATAATAATTTTCTTTTCTCTATTTTATTTAATTTTTGTAATACCTAAATGGTTTATTTCATTTCTTATTATTGTGGTTAATTTAACTAATTAATTATTCCCTCTCCCTCCTCTCAGTTATAGGAAATAAGATAAATTGCTGGCACATTAATATGGAAGAAAAAATATCTAATTTTTTAAGAAAAATTAAAATATCAGTAAATACTAGAAAGTCCTTTTATCTGATTAACCTAATACCACAATTATTCCATAACATCTCCTCGCTTTCTTTCCATTCTCAAAGGGCGTCTTATGTGGTCTGATCAGCCCATTAGTTATTCTCTATGGTTTCTTTTCTTTATTTTTTTGGTAATCCTCTATGGTTTCTTTTCAGAGTTAGTAGAAAGCTTAGTTTAGGGGCTTAAAAAGTGAAAAAAAGTAGCTGAAATTTTTGAAAATTGGGTTGGCAGTCTAACTATCAATTAGGCTATTGATACTCTACAATTGCAAAGCTGTAACTTTTTTCAACTAATTCTAATATAACAATACTTCAAAATTATAGTACACAAGGAAAATAATATATCAAAAATCACCTAATATGTATATAAAAATCTATAATTTTTTTTTAAGAATTAAAATATATAAAATTTTTGTAATTGAAGGATTTGAATAATCATTCAACTCATTAAAAATAAATAGTCTAATAAGGTCATATTGTTATAAAATTAAAATATAAATTTACTTCAGAGTTTCTTTTTATAGGTTAGTAGTATTTCAATTGTCTTTAGTATATCAAACTTCTTTTTCAAAAGAAGATAAATTTAAAATTATTGTGTTAAACTATAACTAAATACATAAAATAACCAGAGATAAAAGCCACGAACATTCCAATTATCCATCAGATTTTGTATGATTATTTATTATCCTAAATCACACGTAATGTATTAAAAAAATGAAAAAAATTTAAAGACACCCCAAGATATATGGCAAAAAGCTCAAGCTCCCCCCAAAACATATCAAATTAGTAGAGACACCTCGAAATGTTTTTGTGATGGTACATCCTGTTAGCAAATTCTATTAGGGGGTCTTTGGTTACTTGAATCTAGAGATTTCAAATCTGAGGATGTAATCGATGGAGAATTATATCCGTTTGGTTGTAAAAATCTCTAGAAAAAGTGTAAATCTAAAGAAGTTCACCATTTACCCTAAAAACGTGAACCTATAGATTTAGGGGCTTAAAAGGTGAAAAAGTAGCCAAGATTTCAAAAAAATTGGGTTACATTTGCACATTTACAACAATCAATTAGGCTATCTGATACTCTACAATTAGAAGGATGAATCAACGTTTCATTCAGCTAATTCTAACAAAACAATACTTAAAAATTATAGTACACAAGGAAAATAATATGTCAAAAACCACCTAATATGTACCTAAAAATCTATAATTTTTTTTGTGATGGTACATCCTGTTAGCAAATTCTATTAAGTCATGGTTAGTTAATCCCATAGTTCTAATATTACCCTTAATACCTTGTGACTTTACAATGCTGTTTCTAAAAAGATTAAATCCTAAATTTCATCTTATTTCTTCTTCCATGAGTTCCTTCTTCCTCAATTTGCAATTTCATATTACAAGATATAGAAGAATACAACTAACGTATATTCATCATTTTCTTTAACTAATTAATGTTTCTAGCGGAAAAAGGGTGATTGTTAATTTGCCATAGTTTTGGGATGTCTATGTTTTTCGCCAATTATCTTGGGTTGTCCTTGAAATTTTCCCAAAAAAAAAAAAAAAAAAATTGCATAATGTATAAACAACAAAGTTCTAAATCACAAAGAAAAAAAGAAATAACTCTTACAACGCCTCACGTGATTAGTATTTTTAATAAACATCATAGTTTTAAATATTTCCTTTGTTCATTTAATTGATTTGTACTAATTGCTTCACATTATATAGTGTAGAATAATATTTACTTTCATAGTATGCCCAACAACGTTATAAGTAATGTCATCTACGAATATTACTTGGGATGGGTTTATCTAGTTGAAAGCTAACCCAATCTAATTTTAACAAGTTCTACCAAATGTTCGAAGAGTATTATTATAAGATCTATTAGTAATTTCGTACACAAATTTAAAAGATAATAAATTACTATTTTTTTTTTATAGAAATTAATTACCATGCCATATATATATGAGATATTGTCATTCCTTGATATTTTTTCTATATCCTCGTATATGGCTATTCAGGCATATGCACATAGAAGTTTACTAGTAATATTAAGAATTTATTTTTTCATTCCCATCGAATTAATTCCAGTATGTGAAACCAATTTGTAGAGATATTATTACTTCAGAGATCGACTCTGGTGCCTTCGAGAATCAAGCCACCTATATTTTGTAGATGGGACGACACTGAGAAAAGGAGGATTAAATATATATCTTTAAGGAGACACTAAAGAGAAAGTAAAAAAACAGAAGATACGAAAGAAAGAGATCAAAGTTAAGAATAATTTGAACTTACGAGGAAGCAATGCATGCATGCATGCATGTCCCCATTTGAGGTCACCCGATTTTCCGATTTTGGAAATTCCGATTTTCAATTGCTACTTTCCTCATTTGATGTCTTGTTTACTAATAAAATACATAATCAGTCACCTGAAGGCTGAGGGAGAAATGATTCCTACCCATCCATGCACTCTTTCTACAGTAACGATTCATATCGTAATATATATATATATATATATATATATATATATATATATATATATATATATATATATATATATATATATATATATATATATATATATATATATATATATATATATTTGGAACTGAGGTTTAGTCCGGACCAGCTTGTGCGCACCACGATTTACTTCCTCAGAGAGGAGGCTTTTTATATTGCCGAGTGGGTGTGAACCCAAAACCTCCCCTAGGGAAGTAAGGCCTTTAATCGCTTTAACATACTACTTTTTTTTTTCTTTTTTCCGGTAAACTTTAACATACCATTTTGCTTTGAAAGTAAAAATAACATAAAATTTTACCATTTACTTCAATCTACATCTATAATATCTTTTTTTTTTCTTTATTTTCTTTTAATATCCAATCCATATGTCAACATGATGTCTCCATTTTCCCCCTCTATTCCTTAACATGTCAACGTGATCTCCATCGAGAATGAAATGACCGGCATGTTTGCTCTACTTGTGGTGGTTTATTTTTGGAATTAGATTTGAATAAAGTTTTCTAATCCTCAGACCAAACAAAAAAAAAAACTCCGAAAAGAAAAGAAAAGAAAATAAAGCATAAAGATTCATACTTTTCAGTGAAGAGATCATGGGTTCGACTTTTGCAGACGACAAAACTCCCTCTGAGGATGTAATTAAGGTGTGTACAAGTTGGCATGGATGAATCTCAGACCAAAAAAAAAAAAAAAAAATGCATAACCTAAGAATTAGAATCAGATCCAAATGACCAATAATGGTTAGGTAAATCTATCATCTACCATATGGCCAATGGGCATGATTGTTCCGAAGTGTTTTGTCCAATCAGAAAGAGTCTTTGATCATCCACCACGCGTATCTCAGGAAGAAAGGGATGAACCCAAATGTTAGAAAATTTCCACACAAGCAGAGTCTGACTGACCCTCACTGCTTTTATTTGGTACAAATGTAATTTATTAGCAACAATCACGGCTAAAAAAATATATATTTAAAAGAGAAATCACGACTAAGAAAATTATTTAAAAGAGAAATCTTCATATGATGGGCGCCCCATGTGAGGTATCTTAGTCTTTTTAAAGACTTCCTTATTTTATAATTATTATTATTTTATAAGAAATTACATATATATATTCCTTAGATTTACACACTATTATATTTACAGAAAATATTTCTCTT
Source organism: Hakea prostrata (assembly GCF_041222555.1). NCBI lineage: Eukaryota > Viridiplantae > Streptophyta > Magnoliopsida > Proteales > Proteaceae > Hakea > Hakea prostrata. Next base: position 50,322,924 of record NC_142603.1, on the reverse strand, counting down.
TATTATACTCCAAATGTCTCTGTAGGCCTAACGCTCTTAGTTTTGAAAGAAAAAAAATATTGTTATTTAAAAAAAAAAAAACATATTTTTCCCTGCTAAATCTTCTTATAAGTCTTATTGTGAAAAAAAAAAATCTTTTATGAATGAAAAAAAATACTTAAAATTCAGTCATAGTTGTTGTCCACTCTTTCTTCAAATTTTTTTTTTTCTCAGAAGGTAGAATCGTGGAAGTGAGTAAATTTTTATTCCCATAATTGATGAATATGATATAATTTAGAAAATAAATCTGAAAGGTGGTTTAGTTGGAAATAGATCAACGTTTTCATTTAAGAAATTAGAGTTTGAATTTTATCGGGACTATCAGAAAATATAGTCGAGATGTGCATAACCTGGTCTCGATGAACTTCAGCTTAAGAAAAAATATATAAGCATAATAAAATAAATTTCAAAAAAATAAAAATATAATAATTGATTTTAAAAAATATATAATAGTTTAGAAGTGCAGGAGTAAATATGCAAATTCACAGAGGTCCGGACAAAAGAAAATTCATACAAAGGTTTCCCATGGCCCCACTTTCCCACCCATAACCCTCAAAAGAAACGTCCGGTGGGTATCGAACTTCATAACTTTCCTCTCTCTCTCTCTCTTTTGTTTCACAGGCGCGACAAGCTCCTGTCTGTCTCTCTGTCTCTTCTCTTTCTGAAGGTTTGAAGGTTTGAAGGTTTGAAGGTTGAAGGTTGGAAATTTCATAATTCTTTCTTTAAATCCGTCAAAGTCTAACCCAAGTGATCCTCCTAGTTTCTGCGTCAGCTGGCGTGCACCAGGGTGTACGGACAACAGTCAGCCACCGTGGACTCTCTAGCCACATAAGAATGGGTGGTGGTGGTGGTGGTGGTGGTGAATGAACGGCGACGACAACCTCGATGGCTGCGATGATGGGCGGAGGTGGAGTAGGAGCTGAAGCGCAGTATGTAACGGCTAAGACGTCGGTTTGGTGGGATATAGAGAACTGTCAGGTACCAAAAGGCTGTGATCCTCATGCGATCGCACAGAATATAAGTTCGGCTTTGATGAAGATGAACTACACCGGTCCTGTTTCGATTTCTTCCTATGGTGATACGAATCGTATCACTGCTTCCGTCCAGCACGCCCTCTCCAGCACCGGAATCGCTCTCAATCACGTTCCTGCCGGTATTCATTCTTCCACTCCCTCAACTTCAAAAAACCCTAGATTTCCCTTCTCTAAATGCTTCGTTTTTTTTGTATTACTGGCTACTGCTGCAGCTAATCTTCTCACTGTTTGGATTTTCCCCTTGTTTCTTTAATTTTTGTTTGAGATCGCTCAACTTTTCTACTGAGGTTTCCAAATTTTACCTAAAGTTCTTCTTTTTTCCTAGTTCCTGCTTGAGCTTATGAATCTATGAAATATGCACTTCTCTGGTTCTGTGATGTGCCAGTTCTAATTCCTTGGTGATCGCCTTCGTTGACTGCCTCATGGCAGGTAGAACCGTAGATATCTTGGGATTTTACCAGTAGTTATTAGTAAACTGAAGTCTTGCTTCTCTTGATTGGGGGTCTTCGTTTTTCCCTTCTTAACTCTGAGCCATTTCCCTCTTTCTGATCACCTGTCAAAGCGAGTTATAAGTATTTCCCCTTGTAGAACTCCGGGATCCTCTCACTGCCCCCCAGGCGTCCAGGCTAAAAAGAAATCTCTGAATGAACAGAGATTTTAGGTCGTCTAATGAAATAGATGCTCTTTCCATTCTTGTTTACTGGCTTGGATCTGAATCTTTTCCTTATTTGATCTTCTTTGTTGGCGATCTATTTTCTATTTTTTCTTTTTCTAATGAAATAGATGTGAGACTACACATTTTTGGGGACTCAGATGTGTAAGTTTACAGTAGGGAAGTTTCAGTAAATCTAGGCTAAGTAGAGGAGGGAGTGATAGAAAATTCCCGAATTTCTTATGCCCATTTATCTTTTTTTTGTCTGTTGCTTTTTCATCACTCAATGTTCATCCTGTAGTACCCATAATGGTGCGTATGGATTTCTGTAGTGTTTTGAGGTCTTCTTTTTTGATTTGTCACTCCTGCAATTCTAGTTTACATCGCCTGAGTCTTTCCTTTTTCAATGATTTCTGGATGTTATGTTGTAGACAGCAGTTGTTACCTGGATGCTTTTCACCACTGCAGCATGCCTGGAAGCTATGTTGAGCCCAAGATCTCTTGTTTCTTTTTATGAGCCAATGATACCAAATGCTAGTACAGATGTTCCTCTTTAAGTCTTTAGTCACTGTTATGTTAATTTGGCCAGGTGTTAAAGATGCCAGCGATAAGAAGATTCTTGTGGATATGCTATTTTGGGCAGTCGATAATCCTGCTCCTGCAAATTACTTGCTCATTTCCGGTGATCGTGACTTTTCCAATGCACTCCATCAGTTACGAATGAGGAGGTATAACATCCTTCTAGCACAACCACAGAATGCATCTGCCCCCCTTCTTGCTGCTGCCACAAGTGTCTGGCTTTGGACAAGTCTTCTAGCAGGAGGACCGCCACTACCAAATGGTGATTCGTCACAGTTTGGTAATAGTAATGATTTAACCAATTCTGACATTCCAAAAAGGCCAACAACTGACCCTGGTAAGATAAACCACTCTGTTGATCCTATTCCTGAAAGTTCAACCTATGGGAGTCAAAAATTCTTCAACATTGGAAGGAATGGTGACAATAAATATAAAGGAAAACCAATTCGGAGAAATCCAAGTCAACCAAACATGTCGAGAACTTCAAGCAGCCCAGTTGGGCTACCAGGTCAAACCAATGGATCCACTAACCAACCTGGGTATGCACAAGTGAAGCACTTCAGGGAACCACCTCATGAATTCTATGGTTCTCACAGGCCTAACCCTACCTCGAGTGCATCAACTCCCCCATATATTCCAGGCTATCCTGATTCTTCTTGGAACAATGGAATATTATTCCCAAATAATTATCAGCATCAGTTTCCACAGCCATTAAGGCCAGCCAACAACCCTATGCAACCTTCTTTTGCACCGGGTAATCTGTTTGCCCCAAATTCTCCTAATTATCAATCTCAAATGTCTCCAAGGCCTGAGGGCCCCCCCTTAACCTCAGCTCATCCTACAAATGTCCTTGATATCAGTAAGCTGAATGTTTCTGAACAGCCTAGTAGCGTTCACAATCCTAATGGTTTTCCACAACGAAATGCTGGGGAGTCCGAACCAAAATCTGTTATGGAGTCTTCAAACCCTGCAGGTTCAATGAATGGACAAGAAATGCGAAACAATATACCTTTTTACCATGACTCGATGAACAATAAATATCCTTCTCATGGACTGGAGTTTCCACCACCATCTTCCTCTGCAATGAGTATGAACCCTGTACCCAGCAATGGTGTTTGGGGAACTCCAGGATGTCCACAGCCTTCTGAACATGTCCAAGGCCGTATAGGGGTCATATTACTTGCCTTGAACACCTTAAAAAGTGATAAGATGACACCAACGGAAGCAAACATTACCGATTGTATTCGTTATGGAGATCCCAAGCACCGAAATACAGATGTTAAGAAGGCCCTGGACAGTGCCATTGAGCAACAAATGGTGGTGAAGCAAATTGTAGGTGCATCACAGTTTTATGTGAGTAAAAATGATAAACTTTGGAAGTGCGTAAACCCCATAGGTGGTAATCCTAAGGAGTACCAGAAAGCAATATGGGATGGAATTCATAAATTTTTAACTTCCTCTGTCGGGCGTTCTGCGATGATGGCTTCTCAGTGCAGGTAAAGCTTTCTGTAATGCTGAGTTATCTTTGACTGCCTTCAAACTGTGCCTGTTGAAATTTTTATACTCTTTCCTTTCAACCACAGGTATGAAGCAGCAGCTATCATCCTTAGGAACTTGTGTGTGAATGATCTTGTACTGGGTGATATGCTCAAGATTTTGAATTTGACTATAGATATCAAGAGGTGGATTGTCCCTCATCAATCTGGCTGGCAGCCAATTAGTTTTATGATTACAGAGACTGATGGAGATGTGGGTCCCAAGACCAGTGGTTGATATCAGTCATGAACAGCTGTGATTGAGGGGACGAGGATATCAGTAGATATTATAGTTACATTCAAAGGAGGGCCCCCTAGAAGTGGTTAAGTTTCGACTATTAGTTATTATAGGCAGTAGACAAAACAAATATGGAATGCTTTTTCCTTCCGCTATTTTACTTATGATTACTGGTGAAGTTCCTTCCTGCTATCAGTAAGAAATGGAAGGTAGTACCTGAAATGCTGCATACATTACAGATATTACATCTCATAAGCAACATGGCACCAGTATGCAGTTCCTTTTTGTTCTTTCTAGATTGTCAGGGTTTCATCAACTGAGTCTTTGATGGTTAATCGACTAGCCTGCAGAACTATGTCATCTTCATTTGGTGGAATTGGATATCAGCATTACGGAGTAAGTTCATCAATTATGAGTCTTCAATTAAATCTCAAGGATTAGTTTGCAGAACTTTGTTCAGGGGACTTGGTTATCAGCAACAGATTGGAAGTTCAATGCTAGCAAATGGAAACCTACAAGCGAGTTGATTCAATAAGGTCTAGTTTCAACACTTTTTACTTCAAAGAAGGGTTTTCTGTATTCCATGCTGTCATCACTCTCTTTAAAAAGACTCTTGGATTTTAGTTCTGCTGGTGGTGGAACAAATTTCTATTCTCAGATCCTGTTGGAGGTTGTCTTAGTCTGTGCCCAACTTTCTCGAAGACAGTTCCTTAGTTTGCTGTACCAGACCATGAAATACATATAGCATGCAGAACAAAGAACAGAGAAACAAGGGAAACTATGTATTCTAGTGCAGAAACTTCAGAGTTTGCAGTATTATGAACAACAGTTCGGAAGCCCAAGTAAGTTTGCGATGTTGTCTGGGTGAAGACATCGGTCTCTGTATGATTGGTATCAAGTGAATACAATTAGTATTTGGGAGCAAGGCTGATTTGCTGGCAAGGAAAATTAAACCCCAACTGTTAGTAATTGTGGTGAATTGCGGAGATCTTCAACTTGGTTACTGCGATGTGGCATCTGTATATGAATGAATTAAGCCATTAAACCATGAAGTTGTATCTATTTTATTTAGCAATCTACTTGTTTGTTTCTCATGGATTTTCTTTGTTGATTTATCAGCAACTTTTGTTTGTATAGAAAGAGAATATTTGTTGAACCGTTCTAGCAGGGTCTCTTTTATCTTGCCTAACTTTCATGCTCGTTACTTTGCTAGCTGCAACCATGTTCCTTACGGTTTCTATCTTACGTGCTGATTTGGAATAATTCCCCTCCCTTTTGTTCATCATTCTAGCAGGATTTCGCTTAGAGGTTATATTCCAAAGTATCTTTTTTTTTTTTTCTTTCGGTAGTAATATTCCAAAGTATTTTATGAGATTCTATGGCGGCAAGAATATACTGTGTCATTTAATAAAACTAGTTAAGTGACACGTGCTATGCACGAGAGACATACACGAAGAAGAGACAAAGGAGGAAATCGAGAAAAGAGAGAAGAGAAAGAAAAAGGAAAAATTAGAAAGTTTTATAATAACTAAGAAAAAACAATAGTGTCCGCAAGATCTGGTCATGTAAATCAGCAAAACATTTTCAATTGTAGAGATAAAAACAAAAGGTAGTTTAACCATTTTGAAATAATAAAAAAATGTAATAATTCACATTTTCAAGAGAATCATAGGCAAAAACTTTGGGAGATGAGTAAGAATAAATATAGAATAAGATATTTATTAAAGAACATATAATTGAAGTTTGTTATTAAAGAACATATATCTCAATTATGAACATAAGTAGAAAATTATTATTATTTTTTCATTAATATCAAACTTTGAGAAATGTGTATCTAATAGCAACAATTTCTCTCTCATTTTTTAGGAAGGATTATCATCTATGATGATCCATGTTATTTTGCTTAGAAACTTAACATTAAGTCAAACCAAACACCCACCCTTTTCAAGAAAGCTTTAAGACTTCAGCAAGCCTTTTTTTTCGTACGAATGTTTCACAAATGTCCCTTAAACTCAATACGAGAGCTTACAACCAATAGTCGGAAAACAATCTACAACATTAACGTCAAGGTAAGAATACTCTTTCCGATTTGAGATTTGATTTTACAAATCCCAAAATATAATTCTATCATTTGCAAATTTAAGAAAAAACTATAACGTGCACCCACAATTTGTGAGGAAAAAAAAAGTTAGAAAACTAATACACAAAATATAATATTTGATAAAAAAAAACAAAAGATATAATGATCAAGGAAAATATTTATCAGAAAAAAGGAGTACATGCTTTTATATAATAGTATGATATAATATATATTCAGAAAGTAGACATATATATACACACATTCTTTTTACATACACATTTACTTTTATGTGATCATGGTAGTGTTTTTTTTGTTTTGGCCAAAAAACAAGATCATGGTAGTCTCCAGTGGTCTGTATTTGGTCTTAGTGGGAATATTAGTGTAAAAAAAAAAAATAAAATGGAGCAGTGACCAAACCCAACCTTTTTGATCTGTTGTTCTTTACGTCAGCAAGCCTTCTCCCTTCGAGCAACATCTGCTGCAGAGGCCTGAGCATTGTCCAGCATTACCCTCTTCTTCCTCCTACTGAATTAGCGTCTCTGCCTGAGATGGACTGGCCAGCGCCGTGGCTACTGCTTTCTGGCATTCTACTTATGTCGTCAACACTCTCCATCCCTACCTCGATATATCAAACGATCGATTCAATTTGAATCCCAAGCAGTTAAAAATCGGATATTCCAAAAGTGCTCTGGTATTTTTGAGACAAAATTCAGGGACATCCTTGATTGCCAAAATCTCACACAACCAGAGAAACAACATTTTATCCACTCTAAGGACTTTTAAAAAAAAAACCCACATTCTTGAGAGTAAGCATAAACGTATCGAAGAGTTTCTGTGTTAACTTTCAGTTAACTAAAAAACAAATCAGCACGATAGAAATGAATCAAAGGAGAACTCAATACATTGATGACAGAACACGCCAGACCAGACCATCAATATCAACAGACAGAGGGGAGAAAAGATTCAACCTTCCTGAGAGCATCTTTCCGATTAGGGTTTAGAGCAATTTCGAAGAAGGCTGGCATGCTTCATTGAAGATTGTTCATTTGGAGGCCACCGGCCACGTCTTCGCCGAAGTTTCGGTTTCAAACGGGGTTCTTCGCTTGGGGATTCAAACGATACGATACGTGTGATGCGAAAAAGATTGGTGGCAGTTAGAGAAGGTATTTTTGGTCCACCACGAAAAAACAC